>NC_050455.1:29565121-30165121 GCF_903995425.1 Onychomys torridus
AGCAAAGATAACTAAGACTCATGGTTGCTAACGACAGATCTGGGATCCAAATCCCAGCTAGGATCCAGAACTGCTTGTTTCCAAGGTCCAAAGATTGTCAGCTTCTCTTAGGATCCAAGGTCTTTTCTGAGGCATTGCCTCTTTTAGTTGCTAATGAAATATAGACGTCATGATCTGAAAGACAAAGACACCTTCACTCAAACTTTCATTCAAGCATCATTCATGCTTCTGATAAATATATATCAAACGTCTACTAGATGTTAAACCTAATGGAGGTGTGACAGTGAGATCAATGGCTAAGGTTCTTAAAGGGGAGAGTTCTGGCAAGTGTTGAAAACTGACCCTCTTGAGTCTGGTGGGAGCTTTGTAAATACTGCCATCAGAGTTGACTTCATGTTATCAACTTGTCATGAGCAGCTCACAGAATTCCAGAAAGATCTAACAATGGCCTCTTGCAAGTGGCCATGGCCTTGTCCTTACACAGCACTGTGCCACCAATTCCCAATGTGTACACTGTGATAGAGACATGGTGAACAGATCATTTGAACATAGGACGATGTTCAATACCTAGGAAATGGGGTAATACTCATGGGAAAATATAAGACATGCTATCAAGGGGGTAGAGGGAGGGTCTAAGAGCAGAGTAGATTTTGGTTTTCATAGATAGATGTATCATTTTGCTAACACACTGCAAATGGTGTTTGAGTGCATCAACACTCCTATGTACAGGTGCATGGCGGGGTGGGGAGTATGAAAGTTGGTGGTGTGTAAGTCAGAGGTCAACTTTGCTTCTCATACCTCAGGAATTATCTACCTTGTTTTTAAAGACCAGATCTCTAGCTGGCACCTGGGTCCCTGATTAGGCTAGGCTGGCTGGCTGGTGAGCACCAGGATGTGCCTGTCTCTACTTCCCCAATGAGAGAATTAAAGAGTCTGCCACCAACATCTGGCCTGGCTTTTTCTGTGGGTACTGAGGCCATGTTTATTTTCCGAGGCCTCTTATTTAATTTACTGTTTTAGTGCCACACTCTTCAAAAGGAATTCCAACTGAATGGAAGGTTTGGACTTCTGGCTTCTTTATGAATACTAACTTTTGCTGTGAGACAGGCTTATGACTCAGTTCTGGATTCTGCTTTATTTACTTCTCTCATGTTTTGACCCTTCTACCCTAAACTGTTAAATAACTTTCAGCCCCAGAATGTTATTTATATGAAGCTTCTTTCCTGATCCCTCTGTAATAGCTCTCAGAGAACAGGTACACATGAAGAAGTGGAATTTTGACAGGCTTTCTAGAGGCTTCTTCATTTTCCAAACTACCACCTAGAAAAAGCTCGGTTTAGTCTTAAAATGCAGCTGGCCCATATAAGTATAAGGCATATATTAAAACCCACAGCATTTAAAAACCAAGATGGGACAGGAATGCCAATACCATGTGGATTCCTTTGAAAATGTCATCAGCTTGAAAATATCTAGCAGACTCTGGTGAATTCTGGGACTCATTTGACTTGAGAACTTTTTTGGAGTCTTCCATAGACATCTGCTCAATTCCAACACCCACTGACTGTGTAAGCAAGATGGCACAGGGACCTGTTCACACATCAGCTACAAGCATTGTTTGGGAAATGATGTTGCCAGAACGTTGATGACCAACACGTGTGTTGTCATCCCCACACTCCAAGAGCTTTAATTGCCCTCCTGGTCCTGCCAAAAGCTGGGACCCATTTCAGCTCTGAGTATGTCATGGGACTCACTGGTTCCTTCTGCAGAGGCCTTGCAGGCTGACTCTTGTCACTCAATTCACTTTGCCTCTTCTTTAAGCACCTGTGAGGGCAGGCGTCTCAGGCTGTCCTTGATTCCCATTCCGAGTCTTGACACTTCTTTAGTAAGTGACGATTGCCTCCTAGAGATTGAGGATGCGATTAATAAAAGGACCTCATCCCTTGGGATTACAACTACAAAAGATGGACATGCTAGCTTTGTTTGTCATGCTTCTTCCAAACTTACGCGTCGGATTCATTGGGAATGCCTTCCTCCACCCTAGTTCAGAAGCAGCACTTTGGAGTCTTCAGATGGAGAGCTAATGGAAAGCTGTCTCTGTCTGAAATGCACATCAGACAATGCTAGTGACTCAGAGTCTCCACTAGTACTTGGCACAGTTAACTAGAGAATGACCCAGCTCAGACCTCACTGGGTTCTTTGTAAAAACAAAGCGCACATCAAACCCACACAGGACTGCAGTCTATGTGAGGCTCTGCCAGCCTATCCTCATGGCACTCTCTGCTTGATTGGCTGATAGGTAACAGAAAGTGCCAGTCTCCTCAGAAAGTTCTGGAGACTAGGATAAAGAAGACTATTGTTCACACTATTGTACAGGAGGTGATGTTTACTTTGTTGCCCCAGACTGTCCCCCTGCGGCAATATAAGCCTATTTCAGATTTTCCAAATCTTTAAAAGAAGTTCACAGTTTGCATTTTGATGAAAATTTCCCATCTTCAAAGATTTATAACTAATTGATGCTTTAGTTTAAAATGGTGGGTGAGACACATCTATGGGCTTAAACCTCAAATATAGATTATAGTTTTGTCACCTCTGGTATTGACAACTTGCAAGTTCAAAGATCTTGTCCATATTAAAAATGCTCTAAATATGCCTCTGACTACACAACACCTTCTTTTTAAATATATTTTTACTTAATTTCATATTCAGCAAAGTATGGATATTAAGAGGTGTACAATTTCATAGGCTGAATGTGTAATTAAAAGTCAATTCCAGAAATGGCAAATTATTCTGGAAGCCCTCATCTATCATTACTCACATATACAAGAATAACCTGTGAACTTTCCTGTTATCTTGTTTATTTTATTTTTTTTAGGAAGATCAAATTAATGAGTTGGATGCTCCTACCCATGCATGAGCTACCTTCAATAATACAAGTTGTCCATTGTAAAAAACAAATCAATGTATGCATAAAATACCATTATGCTAGGAACCCTGGTTTCAGACAATTTATCATCTGAGTTTGATGTTAACAGCTTTAGTTGAGTTTCCATTCACTTTGCCCATTTTAAGCCAGGAATGGCTTTGAAATTGTAGCCTTTGTTACTGAATCCAAGTATTAAAGTCAAATGCTCCTGAAACTCATCTGTAGATAAGACCTGACACTTTTTCTGTCTCTCTGAATTGAGTGTCAGGATGCTATTGCATTTTTTTCATAAAACAGACTATAAATATGAAGTATGGGATTTTTCTTCAATGGAAGTATTTATTTTACCAAGTTTATGAGAGTCTGCAAGCCCCACTGTGCTGTGGTTTTTCCATATGTTTGTTCTTTTTTCCCTTTGCAATCATCCTGCAGTTTAAATTTTGAGGGTCTCACATCCACTATTTGGAAAATAACCTGAATCTGGCATCATTTTGCTTGCATATGTGTGTGAAATAATCTGTGAAGGACATTATGGCATATTTGGCACAGGATGCCAAAAGCAAAGATAGGTTTTTGTGGTGTTTTCTCAAAACCCATGCCAGCATATTGATGGCAACAGTCCTGGTGACCTCTTCACACTGTCGAATGTGTTCACTTCTTGACTCAGCTGCTAGACATCTGGTTTGGCAACCCTCAATTCAGAGCTCCAAGCAAGCTGTGGAGCAAAGAAACAACTGGTCTAAGGGGAAGAAATGAACCATATATACGTAGATGCATGAGATGTGGGCTTGTGTTTTAAAGTATGCATTTATTTTACTTGGAACACTGAACTGATGGACCATTTTATAAAACGCTCCTTGCAATTCACTTTGATCAACAACCTAATGAACATTTGAAACAGAGAGAAACCACTTCACCTGTCAGATGTGGTTTGATGTCAGCTTTCCTAATTTGCAAGAGTAGAAGGCAACAGAAATTCTCATTTAATGCTAGAGGTAGTCAAAACAGCTGTAGAATATTCTGGAACTACTAGATCCTATGCCTGAGCTTGAGAGGTTCCCACACACACACCCACATCCCTTGGTTTTCCATCTCTACAGGACTAGAGGAATTTTGCTCTTAGAACTAAGGCTGTAAGTATGTCTTACATCAGGGAGATTGTTGCCTGGATCTAGTATAATAACCTGAGATTTTAAGAACAGAGGAGTAAGGCAGACTGAGAAGGATCCAACCTTAAGAAATGCCCTAGCCAACAGCCACAAAGAAACAAGATCTACTCCAAGAGCTGTGTGGAAATGAATTCTACTAGCAATGCATCAGAACTTGGAAATACTTCCCTCAGTCTCTAGATGGGAGGTAACCCTACCCACATCTTCATTTTAGTTTTTGGGAGACTCAAAGCAGGGAAAACAGCCAACCCTATCTGACTTGTAACCTTCAGAACAGCCACATCAATAACAAGCATTGTTTGAAGCTATTGCTTCTGCTCTAACTTGTCATGTCAACAATAGAAAACTAACAAAGTCCCTCAAAAAATGTCCATATTCTTTGACCCAATTCCTGCTCTAGGGCTTCAGAAACCAGTCAAATTATATGCAAAAATTATATGCCTTAGCAACAAAACACCAAAAGTAATCTAAGTAAGCAGTATCAGAAAACTAAATAAATTAAGGCAGAGTCGAGAAATGAGATGTTGTTCACTCACTAAGGCTTACTTGTTGGGAGCACTCCTTCTTTAGAGAATTGTCACAGTGTCACAGAATACCAAATCAAATCTGAGACTTGGATATGGAGACAATATGCTTAAAAGCAAAGAAAGAGGAAAAAGACATCAAATTATGCTAATACCTAGACAGCTGTCCTATGCCTCTGGTTCCATGAAGGAATGGTGGCTTTGTTACCATTTCTCTCCTCTGACTTTTCTTCTGACTATGCTTTCAACAGCATGCTACAACACATCTTGTCATATATGCAACATCTGGAACAAGGGAAGGCCTTTCAAAGGAATCTTGGCTGAAGGAAATTCCCTGGAGTTAGGATGACATGCTGAGTATCCATCACTCATCTGCGACAGCTCTGCATCTCACCACATCTGAGAATAAAAGCAGGAGGGCCCCCGAGTGTTGCAGGCTAACCTCAGGGTTAGATTACTTGATGCCAAAGCATCCCGATTAAGATGAAAACATATTCAATCATTCAACCAGATGCTCTAATGTGCCCAGATGTTTGACATCCTGTATGCATATTATATGGTGGTGTTAACTGGATAATGTAAAAATCAGCAGACTCCTTGGTCATTAGGCATTTAAAAATTATCATCAGCTTATATGCCTGCCATACAGAATGGATTGATTCATAAGCCATTGTCTTTTCCTTCATGGAATTCACTATCAGGCAACATGTAAGCTGACCAGAAAACTACAGGAACACGTGATGAATGCATAATAAATTAAGGTGTTCTCACTGCAGGGGAGAAAGTGTTCAAGTAAATGATAGTTTAGAAATGCCACTTCTGCACTTTCATGCAAATTAGAATAACGTGTCCCATTCTCTAAGAAAATACGACCCTACATCAGAACTCGAAGTGTGGTAAGCACAGAGTATCGAGACCCTCTTCCAGATGGCCAGTCTGCACAGCTGCACAGGAGCTCATTGATGTAATATCCAATATTTTAACAAGTGAAGCTGGGTTGAGGTCATTCCAGGACTGATTGGTTTTATTGTGGGAGAGATCTTTCTGCTCTGGTAGTGTTCACATGTTCACTCTAATCTGCAGGCTCATTCCTTCATAGTCATAAAAGAGCTGCTGCAACTCCATGCATCACGTATTCACCCAACTGTTCAAAGATGGGAGAGTGTTAGCTTCAATCTAGGTGGAAAACCTTTTCCAAATGTCCTCCAGAGAAGTTGTGGACCCTCCCTTCCCTGCTCCTTTCCTTCCTCCCTGATTTTCTCCATCCCTCCCTCCTTTATTGCTTCTCGTTTTTCTGGAACGGGGTTTTCTTGTGCCTCTTCCCTCTTCGCCTGGCCTCACACTTGCAATTGCTCCTGCCTCAGCCTCCACCTGCTGAGATTTACAGACACGGGCCCCCAGTCCTGGCACCTGTTACCTCTCCTTGGCCTTAACCAGCTGACCTGCTTATTCTAAGTGAATCTTTAAATGTAAAGAAAAGTTGGGACCAACAGAGATTTTACTGTCTGGGAGTAGGGTCCCCTTGTTTACAGGCCCACACGGAGTTTTTTTCATCAAAGCTGAGGTGTGGTGAGAGAGAGAAAGGGAGTGACTTGTAGCCTGAATGTAACCATCAGTGCCAAATGTCACCAAAGTGCTGCATAAACAGGAAGGGAAAAAAAAAAAAAAAAGACAGTTGGTTCTCTTAACCTCTTAGCAACTTTGATTTTGAAAGCTTGAGGTGATAGAAGTATTTTTGCAGTGTGTAATCCCACCGATTCAGGAGGCTAAGGCAGGAGGATCTTGAATTCAAGTCCTGCCTTGGCTACAGAAAAGCTTTCTGTAACATGGCTACGCCAAGGGCTCTCAACAGAACCCAGGGGACGGGAATGCTTCTCTTTCTCTGTATGTGCATCTAACCTTCAGAAAGGACCCTGGTCTTCCTCACTCCTCAACCAATCAGAATCACCAGGAAGGCAGACCATTTCGTCCTCCCGTGGCAATCATGGTGGGTAGCTCCCATTGCTCCTACACACCTGAAGGAAAACAAAAGATTAACAGGACCTACTATGTTTCTTCAGTAAATTTGGAAAATGAGGAAGGAGAAAATAAAGTTATCTTTAATTACCACATGAAGAAATAATCGCTATGCCATTTTCCAAATGTTATGGTATCATAATTTTAGTCCACTATTATAACTAATCCTATTATCTATGCCTATAGAAGAATGATATTTGGCAGCACATTTTGGGGACCCTGCCCTGCTGTTTCTCTCCTTCTCAATAAAGCCCTGCATGCTTCCTTCATCATCATTCTTCAAGAATTCAACTTTGACCCAGGAAGATGATAAATAATTATTAAAACTGTTTCAAAGCCTACAATTTTTTCTACATTACATAATACTTTCATTTTATAAAAAATAAAACACAAAAGGATTAGCTATTGATCCAATAAACTAACAATTGGAAGAGAACTCCCTCAGAGCAACCAAGGCATCTACAAAAACCATAGGCAACCACAAAGAAGGTGAATGTTTTCCTTTAAGGCAGGAAGAATACAATGGTGTCTCTTCACACAGGTATGTGTGGCATTAGACTAGAGAGTACCTGGGAAGGACAATTAGGGAAGTGAGATGGAAAAGGCATGCAGATTGGAAGGAAGAAAGCCACATTATCTGTTCTACTGGATGACATGACTATGCATATAGAAAGTGCTCAGTAACCACTGAAGGCCACTAGAAAGATCAATGAAGTTTAGAGTTAGCTCACAACTGTCTTTATAGAGGACAGAAATGAGCAATTCCAAAATGAAACTAAGAAAGAATTCCCACACGATGTGGCAAAAGGAATTATATGTCTCTAAATAAAGTTAACAAAGAAAAAACAGGGCTTTTCCACACAAAAACTACAAAATGCAGTTCCAGCAAATTAAATAAAACCTGAATCAACTGGGAGGAATCAACAGTCAGTATCCACAGTTTGAGACAACACATTTAGGACAGGAATTATCGCTATATCGGTCTAAGATTTAACATAACCCTTTTCTAATTTTTCAGATATTAATGAGCTAGTCCTAAAGTTCATATGGAAGTGGCAGGGGAGCCAGAATAATAAATCTAAGCTTGGGTGGAAGAGAGTTAGAGGACTTGCATGCAAAGCTACACTAATAAAGAATGTTTGGTGCTGGCCTAAGACTACATAGACACAGAGATTATGAAGGTTAATGTTGTTGACTTGACAGGATCTAGGATCTCCTACGAGACAAGCCTTTGATCATGCCTGTGAGGCATTAGCTAGATTAGGTTTAGTGAGGTGGGATGAACTCCCCTAAGAGTGATCAGGGTAATTTCTGGGCTTGGGTCTCAGAATGCATAAAAAGGAGGAAGCTGTCTGAGCAGATCCTTCTCGCCCTGCTTCCTGGCTGCAGACGCCACACAACCAGTTGCATCAAGTTTCTGTCTCCAGGACATTCCCTCTATGATAGACTGAGTTTTCAGAGTGTGAGACAAAATAAATCCCTCACATCAAGTTGCTTTCCTGGAGTATTTTACCATAGCAACAGTGACGGAGACAGAGTTTATCAATGAACTCTAATTAGTCCAGATTTAACCTCTCCTATTTATGTTCCTCCAGTTTCTGACAAAGATACCAGACAATACAATAAGGGAAAATAATTTTCTCAACACATATGGCAAGGACAACTGATGCCTCATGAAAATGAATTTAGACCTTTATCTCACATAAAAAAATTAACTCAAAAATAGATCATGTACATAACTAAAAACCAAAATCTTATATTTAAATACAATACTAATTTTTATCTCTTCTAAGAAGTTTTGTTGTTATTTGTATGTGTGTGTGTGTGTGTGTGTGTGTGTGTGTGTGTGTGTGTGTATGCTAGTATGTATGAGTGTCCATGGAGACTTGGAGTTAAAGGCAGTTATGAGCTATCCAAAGTGCATGCTGGAAACTGAATTAAGGTCTTTGATGGAGCAGCAAGTGCTCTTTACCACTGAGATATGTCCTCATCCCCATACTAAAATTTTTTATCACCTATGATTAAGCAAATGTTTCTTAGATACAACATCAAGAGTACAAACAGAAAAAAATAAGTAAAAGGAACTTCACTGGCCACTTCAGAACAACAAGGGCTAACAATAAGAAGGTGGAAAGATCATCCACAAAAATGGGGGGGGGGGGAATGCCTTAATGTGTCCAAAGGAGTGGGAACTAAATTATATAGAGAGAATTTTTATAACAATCATAAGAAAATCAAGTTCAAATTGTGGAAATGATTTGAGTAGATACTTCTCTAATGAACACAAAGTAATGGGCATTAAGCACATGAAAAGACAACATAACTAGAAGAGGAATATAAACAAAACCATCGTAGGATTCCATTTGCTTTAGTCCATGTTCTGTTACTGCCACACAATTCCTGGCATTGGGTAATTTTGACAGTGAAGAAATTTATTTTGGCTTAAAGTTCTGAGGCCGGAAGTCCAAGAGCAGGAGGCTGCAACCAGTAAGGGCCTTTTATAGTGCTAAACATGGTAGATAAGTGGGAGACAAGAGGGGGCCCATTGAAAAGAGGCACAGCGTGGTGGGGGTGAGGCTCATGTTACAACAGTTTGCTGTCACAGTGACCAATCCATTCACCCAGAAACAAGAATTAACACACTACCAGGAGGCACTATCTTAATAACGTAGCTCCTCACCCCAATCATTTTGCGATACTGGAGATCAAACCAGAGGTCTCACACACACAAAGCAAGTGATCTACCATGGAGCTGTTCCCCAGCTGCTCTTCTCTTCCTTTCTTAAGGACCTACCTCTTCTTGGTACTGTTTCTAGAGAAAACAAGCCATATTCAAACCATAAATATCCTTCATTCTTGGCTAGTAGGACAGTTGAAATAGAAAAGGATAGAAAGCTTGGAGAGAATGAGGAAATACAAGAGTACTCCTACATTGCTAGTGGGAAAGTCTATTGGGAAAGCCATGGTAAGAAGCGTTACAGGAGTTGCTCAAAGTATTGAAGGGAGAGTTAACATGAGACACAGCAACTTGGGTCCTAGGAGATACTCAAAGCACGTTAAAATGCTTGTCTACATACAACGCTACACATGAATGTTTCTAGCCACATTGTTTATAATAATCAGAGAGTGGAAACAGTCTCAATTTTTGTCAGTCAAGCCATAGGTAAGCAAAATGATGGCTATTCACAAAACAGAATACAGTGTAAGAATAAAATAGACACATTGTAGAACATGGATGAAATCTGAAAACACAATAAGTAAAGGAAACCAGGAACAAAAGGCCACAAATAATAAGCTTTTCATTTATGTGAAAAGTTCATAATAGCTAAATTCACAGATACATGAAGTATATTAATTATTTTAGGAGACTAAGGTAGGGAATGGGGAGTCAAAAGGGGAGCATGACCTCTAATGGCCATGGGGTATCATGATGGGAGAATAAAATTTCTACAGCTGGGCCACGATGGTAGCTATACAACTCAGTGACTACTAACACCCACTCCACTGGACACATTATAGGGGTAAATTTTATGGTATGTAAACCGTACCTCAATAAAACTTGAAAACTTTTAGCTGTGCATGTATGAGTACCAGCAGGGACCTAGAATAATCTTGTTAATCTTTCTGTGTCTCACCACCCAGGCTCTTCTAGGTTTGCATACAAACATGCATTGTAGTGCTAATGTACTCTGTAGAGGGAATCTTAAAGAGTCTTATTAATAAAATCAAACTACCTCACCTCACCAGTTCTTCAGCTGATCCTGTTTCTTCAGACTGGAAGTCTCTGAGTCCTCATCCAGAATGGATCTCAGCTGAACTGTTGCTCAAAAGCCTAAAAGCTTAACCAGCCAAAATTCTCTGAGTTTCTGGTCTTCACACTTTATATATCTTTCTCCTTCTACCATCACTCCCTGAGATTAAAGGCTTGCTTTTTTGGGATTAAAGGCATATGTCACCATGCTTGGTTGTATTCTTGAACAGATGAATTTCTGTCTCTGGAATGCTAGGATTAAAGGCATGTGCTACCACTGCCTATCCTCTATGTTTAATATTGTGACTGTTCTGTCACAATATTTCAAGAAACACAATACCACATTTCCCCTTTTTTGTCAAAAATTTAAAAAAGCTCATAACTAATACAAGAAAAACTATCCAATAAGGAGATTAGCTTCAGAAATTTTGTTTGAAAAAAGAAAGGAAAAGAAAAAAGAGGAACTGGTGAGGTGAGGTAGCTGTGGCTTGTTCTGCTTCTCTGATCTTCCAGCATTTACCCCAATACCTGCCTCTGAGATTGATTTTATTAATAAGACTCTTAAAGATTCTTGCTACAGTTCTCTGTCTCATACACTACAGATGGATGATATACAGACAGACAGACAGACAGATCAAATGGCTGGACAGAGATACAGTATATAATTGATTTGTTCTTCCTAAAGGGAAGAGAGATTTGTCTAAGTGTACTGCTGTCACTGTTTACTGAGGTAACTTCAAATTGGGGTGAAGATGAGAGCTGTGCTTATACCATAAAACTCATTATAGGAAGAAAGAAAACCACGAACATTAATTTATTTACTTTTGAAACTACTGTTGTCATAACAATTTCATGTTGCCTTGTATGTTGTACTCCCTTCCCCTCCATGCTATATTTAGTGCATTTGTTACCATAACAACAAGATGTAATTCATCATATAGAAACCCAGGCAGAGTGGTGTTCTCACTGGCATCTTTAGATGATGTTATAAACATACAGATGAAAGGCAATTTCAGATATCATTAGTCCCAACTTCTGCCTCAAGGAGATTGTCTCACAAACGTCCAAATACATGTGCCTTGAGCTTGTTTTTAAATACAAACTGAAAAAAATTGAAGCTTAAAGAATTTAAAATGAAACAAATTTGGCTCAAGATTCCAAAGCTAAAGTAGAAATGATCTAGCCTATAGGCATTCTCTATGCCGCAAAGCTCCAAATTAATTTCCCACCAACTTCCTCGCATGAAGATACACCCAAAACAGTGACCTAAATACCCATTATATTATCTTCCATAGACTCTGACTAACATTCTGGGCTTAACTTCTGATTTTGTTTCCTGCTACTACCAAATACCACTAACTAGATAATTTCTTTTTCTTTTTTCTTTTTTTAAGCTGGGGATTGAACCCAGGGCCTTATGCTTGCTATGCAAGCGATCTACCACTGAGCTAAAATCCCCAACCTGATAATTTCTAAAGAATATAAATCTCTTTAGCTCATAGTGATTCCGGAATGTAGGAAGTCCACTGTCAAGGTGTTGGCATCTGGAGAGACTTCTTGCTGACTCCCGACGTGGAGGGAGACACCTCAGGGCAAGGGTTAGGGTATGGCTAAACTATTTCCCCAGGAAGGCCTTAATACATTCATGAGGGCTGCACATCTGTCATTTAATACTTCTTAAAGGTCCCACCTGTCAATTCTGTTACAATGGCATTTAAATGCCAATGTGGTTTCAGAGTTTTGGAGGGGAACAGTCGATCCGTATCAAATTCTCAGTGGAAACGTGCTAGCAATGTGCCTCTTAGGTCACAAAAGGTCACAAAAGGGAGACTTTTCTTCTGCTGTGTTTGCTTCCCCTCCAGTATTAACAGCAATATTTTTAACCTTTGACTCAGCCATCACTTTGAGGCTCTGACATATCCAGAGCTATATTTCTAAGGAAAATACCTGTAATGCACAAAATTTTGTTCAAATGTCTGGGCTTTCATGGTTCTCCCAAAGCCTAAGATTATTGCTATGAAGGTTAAGATTCCAAGATGATAATCTCACAGGTTTTAATGGAACAACTTTCATTGGACAGTTCCATATATGTAAACAATGTGCTTTGATTGTAAGCGTGCCCAACTGATAGATTTGCTCTCTTCATCTCATTCAGTTGCTTCTTTATTCACTAACTCAGCAAACATTTGCCTCAGCTCATGATATGCCACAGACTCCTTTAAGCCCTGTGAAGTCAGAGTGACATTTAATAGGTCTTGAGGGACTCCGAGGGATGGAAGTAGCTGTGGCAAAGTAGAACTTGTCTCTGTGCTGATACTATGCAGTTCTGTCCCTCAAGTAGACAAAATCCTTGTTCTTTGGAAAGATGAGTTGTGAAGTCACTTTCATCCAGATTCACAGTCTTTTGTGAACACTGCAGGAGTTTGAAGGAGACTTGAGATTCCAGGTCAGAGGGTTTGAGCTCAGGCCTAGGAGTTTCACTGCCCAGTTGTGTAGACCTGGAGAAGTCACTTAGCCTCTCTAACACTTGGTTTCTTCCTCTGTAAGGTGAAGCGAACAGGAATGATAGCCTCATCTTACCTGGGCCTGGGAATATGAGGAAATGGAGACTAAAGAATTTTGAAAACCATAAGACAATGATCATTAGTATTTTGGTTATCATGTTACTGTTGCCACAAAGCAGACCATATCTTCCAGACTTCCTGAGCTCCAACTGTTTCCATGATCTTGAAATGAAACAGGTAGCTAAAACCACTCAGAAGACAATTGTCAGCCTCTAGTTCTCATCCATTGTTCACTGCATTGTAATGAATTGAATGCCCGCACAGTCACCCCAGGAAAATGTAAACAGCTTCCAGGTGTTGCAGAAATGAATGTACATTTTAATTGTTTTCCTTGGAGCATCTCGCAAAGACTTTGCCAATAGTATTAGGAACCTCTTAGTGGAATTCCACAGAAACCAACTCTAACTGCCTAAACTTCCACATCATCTTATTTCCAAAGTTCTTTAGGGTCCTATTTATCCCACAGTGTTGGTGCACCTGTCTGGCATGAGGGAGGGCCAGAAATCAGATGTGAAGACCATCCTCACCTTTGCTTCTCAGTAAGCTCTGCTCCTGTCTCTCCTGAATCTTTCTTATCAGAACTGTTTCCTCTGGTCCTGGGTCCACATGGCAGGCTGGGCATGGCTGTGTGCAAATCCTAACTGGGCATGTTTGTGCCCAGGGTCCCAGTGGACTTAATATATTCCCCTTTTTCCTGATTCCACACCCCCACAGCAGGGACTCTGATTGGCCTTGGGGGGAGAAAACTTCTGAGATGTTCTAGATTTGGATATAGTTGTGAGAGCATAGAGAGGAGAGATAAGGAATTTAGACTGCCATGCTACTAGTGAGAAAGAGAAGACCAGCTTACATACTTCCCTTTTCATTATTCTTAACTTTTCAATTTATTTTTAATTATGTGTATGTGTGTCTGGGGGGATGTATATGCATATGAGTGCAGTGCCCGGGGAAGCCCAAGGTTTAGAAGCCCCTGGAGCTAGAGTTACAGGCAGTGTGAACCTCTCAGCACGATTGCTGGTAATTAAACTTAGAAGCATACAAGAACAGACATTCTCTTTGCCACTGAGCTATCTCTGCAGCCCCCTTTCTATAAACAGTAATTGCACAAATTAGTGAGTGTCCTTATGGCATCTCCCTGCAAACACACATTGCACTTGGATAGTGTTTACTTTACTTCAAGGATCTTCTTTGTAACAATGGGAACCTCCCACCCCA
This sequence comes from Onychomys torridus, assembly GCF_903995425.1. NCBI lineage: Eukaryota > Metazoa > Chordata > Mammalia > Rodentia > Cricetidae > Onychomys > Onychomys torridus. Next base: position 29,579,284 of record NC_050455.1, read on the forward strand.
GTTCTTAATAGATCCCCTTCAAGCCATGTTCTTATTATTGATGCTCTCCAACAAAGAAATGTCATGAACTTTATGTGTTATAATCATTCAATCACATTAATTGCACAAATAAATGGGATTAGTTATGACATTTCCATCTACACAGATAAAATGATATGACCATATCCACCCTGCCCACCACCCTGCCATCCTGCCTCGTCTTGCGCCTCCCGCGGGCACTAGCCTGTTTCCTCAATACTCTGTCTTCTATCTTCAGGTCACCTTCCCAGATTTTCTCATACAAAGACAATGTGGTACCAGCCTTTCTATGTCTGACTTACATCTCCCAGTTCCATCCATTTTTGTGGTCTTCAATGTATGCTAAAACCTTAATTCAAACCCTATCATGGCTCCCTAGGCACCATCATATCCTGCTACAGAAAAAAAAAAAACAAACAAAAAAAAAAAACCAGAAACAATTATTTCTCAAGGCTGAGAACTTTTTCAGCATGTGCAGCTCGATGGGTTGGATTTCCAATATTGCAAAGAAAAACAGCTCTCCTTGAGGACTGTACGTCTAGCCCAAGGCTCTCCTTGCTTCGCCTAATCTCATCCCTTGTGTAGTTTCAATGTAAACAATTCATCCTTCCTTTCTCAAATTTGTGCTATAAAGAATGATCTGGGTGATATTTCCTAACCTCTGTCTATCCCTGATTTGGGGAGTTGTCATCCTTCATAACTGGCTAGCATCTGCAAAGGAGCAATAAATCTTTTTATTTGAGATGTCCCTCAGGCCTGAGAGTTCAGACTAATAGTCTGAGTCATACCAAAGATCCACTGAGTGTGAGAGACTTAAGAACCCCAAACATTCTTTGTCCAAGTCAGAAATTTAAAACACTTGATTACAGAATAGGAGATGGTCAAGTAGAATATTTTAATTCATCAACAGTGCAGATGACTTAATGTATGGCAGTAGAGTGCTTCCATGATGGACATGGCTGAGTACAAGGGGCAGCCAGTGCTTTCTTTGGGAAAGCACACAAAAGTAGCAGAAGAGATGAGCTGAGCCAACCAAGTTGGAGGAAAACAGAATGCAGGAGGTTGGAAGTGCTACAGAGGCAGAGCTCTCTCTACCTGAATGAAACTGACAGGCAGAAGAGAGACAATGGAGAGTAAGTGTGTGTGTGTGTGTGTGTGTGTGTGTGTGTGTGTGTGTGTGTGTGTGCGCGCATCCCAGCCTACAGTGTCCTTTGTCTGATTAATTGAGTCTGTAGACAAGTCAAATAAGGGAATAGCTCTGAACTGTACCATTCCATATTTGAGGAAGTCAAGAGTCCATGAGTTGGGAGTTCACTACTGCAGAAACCACAGGAGTAACTGAGAGCATCACACTACTCTCCAAAAAAAAGCTACTTCACTGTTTTGGCTCTGAAAAGTGTAACAGGGAAGGCTGTCTGTCTCAGCCAGTCCTTCTGCACTTAGTACTCCACATCTGTAAGAAGGTTTTTTGTTTATTTGTTTTTGCCTTTTGGTTTTTGATTGTTTCACTTAGTCTATCCTACACCGAATTTAAACAGCCTGCACTCACTGTTGGGGATAAAGAAGCAGAAATATGTGTAGTTGTTTCATTGTGCAATGTTAGATACAGGCTGATTCTAAAGAGGGTTCTATCCTATTGGGACAAGATGAAAATAAAGGCGCCTGTGGCTCTAACCACATGGTATGCTAAGAAGTCTACACTTTGGCCAGAAGAGGAAGAGACACTGGGTAGCAGCCCACAGTTACATGTAACTGTGCATACTTCATGGGGCAAGAAAACACTCATGAGATTGTGGCTTCCCTACGTGGTCATGAGCAACAAAAAAGCCTGTGTTTTCATACATACCTTTGCAGATGCCGCAGGACACAAAATGAAGAATGACCTGAGGCCTTCATCATTTCTCTTGGCCTCTTTGGGTGTTCATAAACCTTCTCCATGAGTGATAGCTTACAGGTCCTTGGTCAATGCAGTTCGTCCAAGTTATTGTACCAAGCAGACAGCACAGTCTAGTCTTGACTTCTAATCTGGAAACAAACTCTTCCCAGCAACCTGTAGTTTTCCCTCCCATTAAGCTCACTGTCAGGGCTCCACAACCTGCTCAGTGTTCGGTGCCACAACTCTCTACGACTATCTGGAGTCTCTGGGAAACGGTGCGCTCCTACCACCTCAGAACTGTCAGATGCTCTTCCCTGGGTCTGTTGACTTTTCTTTGCCCTCCTCTTTCCTTTTTATCCAGTATCATTTCATGTGTCTTCATTAGGAAATCCTTTATTGACCCCCTAGCCAGTACCCGTTTCTTCTTCCATCTTAGAAAAGTAACCATCTCTTCACTCACTATACAAGAAGCTCCATGAGAGGAGGCAGTGATGCAGTTTTCCTTGCCATACCTTCCTAAGTACCAGGTACACGTATACACATACGTGCATACCTTCAATTAACAGCATGGTGGTTAAAAGCTTTGGATTGTCACTACCTGACTTCAAATACTACTTTTACTTTGTTAGATGAATCTCATCATGCTTACCTGGAGTATGCTCATATCCGAATTCTCTCTCAGGAAGTTGTGAGAAGCAAATTGTCTTCTGCATGCAAATTGCTTACAACAATACGTGACAAACAGTGTGCTCACGATACACATTAGAGATAGTTGCAGAATGAACAATTCCCAAAGGTTAGGGAGACAATGCACCCTGTGCATCCAAAGACAGGAGATCCAATTTTTCCACTTTGCTTCCAGACTGATTTCTTAAATTTAAGTCTGGTTAAATTAGGGTGCTTAGTTTCCCAGCAAAGCCTGTACAGAATGCACAGGCAGTACATTCACATAAAAAATGACAGTGAGGGAAGAAATGAATCCATCTGTATTTATGCAGATGATAAATCCTAAAGTCCGACTGCAATATAGTTTTGTGTAGTGAGAGGCAGCTATGATTCAGAAACCACTAAACAGGAACTAGATGGATGTAGGCTTGCAAAGCCACAGTCAGCCTCCTCCAACCGAAAGGCAATATTAAAATGATCCTTCACTGAGCGTTCATCTTCTTACCCCCTCACATTCCTCCCATTTGTTTCTTCAGGGGAAAGAGCGATTCACTGGGAAGTATAATGCGTCTGTTATAAAACGAGGCTCTCGCTCATTAAATTGGTTTGTTTGCTTCGTTTTGCTCCCTCTGGGGCTGTACCAGGAGCTGGAAGTGTTGGCTTCTTGTTACTTAATGGAATCTCCAAACTTTGTTCCGTACATTCTGCATGTCAACCAACCACGTGACCAGCCTGGATGGCCTTCCTGTACTGAAAGAACTTACCCGGGACACAGCCCTGGTCTGGAATAATTTGTGCCAATTATATGACCCAGCATCACCCAAGCAGAGGATGCTCTTGAGTTTGGCTGGAACTGCATGACATGCCATTGGAGAGTCTCTTTTCCCTCTTCTTCTTACTTCCTCAGTTTGTGTACAGAGCAGGAGTGTGGCAGGGGCATTGTACAAGCTTTACAGGTTTGCTGCTTCTACTGCCTCTGGGAAAGAATGACTACTATCTGGAACCAAATGACTACTATCCGGAACCCAGTTCCAAAACTCCTGGCAAAAATGCTGTGATTGTCCAAGGTCACTAGGCTCCCTTGGATCAAACAACTGGGACAGAGTGAAAACATACTGAGCAATGTCTAGAGATGTGGTATAGAAATGACTGTCAGGCAAAGCTGTACACCCGAGAGCCAAGATATGCACTTCTCTGTTCCTATTGGTTTATGCCCTGGTCCCTGTCAACTTCTTCCTCCGCTCATCTCAGTTAAAACATTGACACTTGTAGCGAGAAGGCCAGACCTTGCACATCAAAACCTTTGTGAGAAGCATATGAACTCTGTGCTTCTATTTCATCCATGTGATTAAAACTAGGTCACGGTAGAAGAGTCACAACATCTGGAAATCTCCAGCTGGTCTCATCATCTTCCCCAGCTCCATAAACCTCTGGAGGAAAGAGATATGGCTAACTCTAAGGAAGTGGGGAAAGGCTCCCTTCCCAAGAGAATAATTCCAAGTCAGTGAACTCTTGGAAAATAAGTATTTTTAAATATTGTTTACGTGACTCTAATGTCTAACTTTGCCTTATTGCATTATTAAATATTAGTAAGCGTATTAAGGCTACAAATTATTTAATATATTTAATATTAATTAATATTAATAGCAATTCCTGATTAGTATTAACTATCAAACTATACATTTTATGTACTTTTGTGTCATTCTTATTTAATCCATACTCAAGCCCTTGAAAAGCTACATTAGTTTCCTGAAATCTACTAAGTTAAATATTAGAATATAAGAAGAAAACTTTGTATAGTAAAAACTAACAACAGCTGCCATCACTCACTGTCCTTCCCTTTGCCACATTCAGTGCACTGGCTGGTTCCCCCTCTCCTTGCCCCAAATGCTACTCTCATAAAGGCCTCAGGAAGCACAGAGGATGATCTTTTTTGCTTTGTTTTTTAGTTAGGGTCTCTACATAGCCCCAGCTGTCCTGGAACCCACTATGTAAACCAGGCTGTCTTAGAACTCACAGAGATCCTGTCCTCTGCCTCTTGAGTGCTGGGATTAAAGGCATAGATGATCTTTAAGAAGCTTACCTGGCTTGCAAGGCTCAAGCTAGATAAGCTTTTTTCTCAAAAAAATGCAGATCTGTATGTTATAGCATAGTCTCCACCTTTTAGCTTTTTCAGAATTTCCAGTTTTATTCTGAAGACTTTTATCTATTTGGAGTTGATTTTTGTCCATGGTAAGAGATATGAGTCATGTTTCATTCTTCTACATATAGACATCCATTTTTCAAAAATATATTTATTGAAGATGCTCTTTCATTCAGTGCATATCTTTAGTGTCTGTGCTGGATAGTTTTGTGTCAACTTGGTACAAGCCAAAGTCATCTGAGAGGAAGGAACCTCAATTAAGAAAACGCTTCTGTAAGATGTAGGGTACTTTCTTAATTAGTGATTGATGTGGGAGGGCCAAGCCCATAGTGGGTGGTGCCACCTCTGGGCTGATGGTTCTGGGTTCTATAAGGAAGGAGGCTGAGCAAGCCTTGATGAGCAAACCAGGAAGCAGCACCCCTCCATGGTGTCTGCATCAGCTCCTGCCTCCAGGTTCCTGCCCTGTTTGAGTTCCTGTCCTGACTTCCACCACTGATGAACAGTGACATGGAAGTGTAAGACAAATAAACCCTTTCCTCCCTAAGTTGCTCTGGTCATGGTGCTTTATTGAGATAATAGAAACCCTAACTAAGATAGTATCTTTGTCAAAAATTAGGTGCCTGAAATTGTGTAGGCTTGAGTCTGGATCTTACATTCTATTCCATTGATCAGTTCATCATTTTTTATCCAATTCCATGCCATTTATATTGCTATGGCTCTGTAGGGTAACTTGATATTGAGAATGGCAATCCTCTAGAAATGTTCTTTTTCCTCAGAATTGCTTTGAATACCTAAGGTTTTTTATGTTTACAAGTGAATTTCAAGATTTTTTTTATTACCGTGAATAATAAATATCATCAGAAATTTTAAAGAGAGTGCATTGAATCTATAAATTGGTTTTGGTAAAATTGCCATTTCCATGCTATTAATTCTATCAATCCAAGAACATGGGAGAGCTTTCCACTTTCTAGTGTTTTCCTCAGTTTCTTTCTTCACGGTTTTAAAAATTTCGTTTTAGAGATCTTTACCTCTTAGATTTTATTTACTTATCTATCAGTAGATATATATGTATATATATACATATATATCTTTGTTTACCTGAGACCATCACAATTGAAATTGTTTCCCAGATTACTTTTTTAGTTGTGTTGTCATTCATATATAGAAAGGTTACTGAATTTTGCTTGTTAACTTTGCATCCCACCACTTCTCTGAACATGTTTGCCAGTTCTAAGTGTCTTCTGGTGGAATCTTTAGAGTCTCATATGCATTGAGTCATATCATCAACAGAGATACTTTGGCTTCTTTTAATATACACACTCCTTTTTATTTACCTGTCTTGTTATCATTGCTCTAGCTAGGACACTATATTATAGGAACTCTATATTCATTAGTAATGAAAATAATGGACACCTATTTTATTTTAGCTACTTTCATATTGTTGTGACAAAACACCATGAACAAGACAACTAACTTATAAAAGAAAGCATTTAATTGGGCTTAACGGTTTCAGCAGGCAAGAGCCCACACTGACAGGACAAATGCATGGCAGCAGAAGCAACTAAAAGGTCACAGCTTGATCCACAAGCCAGAGACAGAGAGAGAGCACAGTGAGAATGGCACAAGTCTAGAAATCTCAAAGCCTGCTCCCAGTGATGCACCTCCTCCAACAAGGCCACACCTCCTAATCCTTCCCAAACAGTTTCACCAACTGGGGACCAAGTTTTCAAACATATGAGTCTATGCGGCTATTCTCATAGAAACAACTACACCTACAGTCTTCCTGATTTTAATGGATTACTTAAAATTTTTCCTCATCTACCACGATATTGAATATGGGCCAGTCACTCATTATTTTAAGTTGTATTTCCTCTAGCCATATTTCTTTACAAATTTTGTCATTAAGTGATGCTAGATTTTTGTTAAAAGGCCTTTCCTACATCTATTAAAAATGTGATTTTTGTCTTTAAGTCCATTTATAGAATTTATTACATTTATTAATGTAATATATGCAGCTTATGGCACTATTGGGAGGTGGGGCTTACAAAAAGAAAGTGAGGTCATTGCAGACATGCTCTTGAAAGGGATAATGGGGACTCTAGCTATCATGAGGTATGCAGGTTTCTGCCATTTGCATTTATAGAACTCTGTATACTTTGGATAAAGCAAACTCAATCATGGTGAATGATCTTTTAATGTGTGTGTGTGTGTGTGTGTGTGTGTGTGTGTGTGTGTTGGTTTGAATGAGATATCTCCCATATTCTTGGGCATTTGAATACTTGGTCCCCAGTTGATTATCTGATTAGGGAAGCTCAGAAAGTGTGACCTTTCTGGAGATACTGTGTTGTGGGTTGGATGTTAAAAGCCTCAAGCTATTCTCTCTCTCTCTCTCTCTCTCTCTCTCTCTCTCTCTCAGCTTCTTGCTTGGGGTTTGAGATGTGAGCCCTCAGCTCTCATCCTCCTTTTTTTCTATTTTTTATTAACTTTTTCCTTTATTCTACATAATGACTACAGTTTCCTCTCCCTCCTCTTCTCCTGTTCCCTCTCTCCACTCTCATCTACCCTTCTCCTCATCCACCCACTCTTCCTCTGTATCCATTCAGAAAGGGGCAGACATCCCATGGGCTTGAACGAAGCATGGCACATCAAGTTGAGATAGGACCAAGCTTCTCCCGCTGTGTAAAGGCTGAGCAAGGTAATCCAGCCTGAGGAACAGGTGTCCAAAAGCCAGCTAAGTGCCAGGGACAGGTCCTGATCTCACTGCTAGGAGCCTTACAAATAGACCAAGCTGGATAACTGTCACCCACATGCCAAGGGCCTAGGTTGGTCCAATGCAGGTTCCCTAACTGTTGGTCCAGAGTCCATGTGCTCCTTTGAGTTCAGGTCAGCTGTCTCTGTGGATTCTCCTGTCATGCCCCTGGCTTGTGCAATCCCTCCTCCCTCTCTTCAGGAGGTCTCACAGAGCTTGGCCCAGTGCTTGGCTGTGGATCTCTGCATCTGCTTCCATCAGTTACTAGATGAATACTCTGTGATGACAATTAGGGTAGTCACCAATCTGATTACAGTAGATGGCCAGTTCAGGCATCCTCTCCACTATTGCTAGGGCTCTTAGCTGGGGTCATCCTTGTGAATTCCTGGAAGTTTCCCCAGTACTAGGTTTCTCCCCAGCCCTCTGTCCTTCCCCCAAGCTGCTTTAGAGAAACACGTATAAAATCAATAGTGGGGGACCACCTTATTCTTCTTAAGACATTCCTAGGTCTTTATCCCTTACTACCCTGACTCCATCAGCCTGGAAAAATCATATAGTAATCTTTACTCAGAGCATCACACTTACCCAGGACATAACCAGAACTTGTCAAAGGTGTTCTTTTTTCTTAGATCTTCCAAGCCTTTGTTCCCCGAATAGAATTGCATCTCCCTAGACATGACATGGCAAGGGAGAGAGGTTTAGTAGCCATTTCTCAGATCTGTGCCACTGACTAAGCTCTTTTCCTTTCTTGATTCTTCTCAAGGACTCCTAATTAAGCAAACTTCTAGTCTGGGAGGTTAGGAAGGTTTGCTTCCGCATGTTTAGGCTTTTCTCTTCCCTATCCCTGCCTGTCATTAGAAATACAAAAGCTGTGGGTGTTAAAAAATTGAAATGCCGAAGCAGTCTTTTTTAATGTGCATATAAGACTTTTGCTGTGAGGCTTCTTTCTAGAGCTAGCTCTGTCTTAGTCTGGACGACTCGGTGTAGTGACAAGTCAAGAGATTAACAGGAAATGCTTGGGAAAATATGTCAGTTTTCCACTGAAATCCCCAAAACCTACCAGTTTTCATATCCAGTTTATAAACTCTAGTTGAAAACAAATTCTGTTCTCACTCTGACCAGGAAATGCCATAAAGAACTGGAAAAGCATGGGGCTGTGGTGAGAAGTAGGTGATGTCTTAGAGAGGCTCACTCATTATGACTTAAGAAGAATCACTTACTTCCGTGCACCATGCTCACATTATGGAGACAAAATTGGGACTCCACCAAACAGCAATTGTTCTCAGTCATGTGCATGCTGCATGGTCATCATCCTTAGGCTTCTGCAATGACCTGCGTAAGAATCCATTTTAGCTCAAAGAAATGTATACAGAATAAGACACACTACAAATTGAGCAGTGATTAGAAAGAGTTTCCTGTCAGGCTGAGCCTCAACTCTGGAGTGTATTGTGAACATTTAAAAATGTTTCTGCATATATATCACAACACTTTGACATATTAAAAATTACTTCCTGGTTTGTGAGAGAGTACTTCTCACGAGGCTAGCCAATTCTTAAAGGGCCCAGCCAAGAGTGTGACTTTGATATAGAAACAAATGCAGAGCCATAACCCTCATATGGCTGATGAAACAATATTCTGCTGCCTTAATCTTCCCGGTGCTGGTTGACAGGCTAAATCCCAGGGCCCACTAAAATGGTCCAATGAGGCTAGCCCTGAACTGTTTACCTGCCTGACCCCCACTGCTTCCAGTAGAATCTGCAGTACAGATGGTGATCATCCTGCCTCCCACCTTTGCTGTATGCTGCTAGATGAGGCTGGTGTTTTTCTGGCATGGCTCTGTGTGGCCTGTCATGCCTCCTGTTCACTGGTACCCATAAGTAAAATAGCACTGATTTTGCCTGAGCCTCTCCCGAACCTTCTCTGGTGGCTGCTCTTAACTGACCCTCACACAGAATACATAATGTGCGGGTTCAGAACTGAGGGGCTGGGTGAGTCTTCCTCACTATAGGGTGACAGCCTACATCTGTGGAAGGCAAAGACCCATGTTGGTGTGGGTTGCCTCTATGTGGACTGTGGGGGAGTTTGCACAGGGCTGGCTGCAGAGGGACAGTGTCTCCCCCAGCACCAGAGTACCTAGCTGGCCTTGCTACAGACATAAGAAGTCGGTTATGGTGATGGCTCCTATTCCAAGACAGATACCAGCTAATTCAGGTAGGAGTATTTCACAGCTCTCTCCAAGTTAACTATAAATCTCTTAGCCTCAGGTGACTAAGCCATGGAGACAGAGGCCATGCTTTGCTCCTTTCTGAAGGGACTGCCCTGTGTAGGGATTAATGCACAAGACTTTTGAAGCAAGACTCACTACTGACGTTTGCTGAGCACTTCCATTGTATGAGGTTCTGGCTTCTAGACTCACAAAGAGCCCCTGAGACACAGTCAGTTCCACAGCAGGAACAAGCATGTCGCCTGTGGCTATGCACCTGGTGAGTGACAGAGCCAAGATCTGAATGAGGAAAGGCTGACTCCGGAACACCTGGAGTGCCAAGGAGGCAGCATGGAGCTGTGTACACCTTCACCCAGAGCCTGGAGATTGCTGTCTAGGGTCCAGGGCAGCTGCAGCTGGACCTGATGTGGATTTTAGACTCTGTTTCCATGGTTGCAAGCCTACTGGGATATCTAGGCAAGATAAAGCACAGAGATGAGAGCCTGAACATGTTCATCAAATGGTAAATCCTGAGGTAGCTGTATTTATATTCACAGCCCCTTTGCAAAAGATTCAAAAGGTGTTTGAAGTCCAGCGGCAGAAGTGCACACACCAGCCCGACAGCCCAGGGGTCCACACCCACTATGCTTCTCTCAGGCTCCAGCTTTTTCATGGATGAAATGAGGGATTGTAATGCTCATTGTGGTTCCCCATTTGGCAACTGGCAACTAATATCACATTAAAGCAATTTCTAGGTATCTACTCTATAAGGTTTAACCTCAGAAGTGCTACAGAAAAGCCCGTGAATCTGTGTTTTTTGGATCTCACTTAGTGAGTCTAATCATTGGTCTTATTTGGGAGCTATTGGCCTGAGTGATTTGGTCCCTTCCTGACTGAGGTACGCATTTTGGAGATCATGCCCTAGAGAGTTTCCAGGTGGCAGCATGGTATTCAGAAATATTTAAGAAGTGTTTAGGTCTGAGTGATTTGGAGTAATGTATCAAATGAGCAACAAAAAAACCACTACGTTTTCTAGTGGACTTCTAATGCGCCTGCCCAGCACTTCTTTGTCTGCCTTTGAAAATGCTACCTCCATATTCCTCTGAGAAACCACCCATTCCTGACTCTTTCATGCTGAGTGTGTGGTTAACCCATCGTTCTCCTGAGCTTCCAAGTAAGCAGGGCTCACCCTTTCCTGATTACTAATTGTAGGCATGTGGATCCAAACTAGGCAAGTAGGATTCAATCTTATATGGCTTTTGATCGCTTAGTTGCAAATCTGGGACATTATAATCTTGGGGTGAACAGCTGGCAGCTGCCTCGCATGTCTAAAGGGAAGAAAGTTATGCATGGTGAAGAACAGTAAGATCAACAGGGAAGAGACACATCAGAAACAAACCTCTAAACCCCAAACTTTAAGGCTTGAAACATGAATTTTAGTACAGAAAGATAGACTTTTTGTCAGTGAATGACACTATGGATACAACTAACAAAAGCCTGACATAGTGTGAGAAGGTATTTGTAAAGTCGAGATAAACAAAGACTAGCATCTTCTAGAATGTGAAATAAATTCTTGAAAATCAAGAAGAAAAAGATTGGAAGTTGTTGCCTGAAAATTTACAGAAAAGGAGACACCCCACCCACCCACCCAGAGGTCACAAACCTGTGATGAAATACTTAAAATCATAGTAATGAAAAAATGAGTTCTGTTTAGAATAACTAAATATTATTCTAGACCCATTAAATTGATAGAAACTAGAACCTGAAATCATCAATGATTGGAGATACAAGACACTCCACATACTGATAATGGCATTTAGATCTTTCCTGCTTGGGGTGGCACTTGAGCCTAACTTGTTGGAGTCAGCTCTTACTAGTGATAACTAAATAACCTACATATGCTGCTCCAGGGTCCACATAGCAGTCAATTCCTTTCCCAGGCCTCTGAATGTTCAAAGGTTTTCATAGATAAGTCTGCAGTGACAATGAGTTGGAGGTATCCACCACTGGAGAAGGCATGAGGAAAATGTGGTTGGTCCACTCACTCGGTAAGTTTATATGTAGTAGTGATAAAAAGTTGGGTGCATGTATATAGCAAAGGGAAAAGGGGAAGGTTACTTAATAGGGTCTATAACAAAGTACCATTGAACAGACTGGGAATACATCGACACAGAGCATGTACTTTTTTAAAAATTATATTTGTGTTTTAATTTTACACATCAGCCATGGGTTCCCCTGTCCTCCCCCCTCCCGACCCCACCCCCACCTTCCCCCCAACCCCTCCCCTCCATTCCCATCTCCTCCAGGGCCAAGACTCCCCTGGGGATTCATTTAAACCTAATGGATTCAGTACAGGCAGGTCCAGTCCCCTCCTTCCAGGCTGAGCAGAGTGTCCCTGTGTAAGCCCCAGGTTCCAAACAGCCAGTTCATGCACTAAGGACAGGTCCCAGCCCCACAGCCTGGATGCCTCCCAAACAGTTCAAGCTATTCAATTGTCTCACTTATCCAGAGGGCCTGATCCAGCTGGGGGCTCCACAGCCTTTGGTTCATAATTCATGTGCTTCCATTCGTTTGGCTATTTGTCCCTGTGCTTTTTCCAATCTTGGGCTCAACAATTCATGCTCTTACAGTCCCTCCTCTTTCTCAACAATTGGACACCTGGAGCTCCACCTGGGACCTGGCTGGGGATCTCTGCATCCACTTCCATCAGTTATTGGATGAGAGTTCCAGCACGACTGTTAGGGTGTTTGGCTGTCTGATCACCAGACTAGGTCAGATCAGGCTGTCTCTCGACCATTGCCAGCAGTCTACCGAGGATGTATCATTGTGGATTTCTGGGGACCTCTCCAGCACTCTGCCTATTCCTGAAAGGGAGAACAAGGAATAACAGACCATGATAAATGAGCATGTACTTCTAAAGGATTTTGTCAAAACTATACAGATTAGCTGCATTAGAAAAGGATGTCTGCAGAAGGATGCTTGCATCTATGGATGCTAACAGATACTATTTTTTCTTAAAGTGAGCAACTTAATAATAGACAAATTTAACAAATATAACAGGTAAAAACAAAAATGAAAACAAATTGAAACCTAAGAGAAAAAAGGAGGGGAAAAAAAGACCTTGCTCAGGTTGGCCGGGGACTGTGTTCTGAGCTGTGGTCTGAGATAGGAACATGGGATAATGTGGAGGGGTCACTGGTGGGACCATGATGGGGACGAAGAAAGGCTGCTTGAGTGGAGCCTGAGCACAGCAGAGTTGAAAGTTTGGTGAACTTTAGAAGTCAGGGAGCGGTGACACAACAAAGTGCCTTTCAGCCAGTTCCTCAGCTGCTGGGTGGTAAAGGGAGCGTCAGGTATGAAACCCAGACGAGCTGGGAACAGATGTGTGAGATGTGGGGGCAGCAGACACTTGCTCAGTAGCATGCCATTGATTCCATACAGTTTGCCCGAGTTACAAAATCCATTCTCTGCAGCATGCACAGTCATTGTAAGAAGTAAACGAGACACTTCCCAGGCAAAACTCATTTTCTATGTGCAGTTTCTATATGAGGCCCCATGTAGAATCTCTACATGTGCTCCAGGTGAACTAGTTTAGACTCCAGCAAATAGTATGACAACCAGGTTGTCAGGCTTATGCAGCAAGCACCTTTACCCTCTGAGCTGTCTTGCTAGCCCCTACTTCTTTTTAGAAGAGGAACCGTGTTCACACACTTTTGACAGCTATTGGCTATATACATACACATAGGCTAGTCTATGTATGTCTATCATCTGTGTATATCTATAGTCTATATATTTATCATCTTATCTGCCTATCTATCATCTATCTATCTATCTATCTATCTAATAATTATCTATTTCTCTACATCTTGAAGTTTGGATGTACAAAGACAGACACAAATCATAGTGTAAAAATAGTCTAAGGAGTAAGTGAGTAAGGTATAAGAACTGCAGCTGAGCCCCTGCATCTAGAGAGACTGGGGTCTTGGAAGAAAGATGATTCTGAGCAAATTGACCAGAACACAAGGAAAAAACTTCTGTTGAAAATTTTCCTGTAATGAGGATGTTGTAAATTATTCAGAGTAGCAACATCTGGTCTCCATGTTCACTTTTGGTAATGAGACATCTTCTACAGATCTGGTTATGTGCTTAGGGCTGGTACTATGATGTCCAAAAGATAAGACCTCTCACTTGTGGCTCTTACGTTCTGTCATTAGTGCAAATATTTATACCACATGAAATTTGTGCCAATAACTGTTATGCATGCTGTATGTGTATAATCTCCTTTAATCCTCACAACCATCTTACAAATTCTTCACTTTTTTCAGTACTGATAAGTCATTGGCCAGATTGTAATTAAAGCCTATGTTGTCTGCCTCTAGAATTCATAAATAAAGGTAAGTATAGGATACAGTGAGTCATGGGGAAGGCATTTTCATGGGTAATATCTACCTAACTACTAACACTGATCAGTACTGAATATGTGCCATACTTAATTCCATTCAGAACACACACAGCATGAGGAAATGATTCTGAGTTCAGGAGAACAGTATGGTATTACATGGACTAATCCTACAAGGACAAGATAGGCAGAAGACCCAGGGCTACATAGCAGAGCCCAATGCTGAAATAAAAGAAATGGAAATGCCTTCCTCCTTCTCTTCCTTGTATCTTTTGCATATATACGTGGGCCAGCTTCCTGTGAGCATCATTACAGATGGCATGCTGTGCAGTGCTACAGAATTAACCGTGCTTCTTGGTGTACTGAATCCATGTCCACAATATGCAGCACGCTTTTTAAAAGGAAGAAAATGAGCCAGTTCTTAATGGAGTGGGGGCATGAATAGCAACATCTCCCATTAATGAATGATAGTTGCCAAGGAAAAATTTATTCCAACAACTTTTATTTTTCAGACATTAGCAGGACTAAGTAGCCAGTGAGAGTCACTCTGTTTAAATGAAGTCCATTGAAAACAACCTGTGGACTTTTTGACTGTGAAAGAGGGCTTTGGGTGACTTTGATGTGTTTGATGATATATCTCCTTTACTGCTACCTCCGCCACTTCTGAAAGTGCTCCTGAGGCTAGTGAGTCAACCCTAGTACAAAGTGCAACATCTCGGGAGATCCCAAGGGTGGTCCCTTCTGTGCTACCTAGACCCACACTCCTCACACTTCTCCTTCCATCTTTCTCCTGCCCTTCCACTGAACACCTACAGTTCTGTGGTGACCTCAACTGAATTATAGCAAAGTGGATATGTGTTTTCAATTAAAATAGTTTCTTCAATCTTTGCTGTAATTCATTTGGCAAATTATATCACAACATGATGGCTTTTAACAAAAACAAAAAACAAGCAAACAAACAAACATTTATTATCTCAGTGTTTCTGTAGACCAAGCATTTAGGAATGACTCTGTGGCATAGGAACCTCTGTGAAATTGTATCTGAGATGTTGGGGATGTTGGGTGGCATACATCTGAGGGCTGACTATGGCAGAAGCACCATATGGGTGTTGAAAAAGGCTTCAGTCTCTCACTGGCTGCTGATGGGATGCTTCTTTTTCTCATCACGTGGGCTTCTCTGTAGGATTACTTGAGCATCCTTATCGTCAATCTAAGACAGTGTAAGCTGAAGTTATGACTTCTTTTGGGACCTCTCATGAGAAACCACACAGCAGTTTCTATAGTACCCTAATAGATAATCAAGCCAGATGTGTCAACATAGCAGAGGACAACCAGAGGTACTGAAAACCAGGAACACTATCTCGGAGCTGGCTACTACACTAGTAAAGGGTGTTTACCTAACCTCTGTTTTATATATATGTATATGTGTGTGGTGTGTGTATAAAATGTGATATATATATTTATATATATATATATGTGTGTGTGTGTGTGTGTGTGTGTGTGTGTGTGTGTGTGAAAAATTAAAATAGCCCACCTGAAATGTCAGTAAGCTAGCCTACTGTTTTTATAGAAGGCAAATCAATTCATTCTCATTCATTTATGAAAGAATTATCCTGGGAGAGACAGCTGAAAAATGGCCCTTTCATTTTCTTCCTTCCTACCTAGGACCCTTTATCAGTTGCACTTAGAACTTTGCTCAGGATTGGCTTTCTTTTATGCCTTTCCCTGCCTTTCTGGGGTGCTTCAAGGAAAGGGAGCAGGCCCTGTTCACATTCACAGACATGTCTAGCTTAAGGAGGTACTTAATTAATGCTCTCCTGGCATGAACTCTCCCATGGACAGCAAAGAAATGAGAGGACTGTTGTGTCTGTTGGCCTCTTAGAACATGTAGCCTGTTTAATGTGCTGGGAAGTCATGAAATATTTTTGTAGCTGTTCCATTTTTAGTGGCTATTAACTATTTCTCAGTGCATCAGATTGAGATGCAAGCAAGAGATGAATGCACTGAAGAAAAAGGAGAATGTATTCACGGTGGAGAAAGCACAGATTTCTATTTGCTATAACTGGTAACCTGGTTTGAACTGATAACTTTTAATTGGGACAAAATCCCAGGGGAAAAAAATCCCCCATATGCAAATGATCCCATCTGTGATGCTATTAAATGCTTGCTAGCTCAGCAGAGCCCTGCCAAACTGCCACATTATCTCTTCTTGAAAATTAACATTGGATCCAGCAACTGAGGAATGGAGAAACAAATACAGACTACGGGACTTGCTTTAAATAAAGGGAATACTCAATAAAACTCAAGCTTGAAACTTCATTAAGACCCAAAGCAACTTGCCAGGAATTGCTTTTTCCTCTACTGTGATGAGTCACTAGACTATGAACTTTCTGTCAGGACAGAAAAGTATTCTCGGAGAGTAAGGAGATTTGGGTTTTATCTCTATTTTTGTTCTTGGTTCAGGCTTTGAACAAGGAAGTCAAACAACTTAGACTTCAGTTTCTTCCTCTGTAAATTAAATTGGATTAGGTTTTCCCATGACCCTTTTAATTCATTCATACATTTTTAAACACTTATTGAACACTTACTATGTGCTAGGCACCATTCTAAGAATTTGTGGATAATGAGTTGCAAGTGAGCTAGTTCTCTGTAATACGGAAACATTTAATCTACTGACGGAGGTAAGTGTTATAGATGACCACAAGCGACTAAATAAATAACCATCAAAAGGTCATTACACTAAATGTGATAACCTCATTAATTGTCTTTCTTAAGCCAAGCAGTGTAGCAAGATTATTTGGCAAGAAGGCCCAGAGTGGTGCAAGATGTCAACAAAGGCTTCCCTAGGAGACATTAGATAGCTGGACTCTTGGGGATCCATAGGATTAGTCTATGGAAGAGCAGAAGAGAATGGTCCAAGTGAAGGAAGGCAACTGTGCATGATCACCACTTGTGAAGGCCTGGTAAGTCATATGTATGAATGCTGCAGAGACCAGATGCATCCAACCCAAACAGGCCCTTGGAGACCATACAAATGTACCTTGCTTCACTGTTAAGAGAAGGTCGTCAATAGAGGAGATCTACCTAGAGGTGAAAAGCTTTAACATACCTTTGATTAAGGGCCTTTCCTCTCTCCTCTCTTACCTCCAAATTGTGGGTGGTAAGAATGTAACTTGGATCCTTCCGGATCACAAAAGGAATATTGCTCTGCCAGGCTCCCTTAGGGCTCTTAGGTAATGAAACCCATGTGGCTCAAGGACCTCTCACACTTGCAAAAGCTCCCCATGTGTTGATAGTGAGTTTCAGGTGGTTGGAACCTTAAGCAAATGCTCACTAGACACTGTGTGTGGCTGGCAGCATCATCTGCCACACACAGTATTGTGAAAGAAGTCAGAATCTTCCCTTCCATTTGAAATCCCAGTTTCCCTTATGTTTCCTTTACTTTGTAAGGAATCCTAATGCCTTTCATTTAAAAAAAATGGAATTAAAATGCCATGCTCTCCATTCCAGAAGCACCAGATTTCTTTTACATTATACTCCTATTGTAGTTTCAGAGGCCTTAAACTCTATTTTGAAATTCCCAGGAAGCAGGAAGGTTGTGGGGAAGATGTTGCCAGTGGACAACAGGGTTGGTAAAGATTGGATGGAGGATCTTTAGAAGAATACCACACATGTCACACTGAGCAGGAAGAACACGGGAGCCACTTGGAAATTAGTTTCAGCACTTTGATAAAACAATTTCATGGAAGTTTATTTTTGTTCTCTCTAAACAAAGTAATTATGTCATGTTTTTCCATATTAAAATTTTTTTCCATATTAAAAAGTCAATCTCATCCAGTGTGATGACTCAGTGGGTAAACATGCTTGCTGCCAAGCCTGAAGATCTAAGTTTGAACCCTGGGATTCACTGATGGAAGGAGAGAACTGACTATTTCAAGTTGTTTGCTGATCTCTGCACCCATACCATAATGCCCCCACATAAAGGTATACACAAATAAACACACAATCAATGCAACAAAAATTGAAAAAAAAACATAATGTGTTCAATGTTCCATGTTGTTGGTATTCTTCATATAGAAGCCAATTCTATTTATTATTAACTAATTAATTATTTTTTTCTATTTAATTTTTTATTTCTTGTGAGGTAGGATGTGGCTATGTAGGCCAGCTTGACCTTGAACTTGATCCTTTGGATTCAGCCTCCTGAGTGTTCAGATCATAGACCAGTTTACTGGGGTTTCAACTAAAGACTTGAACATTCCTCTGTAATTGACTCAGAATTTGTTTAACACGGTCTGGTGCTTGCCATTTACCCTTGCTTACTTTAAAGATCTTCTTGGTGACCAACTGACAGCCAATCAAAGGAAAGGAGACAAAAACAACAACAAAAAAACAAAAAAACAAACAAAAAAAACCAAAACAAAACAGGTCTCTGTGCCTGAAATTTACCTTCCCTTGGAATTAAGATCTGTGGGAGGCTTTGGAAGTGAGATGTTTCATGTTCAGATAGTGGAGTGTCAGAAAGATTCTGAGAACCAACAAGTTCAGATGACTGAGACTGAATTGCAATAGTCCCTAAGAGTTATAGTCTAAAGGGGAAATGACACACTATGGTGTCTAAGAACATAGACCTCAGATAGTAGTTGACTGGTTCATAGCTAAGTGACCCTGGCCAGCAATATCTAACCACAAGTGACTGAGTTTTCTTAATTATGGAGCAGAGATAGTAACATCTGTGTCTTACAGGAACTCAGGCACTTTCCTTCAGCAAACTTTAAAAGGGCTGCTACAAACTTTAGCTATCGATGCAAATAATATTATTTATTTAATGTGATTTTTAAAAAAGAATCAGATTGGATTCATGACAAATAAAATGCTAAAGGAACCTTTTCGTGACTGAATACACAGACCTTTAAATATTCCTGAGGTTTTAACCTAAGGTGACGCAGACCTGTCTCACCGTTTTCTGTAACCTACTATTTGACAACCATTTCTGACTTTTAGTATGTTTGCCATTTGGAAAGTCTGAGAATTTTCAAAATTATTCACTCTTGGTGATGTCAGATAATTTTTTTTTCTTTTATCACGAGGATTAATCTCTGGCTTTAAAACTTCTTATGCTGAATTCATGTTAGATTTTCAGAAGAACTGCAAAGCTAATGCAGAAAACTCCCACCTACTCCTCCCCAGTCGTTAATGTAACATTAACATCTTTCAACTCCATGATTCATTTACTCAAATCAAGAAATCGACCAAAAGGGTTGTCACAGTACCAGTAAATGAAGTACAGCTTTCCTCACAGCTTCTCTGTGAATTATTAACATGCTATTCAACCAGTTTTGATACCATGTTGCCTTTAGTCATCATGGCTCCTTAAGTGCTTCAAACCGGTGACAATTTCCTCTTCCCTAGTTGGTCATGACCTTGACACTTTTGAAGGATACTGGTTAGATGATTTTGTTATATTCCCCTTATATTTGCATTTGTCTGGTATTTTCTAATGATTAAACTGAGGTTATAGATTTGGGGAAATAATACTACAAATAACAAAAGCATGTCTTTATGCTGTTTATCCACTGATGGTCTCTCAGTGTCTGAAAGAGTGCTTGGATGTTGAGTAGCTATTTAGTCCATGTTGGACATGGCCACCATCACTGTCTTAAACCCAAATAGTTGTCCCATGTGAGACTTTTATGAGAGGACCCATCATCATTTCCTCATAGAGAGAGAAAGTAGGCTTGTGGAATTCACAGAGCTTATAAGCTTTCATGAGATCCTTCTCACAAAGACCCTCCCCTACCCCAGGTTCTATGGGAGGTGGAAGGTTGACAGAGTCTGGTACTGTTCATGGTGCAGCAGTAGCTACTGTAAATTGTCAAGGGGACTACCTGATACTCTAGTAGCCTTTGAGTCATCCATGCTCCTGTAGCAGCCCTAATACATGTATTGGTTCACCCAGATGAACTAAGTAGAATGTTTATACAATCTGATGGTATCCTTTCTATCTGGAGAGAATATGTCTTTATATATGCTCAGGAAAACCGACATGTAATGGTGCATATATACATTAGAATATCTGTGAAATATTAAAGAGAGAATTTAAATATATTCTTTTAATGATATTGTTAATTAATGTACATATACATATTTATAACCATATTGTTTTCTTTTCAAAATACTTTTTGAAGGCTTCTAAAGAAAATTAACTGCTATAATAAGTTCACTTATATACCAAGTCATGGTGAGAAACTTGTTTACTCCAAGTCACTGACTGTCAGGAAATAAAAGAAGACACAAAAGTATAGGCAAACTAGCTTTATATGTTGGCCAAAGCATCCTAGTCTGGCTGTTGCTGTAACAAAATACCTGGGACCAGATAATATAGCAGGAATTTTAAAAGGTCTTATTAATAAAATCAGACCTGAGGCCAGTTATTGGGATGAATGCTGGAAGATCAGAGAAGCAGAACAAGTCACAACTTCCTCACGTTGCCAGTTCCTCAGCTGATCCTGTTTCCTCACACTGGAAGCTTCTGAGTCCTCATATCCGAATGGATCTCAGCTAAACTGTGCTGCTCCAAAGCCTGAAAGCTTAACCAGCTAAAAGCTTCTAGTTTCTGATCCTCACGCTTTATATACCTTTTTGCTTTCTGTCATCACTCCCTGGGATTAAAGGCTCACTTCTTGGGATTAAAGATGAGTGTCACCATGCCTGGCTGTTTCCAATGTGGCCTTGAACTCACAGAGATTCAGAGGGATTTCTGCCTCTGGAATGCTAGGATTAAAGGTGTGAGTGCCATTTTCTAGCCTCTATATCTAGTGGCTGTCTGTTCTCTGACCCCAGATAAATTTATTAGGGTGCACAATATTTTGGGGAACACAATACCACCACAAGATAAGTTTATAAAGATAGAATTTTTTTTTTGTGTCAGGGTCTTGGAAACCAAATGTCCAAATAGGTCTGGTGTCAACATCTATTCTGTGTCCGCACTGTATCAAAAGAGCTTGGATACCTCACATGAAAGGCATGCACCAACTCAGGTTTCCTCTTCTCTTTGTATCGTCAGAAAGGCTGATATAGGGCTCATCCAGTTCCGATGCTCTCTGAAGAGCCACACATCTAAATTCTGTTACCACATGGATGTAGGTGCTGTTTCCACCATTTTACTTTTGGAAAAGATTTTTAAGCTATAATGACAAGATTTCAAACATAAAGCCATTGAGATGGCTTGTGGGATGAATTGAAGGTGCTTGCCCCTCAACCCAGTGTTTTCAGTTTAGTCCCACAGGGACTACATGGTGGTAGAGGGAGAGAACCATATATACACAGAGACACATACAAAGGCACACACACACACACACACACACACACACACACACACACACACAGAGGATTTGTGGTGGCGATGGTTTTGGGTGCTGAGCTTGGTTTTCCTTCCATCCAGCATCTGACCGCTCCTCAGTGAGTGCTTCCCAAACGCTTGGTGACAGAATCTCCATGACTGAACACACCATGTGGAAGAGCCTCCTAATTGCTGGCAGCTACTCCTCCAAATTTCACAGGCGCATTCTGACTCAGATAAATACGCATCCAGATTCTAGCTTGAGCATGGCAAGTTTCTTTGGCTCTCTGAATTTCATTTACTTCATATATAAAAATAGAATATATATCTCTTACTGTCAAGGATGAATCAAAATGACCTTTTCCTTCCATTCAGAGAGCCTGACAGGAGTCCCCATTCACAGAGAATGACCAACAAGGGAATGTCATATGAATTTCAGTGTCTTTTCAAGTGCTTGTCCTTCTGTGGAGTCCAGAGATTAGCATAAACAGAGTCAGAAAGCTGATTGAAGCACGCAATCAATCAGATTGGTCTAATTTGTCATTATAAGTTGCATGATGGCCAGGAAGATGGCTCAATGGGTAAAGAGACTTGGCACTAAGACCGACAACCTGAATTTGGCCCTTGGGAGTCACAAGGTGCAAGAGGAAAAGTACTCTGGCAAGTTTGGTCTCTGATTTCCACACTTGCATGCATATACCCATATGTGCAAATGCACATGCACACACACACACACACACACACACACACACACACACACACATATATTTGGATTCTTACATACGTGTGTGTGTGTGTGTGTGTGTGTGTGTGTGTGTGTGTGTATGTGTGTGTGTAAGAATCCAAAAGTTATATGACCTTGGATCAATTCTTTAATTAAACAAAAATGTAATACAATATTTAAGACTGAAAAATATAACTCCTGGTGAATATCATTTGTTACTATGAATCACTGGATTTGATGCATAAAGCAGATGAAATAGATATGGGAAGGAGAAGTGACCACAGATTTATTACACAGGGAATGAACGGCAGTGGATGGCAGACCTTAGCAAGAGGATGTGTAGGTTTCTGGATCTCCATGAATGAGGTGCTTTCTGTTCCTTGCCCCCAGGCTGTCTTTCTAAAGGTGAACACCCACATGAGCCAGGTCTCCCTCAGGACAAAGGCTGGGTATGTTTGCTGACCAGAATGAAAGATCTGGGTTCCCCCAGATGAATCTTTCCTCCTGTAACACATCTGTCCCCATCATGTGTATAAATTCCATCTGTCCTTTCTCACAATGCAGAAAAATGTTGGGAGCACCTCCCTGTCCTTTGTCTTTTACCGAAGGGCCTCACAACACCTGTCAACATCCATAAAACTGTCGGGCTCACTTCTCAGCTTGAAGTGGGAAAAGGATCACAAAGCTTGGAAGCTTTGTAAAAAAAAAAAAAAAAAAAAAAAAAAAAAAAAAAAAAAAAAAGTTCTTTACAGTTTAATACAAGTATATAGTGAATTTTTGTCATTTTCAACCTGTCACCTTCTCTTATTCTTCTTCCCTCTCCCACTGAAGCCCTCATCTTCCTAATTGGACCCCCTCCTACATTGATGTCTTTCTTGGTGTGAGTGCCCCGTTGAGTTTTAGTAGGATTTCTTGGATGAACATGGGTGAGAGTATAGTCACTGTGCACGGGCAACTTATCCAAGGCTACACAATTGAAGAAAATGACAACCCCGTTCCCAGAAGCTATCAATACTAATAGTGTCCTGGGAAGGGGTGGGACCTTTGTGGGTCCCTTAATATCCTTGATGGGATGTTGACAGCTCCATCTTGTGCAAGTAACGGCTGCAGAGAATTCACGAGCATATCAGTCATGTCATATCCAGAAGTCACCTTTTTGCAGCACATCTTCCCATCTTCTAGCCATTCTTCCAGTCTCCTTTTCCTGAGCCTCAGAGGAGGTGAGATAGATGCTCTATTTAGGGCTGAGCACTTCACTGTCACTGGCTCTCTAGTTTGATCAGATATGAAGTCTCTACGTTAATAGCTGCCTGCTGTAATGAGAACTTTCTTTGATGAAGACTGAGAGTTGCATTAATCTGTGGGTGTAAACATGGGAATTTAAAAGGCCGCTTGACAGTGAAATAAATGAGGAAGACTGAGCAAAAGCAAGAGAACTAGAAAACATTTTCTTTAAACTCACCTGTGTTGTAGAAGGTTATTTCAAGGTGTGTCACTTTTGTTTATATTGCATTTGTTCAACTCTGTGAAGCTGCGTTACTGTGCCTGTCTAAAATACCTGATGGTCTGATCAAGAGCTGAATGGCCAAGAGTGAGGCAGGAAAAAGGAGAGGCAGGGCTGGCAAGGCAAAGGGACAATATAGAGGGAGAAATCCAGTAGGAAAAAGAAGTAGCCAGAGAAGGAGGAGGACTCCAGGGCCCAGCCACACAGCTACACAGCAAGCCACGAAATAGGAGTAAGATTTACAGAAGTGAGAGAATAGGAAAATCCCAGAGGCCAAAGACAGATAGGATAATTTAAGATAAGGAACGCTGGCAAAAAAGAAGCCAAGCTAAAGCCGGGCATGTATATTTAAGAATAAGCCTCCGTGTGTGATTTATTTGGGTGCTGGGTGGCAGGCCCCCCAAAAGAGAAAAAAAAAACAAAACAACAGCACACCTGAAAAGAGGCTGGAAGATGGCTTCATAGTTAAGACTCCTTGTTGTTCTTGCATAGGACCTGTGTTCCATTCCCATGGTGGCTTACAACTATCTCTTATTCCAGTTCTAGGGAATTTGACTCCTTCTTCTGACATCCATCAGTACCAGGCACATATGTGGTACACATTCATGCATGCAGGTGAAACATTCATACATGCAAAATAAGGTAAACAAATCTTTGGGAGTTATCTGAAAAAAATGTAAATAAAAATGATGTAAAAGCAATAGATATGTTAACTCTGATTCAAACTGACTGCATACTCATATGTCAAGCATCTTATGGGATGCTGTAGATATACAAAGCTTTCACATATCAGTTAAAAATAAATAAGATAAATAAATAAACACATCACAGAGTCTTTCAAGAACAGTGTGCACTGAAACCAGAAAGGGGGTGGTAAGGGCTGCCTTAGCGACTTTACTCACTGCTGTGACCCAGTGCATGACAAGATGTGATTTACGGGACCTGGGGAGAGGAAACTTCAGTAGAGGAATCGTCTCCATCATGTTGGCAATATGGAAGTCTGTGATGTATATTCCTGATTAATGATTACTACAGGAGGACCCAGCCCACCGTAGGCGGTACCATCCTCAGGCAGGTGGTCCTGTGTGGTGTAAGAAAGCAGACTGAGCAAGCCGTGGGGACGGAGCCAGTAAGTAGAACATCTCTGCTTCAGTTCCTGCTCCCAAGTTCTTGTTTTTAGGTCCTTCCCTGGTTACTCTCAGTGAGGAATATAACCTGGAAATTGTAAAATGATATAAAGCTTTTCCTTTCCTTGACTTGCTTTTGGTCATGTGCTCATCACAGCAATAAAGAGTGACTAACACAGGGGTCGGGGGAGGATTTCTTTTTCCTCAGTTGAAGGGTACAGTCCATCATGTCAGGGAAGACATGGCAGAACTTACGGAAGCCAGAACATGTAGCAGCATGTCGCTGGAACCATTCCCGTTTCAGTGGACCAGGAAGCAGAGAGAGGAATGCTGGCACTCAGCTTGGTTTCTCCTTTTCCATTTTTCATTCTATCCAAGCCCCAACTCCAGAGGATGGGGCCACCTACATTCAAAATGGGCCCTTCCCTTCAGTTAGTCCTCCCAAAAGAACCCTCACCGACACACCCAGGGATGTACCTTAATTCCTTAAGCGATTCTCAATCCAGCCAAGCTGATGATAAAAATTAACAATCACAGATGGTCACCAGCAACTTATTCAGCCTCCAAGGGTGGTTTGAGTTAAATCGTCAATCTGTCAGCACCCTTCCTCTATATATTTTGATGTTTTGCTCACTAAAGTTCTATCCACTATTTAAAGGGCTTCTCTGACACCACTCATCTCAGAAGAATCTCTTCTTCAAAACTCAGTAATTTATAGTGCCCACACTAAAGATTATATATATATAAAACTCTGTGTGTGTGTGTGTGTGTGTGTACAGGTAGAGAGGGGAGACCATGTAAACACAGAAAGAAGACATTCATCAAAGAGAAAGCCTCAGGGCTCAAGTCAGTGAGCACCAGCCTCAGATATCCAGCCTCCAGAACGATGAGAAATAAACAGTTAGGAAAGAAATCTGCTGTTTATGCCAGAGTCCATGAGGCTTTGTTACCACAGCCCCAGTAAATTAACCAAGTGATGAATATGTATCCCTTAAATAAATGAACCTCTTGAGGAAGTCATTGCTTCTCCGGATTGGTGATTTATGTAGCGGTAATAATTTGCCCTGACCCCTGTCTTCTCGTTCACGTATCAACTTGCATTGTAATGATGTTTGTACTTATTACATCAGACATTATTCTTTCTGGTACAAGTGACAGGAAAATCCAACTCAAACAGGATAGAAGTCCATTGACACTTTAAGAATATATCTAGCTCCAGGAATGTTTTGATTCAAGGATTCAGATTCCATCAAGAGGCCAGGATCTGACACCTCAGGTCTGCTTTGCTCTATACCAGGTCAACCTTAGACTCGATGTAAGGGCAAGATGCATGTCAACAGATTCCTGCATGTATAGCCTCAGTCAAGAAGAGTGTTTAGGGAGGAAATATTCCTGAGTACTCTTAATGCAGCTCCCCAGGTTGCATCTCACTGGATTGACAGCTCATTGCTGATCCAGTCTGTGTGAGCAGTGGCTACAGTGGTCAGGTCTGGAAGGAAGCCAGAAATGGAGTCAGCTATCTGGTACCTAAAGACTGAGGGGAGGGATGCCCCATAGGAAAGCTGGCCCAGGAAACAGGATATGTGCCTTTGATGCCTGTTGGTTCCTCCACGAGACTGGAAAGTTCTCAAGGATTTTGTAGCCTAGGCTCTTTCTGTATCATAGCTCTCTGAATATAATAATAGGGACCATCAAGTGTAATTGAATGAATGTCAGCTGATGTAGCATTAGTGAAGAGTGAGAATATTCCATGCTGCAACCAGGACAAGGGTGCTTATGGCTTTCTGTTTCCACAGTCGGAAGTGGTCCTCTTTTTCACTCTTAGAGGCGCACACAGGCAGCCTTGGTGAGATAGTAATATTGACTTTGTAATAAGAGTCTGTAAAGATACAAGGAGTAGCAAGGCAAAATCAAATGAATGTGAAACAACCTGAAAGTACAGGGATCCTACCCTAAAATGTCCTCCTACTCTCCTCCACGCTGCTTGCTAATGGGAATTCCATCAGATGGGTTACAGAGCCACCTAGTGGACAATGTGCATCTGTGCTAGAAGCGTAGGCTGGAGATGTGTGACTGGGGTGTGACCCTGGCGAAAGTAGTGTGCCCTCCTCATCAGAGGGTCTAATACCCTCTCTTGCTTCTACTTCCTATCTTCTTCATCTTAGAAATGTTACTGATAGTAGAAATCTGCATGAATGGGTAATTCATATTGAAATTCCATGTCTACTTTCTTGAGTTTGGGGGAAAGGAGAAACACTGGCGTGACAGAGATGGTGAAAATGTTGATTCTTTGTGTCATCCCTTCTTTTCCTAAAACTTTGAGGTCAGGGTTGTCTGAGAGATTTCAATGTCTTTTTTTTTTTTTTACACATTTTGTTCTTATTTAAGTCAATTTGTTATATATATATGTGTGTGTGTGTGTGTGTGTGTGTGTGTGTATAACTTCTGTAACCATGCTATACATATATATATATATATACATATATCTACTTGCATGATTAAAATATATGCATACATATATATGTGTGTACATATATATGCATATATAATTTCCTTGATCACTAAAGATAAGACATAATTTAAGCAGGAAGAAATGAATGTTAATACATCGGGGAGTATATCCCAATGTCTTAAGATGAGAGTGAAATCATCCGCTTGGCTTATTATAAGTATCTGTACATACTTACAGATGCATGGCTGAGAATACAGACACTGACTGTGGCTTCGACAGTCATTGGCACTCATTTGTTCAAATAAGAAATCAACCTCCAGAAATCACTATCTTGGACACTCCGATCTGAAGAGATTTCTGCTTGTGGCAATGTGAGACTCTAGGCTCCTGCCTGCCAGCTAGTTCTTGCAGTGTTTGGAGAAGATGAAGCCAATGGGTGAGGGTGAGATGGTACTCTACTTGGCAAGTGGATACTCAGGATTCAAAATACAGCACAGTGGCTGCAACTTGTGGGCTTTTATTTTAATGCTCTGCATAAATAGCATAAGGATTTTAAATGATACCTAGCATATAATTTCAGCAAAAACAGATCAGCATTTATTAGGTGATGGATGGTGACCTGTGACCTGAAGGAGAAACATTAGATTCTGAGATAGCCATTGGGAAGAATATTGTAATTCTAATAAATGTTAGTTGAATGGATATTTTGCATATAATGGCTACACGTAGTACTGTAAAGGAAGAAAGCTTGGGGAAGAAAGGCAAGAATAAAGACTTGTGTAGAGTATTCACATAAAAGGCTGAGGAGAGAAGAAATCAAGTGACCCTGAAATCTCAGTGATTGGAAAGTGTGTGAGAGAGATGGACATGGAAGAATAGAGAGAGTAGGGGGAAGAAACGTGTGGAGAAAGGAGGAGAGAGGGAGAGAGAAGGGTGGGGGAGAAAGAGAGAGGAGGGAGGGCAAGAGAGAGAGTCAACACAAACAGCAGTATGGATGGAATAAAAACCTATAGATCAGGAGAGATGGGATCCACTGTATTTAGGCTGAAGGTGAACAGACGCTGTTGTATAATAAAGGGCAGTCCAACAAGTGATTTGATGGTAGGGATTTGGGTATAAGAGGGCACTGGTATGGAAGATAGACTTGGAATTCTGTAATATGGAGACAGGAATTAAATTTGTAAGATTAAGTGAATTGCCTTGGAGGGTAGGATGTAAAGGCAGAAGACAGAGCACATAAACGTGTTTAGGGGAAGCTTTCCAGACGAAGTGTGTGTGTCTGTGTGTGTATGACTGTGATGCTGGTGATGAACCCCAGGACTTCCTTACTGCTTGCTGAACTATGTATCCAGTCCCCCAAACAGATTTTTAATGTTAGATGAATTCACATTTGATAAGCTTCTCTGGTTGCTAGTCAAACCCTTATTTGCTGAAACCTGGATGAAATTACTTGAGATTTGCTGTTATTATTTTCTTACAGTGTTGGAGATGGAAGTCAAAACCTTGAAAATGCTAGCCATTGCTTCCAACTAAGCTACACCCACAGCTTTTACTTTGCCTTTTGCATGTAGACTATATAAGGTTATTCACGTATGAGGAGAAAAACCCATCGGAGAAAGTCAAAAGGGTTTTCATTTCTCAGCCCCATCATATTAACAAATATAAAAATTAACAAATTTAAAAGTTTGTAGCCAAAGTTTGATCTCAGTCTCATTCAGAGGTGGTTCTCACCCTGTGGGTAGCAACTCCCTTGGCAACCCTCTATCTGCAAAAATATTTATGTTATGATTCATAACAGTAGCTAAATTACACTTAGGAAGTAGCAATGAAATACTTTTATAGTTGGGGTTACCACAACATGAGGAGCTGTATTAAAGGGTCTCAGATTTAGGAAGGTTGAGAACCACTGGTATATACTTTTCCCTTTCCATTTTTGCTTTTATGTTTATTTTGTTTGACAATATTTAAACCTGTGCATCAAATTCTGACAAAGAAAGTCAGCCACTAATCAGAAGGGGAGTCCAGCCCATTTCTATGCACTCTGCTGGAAGTCAGTAGAAGAGAAAATCAAAGAGCTACCCAGAACTAGAGCCCTGAGAACAGCAAATGGGCAAACAATGAAGGAACACACGGGACACAGGGAATAGCTCCGGCCACATTTCCAGCATGGGAGGATTGTAACTTTGGCAATCATCATTTTTCATTTCACTGCCTGGTAACCGTCCTCTCCTTGCACATTAAGAAAAAACAACT
The DNA here is from genome assembly GCF_903995425.1 of Onychomys torridus. NCBI lineage: Eukaryota > Metazoa > Chordata > Mammalia > Rodentia > Cricetidae > Onychomys > Onychomys torridus. The sequence goes on from NC_050455.1 coordinate 29,608,740, forward strand.
CCTTTCCCAGTAGAAACATGCATCTAGAAATAGGAGGCTAGCTGGCCGGAGAGCAGCCTAGGGAAGGTGATGTCCTGAGTAATGATTCATCCAAAGGCTAGTTGGAGGATTTGTTGAAGTAAACACACCAAACTTTTCCTGATGGAGAAAGAAAATAGTTCCTCTGACAAGAGTGTGTGCATGTGTATCTGTGTATGTCTGCATGAGTGTGTCTGTGTTTTCCCTGTGTGTATCTGTTTGTGTGTGAGTCTATGTGTACCTGTGCATGTTGCATGTGTCTCTGGGTGTGTGTATATGTGTGTGCCTGTGTGAGTTTTTTGTGGGAGTCGGTGAGTCTGTGTGCATCTGTATTGGTCTGTGTCTGTGTGTGAGTATGTGTTTGTGTGTCTGTGTATATCTGTGTGTATATGTGCTGTGTGTGTGTGTGTGTGTGTGTGTGTGAGAGAGAGAGAGAGAGAGAGAGAGAGAGAGAGAGAGAGAGAGAGAGAGAGAGAGAGAGTATTACTGGCATCAGTTTGGATAGGTAAATGGAAACAACTGACTATCCCACGATGCTGCAAATTTCATGCAAACAATGCCTCATGAAGTAGATACCGTGGGGAAGCAGGACCCAGGTGCTTCCTCTCTTAAGGAAACACCCAACACCACCAAGCAACACTGAAACCAGTGTGAACCATGGGGACACATTAACAGCAACGAGTGGCGATTCTCAAAACAAATTAAATTCTTGAAGTCTTACAACATTGTCCCTTCAGCTCATGACACTATAAAAAGGAGGAGAAATTAAAAAGCAATCATTTCATTTATTGCATTTGTGTTGAGTTTAGCCAACTACGGCAATAATATCATTTGGCTTGTTCCCCTGTAATTATCCTGTAACTGCACAAAGTAAACAAATTAGAACTATTTATAGCTCGGAACACTCAAGTGGAAATGAGATATTGCCTGAGTACAATTAAAATAAATATAGGCTTCATATTTAATGCAGGCCTTCAAAGTATGTGTCAGGATTGCTAACCCCTCATATTGTTCTTTAGCTGTTTTAGTCTTCACAAAACAAGAAAATCCCAACAGTGAATCTGAGTGAATTCACTGTCTCATGTGCTTACCAAGTTGCTCAGCCATGCACTCATTTTTACGCAAGCCAAACTGTACAAACCTGACAACGGCATGTTAGCTAATACTCAAATGCAGAGCATACTTTAAAAAAGGAAGTCTCTGCTGTGAGCAGGGGACTTTATGAGTTAGCTGAAAGAAATATCACAGTTCAGACTGGTATTTTTAAATTGTGTGTGTGTGTGTGTGTGTGTGTGTGTGTGTGTGTGTGTGTGCTCTCACACTTGTTTGGGTGAGTTTGGGTGCACATGTGGCACACTACATTAGTAGGGAGGTCAGAGGACAATCTTTGGAGGGCAGTCAGTCCTTCTCACTCTGTGGCTAGCTGACCAGTTTCCAGAGATTTTCCTGCCTCTGCCTCCTAGCTAGGGCCTTGCAGGGATTATGGGCATTTTTGCTACTATGTGCGGCTTCTTGTGGGGCATGGCGATCCTGATCCAAACTCAGATAATCAGATTTGACCATTAGTCGTTTTTACCCACTGATCCACCTCCCCAGTTCAGATCGATACTTTAAAACAAAATATTTTACGATTTAATTTTTAATATTTATTTTAAGTGTGTGTGTGTGTGTGTGTGTGTGTGTGTGTGTGTGTGTGTAGTAGAGGGTTGTATATTCAAGTATAGGTGTCTCCAGAATGTAGGCTTCCCTGGATCCGATCTGGAATTACAGGAGCAGTGTGCCAGCTCTGGCCATCTGTAAGAACAGTATGCTATCCAGCCCCCAAGAGGGTTGGTTACCTTTACTGGCACAGATACCCCTAAGCCCAGATAACAATGTATGTGTAAACAAAAGGAAATATGCATCTGGTACAAGAAGAGAGAAATTTGTAGCAAAATGACATTTAAGAGAGGCAACCCCTTTGAACTGAATAGATGGCCCAGTGATTAAGAACACTGGCTGCTCTTCCATAGGACCCAGATTCAATTTCCAGCACCCACATGGAAGCTCACAATTGCCTGTAACTCTAATCTCAGGAGATCTAGCTCCCTCTTCTGACCTCCATAAGTACTGCACATACATAGTGCACAGACATAAGGAGACAAAATACTCAGGCATGTAAAATAAAAATAAAGAGAAAAAAGCATTATCTCTCTTAGCAAAAACAAAAGTTCTACTGTCTAAATACAATGCATTAAAATTTGGTTCACAAGCCAGGCAATGGTGGCACACGCCTTTAATCCCAGCCCCCAGGAGGCAGAGCCAGGCTTATCTCTGTGAGTTCGAGGCCAGCCTGGTCTACAGAGCAAAATTCAGGACACCAAAATGGCACAGAGAAACCCTGTCTTGAAAAAAAACAAAGAACAAAAAAATTGGTTCACAGGCATTATTTATATTCTAATTTGTAAAGGGAAAATTTGACCAAGGACCCTTAGGGTATTACTGCCAACTGGCTGACACTCTGCAATCACCATGATACCTATTATCTACACTTATCCATGCTTTTAGTTTACAGGGTATCAAATGAACTTCTCAACATCATTCATTTATTCCATTAATTCACAAGGCCTCATGAAGCAGGCGCTGTTATAATCCTTGTTATATAGATGGATAAAGGAAGGCCAAGGGAAGGCACAGCCTCAAGATTCCAGAGGGGAAACCTGGTGTGAAGCTCCTTGTTTTCTCTTGACAAGGAAGAATTTCCAATGTAGAGAGTTGAGTAACATCCCAAGTATGTCTAGTACAGCCTGCTCCTTGTCTCAGTGTGAACAAGGTAAAAGAAACCCATCTCCTGCTGCTTAAAGGAGAGGCCAGCCCTCAGCTTCAGAGTGTCTGCTTTGGGCTTTGCCTTCAAGCAGACTGCAGGTCACCACAGCCAATTGAGGAGCACAGAGCTGTGGTTTAACATCTACACACAGCACCTTCCTGTGTGACGCCCTCTGAAGATCCTCAAAAGCAATGATGCTTGATCCTCTGGTTAGTGAAAAGGACAAAGAAGTCATTTTCTCACCCTTTAACAGAAAGTATAAAACATTCTTCATTCAAAGCCATATGACGTATTAGGGTCAGAGCCAAGGATTCTGCAGCCTGCAAAAGCCCTGCACACACCGGCTTTACTCTTCTCCCAGGGGAAGCAACACTGCTAACAGGCCCGTAGGAATCTTCCTGTCTCTCCTTAAAAGAACATTGCTCCAGGCAATGCAGAATATCAGGTGGGGACAAGGCTCATGATGTCATGAGATCTGAGGCAAACCAGAGGGAGAATGTTGTCCACTTAACTTCAGAACTGGAGCAAAAGTCAAGACTCCAACCCTCTCGGAGATAGCTATTTTTCTGATTTGTTGTAAAATGAACAAAGAAACCAGAGGGGAGATGATCCAAAGTTGCATTTCATTTATCAGGTAAATGCTATGTATGTATTTTTTTCTAGCTTGCATTTAGGGTTGAAAACTGATTATACGACAGTGTGAACGCTGTTCAAATGCTGTCATATCTTTGGAATTTGAGGATTACTCTCTGGATAAAACCATAGCTATGCTTATCATTAGTTGTGTCACTGTAGAGCAAACACATTAGATCCCAAATGACCTGCAGGGATAACAACACTGACCTTCCTGGCTTGCTGCAATCTCTTTTAAAAACATTTATTTTTTGACAGTTTTATCCATTTATCTAATGACTTTTAGTCATTTTAACTCCCTAATTCCTCTTCCTCTCCCCCGGAGCCCTTTTCTCAACAAGTCCTTTCCCTACTTTCCTGCCTTTCTTTTGTAAATGTCTCATTGAGTTTAATTAGTTTAAGTAGAATTTTTTGTCTGTGCAAGATTGGAGCAAAGATAACTTACAATTGCCTACACCACTGAAGAAAATGTGCCCCCCCCCAACCATTAACTGCCAATCACTCTCCAGAAAGATGTGGAGCCTGAGATGTGCACTTGACATGTCTGGTACAGCATGTAGCACATGACAGGTACCTGTTGGTTTCTCTCATTACATTTTAATGCCTACGTATTTGAATTCATGCATAAAAGTAGTGACTATATGTTCATCTATTTTTTCATCTTGACTTTAAAGCTAAGCCAAGTGGTTAAATAGTTGAGTTCACCATTTAACTGGGAGTTGATACCACTGATGAGTTTGCATCTTTATTTCTTAATAAAGGCTGTAAGGGTCCAGACCATGGTTACATAGCCCCTGCCCTGGATTAGACTTTCTTCTAGACTTTTTGTTTGTTAGACTTTCAGTGGGATGTGACCTCATTGAAGGCAGACACAAGTGTTCTCATCTGTATCCTCTCATAGACTCTACCACATGATAGCCACTCAGTAAACACTTGTCAGTTATTGATTTGATGCCAAGAAACTAAAAGCTATTTGTCCATTAAAGTAATTGATATTGGCTTTGAGATTCCCAATATATTTGGCCATCAAGATCACCTTCAATTTGCTGAGATTTTAATTCTAGGCATGGAACATTTTATTATCTTCTGAGTATATCCTATAACATAAGATACACAAAAGTGTGGGAGATCAGAACAGAAAAGAACAAACAAGAGAGAACTAAGTAAAGAACAAAAGGGAAAAATAATGAACTCTAATTCTGCTCTTCACTGATGTCTTTCAATATTGCATATTTTACTATGACCAACTGTAACTTCTTAAGCTAAAAAAAAAAAAAAAAAACATAAATGAAGCTATTGATCTGTATTGATGTACCAAGATGTTTTCAAAAATAGTAGCGTAACTTGGAATCTAATTCACCCATGGCAGATGTTTTCCATGGTTTGGAAAACTGTGGAGTAGCAGAGTAGAAAGAAGAAACATGCAAGAAATGTATACTTCTTAACCTAAAAAAAAAAAAAACAAAAAAAACAAAAAAAAACACAAAAACAAACAAACAAACAAAAAACCCAAAAAACTAAACATGACATCACATCTACAAACTTGTCACCAAATACATGGAAGACTCTTGTCCTGAGCTGAACTACAGGATTAAAGTTAGATATAAAGAATAGGGGTGGGGCTTGGAGAACAGTCCAAAGGCAATCAGAAAAGTTTCAGAAACAGCACTGTGACAGAATATTCAGCCTGCTAAGGAGCAGGCCCAAACTAGTATTTCACAGTGGATGCTCACTGTCTTGGAATCAAAGCTAGGGTAAGAGAAGTTGACCACCAAGGATGTGAATTGTTTTTCAATTGCTAAACTAGAACTAGAAAAACTGTAAGCAAGAGCTTTCTTCTTCTCCTAACCTCTTGCAAAAATTTAATATTACCTTTCCCGTCACTTAGTGATGAAGTTTGAGGCTTGTTCACCCTTTTGTTAAAGAGAATAATCTTTTGATTACTGAGAATAAACAATGTAAAACTTTGACACACATAATAAACACTATGCATTCATTTCTTGCTATTAACATACTAGTTTTGCTTGCTACGCACTTAATAAACTCACTCATTTGAAATTGGAATTTAGCTATTCTCTAAACTAGTAAGGAATGCTCAAAGAATTACACTTTAATTTTTTAAGGGTTTTTTAAAAATAATAAACTTATTTAGATACCACAGAAGACCAAAACAAAATAAATGCCTTCAAAACAACCTCATGAAAATGGGGGGAAAAAAAAAGGCAGAAGAAACACGTTTTAAATCATTCTATTAAGAAACTCTGGATAAGCTAGACAGTTGAGTGGCTTGGACTGTTTGGGAGGCACCCAGGCTGTGGGACCAGGACCTGTCCTTAGTGCATGAGCTGGCTGTTTGGAACCTTGGGCGTACACAGGGACACTTTGCTCAGCCTGGAAGGAGGGGATTGGACCTGCCTGTACTGAATCCACCAGGTTTAAATGAATCCCCAGGGGAGTTTTGGTCCTGGAGGAGATGGGAATGGAGGGGAGGGGTTGGGGGGAAGGTGGGGATGGGGGCGGGAGGGGGGAGGACGGGGGAACCCATGGCTGATGTGTAAAATTAAAACACAAATATAATTTTTTTAAAAAGGGGAAAAGAAAAAAAAAGAAACTCAACTTTTTAGAACTTAATAGTATACATGGAACTAATATCTGAAAAGCAGAGTTCTCATTCCATTTCCATATTTGTGTCAAAGTTTGAAGGAAGGACTAAATAAGCAGGAAGCAAGAGCAAAGCAGCAAAAGGACAGTGGCGTGGACAGAACCCACATCCCGAGCGTCAGCTTTATTAAAATGGAAATAAACAGCCCGCTGCACAGTCGTCTCGTGCCGGGACCGAGGTTGCCTTCAGTGCTGCTGTCAATCATCCTTCCAGGAGACACAATCTCAGAACCTAGGGTAGGGGGTCGAAGTCTCAGAAGATCACAATCCTCATATCTAAAGTCCTACAGAATTATAATCCCAAGAAATAAAAACCTCAAATGCTGAAATCTTGAGAAGCTGAACCAGCTTGCAAGCTGCAATCAATTCCCACTGGGAAAATAAACCATCGAGGCAGACGGCTGGGCTCTGGGAGAGCAAGTCTGGTTCTCGCTGGGTCGGTGAATGCTTAGAAACCTGGAAGCACTGGTTGGGGTATGTATCAGACGTCTTTCCAGATCCCACCAGGGAGGATGGCTTTCTTCTGCTGGCTCAGAAAGGCGAACGCATCTTGCTGTCTAAGGATACTCTTGACTCCAACCTGCAGCTCAGCTGACCTCAAGTTTCTAGCCCCAGATACACAAAGTTAGGGTCCCTTATTCTGAGGCCATACTGCAGGCATCCCAGGGCCTTTTTCTGTACAATCATTGTATAGACGTAAAAGGGTTGTAACTTTACAAATAATTAAGTCTGCCTTTTGTACATCTGCATGAATGAAAGCTGAGTCCATGGGATCTCAGCTGTTTGAGTCCAATGTATGTCCAACTGTGACTGAGAAGCGGTTTTGACCCACCTCCCCCACTGACGTAGGCTGTCCAGTGGTACCTCAGATGACTGTAGTCATAAAGCCCAATCCACATAATTAGAAGGACATTTCACTTTTTACCTATTGTTTATGAGTGTTGTTCATGCTGTTACAAGTGCAAATGTTGACTGTGTATTGGAATGTTTACGTTATTGTTCCATTTTATCATGCCATGTAACCTATGAAATGTTATATGTTTGTCAACTAATTATCCCTTTAAAATATGTCATTTAATTAATTTGAAACTTGTTTTTTTTTTCTAGAATTATATTTTTGAGATTTTAGTTGTTTGGAGTTCTGATATTAGTGGGGTTTAGATCAGAGATTTTGGACTTTGGGGATTTCAACATCCAAGCAAATGGGATTATTCTTTGTGGAATGATAGTCCTAATCGATTCTGACCAGAGTGCCCTAATTAGCAACATTTGAGAACTGTTTTGGGGGCAGTGCCAGCAGCTGAAGAGTGAGGAGTGGCAGTAAGTGGAGACTGCCTTCCAGATCTTGGCCAGGGACCAAGGATTCCTTATTTTCCTCTAAGAGAATGATCTGATCCATCCCCAACAAAAGGAGAATAAGAAGAACCAATGTGTAATTTCATTGTAAGTAATTCAATGGCTAAGAAATTTCCCAGCACTAGGGAGATGGTCAGTAGCTTGCAATTCAGCTTGATGGTCTGGGCTCCATCTGCAGAACACATCTGGTGGAGTGGATTGACTCCTCTCAGTTGTTCTGGTGGATACACATGTAAGAAAGCATGGAGGCATGTGCATTTGAGTGCACACACAAACACACACAGTAAACAGATTTTATTAATGTAAAAAATTGGAAAAAAGAGAAAATTGTTCTAAAAGCAGGGCTGGAGTGAGCTTTATGAGCTTGCTAATATCAGCAACAATTGGTTCTGTTTTGTATTTTTTAAATGCCATATAATTAAGTAACTTCAAAATTAATTTGGAAGAACTAACATCTTTCTGCTACTTAATTTAGTATTCATGACACGTTTGTAACATATGTGGGTTCCCTAGAGGCCAGAAGAGGTCCTTAGATCCCTTAGAGCTGGACTTCAAGGTGGTTACAAGCTGTATCATGTGGATGCTAGAAAGTGGACTTGAGTTCGCTGAAAAGAACAAGTACTATTAACCGCTGAGCCATCTCTCCAGCCCCCTAGGCTTTGTTTTCATATAACAAAGTTTATGTGACTTGGTCTAAACATCAAATCTAAAGACTACTTAGCATCAACATTAACATTAACAGATTAACATCATAATTCTAACATAAATATTACTATACATAATTACAATTCTCTCAACCTTATATCCAAAAGTAAACTCTCAATAGAACTATTTACACTTTACAAACTTTAGCAAACTTCCAAAAGCAATCTCTTAATAGAACTCTTTACACTTTAAAGAAATCTCTTAATAGGATTATTTGTATTTCTTGCTTACAAAACATAGGGTACATTAACAGAAGTTAACAATAATCCATTCAAAGAACAAGAAAATATTTTAAAAAAAAAACTTAAAGAGATTTAGGAATATTAACTCCTCCTTTTCTTCATCATTTTTTAAGTTTTATCTTGAGCCTGGGTAGAAAAAATAAATTTCTCCATTTCTACACAAACAGTTCCATCTTTATACAAAAGTTTCATTTCTACACAAAACAATTTATGAGTCATCACAATTACTAAAGCATATATGCATACACAAAACAGTTCCATAACAACTGAGCCACTCCTGTCCATATCATTTCTTAAGTCTGAAGAGTTCAAGACAGTTCTGGTACCAGTCTTAAAGTTCCTCTGAGCACTCAACATCAGGGCCTGGCTTGTCAGCTGTCCTGAAGTCCCTGTGTAGCAATGCAAATTGTAATGACATTGAAGCAAACAGCTCCAAATATGAGGAGTCCCATAACCAAAACTTTTTTGATGTTCCCCTTGCATGAATCCCAGTTCAAACAAGCGTCTCTGAAGCCTCACTCTCAGTCACAGAGGCATTTTGTATTAGCTTTCCCCTAGGCAAAAACTGCTCCAGGGCAAAAGCTGCTATCTGGGTGGGGAAGACCTCTTCTACAGTCAGCATGAACCGCTAGCAAAAAATCTGTGCAGCTTTTGTTGCTGGCTCCATTCAGCTTCCACAGTCCCAGTCTGTCTGTGCCTCCCATCACCAGCCCATATACTCAGGACCCCAGTGTCCCAAGGCCCTGAGAGCTCTCTCTCACCTTGATTGAGCTGCATGGCTGAATGCAATTCCACTGCTATGACCTATGGCTTTTAAGCAGTATCACCAGTCTGGGAAGAAACCCAGCCTTGGCCAATTGCAGCCACTCCACCCTGGCTCTGTTATCTACTTTGCTGGCAGGTTCCCTCCCTGCACTGCTCTGCTTGCACAACCAAATGCCACTTCCCAAGGTAGCCACATGACTCTGCCTCATTCTGCTGCTGGGAGCTTGGGGTGATCAGTCTCAGCAGTTCCCGCAGAGTTCTAGTCTGGCTGTTCAGCCTGAAGTACTGCTCTGCCTCCCCTGTGCAGCTCCCTGGGCTCCAGCATATCTCAGCTGCTTGTCCAACTGCTTCTGCTCATGCAGCTGATGCCCTTCTCCACCCAGGGGCAGTAGCCTCTCAGCAGGGCTTCTGCTGCTCACTGTTAGCCTCTCCCACAGCATCTCTGTTGGGCTCCAGCCACCAGGAGCTCTGGCTCTGGGTGACAGACCTGCTTTAGTCACTGGAATCCAAAGTCTCTGACGTACTCCAAGTTGTTGCCACTTGCCTGCTGTTTATCTCTCTCATGGTGCAGTGTCTCAGCTTGTCAATGGTTGAGCACAGCCTCAAGCCATGTCTCTCTGTCTGGCTGACTGCATTCTCCTCACTGAGGCTCGACCACAGCAGAAAGAATTCAAAACCCTGCTGTTCTCAGCGTCCACCATTGTCAGCAGCTTCTGGAGCTTCTGAAGCCACTTGGACTGCTAAGTTCACAGTGACTGCTAAGTTCTAGATGCTGCTTTCTGTGTCCCAGGTCCCATCCACACTTGGGAAAAAACTACTCTACTCTAAACTACTTTGTATTAACCTTTCACCATATTCCTAGACTTAAAGCCTATATTCTCTACCTTCACCAAAACTTCTTTACAACTTTAAACCTAACTTAGTAAATAGATAAAACAGAGAGAGATACTTTCTGCAGCCTAACTTTAACTACTCTGCTTTATATTTACAATTAGAATATTACTGCCTCCTTTAATTCATTACCAGGCATGCCCCCTGCTCCAAGGTGTTCCTCCTCTTTATCCTCCACACCTAAGACCCAAGTTCAGGGCATCATCTGTGGGAGCCTGCTCCCACCTTTTGAAAGGTTATTAGAGGAGGGGAGAGGGATAAGAAAATATCAGATAGAGAGACCTAGATGATGAGAAGAAAGACAGATATACAGAATAGCTTCAGGAGGGCCTGGGTCAATACTCAACAGTCTCGTCCTTTATTGAAAAGGGCTTTTTATAATATGCCATGGGGAGAGGCAAAAGAAAGACCTCCCCCTTGCAAGATCAAAGCACACTGTACAGACAAGTGTAGACCCTTCCAAACACCAGGTAAACATGCTTGTGGTCAAATCATCTCCTTTCACAGCCCTGCTGTGTAAAGCAAGCCCAGATTCTCTGACTCTGAATAAATTCTCACTAGGAAGCCCCTGTGGGTCTCCACAATGATTCTTTTATTTTTTTGTGTTATGAATAGAAAGAGAAAATTGGTGTGGGACATTAAAATATTAAATTCTAATGTCAGTTCAAAGTAGATGATTAAATATAACCTCATCTAAACATCTCTCCTCCAATAGGGATGTAGTTCAATCTTTTATTTGGAGCCACAGAAATGCTTGAAACGTTTATAGGCAAAACCAAAACTAAGGAGTATTGTGAGCTATACTAGAGTCAGAATAGAATATCATTTAATGATATGGTGAAATTAAGCCTGGCTCATGTACACTCTGCAACAGAGTCAGACATGAGGCTTACTTACCTGAGAGGACAGTTAATTGTATAATACACAGCACACAGGTACACTGTCATGCGTTGTTTAAGCTTACATAGAAGCTGGCTCTGGAAGTGGGTAAACTTTTTCCTATTCCATTTTAGAGCTATGCATGTTTGTCTTGAAATGTCTCCAAGGCTCCTTGTCCAGGGACAGCCTAGCCCCCGAGCCTGTGACAGGGACAACGAAAAATAGAAAAATAGCCCAAGAGTGAAAAACACTGGTTCCCTGTGATTGCAATAGACATTCTTATTGGTGATCCCCTGGTATTAAAATGGCTGCTGTGGGAATGAGAAGCTCAGTGGTTGAGAAGTCTCTTGATTGGAGACCCTCATGTGACTGCTTCTTTCCCAGTGGCTTTCTGTTGGGTGTTATGTGGCCATTGGGGTTAACCTTACTTGTTCTCTCAATCAGGCTACTCCAGTTGTTTCTATTGGATGTTGTATCTGATTTGATGATGTTTTGCTATCTATCTGCTGCTTCTATTATCTGTTTCTTGCTATTAATTTTTTAGTTCTGCTTACTACATGCTTAAAAAACTAATTCAATACTACATGCTTAAAAATCTCATTCAAAACAGAGTTTAGCTATTCTCTGGGCCCCAGTAAGGAATGCTGTTAAATAACTTCTCAAATAATTATACTGTGGTTATTTATAAAAAAAGTGATTTTCTCTCAAAATACATTAAACAATAAACTTTAGGTATCACAGAACACCCAAACTAGTGCCCTCAAAATCTCAAATGAAAAAAAAAAATGCTGAAGGAATACACTTTAAATCATTCTATTAAGAAACTCAACTTTTAAAAACTCAGTACATTACAGGCAACAAAGTAATTTGTACAGATATCTAAGAAGTGGAAGTAGAGTTCTTACTGGGTAAATTCTTGGTAATTTAGGAACAAATTTGCTAATGAAGTCAAATTTGAGTAAAGTCACTGTCCTATCATGTTGATACAATTCAGCTTGATACTACTAAAGTCAGTGGCGTATAGACCCACTCAGGGTGAAATGTAAAATTAGCATGTGCCAGGACTTCTACAAATGCTGTGGGAAGCCAGTGACCTAAAAGTGACTGTCAGGGCATCTATAACAAATAAACAAGCAAGGAGTTCCTTTTAAGGCATTCCTTTGTGATGTGGGAGCATTTGCAGGTGTGGAGGGGACCTTGCATGCTTGGCAGGATTCCATTGCCTAAGATCAGAGGAACAAGGATGAGGTCATTGAGAACCACAGCAATGCTTTGTCCAGTCACAGATAAGGTGTGCATGTTTCAACAGATAAAAGACTCACAGGAAACCATTGGAAAATGAAATTCTTGACATTTCCAAAATTTAAGTTCTGAGCTTCCAGTAACATTGACGAGCATCATAAGTAAATGCTGCATTCTGGAAACAAAGGATGTCATGACTAACACAACACCATTTTGTCTTGCTAAGAAAGGACAAAGATCCAAACTGTCTGGCATCAGGAGACTGGACAAGTTAAGCCTTCAAACAAATGAAATGACACGTAGTCATTAAAAAGGGTTAAGTAAATTTCAGAGTTCAGGCTATATCACAATGCTCTTAAGTGGTTTTTTGTTGTTGTTGTTGTTGCTTTATTTTAATGAAACGTTGAAATCATTATGTTAAGTATGAAATATCTTGAACAGGCAAATCCAGAAAGACAAGTGGTTGTCGGGAAAAGGGTGGTATGGTGTTGGGAAGGACAGGGTTTCTTCTGGGCCTGCTCTGCTTTCTATTGCTAGTGAGGAGGACAGTGTTCATTTCATCTTACAACTTACAGTTCATGAAGGGAAGCTAGGGCAGGAATTCATGGCAGGGATCTGAAGATAAGAACTGAAGCAGAGCCCATGAACACTGTGGTAGCCCACAGAGGTATCCTAGTGAGACCTTACTCAAGGTTAGAGAATCTGAGCTTGCTTTACCTAGCAGGGCTGCATAATGGGATGATTTGGCCAGGGGCATGGTACCAGGTGTTTGGAAAGGTCTATACTTGTTGGTACTTTGTGCTTTGATCTTGCAAGGGGGAAGGTCTTTTGCCTCTCCCCTTGGCATATTATAAAAAGCCCTTTTCAATAAAGCTCTGGGTAACTGGGTGACCCAGGACCTCCCTGAAGCTATCCTGTGTCTCTGTCTTTCTCACTGTCTCTTTCTATCTAAAATTTCCTCATTCTTCTCTCTTCCACCCAAGAACCCTTCAAAAGGTGGGAGCAATTTGGAGCTGAACTGCCACAGAATCCCACAGAACACTGCTTACAGACTTGTTCCCCATGCCTCACTTAGACGTCTTTTTTTTTTGTTTGTGTGTGTGTGTGTATATATGTATGAACGTATATGTATACATGTGTGTATGTATGTATATATGTATATGTATGTATATTCATACATATACATGCACACACACACATAATGCAGGACATCTGCCCAGGGTGACATCACCTACAGTGGGTATGTAGGACCCTCCCAGATATTCTCACATCAATCACCAATCAAGGAAATGTCCCAGACTTGCCTCTACACAATCTAATGGAAGTTTTTTTCTCAATTGAGGTTCCTTCTTCCCAGGACTCTAGCCTTTGTTGACAAAAAAAAACAAAAAACAAAAACAAAAACAAAAAACAAACAAACAAAAAAACCAAAAAACTAGTAAAGGGGTGACGGATAAACTCTAGTGAAGGATGTGCAAAGAGGTGAATTTACTAAACACCTCCCACAAACCTCCTCTGCTGCCTTCATGCACCTGCCACCCTATGTTACCCATTGATCTGTCTCTAAAGAATGCCCCTTCCAGAAATGAGCACCAGTGAAATATACTTACATTTTGGAATTTGATAGTACATATATATATATGGCTTATGTATGCCTGTATGCCCAAATAGCTTATCAACATGCCTTTTAAAATTGATGTGCTAATTTTTACATCATGGTTTAACTGGAAAATGAAATAAAGGTGTTCCCATTTTGAACTTTAAAACATAGTAAAATTAAAAAAACAAACAAACAAATTTTGGGCCACTAATGGTCTAAAATAAAAAGACTACCAAGGTCTTCAATACTATCAGGAACTATAAAACTGAAAAACTACAAACACATCATTACATTTGCGAGACATTTCAGAACAGTATTTCAACTCAGAAAAAAGTAATAACTTTGTTTTCTCTACTTTTAGGACAACCAGAATAATCAAACCGGATAAAAAGGAAAAAGTACAGGCATCTAAAATATTTTCAGTGAATACTTAGTTTTTCACTTCTCTATTCTGTGTGCCACAAGTCTGAAATGACTTTGGTACATAATTTTTCACCCTGCAAGCTTTCTGAAGATTCAGCGTTAACTTCAGAAATAGAACAAATTTATTTACACAAGCAAGCCTAATTAGTTAAGCTCACAAAAATGCAATACCTGAATTTTAGAACCTAATGTGCTTAAGAAAGTGTTTGTGCTTTTAAATTAGAACAGTTCTGTTTAATTAGTCCTCATTTGAGGAAATAATCATTTTCATGCATTTGCACAAACCCAGGACATTGTGCTCTGTCAGCAGATGAGGCTCTCATTAACTGGAGTGGGATTTGAGGCACAAGACCAGGGGGAATTATCTCTACCTGTGATGCAAAAGTCACACTCTTGCCACCAGAGCTCACGTGTCAGAGTTGTTGTTTTTTTTTTTTTTTTTTTTTAACCATTCAGAGACATTTGTTAATTATACTTTTGACTAAGGACTCTTCCAACCCTTAAATATCAATAATTTAATAACTAAAATTCAATTTCCTTATTGCCTAGTTCTAAGGGTTTAATGACTAAAGCAACAGCGTAAAACCCAAGCAATAGAAATGCAGTTCTGACCTAGCTTCTGCACCTGGTTTGGTGCTGAATAAGGGCAATTCATGGGTAGTAGAAAGGAAGTAGACTAGACAAGAAACATAAGACTAGGTTTTATTTAGGCAGCTTGAAAATAAACAGGACAGGTTGAGGGATAAGCTAAGGACAAGTCAGTCTCATCTACCCATGAAAAAAAGCACCATGAGCCAACTCTTCATTATGATACTGCCAATAATATCCTGTTATTCCCACTCCATCACAAACACAATCCTAATTATACTTTAAAGAGAAAAAAATGCTTAATTCACATAAATATGAAGTTTACTTATGAGAAAGTACTTTTGTTTCTTGCTTGATAGTAAATGTTTTGTTTCTAAAATTTGGGTTTTAAAACAATCATGCAATGAGATATACTGCTTGATAAATTAAGCTTTTCTTTCTAAAAAACCCTTGGGGTTTATAAAAATGGAGACCATGGAATAACTAGCAGCTGGAATTTGATGTGACATCTCAGTGAACACCAGGCAAGGACAGGTTGAATATGAGGCATTGCTTGAGTAGACCTGCTTGCTGTACTTGATGTTGACAGGTGAAATCTCCCCCTTTCCCACTGCTCTCTATTCCTCTTCCCTCCATTTTCTTCAATTTCTTCTACCTGAACTATCTGACAGTTCTTTAAGTATTGCATGCACATTTCAGCTAACATGATGAATTCCAGTTCAATCCATTTACCCACAAAGGCATGGTTTCATTCTTATAAACAGGCCTTACATAAATGTACAAAAATGCTATTATGAAACTCATCGTTTTGTAGATTTTCTGATTTCAAGAGATGAGCAAACTTTGTGTCTGCACATGAAGAATCAAGTTTGTCTACAAACCTAGTATGGTTCTTGAAAACAGTAGGCAATACACAATTATAGCAAAGATGTAAAATGTACATTTAAACCATAGGCATAATTAACCAACCACATGTAAAATATGACCTTGGCATGCACATGGGTATAAAGGAATCACTCACTAGTGCAGACGTACTGCTTCACTCACTGGCAACAGTGAGGTGTGAAATGTGCCAATCTGTTGCCCTCATAGCAGCTTTCAATTATTCAAATGGTGAACTTGAAACTATACTGTTTACCAAAAAGGCTGCCATACAACACTTTTCAGACATACTGTATTATATTTCAACATATATACAAACATGGTTACATTATGTTGATTTTTACTTAAGAGTTTCGTGAGAAAGTGCTATCTATACATGATTAATGTGCGAAGCAAATTCTAAAATTAAACCATGTATCAGATACAATTACATTATGTAGCCATTTTTATAGAAAAATAATTTAATGTTAATATCTCATGTTGGTAACTTTTTGTTGAACATGGGAACAAACTGAATGTCAGTTGCATACAAGGACATTTAAATGAGACACAGCCAACACCAGCATAAAACCATGGAAAAATGGTTCAAATAAAAAACATTTTGATGACAGGAAGCAACAAATGGTAAGAAAATTAGGTTTATCTGGTAGAATTGGGTAACAGTGGGTTAAATATAACCAAGTGTGAGACAATTTCTCAAGCATTATCTCCCTTATTCACTATAAAGAGCAGTGTATTAACAGAAGACATTCACAAATTTGCTTCAACAGGAACTATGTAAAATGAATCAAAAATGACAATGTTAGGAGTTCAAGGTTGAATGTGAAAATGTACCCAAGACTCACCATCAATACCTAAACCCAGAACATCAAAAATAAAGGAAGAACCTGTGTGTGAGGCTCCTTTTCTACTTGACAACATCTTCTAAAATACAGCATTAGCATTCTGGGTAGTATGTTTCTTTCGGCTGCTGGCCCCCTCTTGTGAAAACCATGAGACTTTAGTTTCTATTCCATCCTTGCTCATAACTATTACTGAATACTCTCCAGAACCTGGGGTGTTTTAAAGCCAGGAGTCCACACACAAGACATACAGCACTTCCCTACAGACCCTCTTACCAGATGGTGCAATGATACAAACCAAGTGAGTTTAAAATCAGGACCTAACACTGTCGTTCGAAGTAAACCACTTCTCACTTCATATTTGTCTGGTTCTACACCAGAATGACTTCTACTTCTAAAACTTGGTTTAAATCAGGAGTCAAAACCAATCCCTAATGAAAACAAGACAGAGAATAGTAGTTTAGTGAAAATAAACTCAACCACAGAGTTAATTGGGAAAATTTTAATAAGCATCAAATTCACTGTACAGTATAACAGCAATACTGAAATTGTGAAACTTTAAATATTTTTTTTTCTCAATAAAAAAAAAAAAAAAAAGTTAGTGATTTCTTCTTCCTGGGACATGTGGACAAAACTAAGCATCATGTGGCCAGTCCAGATTAGTTGACCCTAATGTCTAAATAGCTGCTCACATTTCATCTCCACAAGGTAAAGCGACTGTGAACTGCTTGTATCTGAATATCAGCACAGATTTCATGAGACAATTTATAGGAATGTCAAATATTTGAAGCACAAACTCAGAAAGCTCTGCACTGGGATTTTGTTTTGTTCAGCTTTACTTCAGTGCACTGAACTTGAGGATACTGCAAGCATTTTCTTTCCTAATTCCTTGGAAAAATATTTCTGCAATACAACCTGTTTCTTCTTTACTTAACTGGGTTGTTTTTGGGAAAGATTATCTATTGGCTTTGTGGCTGGTTTCCCATTTGGTAAAAATCTATCAAAAACATCATAATATACTCTGTAAGGAAAAGAGTTGTTTGTCAAAGGCTGCAGGATCAGGAAAGAAATTGAACTTCTTAGCTGTATAAGAACAAGCACGCAGAGCTAGTCATCTGCAGGGGACTCCATACAATGTCAACTGTCCTGTACAAATGAATGAAAAAGACTGTCTGCTGCTGCTGCAGCTTCCAGGCTACTGGTCATCGGCATGAGCTAGCTGCACTGCAGTGATTTGCTGGTCCAATTTGAAGAGTCCAAGGTCCTTTTGGTGAGTTCAGCCCACTGATATCCACATCCCAGACAAATCAGTTCAGAAGATGGAAATCAGGGCAAAGACTCCATACAACAAAGCACAAGGATATGCCACTAAAAGTTGTTGTCCATCCATGGCTAATGCAGAAATAAAAATTTTGGAAGCCGAAAAACTACACCAGCCAATGATCATCGCAGTGAGAAGAATTCCTACCATTCCTCTGCAGCAGGAAAAACAAAAACAAAACAAACAAAACAAAACATGGGAAAGATGAGTAAGATTAGATACTGAAAACCAAACCAAACCACAGCTCTACCCTATTCCAAAGGAAGGATCTTTAATGTGTTGTTTTGCAGAAGAGAGCACAAGGAAAGTCCCACACTACCACGGCTTATGTGTGGAAACTGCAGGGTTAGCACATCTTGACAGCAATAGATCAGCCTCAGGACATTTTTAAATCCACATATAGACATATGCAGAAACAAGACTATTTTGTCAAACTCAGAAATGTACTTGTATAGTGACTTCAAGAATGCTCAACCATGTAATGTAGACAGTATAATTATCCTGCTCTTTAAGCTGCGTCCCTGCTTTGGCACTTGGGCTGGCTCCCTTTGCTGAAAGGTCAGTGCTTAGGATGGTTAGGATGCTCAGTAGCTTTCAGGGTCTCTCTCCACTCATAGTATCAGCACTTCCTTTCCCCACTACTACATATGTGTTTACTAATCATATGTTTTCAAGAAGCCCAACTGCTTCAAGATTGATATAACCAGAATATCAAGGAAGCTAAACATAATTTTAACATGAGTGAACTGAACTTTTCCATGTGTTATTTAATGACCACAACTATTCAATTCATTATTGCTATGGTATTGGTAAACACAACACTAGTAAAACCCTTGATCAAAGGTAAAAACTGAGATTGTATAGAAGACTTCAAATCTCATTTTCACTTTCATTGTTCATCACCCAAAACACACATAGCAGAGTTCAAATCTAGATGAGGCACAATAGATATGTTTGCTGGACCAGGGCTTTATCTCAAACTGAAGGTGAAGTAAATCCTACTACACAGAACTGGCCAACTAAATCTGAGTTTAAGATCAGTACTTACTGTAAAGAAAATACCACTGCAAAGCTGGACAGCAGGATCATGGGAAGAAGACAATACCCCAGGACACTTGCCACACAACCAAATGAGACACCTGTCATACTCATTAAATTTAACAAACAAAACATTCCTAAACATCCAATTGCACTGATCCCATATACATAGCCAAACTGGATTTTGCCAGCCTATGGGAAAAGAAAAGAAATTACAGGTTAGAATAAAAAGTGTCAGTTGGGCCTCATTTCACATTAAATGACACATGTATAAAATACTCAATTCACAAGCATCAAAATCTATAGAGGTGCACTGGAAAGGGATAAAGCAGACAGGTGCCACACTCTTCTATTTTAGTGAAAAAAAGTTTTTGTAGAATATATTTTGATTATACTTTTTCTCTCTCCCAATCCTCCAAGACCCTCCCTACACTACTCTATACCCTTCCTTTATCTCTTTCAAACAAACACAAATATACAACAGATACATACACATAAACCCACAAAACCACAAACTTGGAAACCAAAATATTCCAGTAAAAGAGCAATAAGAAAATAAAACCAAACCAAACCAAACAAAAAAACAATGCCCAAGCAAAGTTGTACGAGACAAATTCTACAAAGGTATCACTGAGTTCCTTTCATGCTAGCCATCTATTCCTGGATATGGGGCCTGCCCGGAAGTGTGGTTAATATACCCAGTGAGACCTTTTTCAATTGCATGTCAATCGCAGGCAGCTTCTTGGTCAGGAGTAGACATCTATGTCCACTTTTCCCTTAGTGCTGGGACACTATCTGGCTTGAATCTGTGCAGGCCCTGACTTCAAACGCTAAACTTGGACACAACACTTCCCAACACAAGTATTTTCTTATATTTCTTGGTAGCATTTAAGTTTGATATACAACTGAACAAAGAAAGGAAGAAACAATCTAGGAAAGGTGGGAAGCCAGGACCCAGGTAAGTGGGTGAGAAAACTAGATGAGCACGCTGGAAAGGAACTTTTTTCTTTTCATTCTTTTTCTAAATCTCTTATGGATTCTACAGTCCTTTAATTGAAAACAAAAGCATACACCTTGGAAGTTCTGCTCTTATAAAAGACATCAGCAAGGCATGGTGGCAGAAATCTTTTACCCTGGACTCAGGAGGCAGAGACAGGCAGATCTCTGAGTCCAAGACTAATATGATATATGCAACTCTATATAGTGAGTTGCAGACCAGGTAGACAGTGAGACCTTGTCTAAGATAAAGATTATTGAATGGTTTTCAGACAGTAGTCGTGAGCTAAACTACAACTTTCCCACATGAAAACACTCTCATGGAAACAAGTGTGCAGAGAAATCCCAAAAGAGGAGCTTTGCTTTGTGAAACTTTTGTTACAGAAGACTAAATCTTGTGAAGGCCTCTACAGATTGAGGCCTTTGCAGGATGTAATGTTTACCTGTAAATACTCGATATAGGCTGTGGCAGGTTGAAATTGAGTTCACTGATGAGTGAAGTACTGAAGCAATACATAATAAATTCCACTCTGTACTGTGCTCTTAGCTTTGCAAACTATTGTTGCATAGCCTGTCCTGGTTTGCTTTTCTTTTGTTTTGAGACAGGGTCTCACTCTAACCTAGAGAAATCTTCCTGCCTCCGCCTCCCAAATGTTGAGATTATAGGTATAAGACTATGCTCAGCTGCCTGTCTGATTTTTTCTTCAAAACAAGCTGGCTATTTTTTCATCAAAACAACCCTGTTAGGATAGTGGGCATTATAGGGTTATTATCCACCAGCAGGATGTGAAAGCTTAAACTGCCAGGTCAAAGGCCAAGTAGAGTGTTGTTTACAAACCCAGGTCTTCTGGCTAAAGATCATTTTCTATCAATTACATTATTTATCTCTTGTAATTCAGATTGAGTTAAAACAAACAGCAACTTTTTCTTTCAATATACTTTAATATTCCTGGAGAACTGGGAGGTAGAGTCAAAAACTTGCCATTCTTTAATATTCTAACTCATTAGAAATTAAAATGTACAGGAAAGCCATACAATAAAACACTGACCAAGGGCTAGACATTTGTGATAGTTAAGTTTAAATCTGACAGTCTAGAATCCTCTGGGAAGGGAGTCTCAATGAGCTGCTATCTAGATTAGGTTAGCTGTGGCCATGTCTGTGGGGGACTGTCTTGACTGTGCTTAAAGGAGGTTGACACCATTCCCTGGGGCTACTGACTAGGTCAGGTTAGCTGTGGCCATGTCTGTGGGGGACTGCCTTGAATACGGTGATGTGGGAAGACCATTCTTAACAGAGGTTGACACCATTCCATGGGTTTGTGTTCTGGATTGCAGAAAAGGCGAGCTGAGCAGTAGGCATGAATGTATCTATTTCTGTCTACTCTTGACTGTGAATGCAATAGATTATCTGAAGCTCATGACATTTTGACATCCAGGCAGTGATGGATGGACTGTAACTGGGAAGTGAGGGAAAATAACCACTTCTCCTTTTGGGTCCCCCAGCCCTAAGGCCTCTGGGTATTTTATCACATAACATAAACCAAACTAAGACAAGATTCAATAAAGAAAACCACTATCTCTATTTGCTTTTAAAAGTGCAACACAGTTAAAAATATTGTCAATTTCCTAAAAATAAGAAATTCTGATGTTTACTTTTTTTATTATTTTCCCCTAATAATTGGACTACTTCTTACTATATATATATATATATATATATAAAATATTTATTTATTTATTTATTTGTTTGTTTGTTTGTTTGTTTGTTTTCTTTAAAACAGTATCTCAATATAAATCCCAGGCTGGCCTAGAATTCACAATCTTCCTGCTCCAGTCTCTCAAGGCTCTGGTTACAGCTATGCTCTGTCTGCTACACCTGGCTCAAAAAGATAAGTCTCTACATATGTTGCTTAATATTTCCTATTGATAGAGAAATAAGGAATGGGTATAAATTCAAGAAACTCAATACATCCTAAAACCTATCAGACTTGAGGCTCCAAATGTCTTCTGGTAGAATATTCAAACTCTTCTTTGGTCTCACCAGTAACAGTGTGGCTCCAAAGGCAAGGCAGAACACCACGGGCCCTGCCAGGTCGGTTTCGTTCATAATGCTGCCATCAGCCACTCTTAGGGGGTGCAGCACCGTTAGTGTTTTTTGCCAGATGTGATCAAAATTGATACCCAACTCTAAGATAAAAAGAAAACAAGGAAGTCAGTTGGAATTTGTGATATGCAGTTACAAGCAGTTATATAAATTCACTTCAACACTTTACATTGGAAGCTCATTACTCCACAGAATGAGGACAGACAGCTACTCCTTCTGTCTCAATAGTCTTCAGCACGGGACACTAGTGGGTTTTTTGTTTTTGGTTTTTGGTTTTGAGACAGGGTTTCTCTGTGTAACAGTCTTGGCTGTCCTGGAACTCACTGAGATCCGCCAGTCTCTGCTTCCCGAGTATTGGGATTAAAGGTGGCAGCACTGGACACTCTTATTCCCAATTTTAAGATTTGTGATGTTTCCAGAATCAGTGCTGGAACAGGACACAAAACTAAATACACAGGAACAAAGAGGGTGCAGCGACAGTCAATGACACTTTACTCTCCTCTGGATCATTCTCCATGCTACTGAGTCTTCTGATGCCTACCTTCGGCTTTAGAAAGGACAGGGCACAGTGAAACAGACACACTCGACTTCATACAGTACAAGAACATGTGGACATGGCTAACCAAAGGGACTCCTTACTTGGGGCTTCAGGAATACCCAGGTACCCCATGAGATTACATACAATTATGGCTCTAGGCATCTGTGTTCAGATTTCTATAATGTAATTTGAGAACTACCATGTTTTTATGCAATCAATAGTTCTGTTAGTTTATTTCCACACAGAACTAAAAATACCATGCTAACTGCTTTTATCCATGGGCAGAATATAATTAATAATCTGACATAAAAGCCAATGCTCACACTATCATATTAAATATTAATTCTTCATGGTCCATTCTGGCCCAATATAAACTATCTTCTAAATAAGTTAATGACTAAAGGCTATCTACTGTTTTTTCATAAGAAAGGACAACATCCCATGTAGGCTCCACAGGCATTGATCCAACTTTCTCTGTATGGCGAGACAACTGTGTAGCTTGATCTGCTTGGGGGGCCCCCTGGCAGTAGAATCAGAATCCATCCCTGGTACATGAGGGGCTTTGTGGAGCCCACTACCTATGATGGGACACCTTTTGCAGTCTTCAGGCAGGGGGAAGGGCTTAGACTTGCCTGTACTGGATGTGCCTCCCCATGGAAGGCCTTGCCTTCTTGGGGGGGGGGGAGTGGGGGAGGAAATAAGAGGGGGATCTTTGATTTGGTGTATAAAATGAATGAAAAAATTTTTCTCAATTAAAAAAAAAAAAAGGACAATATCTCCAATTTAGGCTTTGCTCACTAACCAGCTGAAGACCAGAGCATATGTTGAAAAGCTCTAGTCTCAAAACCCAAAATCTGAAATGCTCTGAAATTGAGAAAGCTTTGAACACCAGTATAATATTCAAGCTGTTTTAAGCTAAGCATGATAGCTTCCACCTGCAATCCTAGCATTTGGGAGGCTGTGGTAAGAGGACTACTGCAAGTCTGAGGTCAGCCTGG
Source organism: Onychomys torridus (assembly GCF_903995425.1). NCBI lineage: Eukaryota > Metazoa > Chordata > Mammalia > Rodentia > Cricetidae > Onychomys > Onychomys torridus. The sequence goes on from NC_050455.1 coordinate 29,632,265, forward strand.
ATTTCACAGCAAAATCCTGTCCAGGGAAAACAAAGGGAGTGGGTCATTTCAGACTTTCCAATTACAGATGTCAAACCAGTGACGTTTACAGAGAGCCTGGAAAATTCAAACTACTTTAAAATGGAAAATATTTCTGGCCTCATGCTTTTCAGACAGGGTCTTCAACCTGTACTGTTCCATCCTACCTTCTAACAAAGGAGGCTCCTCCTCAAAGCTGTCTCCATAGTATGTCTGAGGTGCAGCCGAAGGATACGCCTGAGTTGGCTGGTAAATCTGCCCAGTGTATGTCTGCTGTGCTTGCATCATGTCTGGAGGGACAAATCGGCCTTGCTGCGAGTAGTCATAGCCAGCATACTGCCTGTACATCAAAGGAAATTTGGAAGTTTAACTCAGTATTTTAACCAATTGACAGTTAGTATTCCTAGATTTTTTTTTTTCTTGACAGCTAAAGAATGCTTAGTCATTTGCAAACCTCTTTCTAAGATATTACAAAGAAACAGTGCTGAAACCAGGACTGACAGGCTGACAACCTACAATAAGAAGGATGCTCTCCAGAGAAGCCTCCTTTTGCTGTCAGCAAACAAGCAGATAAGCTATCACCCTTTTAAACATCAGCATGCCAACAAATAAAAACTTAGATCAGGATTACTTTCTTCCCCTAGTGACAGAAAGAATGTTACAATATATTCTGAAAGAAATGTATGCTGCAGATGATAAATGAAGGTTTGGGATGAAAGACATGGTTATTTTCCATAATTTGGATATGTATGGAATCATTATTCTGTCTTACACTTCATAGTATGGTAGAGTCTGCAAATGAGAAGACCTGATTAAAAACATCAATTTCAAACTGGATGGCAAGAGAGAATCAAACATGTTCTTTGTGTGAGCTTTCTGAATATAACAAAATGCACTGAGGCCATCTTGTGTTTGAATTGTGCTTTAAAATTTTATAAGAGACTCTACACTTACTGTCTTACTGGATTTACACCAAATCCCTAGTCTTCAGGAAGAACACTTTACCCTGGCATTTTAGTGACTAAGAGGGAACAGGAATGCACTAAAGCCTTGTCTGTAAGTATCTGTTTCATCATAAGTCTAGTGTTTCAGTGGACTAACCTATTATATAGTGTACGAAATTAAAATAAGTATTTTAAAGATATTTTAAAATGAAAGCCCTAAAAATATTTGGCCTACTTATTTTTGATTACTTCTGGTTTGTTTGAAAAAGGCAAAAATGTAATGATAGCCATTAATATTAAGATTTAAAAAACTAATTTAAAATTGTCTTAAATTTAAAAAAAAAGACATTATAAATGTTCAGCTATCCAAAATCATTTTTAGAGAGTCTAATACTACATACAAAGTATGCTTGCAAAATAAGCAGTTTTGCCACTCAATGTGCAATTTGTTGCTGTATTATTGTAATAGCAAAAGGTAGAAAAATAGCTATAAGTAACCATAATGTAACACGTGCATAAGAAGTCACTATGCGCCTGTTAAAAAGAATGAAGTAATTTTGTGTATATTGATAAATAACAATCAAGAAATAGTGAGGAAAAAAGTACTATTAAAAATACTACATATTCCTTTTCTCTTTCTGCTCTCTTCCCTCCACGGCGTGGTCTCTGTTTCTCTGGTCCTTTCTCTCTCTGTCTCTGTCTCTCTCTGTCTGTCTGTCTGTCTGTCTCTCTCTCTCTCAATAAAGCTCTAAAAGGTAAAAAAAAAAAAAATACTACATATTATGAACTTTATAAAAATAAATGCACTTTTATAACTTAGACTATCTCCAGAGTACACACAAGAACCTCTAACTACAGCTGCTGCTAAGTCAAGAAACCTGCTACTAGGGAGATGTAGAGTACTGGATTTTCATATAGACTCTGTACCTTTAAATATGCCAGGCAACATTTATAATTGATTGAAATTAGCTGGTGATATAATACTGACCTGCTGGCAAGCTGTGCCCACTATGCAATAATGACATACTGGTTATAGGAATAATGAACTACTTTCTGATTGGATGTGTGGCCTGCTCCACTGAACAGATTTCATGTCTGGTACCATAAACTTGGTCAAAAGCCTATGGCTGGGAGATCACAGGCTGTAGGAGGAACCTACTGCTGTTCTTTTGCTAAATGGCCATATTATTACACTACATTCTGAATAGTTATGCTTGTATCCATTGACTGGGTGCTGCTCTAAGTTTTGGTCAGAGAATCTTCCCTTTTGCAGTCAGTAGTGGTTGATGCAGAGGCTCAGGACTAGTCAAAGTGCCAACTATAAATAACACTTAGCTCTCAACTGTGGACGGGCCACCTGTAGCAATCTCCCATCACTCAAGGCTCAGAGAACTTCACAGAAGTAGGGAGAGAAAGAATGTAAGAGCCAGAAAATGAGAGGAAAGCTGTGAAAGGTTGACTTCTGGACGTGACCTGGCTGTTGCATACACAAGCTGATAGTCCTGTGGTTACCTGAACAAGTCTGCACAAGATCAAGGCCATCACAGATGCTACCATGGCTGAGGAGGGGCCCCTAAGGCCCCACCCTTGTAGGAAAACTACTGGCAGCTGGTAGCTGCTGAGGGAATAGTCTTTTTCCCCCCCAGGACACAGCCACCAGGTAAATTGCTCATGACCCAGTAGATGGCCACAAACCCATGTGCATAAGGCAGAACTAATTAGACTCAGGATGTTATTAATAACCATAAAAAAAAAAAAGAGGACACAAAGTTGGGAGGGATGACTAGAAGGCACAAGGAGCTGGAAAAAGGTGGTGGTGAATGGATACGATCAACACACACTTTATAAATGTAACAAAACTTTCAAAGAACAAAATACTGAAATTAAAAAAAGCAATTGGCTACTTCTAAAATGAGTTATTGCAGTAAGGAAGCATATGTTAACTACTGCAAATGTCCTAAACACTCTTTTTTAATGTTATTATGTGCAAAGCACTATTTTATAAGTGTTTAATGTAAATTGTCCCCATATTAACTGTAACCTTATGAAATGAGTCTACTATTGTCCTCACTATAAAGATATGTAAACTGAAATTTGGGTTAAAATAATTTGCCACTGTGGTGAGAGGATTCAAAACCAGGTTATTTAACTCCAGGGCTCATCAACTCTTAATAAGTAATAAACACCACTTCAAAACACACATTACTTCAAAATTACATTCTGCAGTTTCCCAGCTTTTCTGGAACGACAACATGCTGATTTCTTATGTGCACACACACTCACACAAGAACAACCTCTATCAGGATGAGCTAGTTGAGCAAGGATAATAATTTTTTTCCTGATCTAGTCTAATATGCTGCTGTGTTATCTGTTAGCATTTCAGAGTTCATGCCATCACACGAAAATCTCCATACAAAGTTTCCACAAGCTGATTAACTAGACTCTAGTTTATTCTTGGGGGACAGCAGGGAGTGGAAGGGAAGAAGGAATATAAAAGAAAACCAGAGAGAATAGTATAGTTAGCAGTTTTAAAACACTTTAGTCATAGAGCTCCGTTACAGCCTTAAAATCTACTGGAAACCCAAAGTATTTTAGGAGTTATTAACTATCAAGGAAATTAGATGTTTAAAATATTTATTTATTCAGCCGGAGGTGGCTCATGCCTTTGAGAGGCAGAGAAGGATCTTTGTGTATTTGAGGTCTACAAAGCGAGTTCCAAGACAGCCAGGACTGTTACACAGAGAACCCTATTTCGAAAAGAACTAAAAAAAAAAAAAGAAAGAAAGAAAAAAGAAAGAAAGAAAGGAAAGAAAAGTCAATTCATTTAAAGTAACATTAAGTACATTACACTTTAGAGTAAAATAGCTCTGGCTGATCTGGAACTTACTATGTAGACCAGGTTGGCTTCAAACTCAGAGATCCACCTGCCTCTTGAGTAGTGAGACTGCAGGTGTGCACCAACACTCCTCGCCATAAATATTTTTTATGCTACATTTAAACTCAAAAGAAAACGGCAGTTTTGAAAATTCAATTTGCAACACAGAACTTGAAACAGCACCAATGAACTTTTTATGCCCTAGCTACATTAAAATACATTGATCTGTCTTGTACTTTGAATGGGTGGCATTTCTCATATAATTGTGTAACATTATTGGCCACTTAAAAATATTAGTTTTATATATATATCTTTCAAATATTGATATATATTCAATTCTAAACACTAGAAAAATCACATTTGTTAAAATTGTCCCCAATTTCATCAGAAAAAAAAATGCTCGATTGCTAGGAAGCTATTGATAATGAACACAAGTTTTACAAAAATCCTCATTTTGTCTGAAAACCCGAGACTGACCACTGGTGACAAGTACTAGCAGCTGTTTTCCTTGAAATGACAGGTTCACTTACTAATTTTTGAAAAACTATCTGTGAAATAATGAATTCTAACTAAACAACGTGTCCCGTTATTTCAAATAAATATGGTCTCCACAAAAAGCAAGTGGCTCGGTAGGTAAATTAAGCAGCCTGTGTATCTTCCTAGAGATGGTGTAATTTCAGTATGGAAAAGGAGTGTTGTGTAACAGAATACTAAAGAGATGTGTATTTAGGGTCAGGACTGAATAACAATCATGATTCTTCTTGCTTCATTGGGGGAATCAAATGAAACTGCCTTACTCCACTTTCCCAAGCAGGTGGTGATAACAAATACAGCACTAGTTCCTTGATTCAGATTCAGGTATCAGCAGTTTTACAAACATTATTTTTGCAACATAAGTGCAACTATGAATACATTTGAAAGGCACAAAATGCTTTAATATTGTTATGAAAACTATTTATGAATTTAGAAGATCTCTAAACATATTCTAAGAATCCTGTAGAGTCTGGAGCTGACAGTGAGTACCACTGATTACAATCTGGAGGTACTGCAAGCGATACCACTCCAAAGGTGGGACTGTCATCCCATCTTCCAAATGCAGTGTGAAAGAGACAACACTGTGGCATTTACTATTTCCCCGTCCTGCCAGGACCTGTTCTGAAAAATGGGAGTCACGTGACAGTGATTGCAAACCAAACTATGTTATGGCATTCATGACTTTTACAGCAAAGCTTTCACAGCAGGCAAAGTAGCATATGCTAAATCAACACTGTCATAAGCTCGGTGTATCAACACCAAAGATAAAACCTCTTAGCATAGGTTGTCTACTTATGTTCATGAAAATGTTTCATAAAGATCTTATCAGAGAAGTTAAAGGTAAAAATACAACAGCTCTCAGTCTCTGAAAAATGAGTGACTGGTGTTACTATAGATTTTAAGGGTACATCTAGAAAATATGGCATGGTGAAATAGAAGAGGAACCCATAAAATGTCAAAGCTGCCCTCATAGGGCAACTGTAGGACTGCAGCAAGGCTAGTAAGCCAAACTTGAAGACAACCCAGATAGTATGCTATCTGAACCTAGATTTTTCCCTAACAACTAAAGTTATCACTGATTTCTGTTAACAAGTTAGCAAAGCCAATAGATTAGGTGGCAGATCTATTTGCAGGCACATATAGAAGCAAATGAATCTATTTTTCAATAAAGCATTGGAAACTCACATGTATTGTTGCTTCTGTAGCATACCTTTTGTTTTTTCAAGCATAATTCATGAACCTGAATGTGCTAGCCGATAGCTTTGGTTATGTAAAATATCTCCACTAGTATGAAGCAATGCTTACTGACATAAGAGTTGGTTTGAATGGAAGCAGAATACCCAACAACAGGTATCTACATAACTGCTGTGTGGAAAAGCAATGTCAGATCATTGTTGAGTGTAACGAGAGGACAAGTCACAGACTGAAGTTTCAAAAACACAGTCAGGATACAAAACCGGAGAGAGATTAACCTGGGAAATTACACTCTAAATGGAAAACTTCTAACTAGTCTAAAGATGAAAGATTATTTGGTCAAAAAAGGGCCAACATACAGTGGCAGGCTCCTCAAAGTTCTGTTGTTTAGGATTTTCCAGGTGGACGCTGACCAAACTTCATTCATTTGCTTTCAAGTACACAAAGTTCTCACTAAAATATGTACTGTAATAAGTGAATAGAAATCTCTCTGTATGATTTTTCTAATTCTGCCCAATTAACTGATTTGGAAGAAAAAGCTGGCATATAGTTAAGAATGTAACAGAAAGAAAAATCCTAACTCATAAAGGGTACTTCCATATACTCCTTTCATTTAACAGGTTAATAAGCAGGAAAGGTGCACACACACACATGTATCCACCCATGTCTCAAATTATGTACATTAAAATAATCTTTGGGTTATAAAAAAGATAGCCACAATTTTCTTTGTGCTTAAAAATTTTTGGCACATTTATTTACACACATACTGATATAAACACATTCTAATAGTACTTGTATCTCATGGATTGAGTGGATTCATAGCTGTCCTTTGCTTTCACTCCAGAACACTCTTCATGAATTTGAATTCAAGATCTATAGATGTACACAGCTGACACAAACATTGTATGAAGTTAAATGCACATTTATATGGGTATATAAATTTCTGGAAAACAGGCTCATTGTTGCTGTAAGATTCTCAGAAAAATACAAGACCATTTGTAAAGGGGTAAGCACAAGAAACTCCTTCAAGGGGGAGACCAGTAAGATTTAATCTCATCATTCCAAGGGACTAAGGACATGTCTAGAAGAGACTAGCTGAAAACCTTCAAAGTCCCCAAACACCAGGTATTAGAGATGATCTTACTGTTAACAATTCAGAATCTAAAGTCTCTGAATTCTCTTCTCCAACCATAAACTGATAACTTCTCTGGTACTAACTCCCCAGTATGAGGAGTAATAAAAATGATTATCAACTGCCACATCAAAGTCACCCAATGACTCATAGTGGGGCGCTTACACTGTTAATCTGTGTCACAGAGCTCTTTATATAGCTATGGATAAAGTTTGAAAGTCACACTGACTCACCTACCAAATAAGCTATCAAAAAAAAAAAAAAAAGAGCTTTAAAATTCAGTGATTAAATAGTCTTATATTCTAGGCACCCGAAGCCCCACATAGACCATTGGCAAATATTATTTCAACAAGCTACTTATCTTCTTTGGCACACTAGAAGTTTTTTGGTTTTTGTTCTTTTTTTTTTTTTTTTTTCATAAAATAACAAATTATAAACAGGGTAACCCCTTCAAACTCTAACCAAATGTCTCGCCTCTCCCTAAAAGACAACAAATTACATTCCCGAATAGGAACAAGTTCATATATTCATTTTTTAAGGCAGAACCGGGCATTCTGAATACATTTGTCCGTTAATTATAGACTAAGTAAGCTGCTAAAGCTGAAAAGTTACTTGCTGTAGGGTCCTCCACTTCCTCCATAGTCATAGGACTGCTGAGATTGCTCGTCGATGCTGTAACTTGTTTGGTAGAAACCGCTGTTTAAGTTATCAAAGCCTGACATTGCCAATGATCTGCAACAGAAGAGAGACGGCACAAACACTGTTTACACCCTTAGGTCCGCCTTCATTTGTATCCTCTGCTCAGGCGAACACCCTCGGAGGACAGAAAGCGTTTCTGTAACCGCGATCAGCATGTGGGGGGGTGGGGATGGGGTGGGGGTGGGGAGAGCTGCGGCCCCAGAAGACCCTTGGACACTGCGGAGCAGCTGACAGGCCTGAGGCAGGGGCGAGGTCCTGCGGAGGCGCCGCTTCACCGAGATGTAAAACAGCGGCGGCGCAGCACAGGGTCTCGAGAGGGAGTGGGGGATCCGAGGGAAAGACCGCAGCCCGCGCCAACAGACCAGGCAGCCGGCTCGCACAACTGCTGCCGGAAGCCTCAAGGGGTACGCGGGCCGGGAACACTCACCAAACGCTCCGACGGCGGCGGCTGCAGCTCCAGCGGCCCCTAGTAACACCCCCAAACTCAGTTCCAGACCCTGCAGTAGCCCTGTTGCTACGTGTCACCGGCCAAAGAACTGCTTCCGGGGCACGCACGCCCGCGCAGGCGTGTTAGCAGGCTTTGCGCAGTCGGGTTCGGTTGAACTCCCGGGTTGTATGTGTGTATGACCGGTGGGGGCGGGATTTACCGATGAGCGGACTTGATTGATTCGTCCTGAAACGGGCCAATAGGGAGCAGGAAGCCGCTTCCGCCAACCCGGTTGGCAGTGGAGGCAGGAGTGAGTGTTCTGGCGAGCAGTTGCTAGTTAGGTGGGAGCAGTTCTAAAAGTTGGGCAGGAAAAAGAACAGAAACGCTGGGTAACTCCGGCAACACCTCGGAATCTCTGGACTCGTTGATTCAGGGGCTGCACTGAGGATTTTGTATCTATTATTTAGTCGTTATAGCTTAATGGCTTTGTTTTTGTGAGTCTAAGTTCATTCGGTGTTAGCAGCTGGAAACTTAGTACTCTCTGTCAGCAGTAAATACTACGTGATACTCATTAACAACTATTATGGTATATTAATAAGACAAGTGTAAGAGAAGGACCATATGTCCAGCTTTCATACCGTGTGAACTATCTGAGGCTTATTTCTCACATTGTCTCATTTAATGTATCATTTACTTGTGTATAGAGTGCATTACACAAAATTGCCAATATTTAATCTAATAAAGTGCAGTCTTATTTATTCAGCCTAAGAAGTAATATTTATTATTTGACCAGTAAGTGCGTTGGTTTACAATATTTAATTAGTTCATATTTAATTAGCTAAGATATTATACTATGTATATGTGTGTATAAATATTAATGTTTCTATATGTGTGTTAAAGTCCATCTCAAATGTCCTGTGTCCATTATGTAAACTCTTCCCCAAGTCCTCAGAAAGAAATGTTTAAAAATAAATAAAAAGGGCATATGAAGAGCTGTTTTAAAGAATGTTGATACATGAGCCACCGCAACCATGATACCGGCATTCCCATGCTTTTGTTGTAATTTGTATAGAAAACATTGGCAAGCAGAAATACTTCATGGAATTTTCCATTCTTGGAAGAGTAATTGGATGGTTTGAAGTAAATGTATTCAGTCTGTATTAATTTCCTGGTTTGTTCTAACAAAGTACCACAAATTGAGCAGCTTAGCCAAAAACTGTTTTCTCATCACTAAAGTCCTTAAGTTCAAAATCAAGCTTTACAGGATTACTTCTCTTTGAGGGCTGTAGAGGAGAATCAGCACTTACCTGTCTCCCAGCACACCTCAGTGTTACTGGTTTATAAATACATCACCCAACCTCTGTCTTCATGGTCACATAGAACCCTACCTGTCTTTTCCTGCAGATCTACTTTATTGCAGGTCTATCTGTGTCCTGAGTTGCCTTTCATCAGGCCAACCATTCTTATGAGATGAAGGCACTAATGATAGCATTTTTTTCTTTGATTGCTTCCATAAAGGATCTTCCTGAAGTCACATTCTCATCGTGGGAATGTGGACATTAATGTGTCACTTTGGAAACCAGTGACTCCACAACACAGCTTTTTATTCTCACTCTGTTTCCTTGCCCAAGCACAGACCAAGCCTTTTCCTGTACACACTCTCAGTTGAGCAGTAATCTGAATTTTTTTTTTTTCATTTTGATCATATGTCCATGCCAAAGTCCATTTGTTGTCAGGATTGCCAAGAGTATTATCTTGCTGAGGAAATTTCAAGGAAGTGTTGTACCCAAGCTGCTCTCTGGTGATCTTGTTTGCAATTTGGTATAGAGTAAATTCCTCAGTTGGGTCTAAAGGTAGTCCAGTGCTTACTGAAGGCAAATACTGAAATGAGATTTTGTCAGTTTCTGAAACAAAATGAGAGGCCATCGAACTATAAATGAGCAAAGGCTTGCTAAAAGGAAGTGCTATTGGCTGAGAACTCAAGTTCTTAAGCACAAATATTTTGTATAATTTTTTTTCATTTCTGCTTTTTAAGAATTGTAAGTAAGAACTTTTAAAAGGGTCACATTTTCACTTTTAATTCTCTCCCTTGGAGGGAAAAGTTATAGTAGCCTAACCATAACACTTTCCATGTGCATGGGATTGTTGCATTATTAAGACTGCTTATTATAAAACCAGCTGAGCTCTTTCTTAAATGAAAATGACTTTACTTTAAAAAAATCAAAGACGTGTGAAATTAAACTTTGATTTTCATTAAAGTGCTCATTTGGTTCTGGAAATAAAAGGCAAACACATTTTTGCATTTTGGTTTTACATTAAGCAGTCAAGGTGCTTTTTACTCTTCTGTATTCCTAATTTTACACAATCTGTTGAACATCATAAATCCCTTACTGTCTAAGATAGTGATTTTTCTCGCATTGGAAGGGAGTATAAATAGTTTTGAGTCTTGCTGATTCTAGATTCTCAAAAATTGGGTTATGGGATTAATGAGTAAGAATGGATAACTTTATTAATGATGTCAAAACTTGAGGGAAATTATTGGAAATGATAACTCTGTTCTGTCATAGTTTATTAAATGATGACTAAAAGATGAGCAAAAAGAAATGAAACATATGTCCAAAACCAAAAATAATATGATCTATGTTTTGGAACATCATGAATTGTAGACGAATTTCTAAATGGTCTTATTAAATAAGAAACACAGAGCCAAATACAGAGTTAAAGCCTAAGAGATCAGAGCAAGAGCCACGACTCCCTTTAGCTTACCACTCACTGTCATCCTTCCCCTGAGAGAGGGAGAGAGAGAGAGAGAGAGAGAGAGAGAGAGAGAGAGAGCTTTTTCCTGTGCGTCTTGCATTTTATTGCTTTCCTGTTCTGCCTTCTCATTGGCTCTAAGCCCAGCCACATGACTTCCTCTTCACTGCCTGTCTATACAGACCTCCTGGTCTCTATGGTTTGTACTGGGATTAAAAACTGAGGGGTCACCACCCTTGCCTGTGTCCTTGATCACACAGAGACTCTGCCTGCCATGTGTTCGGATTAAGGGCGTGGGCTACCACACCTGACTTCTATTCCTGGCTCTCTGATAATGACCTCTGATCTCCAGGCAAACTTTATTTATTAACATACAAATAAAATCACATTTCAGCACAATTAAAATATCACCACACTGAATGTATCCCTGCTTACCAAATTCTGTATAAATAAAGAAACACTCTGGCTGCTAGTCAGTCAGGCTTCAAGATTTTCCTGACCACCATGGCCTGGCTCACTTCCTTCCCCCACTGACTCCTTACACCCTCTGCAGGATCCATCCACAGCCGGGGATGGCTCCCAGCATTCACTCATATCTAGAGCTGTGATGGGAGGGGATTATCCAGAGCTGTCAATCAGAACATCCATACGTGGCTTCTTCATGTGACTTGAACCATCTCCAAATGCAGTGGCAAGATTCCTAGAGCATCTTGTGAGTCAGCCAAAATCTGCACTTCCATTCTACATCAGCCTTGAAAGTCACACTTCATAAGTACCCATTGACAGGAACATGTCTCTAAGACTGGCCCTGATTCAAGAAAAGTGGAATTAGATTTTACTTTTTCATAGGAACACTGTCAAAGATTTTTCTTTTTTACATGCTTTAATATTACCCCCTTCCAATAGGATGAAAGTAGGAAAGAACAGTCAATATTTTGTAATTAGAGAGGCTGGTATTCATTTGTAGAAGATCTACCCAGAAGTCCCTCTTCTAAAAATGTTTCCAAAAGGTATAAAATCGGCCCCTTGCACAGACAATTGTACTATTTACTGAAGTACTATTCTCAATAGCCAAGAAATAGAAACAATCTAAATCTACATCACTGGATAGAGAAATTGTGTGTGCATGCACGTAAAAGCCTAGATAACTTGAACATATAAAAAAATAGATGGTTATCAGAGGCAGGAGAAGAGGGATATTGGAATATTAAATAATCAGATATGCAGGCTGAATAGGATTATGGCTGTATGGTGCTCTTGGAGTTACAGGTAGTTTGTTTTTGAGAATTTCCTATGTGACTACAATATTTATATAATTTCCCTTTTCCTCTCTCCAACTCTTCCCATGTACCTCTACTCCCTCTCAAATTTATGACCTCTTCCCACTATTGTGGATTTGGTCACTGGGATGATTCCTCCTCTGTTACCAGCTATTGATTTCTCATTGCTCTTCACGTAGGGGTGTGTTCCTGTGAGATTTCCCTCCTCCACATTGGTACATCAACTGGTGGTGTCATTTTTCACTAGGAGTAGATTTTAAGGTACTGCCATTACAAAGGACAGTGACTGACACAATGTACATTTTTCATTGCTTAACTGTAGTGTATGTCACCACATATATGATATAAAGCTTCATATGCTATGACTTAAATTTATACAATAAGCAGAGGAAAACCTAAGAACAAATAAGACAGGGGTACAGGGCACTACCCACCCTCAAGTAAGAGAATTCTGAATTTGTCTTAGTCCCTGATCTGTGAGTGAAGGAAGACTTCAAGGTTGATTGTGTTGATGGTTCTGCAATTCTGGAGTCACGTCCCCACTGTTGTTATGTGTATCTAGAGATGATATTCCATTGCTAAAGAATTATTCTAATTTTTGCACAGTTATTCCTCATGAAAATGTGGCCTGTACATCAAACACTTTTCATTATAGAGCCACTTACTCTGGATAGCTAGTCTGTTTCATGTGCCCCATGCATCAAGTTACACTGAATATGTGCTGTTTAGTTGACTTAAGGTTTCCATGATACATATTAAGAAGATGGCATTTTCTTGAATTTCACATCAGCACAGTGTTTATCCCATTCATCTTCTGCCCCCTACCAGTTCTGATGTCCTCTTCCCATCCTATTTGTATATAATTTTCAAATCTTTTGGAATGTAAGAAGGAAAAGTATTTTATTCCTTCACCACATGCACTTCATTATACAAATGAGAAAAAGATGACTCAGGATATGTGAGACTTATCTGATGTCACACATCCAGCTAGAACTGTAAATTATGTGTTACTGTTCCCTTACATGGCTTTAAAATATACCCCAGAAACCCAAGACAGTCTTCCTCATCGAAGATCAGGAACCATTTCTAGAAAATGGTGGGTGTTTAGAAAATATTTGCTAATATATATGTAAATGTATATACCAGGTTTTATTTGTTGAATCATCCACTGATGGGCAGTAGGTTGCTCCCACTTTTTAGCCCCTGTAAGTAATTCTGCCATGAACATGCGTGTACAATCTGACAAATTGATTTCAATTCTATTGTGTATGTACTTAGATGAGATTGGGTACAGTCAAGAGTGGTATGGCTGTAGACAATCAGAAGTGCTAGAACATGAGGCAATTCTACGTTTAAGCTGTTGAGAAACTACTATATTATCTTCCTTAGTGGCACTAGCATTTTACACTCTAAACAACAATGCACAAAGGTTTTGATTTCTCAGTCTCCTGGTCCATGCTTGTTTCTTTTCTCCTCTCCATAGAAACACACAATGGGATGAAGTGATGCCTCATTGTAGTTTGTTTTTCATTTTCCTAAATAATCATGATATTAAGCATATCATGCCTCTTTGGAGAAATATGTGTTCAAGTCATTTGATAAAAAAGAGACATTTAGGTTCATCAACTTCCTCCACATACCAAAAAATTATTATCAAATAATAAAATCTGTTCCCCTTGTTGTTTGATATACTATGCCACCATTTATCTTGGATCTAAGTATAGTGATAAAGTATTTCTCAACGAGGTAGATACTGTCTTTAGTTTGCAGAAGACAAGGGAACACACAAGTAAGTGACTTATTCAGAGTCACATGGCTTTTAAGTGGTAGAATCAGATTTGAGAAGCAGGATTGGAATCTATAACCTTAATTGTAGCATGATGTTGCTTCTCTTACACCCACTTAATCTTCTCAAAGTATCTTCTGTGTCTTTCTTTGTGCATGAGATTATATTGCATATTACTGAATATCTAATACAAACTTCTCACATTATAATAAGGAGCTCCTTACCTGAGTTGATCCCCACTGATGTTAATGTCTGAGGTTCACTTTTTAGGAAAGACATTCAGAACTCTCATTTGGCCAAGCCAGCAAATAAATAGGGCTTATTTCAGTACATACAAGCTATAGCTTATAAAGGGGAAACCGTAAATATGAGGTCAGTTTTATCAATGTTGTGTTAGACTTTTACAATAGTGGTGGAGGATAATAGATTACAGTCCTCATCCAGAGCCTAAGGGAACATGACTGAAAGTTTAAATAGTAATTATTTGTGCTAGCAGTCAGAATTACTCATCACCTTGAACATCAGTTCTTTTCTGTGTTAAGCTCTTGAGTGATCTTGTAGTTTTAAGAAATAGTTGTAAGGTCTCTTTCATATTTCTTTCACCTCTTAAAGTAGGAGCTTTGAACCAAGTTTGCTTAAGGCAAACACTGTGGTCTCCTTGTTTTGTCTTTAGCATATTCTGAATTAGCAGGCAAAGGTTATTTGCCCAATGTATTTTAAAGGTGTCACACCTTGCAAAAAATAATCTAAATAAGAATATTTTTCACATTTTTCCATTTAGAGATGTCGTATTTTATTGTAGTGATGAAATCTATACTAATAGATGTTTCTCAATAAAGAAAGGGTGAGGAAATGAGATGTGTGTTTTAACCACTTACTTTGGAATATTACCCATAAAAACCGTTCTTTGCCTAAGTTTCCTTACCATAAAAATCACACACACACACACACACACACACACACACACACACACACACACACACACACAATGGGAATGTATTAATTCGTGTATCCATTGACTGGCCTTTCATTGAGTAGCTATTGTATCAGGCACAGTGCCAGATGTTGGTGATGGGCTATGACAGTACAAGGAAACCCGAGTTTTTCCTTGGCAGAAGTGTTTTGTGACTTCCTGAGGATATGTGTGCACAAACAACTATTCACCCCAGAAAAGGGCACAGACAACAGACCCAAGAAACACTTGTGCCCAAAGATAATTTAATTGAACTGATGACAAGTTACAGGAACATGACAGACTCAAAATCCTTGCTGAAAAGCCCACCCCAGCATAGTAGACACTTCTGCCAGCCTCCTTGGAACTCCCTGAATATCAGACAGCTTGGCCAGCAGGAGAGTTTCCTGTCCCCAGCATCTGTCAGACTTAAAACCTTGTGGGAGGGGCTCTGGGAATATTATAGTTACTGAGCTGATTGAGCAAACCAGGCAAGTTGCACAAGCTTCTTTCCCAAGGAGGAAAGGTTTCAATCCAGAGGAAATGGCTATGCAGCAAGAGATTAGAATATCAGTGGTGGGTACAGATATGATTCAAATGAACATTCTTCAGGTAATCATAACACTCATTAGAACATTTCCTAAATTTCATATAAACAGAAACAATACCACATAGGACACAAATCTTATGCATGTGAGAGATATGAAAAAAAAAATCACTTACTGGCTCAAATAATTTTTCCCAAGATTCTTTTTTCCAGCCATGGATTGTAGACACTTATGAGAATTTTTGTCAATGACATAATGCCTTGCTCTGATTTATTATTGTTCTAATAATTACTGTGTTAATTGAATACAGATATTCAAGTGGTATTTTCATTCTCCTCTCGTTTTTTGAACTTTCATTGTTTTTATTTAAATAGGGAAAGGTTGAAAGTAACAGAGTTTCATCTTAAAGTTCAGAACATCAATTACGATATCAGTACAATCTTCAAATTAAACTTCCAGAATGATGACGAGAGAGAGAAATGACTTCTTTTCAAAGCTTTAAGTTTAAATTTGATTGACTGAGCATGTATAAAGACGCGGGGAAAAAAGATGTTAATGACTCAAGGTTAGCAATAAGTGGACTTTTAATTGCTTCTTTGTAAAATAAGTTCAGGTGTCTCTAAGCAGCGTGGCGTGTAGAGGAGGAGGCTGCCTTCTGACAGTCAGCTGGGCGCTTGCTACAGCATTTCCACCAGCAGAGCTCTGTCGCAGGGTGAGACTTCATGAGAAAACTTTTTTTCACACATCTCTGCTTTCACAGCTACCCTCTCTCCACCCATCGACCTTCCTGGAGAGAATACAGGTGGTTTAGTAGACAGTACTCTTCTGAGTGTGGAGCTCCCGTGCTGGTAAACTGGAAAATTCCATATCCGGAATTGTTGTTCACAAGGCAAGGAAAGAGGCAGGTTCTGGTGGTCTTCACTTTCTTGCTTCTCAGGACAATTGAAAGTGGCTAAGCAAATGTTTTGATTCCTAACAAACCTGTCCAAATCTTAGATTTCACCTGTTTTACTATCAATATGCTTCTTCTTTGCAAAGTGTCCTTTGCCAGGACTTAAGCAAAACCAGTAACTATTTACCATGCATCTCTCCCAGAATTTCAGGATGCTACCATCAAGGTAAAAATGTGTTACAGCTTCTCCTTTTTTTTTTTTTTTTTTTTTTTTTTTTTTGCACCATTGTTTTTGTTTGTTGTTTGTTTGAGACAGGGTTTCCCTATGTAGCTTTGGGGTTTTTTGTGGGGTTTTTGTTGTTGTTGTTGTTTGTTTTGTTTTTTTTTTTGAGACAGGGTTTATTTATGTAGCCCTGGCTGTCCTGGAACTCACAGAGATTCGCCTGCCTCTGTCTCCCAAGTGCTGGAATTAAAGCTGTGTGCCACCACTGACCAGCTGGGTTAGTTTTTTTTTTTTTTTTTTTTTTTAAGATTTATTTATTATATATACAGTATTCTGCAGGCCAGAAGAGGGCTCCAGATCTCATGATAGATGGTTGTGAGCCACCATGTGTTTGCTGGGAATTGAACTCAGAAGCTCTGGAAGAGTAGTTGGTGCTCTTAACCACTGAGCCATCTCTCCAGCCCCGAGCTTCTCCTTTGTTATATCTCTTAATGGAAATATGAAAAAATAGTTTCAGCAATTTGTTGCCCAGTGGAATTTAGAGTTATACATCTATCTGGATGTGGGCTTTCTAATTCTAAACTTTTCTTTGAACTTCTTAAGGCTATTTAACCAAAAGTGTTCGGCACACTAGGTAGGAGACACGTCATTTCAAACTCTGGCAAATGCCATTGAGTGGCTTCAATAAAGAATGAGAAGGTGTTCAAGTGTCCCGAACACCTCATTGTCTAAATAAATTTAGCAAGGCAATGACTAACCAAACTGTTATTATGCCTAAAGGGACACAAGGATACACACTAGGAGAAAGTGTCAATGAATAAAGAAGTGAATTGTGAATGGTAAGGATTAGGTGGTAGGGGATGGGCAGAACTTGAAATTCCGTTGGGTTGATGTAATGATGTCACTTTTCCCAACAAGTGCCCAGCATTACAACTCATAGGAGTTGAGAATCAACACCAACTTGACCCCTTCCTTGAAGAGACAATCTTCCTATACAGAAGTTGCAAGGAGAAGAGAGAAGCTACCTAAGTACAATTTAACTAGAGGTAAGTCCCAACATCATGCTGTGTCCATATATGGCAACCTCAGTGTGCGCACCATTTATTTGCATATACTTTGATAAAAATGATGAATAAATGCTGTGTTACAATAAAGCACTCATTTAGAATTTTGGGACCTTCTAGATGATTCTGGTATCTTTCTAAAAATCTTAAGGAATTAAGAGTCTACCATCTATTTATGCAGTATGACACTGTTTTGAAATTTGGATGAATTTGTAATCTCTAGGAAAAAATGCAAATGGTACAAAGGAATTTGAGTGTGATTCCAGGGAATCCATGTGTTTTGTAATTTTCCCATGGGGGCCAGGGTTAAGAATGCAAAAGTTGAAAACAAACCATGCTAGGTAATGATGATGTCTATGGAAGACAGTCTTCCTTTCCCAGTGACTGTGTTACTGTGCACATGGCTTTGAGGTTATCATCTGCTGGTTTGGGGGGTTTGCTCTGCCAGCATGTCTCCTTTTGTATTGTACCATAGTACAGTCATCTCATTTTAATTGACAGATCACCACATTCCTTACCCATCTTGTTCTTTTTTTTTCCTTTCCTAAGTGGCTCTAAAGACTTCATGTAGCTCCTGTGTCAGGACTACTGTGTGCTGGATGAGGCTGGCAAATCATAGCAGGGGAAGTCCACCGGAAAGCAGCCCCAGGGACCCATGGCTTAGATGTGGGTAACCAGACCCAGAGAGAGCAATGAATCATATGAACACAAAGGAACATGCCTGCTCTCCATGACTCCTCACCCCTTAGTCACTGTTCCCTTCCTGTCTCCTTTATTATTACCTGGATTACAGTTCCGATGACCACACTGAAATTATTTGTTTACAAGTTTGTCTCTTTTACTAGAATATGAACAATTACAAAGCAGAGTCCCTGCCTTATTTATCCCTGTACCCAGATTCAGTGTCTGGGTTAAGAATGCTGGTTTTGGAATCTGACGTTACACCAAAACTGATGTCTGTATACTTACTTACTCAAGCAAGAAATTTATCTCATTCTTCATCACTCCCCTTCTCTCCCCTCCCTTCCCTTTCCTTCCCCTTCTCTCCCTTCCCCTCCCCTCCCCTTCCTTTTTCCCCTCCCTTGTTTCTGGCTTGCCCTCCATATCTCTCTGTTTTCTTTTGTGGTGTATGTGGGGTATGTGTGTATGGGGGGGGGGGTGCGTGCCCATGCATGCACACACAGTGGCCAGAGGTAAACATCTGCTGTCAACTATTGCTCTTCACCTTAGTTCTTGGAACAAGATCTGCTGTAAGTTACTTTCTGTTCTGTGATAAACACCATAACCAAAAGCACCCTTTTGGGAGGAAAAGATTTACCCTTCCATATTGATGAAATTATTAAGGCCACTCCACGTAGTTAAAAGGGAGGTTTATTTTGTGGGGTAACTTACAATGAAGGGGTAGGTTGTAGGGTCTGGCAAAGGTATGGCACAGTCTGGCGGTGTTCTCTGGAGAACTCTGCTCGGTCTACCTCCAGTGTCCAGGGTCCCAGAACCAAGAGAAACCTTTCCTCTCCATCCTGGGTCTTCAGCTTCCTCCCTCAGCCCCGCCTTGCGGGCATGACCATTACAGAAGCCTCAATGGGGGTTGGAACTTCCAGGCCAAGGCTGGGATGGCTACCCACTACACTTCCAGGTCTCAGTCTATCACTGAGGAAAGCCAAGGCAGATTGTCATCAAACAAAGTAGAGACCATGGCAGAATATTGCTTACTGGCTTTCCCCCAGGCTCACATTTAGCTCCTTTTCTTGTAGAGCCCAGAATTACCCACCCAAGGATGGCACCACCCAAGGATGGCACCACCCACAGTGGGCCAGCCCCTCCCATTAATCATGAATCAAGGAAATGTCCCATAGACATACATGCTCTGCTCATGGGCCAGTTTGATGGAGGCAGTGCTTCAATTCCCTCTTCTCAAGTGTGTCAAGTTGACAAGATTAGCCACAGCAAGGGGCTCTCACCAAACATGGAGCTAGGTTTCAGCTAGGCTGACTGATCAGCAAGCTCTAATGATGGACCATCTGCACCCTCCCAGCACTGGGGTCATAAGAGGGTACTGCCATGCCCAGCTTTTACATGAATGCTAGGAATTCAAATTTAGATCCTCATGCTTGTACTCACTGAGACATTTTCCCAAACCCTCTGTTGTGATGCTCCTATTTTCTTACATAAAAATGTGCTACTTAATAAGACATATTGTTTATTATGAATGTTAGTTACCACTGCCGAGGTCAGCATGCCTTGCCACAGGGGCAGTTACGTCATCATCTGCTGCCAGGTGCCTTTCATGTCAGCTATGAGACATGTGAAGCCTTTAAAAGTGCTGGTCCCTCACAGTCCTCTCTCTTTCCTCTCTTGCCTGCTTTGTCTGTCTGTCTGTCTGCCTCTCTCATGTCACCACTCCAAGATGGCCTTTCCCTTGTTCCCTTCCCCTCTTCCCCAAATAAAACATTTTCTCTAATTCTGTTGCTCAGGGCGTGTTCTCTTAGGGGGTCCCTTGACAGGCCCGCCGAAGGTACCCACATTCCGCGTTTTTATCCTTTCAGTGAAGAGAAAGTGAAATAATAGATAGCACAGTGGTGGTCACCAAGTGGTGATTCAGTAGTTGGCATCTATTCTTACATGTACTAGTATTAGTACTGACAGTACTAATGTGTTCTTGTTCACCTACTTGTTCAAAACCTGTGTAGGGTAAAAGCATTTTGCCTCTATTTTTCCTTGTTCTTTCTGCCCCCTGCTGTTGATGTCCCTTCCATTCAGCATGGTAACTGATATCTCCCTTACCTGGTTAGTTTTTCTACAAATACTTGTTATCTGGCATTTAACATATTTTTTCATTTCTTATCTAGGATGCCAACTCCATCAAGAGAACTTTGGCTGTCTGTGCGTTTATTTCTGTATTTTCACATCACAACAATGCCCAACCCATGGGACACTCTCAACAAACATTTATTGAATGAATGAATGAATGAATGAATGAATGAATGAAAATACACATCATGATGCATATAAAAGTGATTCTTGCAAATTGTCATTTTACATTTGGTGCATATAATCCTCACTAGCATTACACACTAAATACTCATGACTCTCACAAGTATCATGCATTAAACACATGTGAACATCACTAATACTATGCATTAAATGCATGTGACACTCCTTAGTGTTAAGCATTAAATGCATATGATCCTTACTAGTATGATGCATTAAATGCATGTGATGCTCACTAGTGTTGTGCATTAAACATATAATCCCCACTACTGTTCTGCATTGAATTCACATCATCCTCACTAGTGTTATTTGCTAAGGGCATGTAACCCTCACTAGGGTTATGCATTAAAAACATATAATCGCATCACTAGTGTTCTGCATTCAGTGCATGTAATCATCACTAGTGTTAGTCATTAGGCACATGCAGCCTTCACTAGTGTCACACACTAAGTGCTTGTGGCCCTCACTAGCGTCATACACATTTGTTGAAACTGCTGCGTAAGCTGAAGTGACGGGAACTTCAGTGTCAAAGCTACTCCCCTTAGTGGGCTACTGATGAAAGCGTTTGGGGGAAGTCTCCTGCACTGAGCAGGGACTGTAGACTGAGGGGGATGAGTTCTGTATTACATCATGGAAGTGGCTCTGTTGAGCAACTTGCTTCTCTGTCATTCTTGTCAGAAACATGTCTACTCATTTTCACAGAACAAACTCAAACTCCTTGTCATCTGGCACAGTGGTCCCCACCAGATGCTTCTAGCAAGAACGGACCATTCACTGTTCATTTCCTGACACCTGACACCCCCCAGTACCCCCTATCACATAGACGTGTTTGCCTTTCTTCTCTGTACATGGATCCTTTTCCTCTGTTCTTCAGAGGCCACCTGTCTTTCAGGGTATAATTGCAACCTTGCTGGCTGTGACCTTTCTCCAAGCCTTCACTACACTCACTCCTTAAACCTTGAAGACAGGCGGCTTTGTTCCTCTTGGGCTTCCTGGTCACCTCACCTCCCTCCACAGATGGACCTGTCTCTAGGCTGTGTGCCTAGTCACTCTGAGGACCTGGACTCTCTTTTGTTTCTACCATTTGTAGGACCAGGTTGTCAGTTACTGGTTCCAAGTAAATGCCTGGATTTATGCCTATATGTATTATTATAATCTTTACTAACAGAGAAACAATTTAAGGCCTGCCTATGACAGTGTGCTACAAGATACTGAGGGTTTTCTTTTTTATAATATGGTCAGCACAGGAGAATTTCCTTTTTCTTCCTTTTATAAAAGGCTGAGCAGTGAATTAAAACATGTGCGGAGTTGAACTTGCATTAATATTTCTTTAGGCTATACTACACTGAGAAGTGGTCAGTTTTTTAAAAGGTTTGGAAAGGTATTTCAGGATGATGTACCTTTTGTTGCTCATCTTGTTTGGGGGTGGTTTGAGACTTAGGAAGTATGGAGGTACAAATAAACCAAGCTCCCCTTCAGGATCCCGAGTGGATGAGCAGTGTCCCTCAGGACAGCTTCCTAGTGCCTTGTGCAAGAAACTGTTCTCATACTGCCCCCTTCTGTCGCTCTGGATTGTTAGTACTGGTGACTTCCCAGGTCTAGCTTGGTGGGATTTTCAGTTTCAAGAAATCATTGTTAGAGGCAAGGACAATGAACATATGTTCAACGTGCTATATATTTTATTCCTTCAACTTCTCCCTACATATAATTAACTGGATCATTAAATTTCATAGTGAAGTACTTCTTCAATTACATTCTAACTGGAGACTGTACACAGGGTAGCAGATGAGGTCAAGGGTCGTAGCAAGACTAATTACACAATCATTTATGTTCAATGTGGCTTCCTCAATTTCTTTATTTCCTAGGCTTTGAGATTTCTTGCCTTAGAAGTCAGAGTACAGACACTGTGTGGTGTGCACTGTGGCTGTTTCATTGGTGACAGAAAATTTTGGTTTTAAGACAGTGTAAAAGCCGTGAATGCTGGTCCTTCATATGTCAAGGGCATCACCACTTCTGGGACTGTCCCCATATGTGAAAGGTGCTTCTCAGGACTCTTCTTAGTTATCCATCTCTCCTCCTTTTCTCATGAGCCTATTTGAATATATCTCTGAAAGAAGTGAGAGCATGTAGCAGAGGGCTTTGAGCCTGCACTGAGGACTTTGGGCTATATTCTATAAGCATTAGGAGCTGACTAAGGTATATGAACATCTAATATATGCTAAGATCTGTTTTAAAGCTATGAAGGTAACTGATGAAATATTTATAAAGATAACACTGTCAGCTTGTGTTTAATGAACTGGGATGACATAGTTTTCAAGCAAGGAGAATGCCAGTGAATTCATGCAGTACTGTAGCTCCCTGTAGCTCCCTGGTACATCTGCAATCTCAGCCAGCTTCCCTTCACCTATTTTCCTTCACTCTACACTGAGGTACTTGTGGTGTATCACTGGATCCCTGCATGTTAATTTTGCTCACTTCCCTACAGCCAGAGCTGCTATTCTAACAATCTATTACCACCACATTAGCCCAAGTGTATTTTAAAAATACAGAATACAAAAACCTCACTTGAAGCTAACTTGGAATGAGATCTGTACTTGTAGCATGCGGTTGATGAGACTCCATGTAGCTTTGCCCCATCTTCTTCTCAGGTCAACCTGTCCTCTTTCTCCCTCTGGACCCTAATTCTCCAACTGTCTCAGTTCCTTCAACAAATCCAGCTTAGCCTTACCTCAGACCTCTGAGCATCACTCCTGGAACACAGTTTCCAGAAAATCACATGGCCAACTCTTTGTCTCAGAGTCCCAGCTTGCAGTATTTATTCACTTCTTGTGGTCGTATTGTTTTCCCCAAAATATTGTGCACCCTAATAAACTTATCTGAGGTCAAAGAACAGAACAGCCACTAGATACAGAGGCTAAAAAATGGTGGCACTCACACCTTTAGTCCTATCATTCCAGAGGCAGAAATCCCTCTGGATCTCTGTGAGTTCAAGGCTACATTGGAAACAGCCAAGCTTGGTGACACACATCTTTAATCCCAAGAAGTGAGTCTTTAATCCTAGGGAGCAATGGCAGAAAGCAGAAAGATATACAAGTTGTGAAGACTAGAAACTGAAGGTTTTGGTTCGTTAAGCTTGTAAGCTTTTAGCAGCAGTTCAGCTGAGATCCATTTGGATGAGGAATCAGAAGCTTCCAGTCTGAGGAAATAGGATTAGCTGAGGAACTGGCGAGGTGAGGTAGCTGTGGCTTGTTCTGCTTCTCTGATCTTCCAGCATTCATCCTAATAACTGGCCTCAGGTTTGATTTTATTAATAAGTACCTTTAAGATTCATGCTACAACTTCTCCTCGGCCTCACCTAACACATCATTTCACAAGCCCCATTTCTGTGTTACAGACTGTATAACTTTTGGGGATTACCTTGATTATTTATTTGTTGACATTATTAGGATCTGTTTGGGACCTACAATGGAAGTTTTATGAGGCAAAGAACTGTCTACCTTATTTGCCTCTGGGTTCCCAGATTGAGCAGGTAGCCTGGCTCATGGTAAGTTATCAAATATTATTTGTCAAGCAAAAAAATATGTTAAAGAAACAAAGCACAAGATAAACAAATGGAAAAGAACAGACATCTGAAAGAACTGTAGTGGGAACAGAGTGACTTGATTTGGTTCCTGGGGATTGAGGACCAGTGGAAAGATGTACCTTGTGGATGCCAAATACCTTCTGAAGGTCCATGTGTTAAGTATTTGTTCCCCAGTATTGGGAGGCAGTGATGTTTTGAGAAGCAGAGTAATAGGTTTTCAGGCCGCTGGTGATGGCCTTGTAAGGGGCTTATGAGACCTTGGTCTCTTCGTCTTTTGCTCATTGTTTTCTGACTTATGGTATAAGGTGTTTTTCTTTGACAAACACTCCCATAACTTTGTGCTGATTTTCTATAGTCCCAAAGCAATTGGGCCAATTGAATATGGAGTAGAATCTTCAAAACTGTGAGCTAAAACAATTCTTTTTATCTAAGTAACTTAATTGTCTCAGATACATTGTTATAGCAATGGAAAGTTGGATGGGGAAATCAGACAATGAATTTTCACTTAGCCAGTGGAAAGAGGCCAGTGATGCCATTAACAGAAAGAAGAACTGAGTAGAATAAAGTGGATGTAATGTTAAGGGGATTGATCGTATCTTCTGTAGTCCATGTGAAACTGGGAAAAGATTGAGGTTAATTATATAAATTTTGGAATCATTTTCATAGTGATGATGGTCCATTGAGATTGAATTAGGTCAACAGAGAGGAGTATAAGTTTGACATAAATCAGAAGAAGGGAGAATTAAAAAAAGATAGAGGAGGGGAGTGTTAATTTCTTTTTATACAGGGTACCACAATGGGGCAAGTGGCATCCAACATTGAAAGAGTAGTCTCGAAACTATAGGGCCAAAGCTAGTTAAGAATGACTATTTGGCAAATAACAATTATGTTATCCAGATGCAAACAACTGTGGCAGTCCTCCACAAGGGACCGTTTGACCTACCCAAACAATATTTTGGTCTGAGGCTATGTGTGGTGATATTTTAATTGTGCTGAAAAAAATGATTTTATTTGTATGTTGATAATAAAGTTTGCCTGGAGATCAGAGGCCATAGCAAGCCAGGAGCCAACGCCCTTAATCTGATCTCATGGCAGGCAGAGTCTCTGTGTGGTCAAGGACACAGCCAAGCGTGGTGACAAGAGCCTTTAATCCCAGTTCCAACCATAGAGACTGGGAGGTATCTATGATATTACTAATAAAATTTATTTTGTTGCTCCTCACTTCCCCTCTTCTGCCCCATTCTTGTCTGGCCTGCCCCATATCTTTCCACCAACCCATCTACAACGTCTCTGCTTCTTCGATGTCTGTCTCACCTGGTATAGTGCCATCCCCCACTTCTTCAACACCTCTTTTTGCCTTCACATGGTCTCCTAGCTTCATGGCTACACCCACCCATACTCCATTTATATGCACACCTATAAACATTGTAAATTAGTATTTGTATATGAGCAAGAACATGTGATGTTTGTCTTCCTGAGCTCTAGTTACTTTGATTAATATAATACTTTCAAGTTATATCCTGAAGTTTAATTAAATTCCTGAAATTTTCAAATTTTCTTTTTTCTTTACACTAAATGCAATTCCATTGTGTGTATGTGCCACATTTTTGTTTTCACTATCTATTCATCAGTTGGTGGATATCTAGGCTGGTTGCTTTCCTCCCTATTGTGAATAATGCAGCAGTAAACATAGAAGTATGTGATGGCTAACCTTGGTTGTCGACTTGCCTACCTCTGGAATCAGTTGAAACCCAAGATGCTGGGCATTCCTGTAAGGGATCTTCTTTATCATGTTACTTGAAACTGGAAGACCCATAATAAATGTGGGCCATACCTCTTGCTGGCAGCCCACATAAAAGGGCAGGGAAGAAGGGAACTATGTTTTTTGCCTCCTTGCTCTCACTCCTGCTGCCAAGTTTATTTATCCCAATGCTGTGGCTACTATTAAGTCCTTCTTCAGCATTCCAACATAGACTGAAGACCAACAACTTTTCATGAATCCTTTAGGACTCCAGCACCAGATTGGGACTGCTGAGATATCCAGCCTTGTGAACTGAACAATTAAAAGATTCTTGGTCTTTCTGTTGCAAGACAGCCGTATTGTTGGACCAATCGACCACATCCTGCATGACAGTGTAATAAATACCCTTTTAATATTGATATGTGTATTTATTCTATCAAGTCTGTTACCTTAGATCAGTAGTTCTCAACCTGTAGGTTGTGACCCCATAGGGGTCACCCATCAGATATCCTGCATAACAAATATTTTGTTACTATTTATAACAGTAGCAAAATTACAGTTATGAAGTAGCAACGAAGTAATGTTATGGTTGGGGGTCACTACAACATGAGAATCTGTTTTAAAGGATGGTGGTATTAGGAAGGTTGAGAACCACTGCTTTAGAGAACCTTGACTAATAGATCCTGTGAGTATCTATCTGTGGCAGGATACTGCTGTGTAGCAGTTTCCTCTGAGGTTACAACCTTCCATCTTGGGGGAAGCTCATCAAGACACAGTAATATAAAGGAGTTAAAAAATGACCAGATGGGGCAGTGGTGGTACACGGCTGTAATCCCAGCACTCGGGAGGCAGAGGCAGGCAGATCTTTGTGAGTTTGAGGCCAGCCTGGGCTACCAAGTGAGTTCCAGGAAAGGCGCAAAGCTACACAGAGAAACCCTATCTCGAAAAACAAACAAACAAATGACAAGATGTTAAGATGGAATTAAGAAACTTTCCATCCTGCAAGGAAGCTCCTTAAGCTCAGGAAGTAACCAACTCAGGCTTGAGGAAGTCCCTGAAACAGACCAGACTTACTAGGCTTTACCTCTCTAAGCATTCCAAGCAAGCACTGCTAGGAGATACTTTAAGACAAACTGAACTGCCTGGAAAATGAAGAAAGCAGCCAAGATACCTGGGAAAGGCTTTGATGATCTAAATTGTTTGAGACACTCTAAAACCTGTTGGGCTGCCTGCAAGCTGTCCAGTGAGCTCCAGCTTTCCAGCTTTCATGGGCTGGCAACCATGTTGGCTTGAGCATTGGTGATGGAGCTGTCTTTGAGTGATTTCTGCTCCCATAAGTAACCCTTTACCCATATTCCTATAAGCAATTCCAATTAAACTCATAGTGTTCTCCAGGGAAGAACACACACATCCATTATCCATTACTGAATGGTCAGTCCTGAAAACATGTGCATATAACATATGGACTGAGTATATTGTAGTTATGTATTTAGGAATATACACATGTATGCATGCATACATATTAATACTCATATATACATATATGTATATATACACACATATACATATGTGCATATAGTGAAGAAACTATATATGTATATTACTAATGTATGTACATACATATACATATATAAAAAAGAAAAAGTAATAATTACTAATAAATTTCTAATAAATAAAATTTCTAATAAATAAATTTGAAAGAGAGTGGAGCTAGTATATGGGGATTGGAGGGAGGAAAGGGAAAAGGAAATTATACAATTATATTATAATCTCAAAAAAATTAAAAAACGTTTATGTAGAGACTGAAGGGAAGCTGCCTAATAAATGCGTGAGAGTGAAATTAAAAACAAAAACTTCATTTGTTCACTAAGTTGGACTGTGCTGGTGTCAGTAGTTTGGACAGTTGTCAATTCATTATCTGGAGAGAGTGAACAATGTTTGTTCACTTCTCCCCAGGAATGGTGTCACTCACACAACATGTGTGGGAGCTCTTTGGGTACAAGCCAAGGAGTGGGATAGCTGGTCATATGACAGTTCTGTTTTTAAATCTTTCAGGAGTCTCCACATTGATGTGCATAATGCGTGCACTAGTTTACACTGCCACCAACAGTGAATAAGGGTTCCTTTGCCTCCACTTTCTCCCTAGCCTTTGTTTTTTGATTTCTTAGTCTCAGCTAGTCTGATTGGGGTGAGACAGAGTTTCAAAATGGTTTTCATTTACATTTTTCTTATGGCTAATGATGTTGGAACACATTTTAAAATAGTGATTGGCCACTTACATTTCCTAATTTGAGAACTCTTGGTTCACTTTATTAGCCTACTTGTGGTTGGGCTATTTTTAAATTTTTTTTGGTATTTAGTTTTTGCATTCCTTTACACATTCTAGATATCAATTCATTGTCTGCAACCTAGCATAGGAAATAGCCTCAAGAATTAATGGATAAAATTAGTTGGGCAGTGGTGGTGCATACCTTTAATCTAAGCACCTAGGAGGCAGAGGCAGGTTGATCTCTGAGTTCAAGGCCAGCCTGGTCTGCAGAGTGAGTTCCAGGACAGCCAGGGCTACACAGAAAATCCCTATCTCAAAAACAAAACAAAACAAAACAAAACAAAACAAAACAAAAGCAAAAACAAAACGAAGGAGAAGAAGGAGGAGAAAAAAGAAGGAGGAGGAGGAGAAAGGAGAGGAGGAGGAGGAGAAAGAAGAGGAGGAGGAGGAAGAGGAGGAGGAGGAGAAGGAGAAGGAGAAGGAGAAGGAGAAGGAGAAGGAGAAGAAGAAGAAGAAGAAGAAGAAGAAGAAGAAGAAGAAGAAGAAGAAGAAGAAGAAGAAGAAGAAGAAGAAGAAGAAGAAGAAGAAGAAATTATAGGAAAGTTTTTGCAAAAGAAATTCTCAGCAGAGTGAGCAGCCAGCCTACAGACTGGGAGAAACTTTGCCAGCTGTGCCTCAGAAAGTAATTTTTGTGCTCATATTACTTCAATATTTCCTGGTGGATTTATTTTCTAACTAACAAACCTGACAGTAAGCCAGACATTTGAAATGAAAGTGGACCAAAACTCTACTGAAGTTTTTGCCTTGTGTTGGTCAAATTGACTCTTATCCTCTCATTAGATATTCTATGTTACTCAGCTGCATTGAAGAACTGCTAAGACTTATCCAAGGTCAACTTCCCCAAATCATCAGGCTAGTCTTCATTATTGGATCTTCTGAACAGCTGAAATAGGAAGAATGTTTGAGATTCTCTTACCTCCAACTCCCAGCCTAGAAGCATTCTCCTGCTAGAATGCTCACATGAACCATATTGTGCTGTGCGTATTTTACAGTTCTTTAGGTACATGCTACTGTCAGTCTTTGGAAATTATCCTCATTTCTCTGAAAATCTGATGAAATATGCCATTGATTTCTTCTATTTATCTTTCTCTGTGACAGAAAGCTCATGCTGCTCTTTGTGATTCATAAGATTTCTCCTAGGCAATAATTACTTGCTGATCTGGGTTTCTTAGACTATACCCTTAGAGAAATTTGGAGCTGTTACAGTGAAGCTTTCCTGTTACTGTCCAGCATCTTCCTTGGCATTTTGGAGAATCAGCAGCATCTTGGCTCACACCTTTAGCTAGCCATGTTGAACCAGATTGCCCTGGCACACAAGTCATTAATGATAAGAGAGACCTAGTGAGATATGTAAACAGACTGGGAAGCACCACTTCAATGGCCCCTATTCTGAAATAGCTGGAAACCAGATATACATTAGCTCCATGATCTGCTGCAGCAATATACTATCATTTATATATACATATAAAATATTCCTAAGGTCCGGAATCAGATCAGCCTGGAGAAGTTCTAAATTAATTCTAGGTAAGTACCTCTCTGACTTCCAACCCAGGAAATGGTGCAAGTGGTCCAAGATGACACTGTCTTCAGTTCATCGATATTTGTTAATGGGCACTTCAAACTAAGCAAGAGGCTCCTTCGAGTTTCAGTAAGTAACTTGGTCTTTAGATAGCTTCTTGTTTTCCATAGAATATCTGCTTCTTTTTACACAAATCATTCTTTTTCTTCCTGTTTATCAGTCACTTCCAGGAATGCTTTCCTGTGTTAGTCCCTTCTGTGTGGTAAGTTTGCTGAGGAGTCAGTCTGTGTCTGGTTCATTGGTATTGTCTCTGGAGTGCCTGACATAATTTCCTTTACAAAAGTATACAGAGACATGGGAGTTAGTGACTGTTAGTAAGAGAGATGGAGGGGAAAAATGGGTCTGAGAGAAGCCCAAAGCTTCCTTTGTGGAACTCCAGCAGCTTATTTTGTTAAGTGGGCTCAGAGAGGACAATGTTGCTTCTGATTAGCCAGAGGCTGTCCTCTTACATTCCACACTGTGTATGTGTGGTATTGGGAATAAAAACAAATATACATCCCACAGCCTTCACCCATGACTGTAGATGATATTTTTGGGCATGCGACTTGGTCATTATCACAGAACATTAGTTTTCTTAACGTGGACTCTGGTAATACTTCCATTTGACATTAGTAGGTGTAAGCATCCTTAGATAAAATGGGTATAAAAGGATACATTTACTTACTCTCTTTAGTGCAAATAAGACTTTTTTTTCCCTCTATTTGCAATTGATCTAACTTTCTTCTTTCCTCCCTTAATTTCTTTGAAATTGTAATTAAAATAGAATTATATAACTTTACTCATTCCCTTTCCTCCCTCCAACCCTCTCTTGTCCTCTCCCTCCAAGTACTTCCATGTTCTCTTGCTCCCTCTCAGTTTCATGGCTTCTTTTTCTTTGAGTGTTATTGTTATTCACATATGCGTAAACATATAACACAAGATGCTAAGTTGATGTAGTTAGTGTTGCTTGTATGTATATGATTTCAAGGCTGACTACTAAGTATTGGATATGATTTCAGTATATCCTACCTAGGGCAAACTGTAGCTTCTCTGTCTGTGATGGAATGTCAAAAGCACAGTTATGTTAATTATTCCCAAGAATTTGGTCATGAGACATCAGGCCGCATTCCTTTCTGTCAGATACTTAAGTCTTTTTGTGTTTCATTCCATTTATTCATAGGTGTTCTTTTTTCCTGACAAATGGTGACTAGATTTATCAGGATGTTGTAAAGCAGTGGCTCCTGTTGAAATGGCTGATGCACTTTGATAACTGTTGGAACTGCACATCACACAGCAGCACGTGCTTTGGAGAGGCCTCAGGGTAACTGTGAATTGGGCATGAGGCTCAGATCACTGTCTATGAAGAAAACTGTCTATGCAAGTCCCTTGGGGGGGAGCTTTGAAATTCTGCATTGTAGAGGAAAGAAGCGTTGCTTTCCAGTTCCTCTTTAACTGCTGTGCTTCGACCACCCAGGCTTGTGTTCATTGTGCAGGTTAACTGGTAAGAAGCCTCCAACTCTACACAGAGTTCTGGAAATACAACAGAGTGACCCTGACACAAAACAGTCACATTAGACTAGTCTAGAACCTCGCCCAAATGTGCTGAAGTGTTTTTTTTTTTTCACTACTTGAAAGAAACTCCAAATTAGGATTTTGTTGCTTTAAGGGAGATGTCCCCTCAAGAACAATTTTTTTTTGTTTCTATAAGCTTCTTGATTCTGGAACAGAAACATGTACATCTCTCTACCCACTATGTATATTTATGAATGGACAGTTTTCCGATGCTATCATCACTATTGATTTTTTTTTTTCATTCTGTTATAACACTTGAATTGTTCTATCATTTGGTACTAATGATTTAGGAAGGTAGAAAATTAAGTATTCTGTGTAAGAAAAATTCTGTATCTAGCTGAAATTTCTTACCGTTGTTGTGACTGACCATCCATCCACTCATCCATCCAACCATCCATCCATCCATCCATCCATCCATCCACCCACCCATCCATCCATTTGTGCATCTATTCATTGCCATACCCAGCAGTGGACAGGTCTGGCAGAGGATGTAAGGAGTTGGAGGGGGAAGGAAGTGAGCCAGGCCATGGTGGTCAGGAGAATCTTGCAGCCTGATTGCCTAGCAGCCAAGGTGCTTCTTTATTTATACAGAATTTATTAATCAGGGATACATTCATGATATTCCAAAACATAGATCATATCATTTTTGGTTTTAGACATGTGTTTTATTTCCTTTTGCTTATCTTCTAGTCATCATTAATAAACTATGACAGAACAGAATTGTCATTTCCAATCATTTTAACCTCAAGTTTTGACATCATTAATAAACAGAGTTATCATTCTTACTCATTAACCCCATAACCCAGTTTCTGAGAATCTAGAGGCATATGACAGCCTGTTCTCAGGCTGGTAGCTTTGGTTGCTTCAAGGACTATAGACCAAAACAAAATCTTCAAGCCATCCTGGGCCTTTTGCCATATCCCAAGCAGTGCATTAACTTTAAAAAAAAAAAAAAAAAAAAAAAAAAAGATTTATTTATTTATTATGTATACAGAAGAGGGCGCCAGATCTCATTACAGATGGTTGTGAGCCACTATGTAGTTGCTGGGAATTGAACTCAGGACCTCTGGAAGAGCAGTCAGTGCTCTTAGCCTCTGAGCCATCTCTCCAGTCCTATATTATTAACTTTTAATGGTCAGGGTGCCTAGGAAAAATCCTAAGGCCAAAGCTGCTGCAGTTTTTATTCAAATTCTGGCATAATACAATGTTTAAATTTTGTATCTTTATAGAATTTGTGTATATGTTTAATCCTGGCATTCTGTTGTTCCCTGGTCATACGTCACCATAGTGACTCTGCATGAGCTAACTTTTCTAAGAGAGGGTGGTCTTGACATCTCATTCTTTTATCATCTTTCCACTTCACACTTTGCTCATCAATATGTCTCTGTGTAGGGCAGAAGTATATGCCACAAAATTGTCTGAGTGTACAGTGGGAGACGCTTGTAATCTGAACTGTGGAAATTACTCTAGTCCACCAAATCTTGTTGACCTTTTAAAGTTTACTTTGTTTTGAATATCTTGTTGCTGTGTAAGTACGGGCACAGATGTTTCAAGAATGTCTCATAGCCTCATGAAGAGACCACTGGCTTCTTTATATGTCACAATCCCTAAGGCATAAGGAAGACCTCCAAGTAGATAAGGATATCTCCCTAAAAGCAGGGGGCATAGTATGTTCATGACTGTCCTGAGAAGCTTAAAAGCAGCATTCCTGGGAGAAGGCATAAATTTTCATAAGAAAATTTTTATCAATCTAGTATCCTCAAATTGTACAAATATTAAAAGTCCCTCAACTATGCAACAAGTGGAGATGAAAACCAAAAGTGTCATGGCAGCCATCATGAGGCTCAGTTCTGCTGGATCTTTGTCAAGCAGCTGTACTAGGTTTATTATTTCTGTCATTCCATTTAGATATGGCTGTGCCAATCCATCCATCCATCTATCCATCCATCCATCCATCTGTCCGTCCATCCATTCATCCATCTATCCCACATCCATCCCTGCATCCATCCATGCATCATTGCATTCATCCATCCATCCGTCCATCTATCTGTCTGTTTGTCCATCTATCCATCCATCCATCCATCCATCCATCCATCCATCCATCCATCCATCCATCTGTGCATCCATTCAACTGTGCATCCATCTATCCATCCATCTATCCATGCAGCATCAATCCATCCCTGCATCTGTCTGTTGGATTCTTTACTCTTATCAATCTTTTGACAAATGATTTTAAAGTGCTTTCTCTGTCCTTGGGCTGGAGATGAAGTAGTGATCTATGCTCATAATGGGTTGGTACCTTACATGGTGCCAAACCTAAGCATTGCATATTGAGGACATATAATGAACATAAAAATACATTCAGATAAGACTGACATAATTAAAGGGTACTTTGGTAGGTCTTGTGCACCTTGCTGTTGGTGATTTTACCTCCAGGAGAATCTTTCATTCTCAGGATGCCAACTGTTCAGGAAATTACAAGAAGTAAAACAGAATGTACATGGAATCATCTGGTAGTTACAATAAGTATTTTTTGTTGTTTTTATTAATTTCTTTGACCAGAGGCATAGTTGTAAAGAACCCATCAGTGAGGTTTTGTTACTGTCAGGAACCTCGTTCTCCTTGGTTCTAAAATAAGCTGTTTCTTGTTTTCAACTAGGATTTTTTAACCCTGTTTCCTACAAATTGCTTCAAGATGTTTAATAGATTCCATTTACACATTTATGAAATGATTATAAAAAATAAAATATATGCTAAAGAGAACTGAGAGATATTAGTATAAAGTATTTTGCTGATTTAAGAAAAGATAAATGATTTAAGTATCACATCTAGGCTTGTTCAGCTATCCTTAACATTTTGAAATGACAATAATAATGTCATTTGAAAAACGAATTTCCTAGGAAGGAGATGGAAGAGTGATAATTAGTGGCATATAAATTATACTCTTTCTCAATAAAGAGATAAACTACATAATAAATAGAAATCATAATAAGAAGCATGTCAACACATATTACATGCAATATGTAATAAGTCTCTTTTAGTGAATGAATACAATATGTGAATTGTAGGGAAAGGACTATGGTGGTGAGCAGGGAGAGGTAGATCTCTGTCTTTCTCCTAATCCTAGCTAGTGTTACTATTGCTGTGATGAAACACTTGACCAAAAACTATTTGGGAAGAAAGGGTTTATTTCACTCACAGTTCATCATCAAAGAGTGAGGGCAGGTGCTCATGCCGGGCAGGAATCTGGAGGCAGAAGCTGATGCAGTGGTCATGGAGGGGATCTGCTTACTGGCTTTCTCAGCCTGCTTTCTTATAGAACCCAGGACCACCAGCCAAGGGATGGCACCACCTACAATGGCCTGAGCTCTTTCCCAATGATCATTAAGTAAGAAATGTCTTACTGTCAGATCTTATGGAGGCATTTTCTCAACTGAGGCTCCCCTCTTTCTGATGATACTAGCTTGTATTATATTGACATAAAACTAATCAGTGAAAACTCCTTTTTCCTCATTCATATGTTTCAACTACTAGAAATAGTTGTTTGATAGCCAGGCACCTATATTTTTTTTCTTTTCCTCATTATCCAATCCATTTGAAACACACAGTTGAGCTGGGTGTTGTGGAGCATTTGTTTAATCTGAGTCACTCACAGGCTTAAGCAAGAGGATTTTAAATTCAAAGCCAGCCAGATCTACATAGTGAGACCAAAAGAAAGAAAAGCAAGAAAAGCAAAAACTGGGAGCTGGGGATTTGGCTCAGTGGCAGAGTGTTTACCTAACATGCGTAGATCCTGTGTTTGATCCCCAGCACTGTGGAGTAGGCAGAGGAGGAGGAGGAGGAGGGGGAGGGGGAGGAGGAGGAGGAGGAGGAGGACGAGGAGGAGGAGGAGAAAGAGATGGTAGAAAGGGAGAAGGAAGGGGAAGAGGAGGAGGAGCCAGTGTCACTGTTATTAGGCCATGCTAAGATTAGTATTAAAACATGTTCATGGAAGTTGGATTTATTCAACTTCATTGTCAAAATGTGCACTCCTAACTTTCATCATTTGTTCCAGAAAAGCTTCTTTATTTTGAACAGAAACTTAAAATAGGACTCCATCTTCTGTTACAGAAGTGTGTAATTTCTCTACTCCCACCCCCATTTTGTACTACAGCTGGAAACATGGCTTTCCATCTTAACAACAATGCTTTATTGACAACAGTTTCTCAGTGATTGCTGTCTTGGAAGAGCTTTATTCTGGAGAGTTCTAGTCAAAAGCACCATGGTGATACAAACTGTTTCTATTTTTGTTTGTATTCTGAGAGTAGACTTCAAGAATGTTTTCAGGAAGAATCGCCTCATATGAACTGTCACTATTACTTCAAACTGTTAGCTAGATCTGAAGCAGAACTGGATGACCTCCAGGGGCTCCCTGCTCCAACTTGACTATTCAAGGCTCATGTAAACTCTTTAATGTGAGGCTTTGTGTTAACAGTAAGTGCCTCTGTTTGTTACTATCATGCTTTGCTTCTGACACAGCAAATCACTTGCTGGGTTGTATTTGACAATATTGCGGCTGTGTTTTAAATTCATTTTGCCATCACTCATCAGATCTCTTTAAGAGGAGAGGCAGTATTGAAGGAAGCAGAGGCCATCCCATGTCAAATGCTTCATTCCCATCCGACATGAACTGTAGGACTAAAGGCTGCATCTAACATTAGGCATGTTCAAGGAAATAAAAGGCAGGCCTCAGGATTCTGATATTTAATCATGTTTCTACTGGTACAATCCTTCTTTGGGCTTGTAAACTTCCACATTCAGCTTTGTATCTCAACTACTTAGTGCTGTACTGGATGCAACATCAACACTTAAAAAGTACATGTGTAATGTGACCTGTCTTGGTGAAAGATAGTGCTGTTTTCTGTTTTAGCCACTGGGATATGGATTATTTTCAGTTCCCCATTCTATTTCTCTGTCTCTTTCACAAAAACCTAAAATTTCCCATAAACTGGAAAATCGCTCAAATGAACTTTAGTCATTACCTGGCATTTTATGCTAGTGAGAGCAGAGATTTTAAAAGTAGAATTGTATTTCAATCTTGAACCATGTTTGTAATTTCTTTCTGCCTCTGCTAGAGTCTGACAGTGAACTCAGTTACTTTCGCTGCCATTATGAACACTAATTGCAGTTACTTAGTGTTCACTGGGAGCTGCAGAATGTGCCTAAGGACCCATGCGCCTTGTAACATTTAATCTGCACAATACACCTATGAGGCAGGTCTTCTTAT
Organism: Onychomys torridus; assembly: GCF_903995425.1. Taxonomy (NCBI): domain Eukaryota; kingdom Metazoa; phylum Chordata; class Mammalia; order Rodentia; family Cricetidae; genus Onychomys; species Onychomys torridus. The sequence goes on from NC_050455.1 coordinate 29,668,627, forward strand.
TGCCATTTTACCCTAGCTGGGAGACGGAGCCTGCTGCTCTAAGTTGTGATTCCAGTTTATCAGGACATGAGGAGGACTAATGATCATGGTGAACCTTCATAATGATCGTGGTGAAGCCTCCATAAAGAGCAGCCATTACAATGTCAGTGATAATGCCAGAGTGCTGGGGGTGTGTCATATGATGAGTATACAGCACCTTAGCAGGAGTGGGTTTATGAGGTCAATTTTTTTCCTGAGAGCAAAGGCAGCGTAAAAGCTATCTCTGCTGCATGATAGAGGAAACTTAAGTATGTTATGTGTGGAGTGTGATTACATTATCCCCAAATTAAAACTGTTCTTTCTTGAATATACCTTCAACAGTTCATCTATGGGGGTATGCAGAAACGTAGGGAATGGAATTCAGACTAAGATATATTTCTTCAATTTAAATAATCAGTGTGTTGATGTGCTACTTGCTTGAATATTACAAAGATCAGGATGAAACAGTCTTCTACGTGCTTTCCTTAAGAGAAATACATTCTATCGGTTGTTTGGCCTTTGGGCTGCATGTCCCATCCCACAATGTTTCAGTGGAGAGCTGCCAGAAGGAAATAATAACACCAGCCGTGTGATCTGCTGACACGAAGGACAGAATATGTTTCCAGCCTCGACTTGGCTTCTTGCCTTTTGTTGAGGCACCAAGCAGTCAGCCTTACTCCAGCCTCCAGGAGATACTTGCTTACGTTAGCACTACTTAAGTCTGTCCATAGTCTGTGCTTCCTTCAAGCCTTTTGTCTCTTACATTTCACCTCTGTTTGTTGTCCCTGAGACAGAGGGAATAGGGCGTACCAGGGTCCACATAAATATGCTTCAGGCCAGTTTCAAACCTAAATCTTGATGCAATAGAGGCTCAGATTTTTGAGGCTCAAAGTATATTAGAATGTAGATATTACCAAAGAGAGCTAGCAAAGCAGCTTCCAGTTATCAGCCATTTGCTATAGTAAGAGAATGCATTCAGCACAGAACTTTAATGAAATAGTATAACTATAGAATGTTCATAGTGTTAAAAATTGACACTGTGTTTCAGGTGCTATAGGTAAATTGTAGGTCCTAAAATCATGTAGACTGGTGAATATTTACTTTTCAGTCCTCAGAATATGTCTCTGAGGGTATAAATATATAATTTTATTTCAAAATGGACTGTTGCATTAAAAACTGGGGAGTGTTATACGAATCAAGGCTTCCCATTTCTCATTTTGTGTGTGTGTGTGTGTGTGTGTTAATTGCTAGGTGTCATCAGTCCTTTCTCCAGCATCAGTTAAGAATTCCCTGTTCCTGCTTAGAGGATGGGAGAGAAATCTCTACTAGCCATTTATGTGGCAGATGACTAATATGAAGAATATATAAAGAACTCGAAGCCCATAACAACAAAAGAACAAGTAATCCAATCAACAAGTGAGCAAACTGTCTGAACAGATACTTCTCCAAAGAAGTACATCTGGCCAACAAATATACCCAAATCAAAATTATACCAATAGTTCTTCTCACTCCAGTCAGATGACTGTTACTAACAGACAAAGGATAACTGTTGGCAAGGATGCAGAGAAAAAGGAACGACTGTTATGTACTGGTGATGGGAATGGGGACCAATTTAAACATTACAGAAAACAAAAAGGTTCCCCATGAAACTAAAAATAGAACTACCATTTGATGCAGCTGTTTTTACCAGATGTAATCTTATCCACACTCAATAGAGACACCTCCATTTTTTCATTGCCATGCTATTATTCATAGTAGCTAGGGTATGGAATCAGCCTTGGTGTCTATCAACAAATGAATGAATAAAGAAAAAAAATAACACACACACACACACACACACACACACACACACACACACACACACGCACACACACACACACACACACGCACAAAGCACCCCCCCACATACATACACAAACACACAGGACAGGTCACACTGGAGTTTTACGTAGCCATAAAAGTGAACCACTTGTTATTTGCTAGAAAATGTATGGAACTAGAGGTCATCATGTTAAGTGAAATAAGCCAGACTTAGAAATAAATATATCTAACATATGTGGAACCTAAAATTGAAAAAAAATTTTTTTTAAATTTTAAGAAGATGACCTGAAAGTGGGAGGACTGTTAGGAAGGGATGAACAGATGTGGGAAAGGGAGGAATAGGAAAGGTTAAGAGTGTGGTGGCGAAGGTAGAGACAGGCAAAGTGCAATGTGAATAAATAGAAACAGCTGCAAACCCATCAATTGGTATAATTCATAGCAACTATCATTTTCAAATGAATGATTGGTCTGAAAATAACCTAACCTCTGAAACAAAGACCAATGAACAGATCCTTCTCCCTCTCTGTTTGGGTTTTTGAGACAATATCTCACTATGTAGCTCTGGCTATCCTGGAACTTGTTATGTAGAACAGGCTGGCCTTTAATTCACAGAGATCTATCTACCTGTGCCTCCCAAGTGCTGGGATTAAAGGTATACTTAATTACCCTCAGTTTTGAATTGAGAACATTTTCTTTGAAATTGTAGGATCTTTCATCTTTGTAACTTAAGTTAATATTAGAAATTCTTTGAAATGACTTATCATTAGAATGTATAATGATCTTGAAATTCTTGTTTTCTTATCAGCTATCCTCCCTACCCTTGGTCTAGAATACATAATGAAGAACTCAAGCACTGAAGCAATGGTTATAATGTACTATTACATGTCTAAAAATTAAAGCAGAGAGCCTCAAAATGAGGATGAATCTCAGGAGTTGAGGTTTTACTGTCCACATGTGAGGGTCCATTCCCACTACCATGCATGTGCATGAGAACACACACACACACACACACACACACACACACACACACACACACTGGTTAGGTGTGGTGGTGCCTGTAATCTTAGCTCCTGGAAGAAGAAGAAGGAGAATCAGGGAGTCAAAGTTAACCTTGGATACATAGTGAGTCTGAAGTCAGCCTGGGATACATAAGATCCTGTCTCAGCATCAACAGTAACAAGAGAAGCCCAACATTCACTTGTTTTCTTATTCAGCCCAATCTGTACTTAAATCAGTATGGACTCAGATCCACTCTTTTCCCTGAGTTGGTGGAAATAGAATGTTTATTTTGTCATCATGGTGAATAATGAATACAAAGTAAATTCAGTTCACTATACAAACGTAAAAATGGGTAGTATTTTTAGTTCAGCCTAATTTCCAGATACCCAACTGTACTTATAGTTTTGGACACTAGATGGCAATATAAGTGCATCACATAATAAACCTTTCCTTAATTGCTCCAGCTTTCAAATCAGGCTATGGAGGCCAGAGAGAGCAGGTTAATGCATTAGTTAAAGCAGCAAAGTCAAATATAATCAGGGGTTGGAAGTGAGCTAATACTCTGATTATATTCAGTAACCAATGGTTATTAAAAGAAAGGATTGTTACACACACACACACACACACACACACACACACACACAAATTTAGTCGGCTGTTGAGAGATCTTCAAGCTAATAATTCATGGTGCAAAAGTTGGCAGTGAGCACACGCATTTCCTCAAATGTGTTCAACTTCATTTTTGATTTTCAGCTTTTAAAATAGCAGTTGTTTGGGATGGTGTGTGCCTCACCTGTATTATTCATTGATGAAAAAGTGCATTCTTACCAGGGCTGTGAGCCCAGGACTTTGGCATTTTAAGGGGAAATGGTGGACTTACTGTAAGCAGTTGGCTAGGCCATTATTGACTGGCAGGCTCAACTGGAAGCACTTCGTTAGTGTATTAGGTTGCCCTGGAAATGCCTTCTTGAAACTCTAATGATGCACTTAACGGAGCCCTCTGGGACAGGGGTAAAACGTCTCTTAGCAGGCGTGTCTTCCACGGGAGTACTCTTGGGATGGGTTGGGATGGGCAGGAGCATCTAAAGAGAGTCTCAGTAAGGAGGAAGCATCAGAACAGGTTGCAGGTAGCAGTTTCTTACAGGTAAGTCAAGATAGTGACTTACTGCTAAAACTCCTAGCTTTTTGTGGACATTTGAATAATCATGTTGAGAGAGCATCCTCAATCTGTGTGTGTGTGTGTGTGTGTGTGTGTGTGTGTGTGTGTGTGTGTGTGTGTTGGCCGAAAGAATGAAAGGGGAAGGGCATCTGAATGAATCTGACTGTAATCAAAGGCTTAAGAAGAATCCAAAAGACTTGTAACTTGAACATTCCTAGGATTAAAGGAAAATGGTTTAGAGGAAGAAATGCGCCCTTCTGCAGAGTCATGCATTTGAAGAGCTCGTCCTGAGGTTTTTCAAATGAAAATCACTGCCAGTGTGAAGGCTAATTGGTTTATGTTGGGGGTGGGGGGACAGGGGGTTGGAGGTGGGGTTGAAAACAAGGAAGAAAGCCCAGAGGTGGCCTCTGCAAACTCAAGATCACAGGCGGGACGGGGGTCGGTGCAGTGCAGCGTCCCCGCCCTGCGCCAGCAACCAGCGCCTCCCGTCCAGTGCCCACCGCGGGCGCCACGTCCCTGTCAGCGCTGGCAACCTGTCACCGCCGAGGACGTGACTCCGAGCTGCCTCCGCTCTCTCTAAGCCCTATTCCTTTAAGATGATGTAATAGTCATTTCCCTGGATGGTTTCTTGCCTGCACTGCTCACACAACAGCATCGGAACTGCTCCTGGCACGGTGGGACCTCCTAGCTCCGGAGCTCGAGCCTCGCAGGCATCTCCCCGCCGCCCGGGCTTCTTCTCGCTCCTACCTGGCGGGGATATGGGCGTCCCTTTGCCCTTGCGGGCAGGTGGGGTGGCTGCTGCGACCCTGGCTGGGCGCATCTGTCTGTCTCTCTGCCTCTGGGCTCTCTGAACGCCTCAAAGTCCAGTTACCTCTTGCAACTCTCCCAGGTGTAAAGGATCTGCTCTAAAGGTTTTGATTTTGATATTTTTTTCTCTTCCTGCCGAAGGTTTGGTTGAATATTTTTTTTCCCTTTGCTTCACTTCTTCGACTCAGCCTCCTTCTCATGGTTCAACTTTTTTATTTTTGCGATCCCTTTTAACTAGAGATTTGGGAGTGAATACGTACACACATACATACATATACACAAACGTACTTTTCAGAGCGCCTAAGTGCGGGATCGTTTGTTTTCCGAGAGCACATCTCTCTGGCACTTTTCTTTGATACCTCTGTCCTTTACCTGTTTGGGATTTGACAAGACCCAGCGTGGCTGTGGTTCCCGATTGCTCTGCAAAAGATTTTTTCTTCGCAAGAACTAAGTCTCCAGAACTCGCTAAGGTAAGAGCAGAGACTCACGGCTTTCTCTGTCGGGCTGAAAAAACGGGTCTTTAGAAGTTGAAAACTGCTTATGCCATTTACATCAGATTTACAAACAGGATTGATTTGAACAGCAGTTGATAGTGTCATGAGGATTAACTTAAAGACAGCGCAGTCAGGGAAGCATCAACTCAGTTAAGGAGTGATTAAAGTCAATAGTTACAGGCTGCTTATGTAAAAATAATCTCCTCTCTGTCATTCCCCCCCCACCCCCGGTCCCTCCCCAGAGATCTCTCTCTTTCTGACTCATTCTGGGTCTGAGGAAATAATTTCTCTCTTTTCCCTCAGACAGACCTCTGAGTAACTGGGCACTTGGCCTTCTTGCCTACCCGGCCTAATGGAAGATGGGAAGTAGACAAGCTGATTATTACATTCTCTGAAGTAGTAGCTCACTACCAGACAGCTTTGAACTTCCTGTCCAACATTACTTCACCTGTGGACTCTCCTAAAATTTGCTTTGTTGGGGGAATAAAGAGCGAAATCGGGGTAAGACGAGGTCATTTTTTAACAAGTTATCACCTCTTCCTTCCAGTACACCTGGATGCAAAACCTAAGGCTGTGACTCCGACGTCGGATTGTACCTTCAAGTCCAGGACGCTGCATAAGAAAGGGACGATGGCTCTGAGTGGGAACTGTAGTCGTTATTATCCTCGGGATCAAGGGGCTGCAGTTCCCAACTCCTTCCCCGAAGTCATAGAGCTGAATGTTGGGGGCCAGGTTTACTTCACCCGCCATTCCACACTAATAAGCATCCCCCATTCCCTCTTGTGGAAAATGTTTTCCCCCAAGAGAGACAACGCTAACGATCTAGCCAAGGACTCCAAAGGAAGGTTTTTCATTGACAGAGATGGCTTCCTGTTCCGTTATATTCTGGACTATCTCAGGGACAGGCAGGTGGTACTGCCTGATCACTTTCCAGAAAGGGGAAGGCTGAAAAGAGAGGCTGAGTATTTCCAGCTCCCTGACCTCGTCAAGCTCCTGGCCCCCGAGGAAGTCAAGCAAAGCCCGGATGAATTCTGTCACAGTGATTTTGAGGATGCCTCCCAAGGAAGCGACACAAGAATCTGCCCCCCTTCTTCACTGCTCCCTCATGACCGAAAGTGGGGTTTTATTACTGTGGGCTACAGGGGATCCTGTACCTTGGGCAGAGAGGGGCAAGCGGATGCCAAGTTTCGGAGAGTACCCCGGATTTTGGTTTGTGGAAGGATCTCCTTGGCAAAGGAAGTCTTTGGAGAAACTTTGAATGAAAGTAGAGACCCAGACCGAGCCCCAGAAAGATACACCTCCAGATTTTATCTCAAGTTCAAACATCTGGAAAGAGCTTTCGATATGTTGTCAGAGTGTGGATTCCACATGGTGGCCTGTAACTCCTCGGTGACAGCATCTTTTGTCAACCAGTATACCGAGGACAAGATCTGGTCAAGCTATACCGAATACGTCTTCTACCGTAAGTAGGAAGGCTTCCGTTTATTTTTGTGTATTCTACTTTTCTTCACAAATGTATGTGGTCTCGTGTTTTGCTAGGGTCTAAGGATACTGGTTTGGGATTGCAGCTATGCTAAAACTATTGAGTCCTAGAGGTGGCTGTACTTCAGTTCTTGGGTTTTACTCCTTGTGCTGGCGAAATCTTTCTTGTTTTTTCCAGTGAGGTCACAGGATAGTCAGACTTCATAAATTAGAAGGGACCAATGATGCTCCAAGAGTTCATAAACAAGCATGCACGACTTTTTTCTACATAGTGATTTGTGAAGGTAAGGTTGCTGATTACAGCTTGGCTGTTGGTTCTCAGGGTTTGGAGTTTTGCAGAGTCAGTGTGGATGAAGTACCACTGCCAATCCTTTCAGCTAAACTCTTGGGGTCTGTTAAGCTGATTGCTGCAGGCTTGCTTTCATTAGTGGTTTTCAGAACACCAATGGATGTTGTACAGAGTGATGTGGTCTTGGCTAGATGGCAGTGCAGACTGCTGAAAAGCCCCCCATTTCCCCCAGGTCTGAAATTCACTTTTATGGGCTTTGCAAATCTGTTTTTTTTTTTTTTTTAAACATTTTCTACTGAGACTGGAGTTGCAATGCAGGTTTAATTAAGCTGAACTTTGTTTAAGATCCACCTAAAATGAACTAGATCTCTGAGACTTGCCAATCACATGCAAACACCCCAGATACCGAGTTGATAGAATTCCTGACATAAAATAAAATCAGTATGTTCATAAGAGGGGATGTGATTGCCAGTCCCTTTCAAGTAGGGCTCTCCAAGTCTGTTCTTGTGCTTAAATGGAGACTTATGGTGTGGATAGCTTTGTTTTATGGAAGGGCGTTGTGAATACAAGCCATTGGTCTTTGGAGGATGAACAGTAAATTGGTCTATACAGTGTGATGCTTGCAGGATTTGGGCTAAGATGTTGAGTTCATTCCACAGAGATTGTGTTCTCAGTATTAACATTCCATTTCCTTCTGTTGATTTGAAAGCAACTTCAGAAATCAGGATTAAGATGTCTACATTTGTTTAAATATGAAGAGAAGACTGAGTTTCTTGGACCAGGCATTGCCTATAGTTGTATTTCTCCATTTGGAGTTAGTGCAGGTGGAGAAGCCAATGGGATGTGGAGTTTTCCAAAGTGGGTCATCACATATCTACTCAGAAGTGAGGATGCGTACATTGCATGGACAAGGTGGCCCATGAAGAAAAAAAAAATCAAATCAATCCCAAGAGCCTACTGATGTGTATGGAATAGCAAACATTATTTGGTCCAGTGGCCCTAATTGTGGTCTTGTCAATCAGTATCTTCATTTAGGCTAGAGTGTAACCAACAAATATCATTTTCTTCTGTCTGGAAAAGTTCCTATGGATACAGAGATAAGATTCTTGATTTTTAAACCTTTTGTAAGGAGCTGACACTGTCTGTCATCCTGTAGAACATATATCTTCTTCAAACTTTTGGGGAAAATGTCCTTTAAAGATAGGTCAAATGGAGGTTTGTACACTTGACTTTCAATCATTTACCCACCTAATGATGCCTTTGCCATCTAGGTCAGTGGTGTTTCCGTGTTCATCAAGCGCTTATCTGTCTGACACTATGTCCTCTTTAGAATGCTCTGGAAATGTTCCAATTTCCTGATCATATAATTGCTGCTTCTTTTGTTGAGCTGTGGAGTCGTAGTTTGCTCTCCGTATCTCTATGAATAGGCTGGCACAAATGCACAGGAGCTTCATACTAACAGTATATATTTTGCAAATCATAGACTTCCCTTTTGTACCCAACATCCAGAGCTAGGTATTAACTCTTCCTCTGTCTTAGGACCAATAAAATTGACAGCTGGATTTCTAGGGTGCATAACAGCTTCCGTGCAGCTGCTTAGCCATAATTATTTAATTAGAAGCTGCCAACTGTGCCTATATAAGCATTAATTCATCAAGCTGTTGTGCTCCGCTTAATGGGCCGAAACCATGGGAAGTGCTCTAGATCAGGGAGTTGACTGCATGCAAAGATGCTTTTCTCTGAGGAACTAATTTTCTTCCTGAGCTTAGTGGTAGTAAATTCACACCACACACACACAACCCTTAGATGCAAGGTATTAACTATAAGCAATCAAAATTTTAATAACTTAGGAATTATGTAAAAGCACATTGCCTGGATTCACATCACATTAACAAATGAACATAAGGAACTAATGCATTTGCTCTGGGTGGTTAGCAGCTATGGGGAGGGAAGACTGTCCCCCATCATTTCCCTGTTTGTCCATTTTTTTCATCCAAGTCTTGCAAGAGTAACATTCCATCTGTCAACAGATTAGATGGATAGCATCATTGCCACCCTTAACCTTTCATGTGGATCTAATTGATGGCCAGCATCAGGTAGTACCGAGTGTTCTGTTAACATAGAAAGTCACCTGGTGTCTGCAAATGTTTAGGAGAGACAGAAGAAGTGTAAGCTGTCTCGCTCAGTCACTAAAGAATGAGTAGGAAAGGGATATAAAAAGAAGTGTCTGTGTTAGAATCAACTCACAAACTATTTTAGACATTTTTTGGCCTTTATTTAAAACAATGAAAAGGTCCCTTTTCACCCCATCTGCTAAGTCCCACCTCCTTGTTCTTCAAGCAATTCATAAAAGGCAGCACCATAAAGAGTCAACAGTGCTTCCCTGGCTCATCTTTAAATAAAGTGTCAATTCAGTAATTTGGAAACCAGAGGCCCTACTGTAATCAAGTCGCAAGTGCACAGAGAGGGACGAGCACTGGGTTTCTAAGGCTTTTTCAAAGACTGTCACATGTTTTCTGAGCCTCAAGAGTAACTTCAGGTGAATGTATGAAAGAACAGGGGTTTTAAAAACATTCTCATGAAACAACATGACCACAAGTAGAGAGTTTTGTTCATAAGATAGTATGTGTATACTCTGAGCTCCATTAATTGTACAAATGGCTACCCATGCACCACCTTTTGCACAAATGACTGCACATGCGTATGTTTAACCTTTATCCTTTCCACTTTGTTTCCTTAACTTTAAAGGGTCACACCAACAAAAGTCTCAATTTTTTTGCATACATACATACATACATATATACATAAGCTATTGATTAAATAAAGACTGTCAAAAAGTAGATCATGCAACGATTTCCCACTTAGAATTCAATTTTCAGACCACAAACTGAGAAGAAGTGATTGTATTGACTGTGAATCATTTCTTCAATATTGACCACACAGCTTCAAATAAAGGGTATACTTGCATAGGAAAACAAGAAGAAGTGGAAATGCATCTACCCCCAATGACAGTAGTGCCTTTTATCTTGTTTACATGGCAGACACCAGCGATAACTTTAGTTTTTATTACTCATAGAGACACAGCATTGGCACATTCAGATGAACCAGAGTGTAGCCCAAGTCATGGAGTAAAGGATGCTTAATATCTGTATCTCTTCTTCCTGTGACTTTTCCTCTGACCTTGTAACTTAGGTGTTTCCTTGTCTCCTTGTTGAAGCTCCTCCAGGTATCCGGTTCTGTCTCCCCATGCTAAAACTAGGGTTTGTTGCTAGGAAAACTTCTGTACTGTCATCATATACAGAATGCTCTCAAGGTAGGACATTACTTCTCCAGAAGTATCTGAACATGTAAGAACTTTCCAGAGTTGTATATCAGGCAGCTTTTTACCCTGAAAGTAATGTTCTTGAGACTCCAGTTTACTTAATTTTTAATTAAGAACAAATCACAATTTATTTAAGTCTGAGGCCATCTGATGAAGTCAGCACAGGTCCAATGCCAGGCAGATATCAGAGGGCAAAGTACAGAGGGGAGGTCATCATTTTCTCCTTATTGCTTTAAGATGCTGTGTGCTGAGAAATGGGCTCTATATAATAGTTAAATAAGCATGTTAGTAATCCATTTGTATACTGTTTTCACTTCTATTCCAAATAAGATCTGTTGCCTGACTTCAATCCCTTGTGGAAGGTGATTGAAAGAGGTTATTCCTGGGACTATGATGTTACTGAATGAATTCGGCAGCAAGAAAAATGTCAGTGTTTGAGAAGAAAGGGAAGAGGACGAGTCTCTCATATTGCTTTCAAATGTCCTGAAAAGTTTAAAATACACATACAATTGGGAAGAGAGGAGCAAGTATTACCCACAGCCTCATGAGATTTAGGTCCTATCAAATAAGTTAGAAGTAAAGAGAGCTGTGAGCATACTAAAGCTACCCAACATAGAAGACCTCCGAACACAAAACATGGAGAGAAACGTCTGAGGCACTTCAGGTCCCCATTTCTGAAGGCCATTCCCTTAAAACTGATAGACAAGCTCTGCTTCATCACTCACAGCTGCTTTTCTTCTGTGGTTTTTGCTCTAGCTTTCCTTAAATCTCATAGTTCTTGGGTAGTTAAATTTTTATTGTAGAAATACTTCAAGTGTAAACAAACGCAGAGGCAGTGTGTGAGACACTTTGATCTAACCAATTACCCCCCTCCCCTCTTTTTTTGAGACAGGGTTTCTCTGTGTAGTTTTGGTGCCTGTCCTGGAACTCACTTTGTAAACCAGGCTGGCCTCAAACTCAGAGAGATCCACCTGGTTCTGCTTCCCTAGTGCTGGGATTAAAGGTGTGTGCCACTGCCACCTGGCAACACCTATCTCTTGATGGTTGCGACTGTTAGCATGAGGTAGTCATCCTTCATCTATGCTCTGATTTACCTTACCTTTGGTCTGTTCTGGATAACTTTGGGATAAACCCCTGATACTGGTCTTGTGATTCATCTATAGGTACTACAACCAGTATTTGTATAAATGAAAATTTTAAAAATATAAAATGCAGTTATTGCATAGAAAATCATTATCTTCACTATCAAATATCAAGCCAGTGTTCAAATTTTCCTGATTTTTCTTTGCATTATCTTAGCTGGATTGTGTAAATCAGTGTCCATATGAGGCATATCCATTACATTTAGTTGATGTAGTTTCCTTATACTCTTTCATAATTTAACAACACTGCATACAACTTCTGTGCAACCAATTGGTTAGGCACTGTTAACTTGTTAGATGTAGGCATTTGAACTGGTCATTTGAGTTTCAGTATTTCTGGTTAGTCTTCTTCATTGTTTATGGCAAGTGGATTTTCATTTGTATAGGTGGTCTGGAAGCTACATGTTAGGAAGTCAAATAAGGGCATCCTTTTATTGTTAGCTTTTATATTCATTATAGGAATAGACAGCAATGGGGACAATTTCTCTCCATTTTCCAAGTCCATTGTTTTGACAAAGTAAGCATAACAAGGGGCACCATACTTTTCCTTCCAGTTGTTCAGGAGACACCCAGTATTCCATGCTTGTTGTCATCATTGGATCAGGCTGCCTTGAGGAGTACATTGAGCTTCCCAGGATGTGGACTGTGTCTTACTGACTGTGAGTAGGAGTCATCTGGGGTGGGAGAAGTCACCTTCTACCCACTCTAATTTTGTATTTGAGAATCCATGGATTCTTTCAGCCATGGTGACAGTCCACTGAATTCACCATCTCTTTCCAAGTAGTTTTTTCTTGTGTATTTCCCTATCTCAGTAAATGGCATCTTCAGTCACCCAGTTCTTCAGGGATAATAACCCCAGAACGCATCCCAAGCCTTCATTCTCCCCAGTGAACCTCTCTAATTTATTGCGCATCCTCTTCCTCTCTTCTTCTTTCAAAAACCCTTCCATGCCTTTCCATAGTCATAGATGCTACTCCTTCCTGTCTGAGTCATCAGTGTTGCCCTTCTAGACAATTGCTTGGATTGTCCTCCACACCTGATACTCCCCTTTGGATCTAGTGTCCATGCTGCAGACACGGTGAGGTTTTGAAAACGTTAGTCTGATCACGCCACTTTTCTACTTCATCACCATGAAGTGCTCTTGAGGGGAGTTTTTACTATGCACCAGGACCCTGTACTTTTGAAATGACCCCTGTTTCCCTCTCTAGCCTCTATTGTTCCATCTCACCTGTGTGTTTCAAGATCTCTGGAATACATTTCATTAAGTTCCTGGATTTCATTTTTAAATATCTGCTTCTTCATTCTTACACATGATGTTCCCCTGCTTGGAACTTTGCCTCCACCTGTCCTTACCAGAAGTCACATTTTTAGATGCCTTTCCTGATCCACTATTGGATAAGGCATGCCTTATCCTTGCCTCCCAGGGTCCTAGCTTCTTCTACAGTAACACCAATCCAAATATGTTATTCTTGCTTACCTGCCTATCTCTCTACATCTCAACTTCATGAAAATAGAAATTGTGTCTGTCCCGTTCATCATAATTCCTGGTACTAACACTCAGGTAGGTACACTGTCAACCTATTTTTAAAAAATGGAAAAATGCCAACTGCAATGTTCTGCCATGGCCACAAATGCCACTAACTGGGAATACTGTTAGAATAGCTCTTAAAAGAAATGCTGGCGGCCAGCAATGGTGTGAATAATGCTGTAATGACTAGTAAGGACTCTTCCTAATGGCCATTGAGTGCTCCTTTTACATACAAAGTGGAAGTGTCACAGAAAGTACTCTACTATTAGCACTTGTCCAGTGATTCCAGCCCCAGGGAAATGAGAAGAACATTTACCAGCAGTGAAGCCTCCTGTGCTCCTTTAGCTAGAGGGAGGAAATTGAAGCTGGGTGGGACTTGTATTTAAGGAAAAGCCCAGAGGGGAATCAGGATTCAGAAAAGCATGCAGAATTGATGAAATACTCATAATAGGAAAAGAAATTGACTGAGTACAAAGTATGTTACAAGACCTGCCTTCTTTATTTTTGATCTGCCTTCTTTATTTTCTTTCTGCCCAAGTGTTCCATTTACTTTCTTTGATTCCCATCAGCAATCATATTCCTTAATGCCAGGGGCAACCTGACCCTGTGGTTAAGAGCCTGGTGATTGGAGCACAGGTGAAAAGTGTGCCATTTCTCCTTAAAACAGTGCCCAAGTTCAAATCCCTGTTTGTTCCCTATTAATAATGCTAACATTATAAAAATACCTTCCTTGCAAGCCTCAGTTTCCTTACCTGGAAAGTGGGGTTAAGAACAATAGTAGTTGATTGATAGGATTATGAGGCTCAAATGGTTGATGTACAAAGCACAGTAGAGAATGCCTGGTACCACACAGTGTTCACGATGTGAACACCCAGTCCCCTGGTAATTCTGGCAGGGAGTAGTCACAGGACTTCAGCTAAATAACTTGTTGGCTTCTTGTTGGTAGTTCTTTGTCTAGTTTACTGACCTAATCATGCACAAATGAAAATCATGTATAAGTATATTTGATAGAAGGAAATTTTGATTATTCATTTTGATTGAATAACTGTAAAGGCAAACTCCACAACAGACTTCAAATTAAATGGCACATTGTATCCTATGAATATGAAAGTTTCTAAGTATGAATTGAAAGCATATGTAAATAAGATTATGTAAATATTAAAAAAGAGAGAGAGGAATAGGTCTGACAATCCAGCAAAGTTATGCTTTACATTCTACACTGGAAACTGTTAACAGTGGCCAATTCCCCAACTGCATTTCAACCTTTGGCTTTCAGAGCCTAGGATAACAATGTAATGGGGTTGGAAATTAAGAATACATCTTAAATCATAGATTCAGTCTCTATGGAACTAGAATTCCCTTTTTATGAATCTCAGCCTGGAGAGTATCCTTTGTGGTGACATCAGAAATGATTATTGAGTAGGCCACTGACAATGGGACCATCCAAATTGTTCCAGAAGCAAAAAGAAGACATTTTACTCCACCTATACATAGCTCTGTGTTCTGATACAACAGGGAAATGAGCTTGTTGATCCACATGTGCTACCATGTGACTTATTCAAAAACTGCTCCATGTAAGATAATTCACTCTTATCTATTTTTTTTTCAGCCTTATTCTGAGGCAGAAACAACTTATAATCATTTCCATGACCAATGCACAGTAACCTTTCATTCCCGAGTGAGTGTGATACAGTATGTTTAAGAACCTGCTGCACTCAGGAAAATAAAAGGCGAGCTAAGAATTTCAAGCTTCTGTATATTGTATCTTGGAGAACTGTGAACTACCCAGTCACCATTGCTTATCAACTAAACAAAGCAGGGGAGACTCTGGAGGAACAGAGAAATTCCAGTGAGCAGTATAATAGAATTTGTGCTCATGTATGCTGGAGTGTTGCAGAGGCAGAGGAAAGTATCTGAGAAGTTCTGAAAATACTCCAAAGAGAAAAAGATCCCATCTGACATATAAAGTACATTGAGTATTGGACAGACATCATTGGTCACTCTCTTTAAAAATTGACCATCCATTTGCATCTGTTGAAGCCATTTTCCTATAGACATGGTTCTTCATATTTACACAGCAATGTGATTGAAAATAAGACCCAGTTTTTATTTAACTCGTTTCTAGTAAACTAGTTGAAATCTTTTCTTCTTTAAACAGAAGGTAACTGTGTACAATTCAACTTTGACAGTCTGCAACAGAATGGGGAGGTATTAATTTTTATTTTTCCAAGAAAAACATACCTTACAAATAAGGAATTTTGCTTTGCTGTTCTTGATGGACATTCATGTGGAATAGGGATGTGGCAACCAACATTCTGTAGTGCTTTCCAAAGCTTTAGGCATGCTTTTGGAGTTTAACGTAACAAAATAGTTACTGTGTTTGTTTGCAAAGACTTTATTAATTCCTACTTTGTAAGGATCCGTCTCATGTAAAGTATCATTTCATAGGGCTGTCAGCTTGAGATGGGTGGAAAATGTCAAATCTGTATGCAAAATGTCTAGATCCTGACTCATGAACTCTTCATGCTAATGAATTTCCAGTACTTCTCCACAATCTGCTGAGGAAGTGATTGACAACCCGTACAAACGCCATTGATTGGAAGCCATAGGCACTTCAAACTTCCCTTCATCTGTACCATCTGCATGCACCAAAAAGATGCAGTGCAGTGTTTTCTAAAACATCTTGACCCCCTTTCACTAGAATACTCTTCAACGTTAGGCCGACTGAACTCTTACTTCAGTTATCTGTGGAGTGTGCTACTCATTTCCTTCTGGCCACATGAGTACCTGCTGGCCACTGGGACCTTGCTCCATTCACTGCTGGCTCAGATACTTCTGATATTCTCCTTGAATACTGAGAGGTTTCATGAAGAGAATACTATATTCAAGTATAGTATTCTCTAGGGCTCATGGTTTATGGGGAGATTAGATTACAAAAGGGAAATTACAATTTTATGTGATGGGAAATGTACATAAACACACAAGAGGATCGAGAGTGCATGCCTAACCTGAACTTAAGGGTATCAGAACATTAGACTAGCTTTCATATTAATGCTTAGAGAAGAGAAAATGCTTAAATCTTCAATGCATTTGTTGATGTTAAGATACTAGCTCACTGATGAAGTCATAAAAGTTATAGCCTAGTATGGCTTAGGAGAAATTTGACATTTCTACTAATCCTGTCATTTCTCATTTAATTGGCTTTTTTTCAATGATAGCTGTATAATGATTGTACTTATGCCCAGAACCTATAACATGCTTTTTAACTCTTTATTTCTCTCTTCTGTTGAAAACATTGCTTGTAAAAGTGTATGTTCAAAATCAGAACCCAAATGCTATCCCACATGACCAGTAATTGGTTATTAAATATTGTACTTTTATGTCTCTATTCTTAATTTTATGAAGACTCTCAAAGTGGTGTGCTTTTATTATTGATACTTTAATTTTTAAGGACTACTGATTTACCTTGTCAGTCTGATTCAGAAATCATTTCTAATGAGTACCACAGTGCTGAAGACACAGGAAGTGCTCAATAAGCATGTGTTGAGTGACTGAATAAATTTATAATGCTACTTTTTAATGAAAGAAAATGCGAAAGGTAAAATGAATAGGATTTGCTCTCTATTTTACTCAGTAGTTATCTTTAGTCATGGATTTATCTACAAGCAATAGTAACAGTATGGTTAAATACATTAGAGGCATCAAACCTATGCACAAAAAAACCCCGTAATTCTATCACATCCTGCCAAGATGTGCCTGAACAATCATCAGCTAAAAGGGGGTAAGGAAGCTTCTTTCAAGAAAGCACCCAAGCCATTAGACTAGCCAGTAGGATGACATTTCCATTATAAGCGATGTTGGTTTGTATAAAAGACTCATGAAGAGAGTTTGGAAGGTGAACTTATTATAGAGGACCTTGCCCATGATTGAGCAGAAGTCAAGCTGCTAGCCACTGGGTCTCACTCTGGACTAATTGCCACACACTTCATTCCTCAAATAAAGAACAAAATCAATCACATAGCCCATTTCTCTAGCTCCCTTGGCATGCTCTCTGTGTCCATCCTTTCTAAAAGCATTGTGCATTTGCACTGTCCCCACCCTGGGCTTTACACAGTTCTTAGATCTGCCTAGTTTCTTTTGTACTTCAAGATGCTGCATTTGTGTTTCCTCTTCCCCAAACACTCTCTTCGACCTCTCACCACTCTGAATCCTACTCCTCTTTCAATGTCAGGCCTTAGTGGGATTTTTTTTTAAGAAAAAAAATTTATTCAGTTTACATATCAATCAAAAGATCCCCTTTTCCTTCCTCCCACCCCTCCAGCCTCCCCCTCCCAGCCCAACTCCCATTCCCTCCTCCAAGAAGGTAAGACCTCTCATGGGGATGTACATTTAGTAGAGGCAGGTCCAAGCCCCTCTTCCTGCCTCAAGGCTGTGTGAGGTGTCCCACCATAGGTAGTGGGCTCCAAAATGCCTGCTCATACACCAGGGATGGATCCTGATCCTACTGACAGGGGGCCCCTTAAGCAGATCAAGCTACACAATTGTGTCAATCATGCAGAGGGCCTAGTCCAGTCCCATGCAGGCTCTACAGCTGTTGATCTAAATTTCATGAGTTCCCACTAGTTTGGTTTGGTTGTCTCTGTAGATTTCCACATCATGATCTTGATACCTTTGCTCATAGAGTCCCTCTTCTCTCTCTTTGACTGGACTCCTGGAGCTTGGCCTGGTGTTTGGCTGTTGATCTCTGCATCTGCTACCATCAGTAACTAGATGAAGGCTCTATGATGATAGTTAGGGTATTTACTGATCTGATTACTGGGGTAAGCAACTTCAGGCACCTTATTCACTATTGCTAGTAGTATAAGCTGGGGTCATCCTGGGATTCCTGGGAACTTCCCTAACACCCGGTTTCTGCCTATCCCCATGATGTCTCCCTCTATCATGGTATCTCTTTCATTGCTTTCCCACTCCATCCTTGTTCCAGCTCAACCATCCCATTCCCTTATGTTCTCATCCCCCATCCCCTACCCTCCATTGCCCACCCATCATCCCCAGTTTGCTTAGGGAGATCTCATTTATTTCCCCTTCCCAGGGTGATCCATGCATCCCTCTTAGGGTCCTCCTTGTTAGCTAGCTTTTCTGGAGCTGTGGGTTGTAGTCTGGTTGTCTTTTGCTTTATATCTAGTATCCACTTATGAGTGAGTACATGCCATGTTTGTCCTTCTGAGTCTGGGTTACCTCACTCAGGATGATATTTTCTAGTTCCATCCATTTGCCTGCAAATTTCATGATGTCATTGTTTTTCACTGCTGAGTAGTACTCCACTGTGTATATGTACCACATTTTCTTAATCCATTCATCTGTTGAGGGGCATCTAGGTTGTTTCCAGGTTCTAGCTATTAAGAATAATGCTGCTATGAACATAGTTGAGCATGTGTCCTTGTGGTATGACTGAGCATTTCTTGGGTATATGCCCAAGAGTGGTATAGCTGGGTCCTGAGGAAGATTGATTCCTAATTTTCTGAGAAACCACCATACTGATTTCCAAAGTGGCTGTATAAGTTTGCACTCCCACCAATAGTGTAGGAGTGTTCCCCTTGCTCTGAATCCTCTCCAACATAAGCTGTCTTCAGTGTTTTTGATCTTAGCCATTCTGACAGGTGTAAGATGGTATTTCAGAGTAATTTTGATTTGCATTTTGCTGATGACTAAAGATGTTGAGAAATTCCTTAAATGTCTTTCAGCCATTTGAGATTCTTTTGTTGAGAATTCTCTATTTAGCTCTGTAGCCCATTTTTAAAATTGGACTGTTTGTTATTTTAATGTGTACTTTCTTATATTCTTTATATATTTTGGAGATCAACCCTCTGTCAGATGTGGAGTTGGTGAAGATCTTTTCCCATTCTTTCCTTTTGTCTTATTTACTGTGTCCTTTGCCTTACAGAAGCTTGTAAGTTTCAGGAGGTCCCGTTTATTAATTGTTGCTCTCAGTGTCTATGCTACTGGTTTTACATTTAGGAAGTAGTATCTTGTGCCAGTGCATTCAAGACTACTTCCTACTTTCTTTTTTTATCAGATTAAGTGTAACTGGTTTTATATTGAGGTCTTTGATCCACTTGGACTTGAGTTTTCTGGATGGAGATAGATATGGATCTATTTGCAATCTTCTACATGTTGACATCCACTTATGCCATTTATTGAAGATGCTTTCTTTTTTCCATTGTAGAGATCTGGCTTCTTTGTAAAAAAAGAAACAAAAAACAGGTGTTCATAGGCGTGTGGGTTAATGTCAGGGTCTTCAACTCGATTCCATTGGTCCGCATGTTGGTTTTTATGCCAATAACAAGCTGTTTTTATTACTATAGCTCTATAGTAGAGCTTGAGGTCAGGTATGGTAATGCCTGCAGAAGTGGCTTTATTATACAGGATTGTTTTAGCTATCCTGAGTTCTTTGTCTTTTCATATGAAGTTGAGTATTGTTCTTTCCAAGTTTGTGAACAATTGTGTTGGGATTTTAGTGGGGATTGTATTGGAACTGTAGAGTTTAGAAAGGCCTCCCATTCTACCACAGCTGAAATAATCAGTCTTCCGAGTGGCTACCTGCAAAACATCTTGGTTTTTTTCCTGTTACCTGATCGTGCTGCTGATGCGTGTGATCATATGTCTGATTCTCTCTCTTTCCTGAAAGCTTTATCAATATAGTAGTTTATTTGTCCTTTTTGTCTGCATCCTCAGCACCTAGTGCCTAAAAGATTCTTAGATTTTTTTCTTCTCCATCTTTCACATACCATCATGTAACATTATAGTAGAGCCCCCCTCATATAAAGTCCATTGATGTACACACATACACACACGCACGCACGCATGCACACGCACACATACACTTCACAGATGAAGATCTGGCTAGTATAATACAAACAAATGAGAGAAAAAAAGAAAAAAAAAAGGGAATGTAAACCTTTAGAGAAATTACTTGAGATGTGGACACGAGTGGGGATAGTTACTTTGAAAGGTTACTTAACCTTTCCAACCTAAGATACCCTAACTGCATAACATGAACGGTGGACTAATTTAGTTGTTTCACAAAAGAGTTAGCAGTAACGTGACATGTGTTAAATGATTATGTTGCTTGATTAGTTGTTTGTCATTAAGGCAGATTTTATTATAGCTTGACTAAATATCCAGAAAATGTCTCAAGGACAAGCAGCTACAACTGAGGAGAGATTAAATCTGTTATTTTTAAAAGTGTAGAGGTATTTAAACATCAGTGTTCAGAAATAGGCAAATAAGCTTTGATGGGAGCATAACGTGGTATAATTTCAGTTTGTGTAATTATAGAAGCTTGAGTAACATACAGTTGAAATGTACTGAGTACCCTTTGTTTTATCCATTTGTGTAATGATCATACAAATATAGAGAAGATGCTGGACAAATGAATAAACAGGCCCCTTATCAAGCCTCTAGGCCATAATGGTGAGTGGGAACCCGAAGTGTATCTGTCATATTTGGGGAATATGCTGGGTAATTTTTGTCAACTTGACACAAGATAGAGTTACCTGGGAGTAGAAGCCTCAGCTGTAAAAATTCTTCTATGGGCCCTTAGGCAAGCCTCTGGGGCATTTTCTTGATGGATGATAGATGTAGAAGGGCCCAGGCCACTTTAAGTGATACTAGCCCTTGGCAAGGGACCAGCCACATGTCCCTTCATGATCTCTGTGTCAGTTTCTACCTCCAGGTTCCTGCCTTGAGTTCTTACCTTGGCTTCCTTCATGGTGGACTCCAACCTGTAAGACAAATAAATCCCTGTCCCTCAAGTAGGTTTGGATTGGTACTTGATCTCAGCAATGCAAGGCAAACTAGGACAGCAAGGAACCAACTGGATTCACCAAATCAGAGCATCCTGGTGGGGTAGAGGGGATATCATAATGTTATGACTCAGTTTCCTCTGAGTCATCAGGCTTTAAATGAAGTCCTGGGTAAAAGCCAACATATGCAATCTCTTTAGTGGTGCTATTTTGATTGTGTTGAGAAGTGAGCATAAGTTGTCACTTCAACTCCTGCTTACTTCCTTTTCCTGCCCTTGGGAAAATTCCAGGAAACCCAGAAACCACAACATTTGGTTGGAAGAAACATGACCGGATACTCCAAACAAATGATGGGTTTTCTTCGTTTGAAAAATTTTCAGTTTGCATTTCTATTAGGTTCATCTTCATTTAATTTTCATTTGACATAAGGTTTAGTTGTTAGACAGAATCTGTAGGAAATCAATGAGAAAAGCTGAAGAGTTAAAAACAGAGTTAATTTGCCTTTTATCTCTGACATTTTCAAAGACAGCTTACTTAACCACTTTAAATGTATATTTATAACAATGCAAACAATGGTAATTATTTCTATGGAGATGGTTTCTAGGGTTGACTTCATATGCTGCTAACTTGGAATTCTTTTCTGTATTGTGAATACAACCTAAATTTGTATATTATTCTATAAGACTAATACACTATGTATTTCCTGCAAAGAGTTTAAGAAATTATGGTAAAATCTATGGTTAAAATGGTGCTGCTTTCTGTATTTATATTCAGAATTGATTAGAAAAAACAAAAAGTCTGTTGGAGGCTTTTGCACACAATTTCTCTTACCAGTCATATTCATATATATAAAAACAGCAAGAACACTTTCCTTCTGCCATAGATATATTTTCATATTTAAAATATACAATTTGCTTTGGTAATTTCTTATGGGAAAGAAAATTTTCTTAAAAATAACCAGATGCAGTCTAGTCAAATAATTGCTAGTTTAGCTTGCTATTGAAGCCTCCTTGATTTCAGAAAGAAATAAAGGTTACACACTAGGATACATTTAAACTCTAAGATGTTAACAATATTCATGAGCAATTTTTATTGAACTTTATGTCATATATTATGTAAAACATTTTTTCATTTGATTCTAACAAAACCTCTACAATGAGACATTGAGGTTCAGAGAATGTAAGCTTATCAAAGATCACACTTTCAGTAGGTATTTACTGCATTGAAGGCTTTCTATGTAGATGGATCAAATTGCATCTATCTTGTTTTATATTTGAGCAAAGTTCATTAGTTTCTATCATCATTGAGTTCAAAGGATTGACTAGGATCTGTGGTCTAGGGATGGAGCTTCACTACAAATGCAGATCGGTATTATGCCATCTGATAACTGGTGTGAGCCCAACTCAAACCTCAATTGTCATGACCACCGATGTTCTGATATTCTTAAGTCATGCCATAAACACCACAGAAATATCACACAGCAGTGCTGTGTTTTCAGAGCTGTCAAGTAGCTGTTCAAGGGAATCCCACATAAAGCCTGAAGTAGAGTGTGTGGATGGTAAAAGGTGTTCCACACAGATGACTTCCCTTGCACTTCCCTTTCAAATCTCAAGGCTTGTGAACATGACTTTCCCATGCTATAGCTTCAGAAAAGTTAAACCAGATTGAACAAGTCTGCAAATCTGTCCTCAGTTACCCACACAGAGCTTCTGGGATACAGTCTCTTCTTCCAGAGACTCCCACATAGCATTATTTTTACAGATTTGATTTTCTAGGTGCCACAGATATGAAAAGGCACAATATTTCATAGTACAAAAAAGATGTCAGAAACATTTGAAGTGAGCATGGCAAATTTATCTTATTTCCCCCCATTCCATTGAATACCTAAGTAAAAATAGCATGTGTGTGCATATGCATACATGTGCTTGCACGCACACACACACACACACACACACACACACACACACACACACACACACATCAAAAGAGCACATTAGCAGGCTTTAGTCCTAAAGCTAGTAGCAAGACAGAGATCAGACTCAGATTGGGGACATGACAATCACTGATGGTTCCTGAAGAAAAGGAACATTGAACCCGACTATTGTGAAACTGTAAATAACAGATGCAATTTGAACTTCTTATTTAGTGGCTTGCCTTGATTGTGCTTAGGGAGTTAACAGGAAGCTTACTTCTCTGTACTTTATGTTCATAATAGTTCTCCATTACTTTAGAGGCCAGTGCTGCAACCAAATACTAAAGAGAAAACTTCGTTCTCTTGAGTTTACAACCAGTTTGGTTTCTTAAAGCAGTTTATTCTCAAATCTTGTAAAACACAGAGAAAGAGCAGTGTAATCTTGTTTGTCTTAGTTTCTTATGAGTTTTGCTTTTCCACATCTACCTGTTTGCCTTTCCCTAAATTGAGTTATAGATGCCATTGAATGCAAACAAATCAAAAGTGCTTGTGGACATGATGTTCCCCTTAGAACACCAGGGGTCCTCTTAGCAACAGTTTGAAAGGATGGTCTTTCCCATTTTACAGACAAGAAAACTGAGACATATGAAGATTCTTACTCAAGTTTACAGCTAGCAAATAAACAAAATCAGGATTCAGACTCCCTGTCAAGTCTGTCTGACACCAAAAACTGTAACTGCTTTCTAGCTGCTAACATTCAAGTAGAAGATCTTTCCTACTTATTGGTTAGTATTTTTAGATCACATAGAGTAACCACTAGTAAGGCTGCATGATCAAATAGGTCTTGTTTCTTTGTCCACTGTGAGACTGGGCCTGGAAAGATTATGAAGTTGACTCTGAGGAAGCAGAATCTGTATTTGTATGCCTTCATAATAATAGCTAATATTTATAAGGGTAGTTTATCTGTGCAAGGCTTTATATTAAGGGTTTTATGCAAAAGCTATTTACGCAACATTTTATTTAAACAGGGCAAACAGAATTGAATTCAACGTTGAATCAAGTAAATGTAATTTCCTGACTTCAAGAAACTTAAGTTTTGGTGTGTGTGTGTGTGTGTGTGTGTGTGTGTGTGTGTGTGTGTGTGTGTGATGTGGGATAGTTAATAGGCAGCATAGATAAGGAAAATGTGATATATAAGTATAAAAATGAGAACAAAGATCTGCACTTGGTGGTTGCTACAGTCAGCTTTAGCTGTCCACTTGACATAAATATATAGTCATCTTGCAAGAGGGAACCTCAATTGAGGAATTACTTTCTTTAGAATGGCTTTGGATTTGTCTGTGGGGGCATTTTCTTTGTTGTTGGTTGATGAAAAAGGGCCTAGGCTAGTATGTACGGGGGTTGGCTCTGCTAGGTAGATAATCCTAGGTTGTATAGGAATGATAGCTGAACATGAATGAGCCTGGAAGTAAGCCAGTAAGCAGTGTTAGTCCATGATCTCTGCTTCAGTTCCTGCCTAGGATTCCCTCAGTGATTGATGGATAATGACCTGGAAGCATAAGTCACATTGGTTTTTGTCAGTGTTTTATCCCAGGAACAGAAAAGCAAACTAGAACAGTGGTGTGCATTGATTTCAGAGAGAAGTCTGGCCAGGCATCATTGTGTGGTGGTGACAGTTAAAATATGATGTGTAGGAGATATGTCTTCAAGTTGTGGAGTTTTTAAGAATCCAAAGAAAAAGCATGAGCAGAGGTCCAGAGGTGAGAGAGCACTAGGTCTATTAGCAAAGGGGCTTAGGGGGTAGCTGGAGCAGGTAAGGGAGACAGATCCAAGAAGGAAATAAGAACAAAGAGCTACCTAAGGGCCAGTTTGTGGACTTCTGTTAGGACTTTGGCTCTACCTGCTGGGTGATGTAGGTAGTGACCATGGAGTTGTGAACAGATAGATGAACCATGTGGAGTGCTTTTCGAAGCAGCCTGCTCGGTGATACAGGAAATCTGGCTTACCTTTTCTTAACTCGTGCTGCAGCTTTCAGAATGATGGGGACACAGGAAGAAGGACCCTCAAAACAATGCCTATGTGAATGGAGAATGATCCAGTTCTGGTTTAGTAGTGACTTCATGTGGTTAAGGGGGTTGTAGATGATGAGAATGGCCAGACTCTGCATTTACACATGGCTGTATGTATGGCAGAAAGGATGACTCCAGGCAGTTTGGCTTAAGCCTCTTGGCTAACTGGACCATTACAATTGTAGGAGAGAAAGACTGAGAGAAGAGCAGGGATTGGTGGTCATAATAGGAATTCAGACCCTGGAATTTATTACACATTTATGTTGATATGTCAAGTAGCAAGTTGGATATATGCGCCTGTGACTGTGAAGGAGAAGGCTGGGATTAACATACCAGTTTGGGAGTTATCTTTACAAACTTGAAAAAGCTGGATGAGAAGTGCAAGTGAGTAAGACAGGGTAAAAGAGTAGGTCCATGAACTAAGGCCCAAGTCTTCAAAGGTTAAGGTCTGAGAATTGAAGAGAAACTGCAGAGGATGGCTCAGAAGGCATTCTTAGCAAAACGGAAGGAGAACCAAGTAGCCTGAGATGCAAGTGCAAGCACAGTGCTTTGAATAGGAGGGAATGATTAACTAGGGAGAGACTGATTAATCAAGTCACATACTACTGCCAGTGACCTAGATGAGAATCCAGAAGTCACTGGTGACTTTGACTGCAGTCATTCTGGCCAGTTGGTGAGAATGAAAGCTTCCTTAGAGTGCTTTAAAGAGAGACTAGGAATGGTGGAACTTGGGAAAATGAGCGCAGATGGCACTATGAAATACAATATAGAAGTTAGGTGGGACAAGACAAAATGGGAGTAAAGGAAGAAATTATCCAAGATGGTGGATGAAACAGTATGTTGTATGCTGAAAGAAGTGAAATGAGTGCATATCCAGGGGAAATAGTACAAGTGCAAGAGAGGAAATGTAGCTATAGTGATATCTTTGGAGAAGTAGGTAAGGGGATGGAGGGCGTTCAGAGCTTATTATTAGTTTGAGTTTTGTCTATTCATCCACAGGAATAATCTCTCTCTCTCTCTCTCACTCCATATTCACTATATATGGAGCTGATATTGTATATGTAACATATACAATATATTATAATATGTATATACATATATAATATGTATATATAATATGTATATAATATGTATATATATATATGGAGCTGTTATTGTACATAAATAATAGTATCAATATATATTCATATGTATGTGTGTAAGGAAGTATATAAAGTTTGAAGATCATCATAAAAATAGTAATCTAGTGCTGTGGAGGAATGAGTGAACTAGAGAAGTGTATTGTTGATTAGTCCCATCAAGGACTCACTTGAAGCAAATAACATTCAAGTGAAGCCCTATTTACTTATTTTTTACTAACAGCAGTCTCTTGATATAAGGGCTTTGCCCTGTCTTGCTGCATCTTGTTTTGTCCTGTTTGTCTCTTAGAGGCCTGCTCTTTTCTGAAGAGGAAACAGAATGGAAGTGGATCTGGGGAGAGGGGAGTTGGGGGATAGCTAAGAGTAGGGGAGGGATGGCCTCAAGTTAAACTAGGCATTGGTGGGTCATTCCCACAAGTTCTGCGCCACCATTGCCCCAGCACATCTTACGGGAAGGACAGATTGTAGATCGAGGGTTTTGTGGCTGAGGTGGTGTCCAGGTTGCTCTTATCATAGCTTGCAGAGTGTTTTCTCACGACAACGAGGCTAGAACTTAGGGGTGAAGGCTCCATGAAGGCACTAGCTTGACCTCTCTACCTTCAATGAGTTGTGTGGATGTTGTCCTCAGCAATGGGGCTCCACTGTCTGTTTTCACAGAGAGTGACCTTCTGTCTTAGCTTCAGCCTGGGTTGTTTAGAGATCTCCATCAGACTCCCTCAGCCATGTACAACCCAGTCCCACCACTGCAAACCTTGCTTGGCTACTTCAGACTTCTTGATCTTCCATTACTAGAAGTCCTCACCAGGGTCACCTTCATCAATTCCAGGAAGTTTCCACTGCATTAGGTTTCCATCTCTCCAATCTTCCCCAATTCCAGCTGTCTCTCCTGACTTCTCTCCCTCCATCCCCCTACATGATCCCTCCCGCTCCTTTTCCCACTGCCTGCAGTCCATATGCAAAATTTTCTCTATTTCACCTACCCAGGGAGGTTCATACAGCTCCCAGAGCTCTCTTCTTTATCTAACCTCTCTGGGTCTGTGGAGTGAAGCTTGATTATCATTTACTTAACACTTCATACCCTCTTATTAGTGAATACATAACATACTTGTCTTTCTAGGTGAAGCCATATTTTAAAGTGACTTCATTGAGTATGGTTGTCCATTTTCTTTCAAGACGTCCAACTATCTGGGTACAGGCAATATATAGATTCAGATAGGCCTATGACCGCTGGTTAGAGTCATCACAGACCTAAGAAGAGTCATGGCATACCTGAGACTTATTAAAATAACTGACCATGTGTAAGAAATATAGGAAGTGGAAGAAATGAGAGGCAATGAAAGGTGTAGGAGCAATGAACTAGAAATTTTCATGGAGTCAAAGGTCCCCATAGAACTGAGTAGTGGGGGAAGTAAGCTGGAAACATGGCAGGAAGGGGCAACTGTCTTCAGGTGCACATATGGACAGGAAAGGCATTAATAGCTGGGTATAGGTATGGCAGTGAAAGTGAGTGATCAAAGGTCTAAATTTAGAAGAGAGGAGTTGGGTTGTCTATATGGGCATTGTAAGAATTATTTCTTCTTCTTCATAACAACTGTAATCCTTATTTTAGGGAGCAAAGTAGAAGATCAGAGTGTGTTTAGTGCAAACTCCCCAACACTAGGAGATTTTAGTGCTCATATTTATTTGAATCTGCCATTTAGGATGTATCTTTTACCTACTGTACATCATGGCTCCAGCAATAGTTGTAGCTTTGTTGCCTCCATGCCATGGACAATGAAAGAAGTCAGGGGATTTTAAAATATTTTTGTTTCATTTATATAACCAACTTGTCATTTGCAAACAGAGTTTTATTTATGTATTATGAATTTATTTATTTGTTTAGATCCCTGGCATTGAAAAACCAGCTCCTCCCACATTCTAATTGCATCCTCACTTCCTAAGCTGCACCACTAGAACCCTAAAGTTGATTTACTTAGGCAACTTCTAAAGAGCATTTCTCTGCACTGGGCTGTTTGCTTCAGAGACAGATAAACATCCTGTGTGGAATTCAGTTTTAGCTATCATTACCTGTGCCAACACAAAAGTGTTTGAATAATTATTTCAATGTCTTATGGCCTCTTGCCTTATTATGTTATAAAAAATAAGTAGAGAGTTGAAAATGAAAGTGCAGATATTGGTGATAAGAACCTAATATCTCAGGAATTTAATATAATTGAGACAAAGATGGAACTATTCTCGTAAGCTGAAAAAGGAAAATCCTTAGCTTTAAGTGTATATCATTGGATTTTTGCCAGTTGAGTGAGTTTTCAATTAGGAAGAAAAAGAAATCATAGTTTAAAATGTATGAATTGTGGGAAGTATATTTCAGAGATGCTATGTAGAAGATGAGGCATAATTAGCCATTGTATTATTTGTTTCTCATTAGGTAATGCTGGTTATAAAAGGTATAAATCTATAGATTATATTTATGCAGCTACATCTTTTGCGTGATTTCAGGAACTTATGAATGACTATGTACAACATATATAAAACATAGCAATGGTGCAGATATTAGGAAAACAAGTGAAAGTATTCAATTTCTGTGGTGTAATGATCAGAGAAGTCTTTTCCAAGGTAGCAAATGTTTAGCAAAGTCATATAATATAGAATGAGCCCGTCAAATACAGGAACAGAATTGGGGCATAAGGACAAGCAAGGACCATGGCATGGAATCAGGGGAAGCAGAGCCTGTTCTCTGGACTTCATAGGTGGTCTGTAAGGGTAGAGAGCAGACAGAGAGGACTGGCGAGAGCAGGTGGTGAAGACTCATCATAGCACGTTAAGCTGCCTACCTTCAGCCTAGATGGTCGAGGCACATTTGGGGACCTAGCAGCCACAAAACATTCCTATCTGTGTTTTCTGCTAATTGAGTGTCAGCTTCATTGATATCTGTATTCTTTGGTGCTTTTATAATACTTTAAAATATTTAACTATTTGGTTCTGAGCATATTTCTCAGACCTATGCACACAGATTTCTTCCTTTTAGTTGCAAGTCTTACTAAGCCCTTGTCTTTGTTCATTTATTTGATAAATATTTATTGGGCACCCATTCTCTACTTCAGCATGAGCAAAGTTTCTGTCTCATGTAGCTTATATTGGTGATATATATATCTCAACAGACAAGCTACTACAGAAATATTATTATTTTACATGGATTTTATAGTGTTTTTACTTATCCTTTGAGAATTTTATACAATATATTTTGATTATTTTTTTTCTCCCTTAACTCCTCTCAGATCCTCCCTCATCTCCTTAATGACTTCAACTTCATACTAATGTTATTCCCTGTCAGTGCCTCATCTTTCTTACAAGACTTTGATCTAGTGACAGAGTGCATCATATCTATCTATCTATCTATCTATCTATCTATCTATCTATCTACCTACCTACCTATCTATCTATCTGTTTAATCAGCTAAGAATGTTAGGTCAAATCATTGCCTATGGATGTATCCCTAGCATTTGCATTATGTAGAGCCTTGAAGATGATACTTGCTCCCCATTCTCTTCTGTACTTTTAATCCTGTCCGCTGTTGAGTTTCCAAACATCAAAGCATCATATACAGAAAGGAGGAAGATTCCCAATTATATCATTAGTTCTCCAATTAAAAGAGGGGGTTACTCACAAGCTGACTGATTGCCAAAAGATTATTCTTCACGTGTGAATTTATAAATGAAGAGTAAAGTATTAAATTTTTCTTAAACATGTTTTTGGAATTTACACTCTCAACAATGTTCCAATGACATATTCTAAACACAATAGGAAGGGTACCAGCCCATGTCTTTGAATCCTTACTTGCTATCTACCTTAGATTTACCACTGGAACATGAAAAGTCATGGGCTCAGAGCCACAAAGCAAATTGTCCAAGGTCAGAGCTAGTAAAAGGCAGAGCTAAGATTTAGATCATGGGTTTCTAGAGCCTGACTGCCAACCCCCTCTGTGCTGCCAGAAGGCCAGGCTACCAAATAGTAGTCTTTTTCATTCTGGAGAAGTACCCTTTGATAATATCTATAGTTGACTCTCTCCCCAAGGTAGAGTTTATAGAATTTGGAGTAGTCATTAGAAACCTGCAGTAAGCTATGCATGCTGATTTATATTGTATAGTAGCCACAAGAAGTAAAATGGAGGGGTAGAGAGATGGCTCAGAGGTTAAGAGAACCAACTCCTCTTCCAGAGGTCCTGAGTTCAATTCTCAGCACCCACATGGTGCCTCACAACCATCTGTAATGAGATCTGGCACCCTCTTCTGTATACATAATAAATAAATAAATCTTAAAAAAGAAGTAAAATGGAAACTAAAATTAATTAGAATAAAATGTTTTAACCTAATACAGAAAAAAATTACATCAACATAGTTTTAATATTCATTTGCTTCAATTTTTAAGTTAAAGTCATTGACACTAAACAAAGCATAAACGTTACATTCTTGAAACAACTTGCCTTATTTCATGGGCTTTATAGCTATGTGTTGCTAATGACTATGGCCTTGAAAGGGAAGGGTTTGCATATTCTCATTTAAAAGAGCTTCAAGTTGCCCATGCCCATGTAACATACAGATCTATCAAGAGACCTGAGGTTTTAGCATTGTCTGGTGAGAGAAGATAGAAAATTAGAGTATTTCTGTTTCTGTCAGGGCAATATTCTCTTACTCATTGTCCCTTATCCATGTAACTGTCTTCTAGAATTTGTAAGTGTTCAACAGATACCTAGCATGGTTCCAGCTTGAAAGGGCTCCCATAAATGGGCTTACATTAAGGACAAGCTTCAGCTGAATAGTGACATCAATCTCGAGCTTGCTGTCCTTGTAGTCACAGACTGAGTCAAAAGTTGTGAACCTTGACTTTTTCCTTCACTCATAAGGGATATTATGATTCTATCATTTTCAAGTCATTGCTTTAATATATTGAAATCAACATCCTGAGCCCTTGGTATCATCATGATCAGCTCTTTGCATCTGAGCTTTGCAGTCAGCAGGAGGTCTTACCTATCAAAGCATTCTTACTAAGCTTGAGCAAAAGAAAGAGAAGAAAGGAAAGAGATGTTGGAGGCTTGCCTGTCAACTCTCCTCATACTTCCCCCTTCCCCCATTCCTCTTTATATTTTATTGTAAAAGACAAAGAATTTTGTGATAATGACTTCAGGTTCTATCCATCAGAGTCTGTTCCCCAAAGGAGCACGCTATTACGTTATTTGTACCTGAAATAGAATCCATTGTACACTAGGCTTTTTCTTGTTTTAGGCCCTTTAGATCATCTATAAACAGGAGAGATAATGAACATAAAAGGGACCAGCTTACCTAGGAAGATAAGAAAGAATTGTCCAGGGGTTTAAATTGTGCTGACTGGTTTTATCTGGTTAAGATAAATCCCTTCTTGCCTTAGCAGTCAATCCCAGAGAAGGGGAGAAATAAAAATGCACAAATTAGTACTCACCATTTATTTTGTACAATATCTGCCTTGTACCCAGGAAACCATATTATTTACCAGACAAAAGTCTCCTAGGATTAAAACACAATGGCAGTATTTTCTGCTTGGGGAAGAAAATATCAGCAGGAGTGAAAGATCCTTGCGAAGAAAAGACTCTTCAGTTGTTGCAGTTTGCTTTGGACAGATGCATTTGCATCCCAGTCATCCAGCACCAAACTGGTGCTGTGTCAGCAGCCAAATCTCAGTGATGGAGAGAAAACGAGTTGTTTTTACTTCTGATGTAGCCTTCCGAGGCTCCAGCTTCAAAGTCAAGATGGACTGTTCAGACTTCCTTACCAAGAAGAGGCTTGGGTCATCAGTCTCAGCTTCCTGGTTATCATCCCACAAGGGCCAATTTATATTCTAAGTTTTTGTTAAGATATGTGGTATAGAAAAGCCTCACTTTAAAAAAAAATGCATGTTGGTTCTGTCAAATCATACCATATTTGCCATCTATAACATCCCTATCCCAGCTATTACAAGTTATTTAGGTAACATCCCATACATTGTGCTAATAAAGGTGGTTTATAACCAAACTCAATTCTGAAGGCAAATGAGTATAATAACTTAGCAAGAGGCATCCAAAGCTTAAATTGTTCAGTCTAGTTGTGCCTCCTACCAGCATTGTGACTCTGAGCAAAGTACAGGGCAGCTATGTGATAGATCTTGAAAAAAAAAAAAGAGAGTGTCTTAGGGTTTCTGTTGCTGCAATAAAACACCATGACAAAAAAGCAAGTTGGGGAGGAAAGGGTTTATTTGGCTTATATTTCCACATTGCTGTTCATCATTGAAGGATGTCAACACAGAAACTCAAACAGGGAGGATCCTGGAGGCAGGAGCTGATGCAGAAGCCATCGAGGAATGGTGCTTACTGGCTTGTTCCACCTGGCTTGCTCAGCCTACTTTCTAATAGAACCCAGGACCACTAGCCCTTCCCCATTGATCACTAATTGAGAAAATGCCTTACAGCTGGATCTCATGGAGGCATTTCCTCAACTGAGGCTCCTTCCTCTCTCATGACTGGTTTGTGTCAAGTTGACACACAAAACCAGCCAGTACAGGGAAAGACAGAAAGAGAGAGAGAGAGAGAGAAAGAGAGAGAGAGAGAGAGAGAGAGAGAGAGAGAGAGAGAGCGAGCAATTCCAGACACCCGCCTTACTAGGTTGTTGTATATATTTCAGAAGATGCTGTTTGTAGGAAAATATTTGGAATACTATAAAGTATTATGTGGAGAAGTTGTATAGATGGGTGTAACCATACACATTACAATCTCCTTTTTGCATATCAAACTTATTATGGTTTGAAAATGAATTGCTGAGATAAGACAGAAACTAATATATACCCAAAGGGACCTTGGCCTTTTTCTATCTCTCTCTCTTAGTTGAAAAAGAAATACACCACTAACTCTGTGTCTTGTAGATGAAAGCTAAAAGCCTTCCAATAAGCAATAAATAAACAATTGCCAGGAAATATGCACACTAGGGCTCACTGAGGCTGAACTCAATTTTTAGTCCATGAAAATATACAAGTGCACCTAGCTGATGGAATAAAATGCTCTCTGCTTATGCTTTTAGGGATAATCATTTTGCATGGATGATAATCTTGTTCCTATGTATGAAGCAGGATGTACTGATTCTGTGATTTCCACCTTTTAGCAATGCATTCCTCATGACTGGGGCTCAATAAGGTCTCATACTTTCTTCTTCTTTGGAGGTTCTGTGTACCCCTCTCCCAAAGGTATGGCATCCCCATACACAGTGAAGGGAAGCTGGTGCACTCTCTCTTCCACTTAATTGAGCTTTCCTGAGACTGATTATAGACTTTTACTATCATAGTTTAATATGTGAAGGAATCAACTTAACTGGGTTCAAGTCCTCACTCTACTGCACACTTTGTGTCTGTCCTTGTGTATGTAAGTTTCTTAAACTCTTGATGATTCGGTTTCTTCATCTATACACAATCATGACAGTACCCATTTGAGGGAGTTACTGAGAACATTAAGTGAAATGATTGTAAGACAAAAAGTGCTTAGTTCATGGTAAGCTCTCAGTAAATGTTGGCTTCTGTCACAGTGTACTTAAACATCATGGGCACAAGACTCCCATAGTGTAGACATGTGGAATGTGTACATATCCATCACTATAATATAAATGAAATTTTTAAAAAGCCCAGGAGATAGGACATTATATTAACATGTTCTTTATAGCTTTTCAACCTTCCAGCATGTCTTTTGAGAGTCCTTATTGAAAATCTATTCCTATAGGAATAGGACTCCTTTTCTCTGAAGTCATTTTATATATTCAATTCCTTTTTCAAAGGGAAAAACGTCCACCATAGGAATTGAAATAACTTGAGAATATGAATGTCCTTCTCCCTTCATTTTGGTTCTCTATTTCATCACTGTGTGCTTTAGGGCTATTGATCCAATATTCACTATGATGATTTTTATGCTGGAGTTATTGTCGGTGAATTAGAAAAAAATGGTGCATTCCTTGGCAATGCTTTTGTTAAATGTTTGATATCATGAGCCAACAGAGCCTTTACCAAGGCCTCCTGCATGCCAGGCACTGTTAGATGCTGAAGATACATAGAACTCTAGTGATGCCTGTACAGGTGGTCTCCTCGAGAAAAGAATCACAAATTCAAATAATTATCAGATATCAATTAATGCTATGTCTGAGAGCAAAGTTTAAAAAAAATGTATGGAACAAAATCCAGTTTGTTTAGTGAGCAGAGTCAGGCAAAGCTCTGAAGTTGAGGCAGCATGTAACTAGGCCTTCAAAGGTAAAAAGGAGTTGGCCTGGTGAATGGGGTCTGGAGTTGGGTGAGAGTCATTATACCAGAAGGAATGACATGCACAAACACATGGAACCTTGAAGATGGCTTCATAGAATTTTGGGGAACTGGTGGATAATCTGGAATATCTGGAACAGAGTGGTAATGATCATCTCTTTAATGATACCTGAGCATTATGGACATACATCTCTTCTATAGTGTAGAAATGAGGAATGTGTGTAGCTCATATTTTATGACAGAGCCTAAATATTAAGCAATGTATTATCTGAGGGAAACTACTACTTTTTTTGGATAATTTAGTAAAGACTTTGTTAGAGTGAGGGGCTTGGAAGGCCTGTGATCTGATTTGTCACAAGGGGACAGTCTTGGCAGATGCATTTAACTTTGGTCTGGGATGCATGTGAGAGAAACATTGGTCTTAGAGGAAGGAGATTTGCTCTTAATTATATAAGTTAATTAAAGAATATTGATTAGCCTCAGTGGGCCTCAGTTTCTTTATTTGTAAAGTAAGATCTTTGGTCTAGATGATAATGAAAATCTCAAAATTTAAGGATTTATCATATTGGTATTAGGTATCTCAGTACTGGACTGGACTGTGGTTTTCTGTGTGGGATTTGTGTGCATATGTGTGTGTAGGTGAGTATATGTGGTATGTACATGTGTATAGAGTTATATTTGTATGTGTGCAAAGGTATGGGGTGTTTATGTGCATGTGTGTGCATATGTATGGTGAGTATGTGTTTGTGTATATAAGGAAGTACGTTTGTATGTGAGAGCAAGTGTGTATGTGTGGGCTGTTCATGTGTATGTATGTGGGCATGGATGTGTTTATGTGTATGTGCATATGTTTGTGTGTTTGTATGGAGGTCTAGTGTCAACTTCAGGTATTGTCCACCTTGTTTTTTGAGGCAGAGTCTCCCAGTGGTCTGGAGCCCACCGATTAGGGTAGGCTGGGCAGTCAATGAGCCTAAGAGATTCACTTATCTCCACTGTTGAGGTTACAAGTGCATGCCACAGCACTGAGGTTTTGTATGTGGAGTCTGAGGATCAAACTCAGGTCCTCATGCCTTCATAGACAAATTCTATCTATCTATCTCCCTATCCTCTTCAGCATGTATATCAATGGATTACCTGATTTCCAATGGAAAATTTCTAAGACATACCAATTAGGTATCAGTGGTTAGCCCTAGACTGAGAAACGAGATCTTTTTTGATGTTCTTTTCTTATTGCTTGCTTGCCCCATACATTCTAGGTTCCTTGGCATGCTATTCTTTTCCCCTTCCCTTAGTCCAAAAGTCTGGTTGCTTATGGATCTGTCAATTATATGCTTCTATTTGGTTTTAATGGGGGTGAACATCAACTTCTGAAATAATTTCTGATCAAAATGGTTTGACTCTGGTTGGTTTCTCATCCCAATAAAAATTGGTCACTGTTTAGATCCTGAGCCATGAGCCCACTGTCCCTACTACTTTAATTGTGATTTGGCACATTGATACAGTATTAAATTCCACTTGAGCAGATGGTTCCAGGATTTAAACTTATGCTTATCAGATGCAGATGGTCCAAACAGCAAACTTATTGGTTATTTTTATTTAAGCAGGTTAAACATTAATGACTTTGTATCATCATTCTTTTGGGACTTTTCCCCCCAGTGATTATGAATGATCCCCCCTAATCCTCCTTCTTTGTAGGCAATCTTATATTTTAATTAATGTATATCTCCCCTATTTCTGACCCAGATTGTCACTTGTAAGTAGGATGCATTTGATTTCCAGGTTTTTGCTTTTATTTATTTTTAAAATTTTATAATTAATTTAATTTACACATCAGCCATGAGTTCCCCTGTCCTCCTTCCTCCTGTCCTCCTGCCCTCCCCCTAATCCACTCCCCATTCCCATCTCCTTCAGGGCAAGGACTCCCCTGGGGATTCAGCTTAGCCTGGTAGATTCAGTTGAGGCAGGTCAAGTCCCCTCCTATCTTCACCCAGGCTGAGCAAAGTTTTTGCTTTTTTAATAATAAAGAAAACCCAGTCCATGTTGCTGATTGTTTTGAAAGCAAAAGGCTTGCATATGATGGAGTTTGTTTTTCCCCATTCCTGCCTTGATATGAAGTGTCAATATCACAGTGCAATTTAGAACCTAGAAGGCCTACGCTCACTTTAGAGAAAAGACAAGACAGCACCAGATAAACCAAACGATTTGTCCAAGGTTCCAATGAAGAGTATGAAAGAGTCAGGCACAGTACTGTGTGTTCAAGTTGCTGTTTGGTGCTCTTTTCAGACTATGCAGCCTCCTGGAATGACTGGTTGCTTAGCATCAGGCACAATGACGAGTACCTGGCAATGGAGAAATTGATAGTCTCACCATGGAGAACAAATCCTCTGCCAGCTTTCTGAAAAACCTTAAATTCTGTCAACATCTCATGGTTCTGATTTTGAAGGTGATGTTTATGCACCCAGATAGCCATAGACCAAAAAAGGTGATGGTCTTGTAATGAAAGAGACAGGAACAAACACCAAGGTGTTGGTTTTCAACTCAGGATAATGAGATCATTGTATGCACAACTAAAGGGAAGGGAGCTATTTCCCACTGGGTTTCCACTGTCTTCTTGAAGATTTCCAGGGACTTAGTGACCAACAGGCTTCTACTCAGTATGTCATCACTCTGAGAATGAGTAAGTACCAATTGATTTCATTTCTGAGCCTTTTTCTGTTTGTTTGGTTACTTTCAATCAGTATCCATCATTCCCACACTTCTTTGGAGGAAGTGGGAATTACCTAGTGAGTGTGACAGAATTGAGCTTGAAAGAGTTCCATATAAACTGCTTCATTTGCAAAGGCTGTAGCTTGGACACATGCTACTCTCTGATCATCTGAGCTCATGTAGTCAACTTGGAAGTAGGCCTGACCCTTTCACCAGGATCACCTTGTATCAGGGTCATCCATAGATGTGTTCTCTCTTGGAAGGAAATGAATTATAAAATGCTAATAGCTATACATAATTTTCATTTATCTAATAAAATTATTTTACATTCTTTTGGGACATCCTTCAGTATCAATTTTCTGAGCTTTCCCCATTCCTTTATTCCACAAATGGTCCTTAAGTGCGTGCCTGGTGGCAGGCATGCAAGGACACAACTGGGGTCAAAGAGAAACCTTTCTGTAAGGATCTTGTAGTCTGGAGAGGAGACAGCCAGGTGGATGATTACAGTTCCCCACGATAACCTCAGAGCTATGATAGTAACAAGCCCACAAGGCTGAAAGGGCACACCAAGGAAGCCTTTGGGAGACACCTCAGTTGTCTTATCTGAAGACAGGGAAACAATACTTTGCAGATCGCTTCTCCAAGTTTTTATGAGAATCAATTGAAACAATACACTTAACAGCACTTAAGAAGCCACAATGCTGTGGAAGGGAGTCATTAACTGATGTACTCTTCCTGCTGTTGGGTGTACCCATGGTACAGTTATTGAAATTTAGAATTTATTATAAGTTTTGAGTGTGTTTCCTGGGAGAATGGATTTCAGCCAAGGAAATATATCTTAAGAGGCCTGAAAAACTCCAACTTATCTTCCTTACAAGACAAAAACACATGACATAGGCTCCAAAGATAGTGGCAGAGAATCTAATTTAGTTGGCATGTAAAGTGAAGATGATTCTGAAAGACTTTCATTTTTCCTTTAAAGGGCTTTTAATTATATATTTATCTCTTTAAGTCATATTTTGACAAGTCTTTGAATTCCCAATGACTAAACCTATGTGTTTCCAGATTCCCCTAGAGACACTGAAAATGCCATAATCATAAATAATCAAGACTCCTTGAATGCCTTCAATGCACATTACATTGAAGAAAAATAAGAATAAATGAGGCTGTCCCTAATATCAAAGATTTTATAATATAGTTGATAAAATGACTATTATTCACAATAATATTTAATGTAGAGCATATTAAAAACTGGGGGTTAGGGAACTTATTATTGGTTCATGAGAACACTGAGAGTCCATTAGCACTTGAAGGAAGGATAGTATTTGGATAAAGCTGAATGTAATGATAAATAGTTAACCCATATTAATGAAAAGGAGGCATAAACATTTGAAACTAGTAGAATGAATGCCAGTTTCCAGGATAATGTTATTTGCTTCCGTGTATTAATGCTGTCATGTGACAAAAGTATGTTAAGGTTGCATGGATTGCCTCATTTAGTCCTAACAACCTTAAGAAGTTGGTTACATTAATATTCTTGTTTCCCATACTAGAAAATTTAGGTTCAGAAAGATCAAGAAAAGAGGTATCAGACACACAGTTAGTAAACACTAAAGTCAGGTTTCAAACTCAGCTGTCTGATTCTAAATTTCATGTTAATAACCACACTATGCCACTTTCTTACCCCATTTGCATCACAAACATTCCAATGAGTACCTCAGATCTACTGAAGACTTAACATTTAAGAAATTTATCTCCTGAAATATCTTCCTTCCTCCTTCTTTCTTTTATCATGATATGTGGAGATTTTTGTTTGTAATAGTAAATTCTAAAATTTAGATTCAATGTTAGTCTAACAGAAGAGTCGAACAAATAACACAGACCCTTTGCAAGCCTCTCCTCAGGTTCCCATTTGAGGTAATTATAGTATAGAAGCCAAAACTCAGCAGTTAACCTTGATATGATGTTATTAGCTAAAGTTCAGAACTTTCATGGATTTGACCATTTTTCACTAATGTCCTTTTCCTGTTAGATGCTACAGCTTGTTTCCCCACATCCTCTTTTTGTGTGGAATACTTTCAACTGTTGCTGCTTACAGAGATAGGTGGGCTCTTGGGATGTTACCTATGATGGCTCTGAACTCCTTGGCTCAAAAAATCTTCTGCCTCAGTTTTCCAAGGCCTGGGTTCATCATTTTTTTTTAAACTAGATATCATTTTGTATTTTCAAACTGAATGGTGCGCTTCAAATATTTCTTTTTATTTATTTAATTAATGTATTTATTTTACACCTCACCCACAGACTCTTCCCCCTTCTCTCCTCCCACTCCCTCTTTCCACCTTCCCTCAGACCCCCATCAATCAACCTCTCCTTTGTATTTACTCTGGAAGGGGTAGACTTTCCATGGATATCAGCAAAGCATGGCATATCAGGCTGCCAGAAGACCAAGAACCTTCCCCTGGGTTTCAGGCTGGGCAAGACAATCCAGTATAAGGAATAGGTTTCCAAGATCCAGCCAAAGCACCAGAGACAGCTCATGCTCCCATTGCCTGGGGTCCCAGAAACAGACCAAGCTATACAACTGTCACATATATGCAGAGGGCATAGGTCTGTCCATGAAGGTTTCCTGGTTGTTGGTTCAGACTTTGCTCATTCCCATGAGCCAGGCTAGCCATTTCTGTGGGGTTTCCTATGATGTCCTTGATGCTCCTGGCTCCTACAATCCCTCCTCCTTCTCCTCATCAGGACTTCCTGAGCTTGGTACAGTGTTTGGCCATCTGTCTCTGATCTTGCCTTCATCAGTCAGTGAATGAAGTCTCTGGGCTGACAACTGGGATAGTCACCAATCCAATTACAGGTGATTGCCTGTTCAGGCTATGCATCCACTGCTGCCAAAAGTCTTAGCTAGGGCCATCCTTGTAGACTCCTGGAAGTTTCCCTTGCATCAGGCTCCTACCCTACTTCATAATGCCCCCCTTTCCAGTCATCTCTCTCAGCACTCCCCGCTTCTGCCCACCTCCCAATCACCCCTAAAGTTCCCATGCCTACCTGCTCCCAATCCAATCAGGAGATCTCCTCTATTTCCCCATCCCTTGGAGATCCATGCACCCTCCTTTGGACCCTCATTTTTACCTGGCCTCCCTGAGTCTGTGGATTGTAGCATGGCTATCTTTTACTTTATAGATAATATCCACTTCTGATTGAATACATACCATGTTTGTTTTTTCTGAGTCTGGGTTACCTCACTAAGGATGATTTTTTTCTTAGTTCCATCCATTTGCCTTCAAATTTCCTGGAGTCCTTGTTTTTAACAGCTGAGTAATACTCCATTGTGTCCCACATTTTCTTTATCTATTCTTCAGTTGAAGGACATTTAGGTTGTTTCCAGATTCTGGCTATTACAAATAAAGCTCTGCTATGAACATAGTTGACCAAGTATCCTTGTGGAATGATTGAGCATCCTTTGGGTATATGTTTAAGAGTATTATCACTGGGTCTTTGGGTAGATTGAGTCCTAATTTTCTGAGAAACTGCCATTTTGATTTTCCAAAGTGACAGTGTAAGTCTTCATTCCCACCAGCAATGGCAGAGTGTTTCCCTTGCTCCACATCCTCTGCAGCATTTGCTGTCACTTGTGTTTTTGATCTTAGTCATTCTGACAGGTGTAAAATGGAGTCTCAGTGTTGTTTTTATTTACTTTCCCCTCATGGCTAAGGATCTAAGGATGATAAACATTTCTTTAAGTGTTTCTCTGCCATTTGAGATTCTTCTGTTAAGAATTCTCTGTTTAGGTTAGTACTCCATTTAAAAATTGGATGATTTGTCTTTTTGACATTTAGTTTCTTGAGTTCTTTAAACCTCTGTCAAATGTGGGCTTGATGAAGATCTTTTCCCATTCTGTAGGGTGCTGTTTGTCTTATTGACAGTGTCCTTTGTCTTGCAGAAGCTTTTCAGGTTCAGGAGGTCCCATTTATTAATTGTTGACCTCAGTGTCTGTGATACTGGTGTTATATTCAGGAAGTAGTCTCCTGTGTCAATGTGTTCAAGGCTACTTCCCACTTTCTCTTCTATCAGGCTCAGTGTAATTGGATTTATGTTGAGGTCTTTGATCTACTGGGACTTGAATTTTGTGCATGACGAGTGATAGTTATGGATCTATTTGCATTCTTCTACATGCCAACATCCAGTTATGCCAGCACCATTTGTTAAAGATACTTTCTTTTTTCCATTGTATAATTTTGGCTTCTTTGTCAAAAATCAAGTGTTTGTAGGCATGTGGATTTACCTCAGGGTCTTTGATTTGATTCCATTGATACATCTGTCTTTTTTTTGTTTTTGTTGTTGTTTTATTTTTTGTTTTGTTTTGTTTTGTTTTGTTTTTGCCAGTACCATGTGGTTTTTATTATTATAGCTCTGTAGTAGAGCTCGAAATCAGGGATACCTTCCACATCCTCTTAACTATCATTTGTCCATAGTCTTCAATCCATAGCAGTTCCCTGACCTTTCTGGTCTTTTGAGATCCTAACACTTGTCAAACATATGGTCAGCTACTTACTTTCTTTTCCTAATAAGGCCTATATGGTCCTTTATTATGATTAGGTTGGGGTTATGTATCAATGGGAAAGGTGTTAGGGAGGTGATATGCCTCCTGTATATGTCAGTTGGTACTTCTTGACAATGTATAGTTGAAGAGGCACTCAAACACTCTTAGGGTTGTTAAGGCTCTTGAATAAATTAAAGAAGAGATGTACCTTCACCAAGAGTAAGAGTAGGATTGCCCTAGCAGGTCTGGAGTGGGGAGTAGCAAGCCCTAGTCCCGTATCCTATCTCCATACTTCAAACTGCTACAGAACAGAGCAAGACACAAATCCTTCCATCCAGTCATGCATTAATTCTGAGGTTCTCTTAACCCTGAAATTCACTCCACAGGGGCTTGAGCTTTTGTCTGAATCTGATTTTCTGCTTTGATAGACTGGGATTGTGATGCAGGAAAGAGGGCACTAAATGAGTAAAAAGCATTCCAAATAATAGCAGTGCCTCTCTACCCTCACTCCTGCTCTCAAAGTGTTTTTCCGAAGCATTGAAAGACAAGGTTGGAAACCTGGAACACAGCTTTCATTACGTCTGAGGTGGGTAGCTTATATTGGAAGCACTCATCATGTTGGGAAATAACAGGATGTTGCTGCAGTAGAGTCATTTTTCACAGAAGGCTTTTGCTTATTCTATAGACAGGACATTGCAATCAGCTCAATTAAAAGGACAGTAGTTTCACAGGAATCCTTTAGTCACCAACTTTAGTGGAATCTTAGTTTAATTAAAAGGAGTCAAATAAGCCGTGTGTGAATAAAAATGAGGAGATTGGTTTTATTGCTATCACTCTTCTTTTGAATGTGGTCTCGTGATTTGAAATGAATCATAAGTCAGTGACAGAAGAGAGCGCAGTATAATAATCCAGGGTCCCATGTTTTGTCTATGAAGCAAAAATAACGTTTTCCTTGCCATTTCTGAGTGAGTGGATTAAGCAGCTCTGAAGAATTAACCGTGTTCTTTCAGGTATGAGCTCACTATACGATTCAACCCTCACCCCCGCAGGAAAACTCCATAAATTCCCATGTTCTGTGAAATGTGCAAAGGATCTAATTTCAATATCTTGCTTCATTTAACTGGTGACACATCTGTGATCCGACATGGCAGCCATGCTGTAGTGGAGAAATAAACAGCACCATTCCATTCTCTAGAAGAAAAGAGTGCACAGAGGACTTTGCTCTACCCTTTTTCTGGGACAGTCCTTTGCAACTCAAAAGTTATAAATTCAGGAGGAAAGCTGACAACATAAAGAGGTTTTCTTTTCTTTTCTTCCTTCCTTCCTTCCTTCCTCCTTCCTTCCTTCCTTCCTTTCCCCTTCCTTCCTTCCTTCCTTCCTTCCTTCCTTCCTTCCTTCCTTCCTTCCTTCCTTCCTTCCTTTCTTTTAATAGACCTATCTTGGCAGCATGCTTAATCTTCTGCAAACTTGTCATGTCAAATCTGAAGCTATGCTAAAGCAAAAAAAACATTGATAGTACTTCTCCAAACCTAGGCAGTCCTTAGTTATCTAGGGACAATCAACACCTTGGTTTAAGACAGGGGTCATGTTAGTCTAGTTGACAAAAATATATTAATTACTAGTTCACAGCTTTTTTGTAACAAAGGATACAATATTTCAGCATATAAAATATTATTATTAGTAATAATATTATTATTGTATAAATAATACAGACTATAAACTATTATATAGTTGTTCACTTTAATAACATTTGCCAACTTCCAAATTAATATTGCTGTTGTTACATATTTTAGTTGCATATGTCTCACTGACCATTATAAATATTTGGTGCAGCTGATATTCTTCAGTAAAGCACTATTGATATGCTATGAACTAAAATACAGAATTTACCCAGAGTTCCTCAATGTTTACCCCTTATTTTTATTTCTGTGTAAGTTTCTATTCAAAGTACCATGCCACATTTGTCTTGTCTCCATAGTCTCCTCTTTGTTGGCATTGTTTTGTGATTAGATGGAGGATAGGCTTTTGGGGAAAAGACTACAGAAGTAGAATGCAATATCTTTGCATTGTGTTAAGAGAATACATTATCAGCATGACTTAGGGTTTGTCAAACTAGATATAGATCTTAGTCATTTGCTAAGGCAGTTGTTGTCAGGTTTATTCAGTTTAAAGTTATTATTTCTTCCTTTCCCATATTGTTATCTCTTGTCTCTAGTCAGATGTCTAAGGCCATACCTCAGTAATGACAAGTAACTTGCTCCTCAAAGACAGAGTGTCCACATATGTTATTTGAATTTTTTTTCTTGAGTGGAATAATTTAGTTTCTTCTCCACT
The DNA here is from genome assembly GCF_903995425.1 of Onychomys torridus. Taxonomy (NCBI): domain Eukaryota; kingdom Metazoa; phylum Chordata; class Mammalia; order Rodentia; family Cricetidae; genus Onychomys; species Onychomys torridus. The sequence continues at coordinate 29,712,494 of NC_050455.1, forward strand.
ACTTATTTATTTACTCAGTAATTTATTTATTGTAGGTATTTGTCTTCCTCTTTGGGAAATAATGAGGTACCATATTAATTGTAACTCAGCTTGCTCCAACTTTATCCATTGGTAGTTCTTGCTGTTGGTGCTTTCTTCCTTTCACATATAATTAGCCTTGTCTTCTGTGTTGTTTGATAATTTGGAGGAAGACACTTAATGTTGATCTACAAAGCCTTGCAGGTGTGATGCTCTGTCTGCAATCCCAGTGCTCAGGTTTTTTTATTTTATTTTTTATTTATTTATTTATTTATTTTTATTAAGCCTTACATCAGATGTACACTAAGTCATTGCTTAGAGTACCCCCAGTTTTTGTTACTGGATAATGGCATTATAAATCAAGACCTGGGTGCTACAGCGGTTCATTACTACTATGGTGATGTTGCTTCCAGATTTTTTAAACTGCTAAACACTTGTGAAAACTAACTCAGGTGTACATACATGTTTACAAATAATGTACGGTACATGAAGTAATGGTACACAGACAATGCAGTAATTTTTATCTATGTTAAGGGAAATAGAAGTTGGTACCAATATCTCTAACTTGTGGTTCATTAGCATGTGAATCAGTCTAGCCCCTGGTCTTTGGTTTTCTGTAGATTCATCCTCTAACAGTAAGAAAACTTATATGCTGTGATAGACACATGCTTCCATTTTCCTCTCTAGCATGCACAAATAACAAAATCAGTGGGACACAATCTTACTGACCAGAGTGTGCTTCCGTACAGTTTCTTTTTCGTTTTGGAGTCTTGTCCTTTCCAGTGTCACTTAGCTCAGAACCTCTTTTCTTTGCCCTCTTCAGCAAGGTTGTTTTACGCATTGGAAGCCTATTTAGAGTTTTGTCCTATTCCACAATACTCTAGTATGACTAAATTGTTTTGTTCTCTATTTTTTAAAGCCCTTTGTTCATTCATGAACTGTGTTGGGTATTTTCTTCTAACCTCTCTGTTTCACTTCTCTAACTCTCTCTTCAACCAGGTTTATTATATTTTAAAAATCACCCGTTTAATTCTTAATTTCGATGGCTGTGTTTTACAGATCTATGTTTTTCCCTTTATTTTGGTTTAACAATTTCCAGCTCTCAGTAAAGATTTTTAGTTGTGTATATTAACACTTTTGAATATTTAAAAAATAGTCTGTGTCTAATGACTTTAATATTTGTGTTTCCTGAGGGTTTGTTTATACGGTCTTTCAAAAGATCTTCTTTCTAACTGCTGTTTTTTCTCTCTTTTTGGGTGGTTTATTTCTTATTGAATTACACACCAACTTGAAGAAAATGTCACAGTAAAGTGATATCTCAGATGGTTTTTTCCCCCCAGAGATGGTTTATTTTTGTTCTTAGCACAGAGCCAAGGACACTAAAATATCCTAGGTAACCTTAACCCAAATTCAAGGGTTATTTCAGCCCAAATTCAGGATGAAAAGGAATTTGTTTATGAATATTCATTCATTTATGTTATGTAGCTTTTTTGAGGTCTTCTAATCAAGCATAAAAAGTTCCCAATGATTCTTACTTTGATGGACTCAGAATTCCAATTGCTGGCACATAAAATCTTTGAAGCCCTCACTAACTTCTTTTGGGGAATGACAGATATCTAGTGGCTTTCGTTAAAGGAGAGGATGGGGGCGAATGATCTATAAGGTCCTTAAGTGTGAGTTATAGTGTTGGGTTAAGCCATAGTTGCTTGGGAGACCTGTTTCAGTAGTGAGAATAGAGGTATACACTGGATACATTAAGAGCTGATATGAGCCATGCACAGTGGTGCACACCTTTAATCCTAGCCCTCAGGAAGAAGATGCAGGTATCTGTGAGCTCAAGTTCATCCTAATCTAAAGACTAAGACTGATTAGAACTTGTAAGATAGAAAGAATATGCATAAAACAGGAACATAAAGTAGAAACTGATGAAGGTTGTGGAGTCAATTGTATAGAATTGAACTTCTTATCTTTGCCAGTTTTTGTGTATGTGTAGTGTGTGTGTGTGTGTGTGTGTGTGTGTGTGTGTGTGTGTGTGTGTGTGTGTGTGTACATGTACATCTGTGCCTACACATATAGAGGCCAAATGTTGAAGTCAGGTATTAATCTTTATTATTCTCCACCTTATTTTTTTGATGTAGAGTCTCTCATTGAATCTGAAGCTTGTCAAGATTGTATGGCCACTGAGTTTCAGGGTTCTGTCCATCTCTGCCCTTCCCCCATATTGAGTAATAGATATGCTTAACTTTCATGTGTGAGCTGGGATCTGAACTCAGTTACTTGCCTGTCTAGCAACCACTTTACCCATAGCACCAGCTCTCTATGCCACATTACACTGATTTACTAAATACTTTCTAGGCAGATACATGATCAGATATATCTAAATTTTAAGAAAGTAAATTCTTCTAATAAATTAAACATATATTTTTACTTGGAGCTGGAATGGTGCATTGATTTTCAGATATCTTTCTCAATGTGCCCTCAGTCAATGATGCAGCTGCTAGTTGTTCACCTTCCCTAGTCATATCTGCCTGAAGTTTCTGTTATCTTGAGTTTAGGTTCTTTATCAGGAAAGATGGAGCTAACAACCAATTCCCTTTTAGGGTGGTTTTGAGGTCCAAAATGAACTGTAGTAGTGATGAAGCTTCCTGAAGGCTGAAAATTACATATGTTTTTGTTAAATTATTAATATTAATTTGTCTTATCATCAGATTAAGAACCTTGAATATAATTGAGAAAGCTTTGGATATGAACAGACAATGACAAATATTGTATAATGAGCTCATTGAGATACTTATAAACCTGAACTGTGGTTTAAAAATTCATTTTTATATTCATGCACTTATTTATTATTTAATAAGTAGCTGAATATGGGTTTGTCACTGTGATGGGTGCTGAGGTTGCAAAGAAAACATGCAGTCTTTGTCCTCCAGAAACTTATCATCTAGCAGAAAGATTAAAGACTCTCAGGACTTACTAAACATAAATTCCAAATATAATGAGGGGATGGAGAAATCAGTGATTACCATGAGATTAAAATACATGCATTAATGATACACAAAGAGGATGTCAACATAATCTAGGAAAGGCCTAACATCTGTAAAGGTGTTGTGGTAGAGGACATATGACATGTCCAATACCAGATGTGATGCACACCTACAATTGGGGCATTTGGGAGGCTGAGGCAGGAGGCTCATGAGTTGACGGCAGTCCTGAACAAAATTAAGGAACAAAGCCACCAACAGCAAGAACTATGAATGGCTAAAGTTGGATCAAGCTGAGTTACAAATAATATGGTACCTCATTATTTCCCAAAGGGTAAGACAAATACCTACAATAAATAAATTACTGAGTAGATAAATAAGTAGTGGAGAAGAAACTAAATTATTCCATTCAAGAAAAAAACATTCAAATAACATATGTGGACACTCTGCCTTGAGGAGCAAGTTGCTTGTCATTACTGAGGTATGGCCTTAGACATCTGACTAGAGACAAGAGATAATAATATGGGAAAGGAAGAAATAATGACTTTATATTGAATAAACCTGACAACAACTGCCTTAGTTGTATAGTGAGACCTAGGATTCCTAGCTTGAAGGAAGGAGCACAAAGGGAGTGGTATATGAGATGTAATTGAGATCCAAGTGGAGAGTGAAATCTCCAGGGCTCTGTGGGTCAGAGTCAGGATTCTGATCTTCAATTAAGGGCAGGGTGATCCCTTGCCAAGTACATGCTGATTATATAGTAAGTGACACTACTGTGTCACAGAGGTCAGGTAATGTCTATGTGTTCTTCATCAAGCTTCATGCCCACTAGTCCAGTTTTCCATTTTCTACTATTATGTTCAGAAGAGTGACAGAATGTGAGTTCTTCCATATTGAGTAGGGTTTGTGTCTTGACCTATGAGTGGATTATTGAAGGGCACTGAATATAGTCCCAGGGATTATTTTAAATGACAAAACCATATCATTTACTGAATCAATGTATGGAGGACATTTAGGGTGAAAAAACAACAAATCTGGCTTGAATTAATATGTACTAAATATTCTTTTTAAGGAATAAAATAGGGAATGTCAAAATGGTATTCTACTTAAAGTAGAATATACAGTAAATAAATAAAAATTATGTAATTTTTATTATAGTTTGAAATATTTGTTTTGTATTGACATAGGAGGGATGACATATATGATATTGGCTATAATCTCCACATCTCCTCAGATGATCCAGTTCACAGTGGTACACAACACTGGAAGGAATTTCTATGATGCCTACTTCCCTCCTTTATTTTAATTTTTATTTTCGTACCAATTTCCCTCTTTTATGCCTTCTGGTTTCTGGAATATTCCTCTGCTTCCACATCCTATTATTCATTGAGCTTGCTTAGTATTTCATCCTTGAGCCCTGGGGATGATTTATTCTGACAAGCATGCCCTCTGGAGTCAGTTCTGTATTAGTCTGGGTCTCAGCAACAGTAAATGTCAACAGTGTGATCTCGAGCAAATCAGTTCATCTCCCTGCAGTTCATTTTCTTCTTATCCCAAATGTGGGATTATGCCTCCATATAGGGATATTGTAGGAGTTGAGTTATGTTGTTAATGATTATCCTAGTTATAATTTTTAAAAATGTCCACAAAACATTGTTCTCCCAATCTCAATGTTCTTTGGCAGTGAAGCCAGCTACTCTGATATTAAGGGTTAGGATTTATCTCTTTTCTGTGGCTTGTGACTGCTTTGGCCATAGAGTGTGGTAAAAGGGCATGCAAGTTCCAACACCAAATCTAAAGAGATTTATATCTTGTTTCCTGGATGCTTCTATTTGGAACCCTGGACTTCCATGTACAAACCTAATCATTCAGAGAAAGCTCACCCACAGAGAGGCCACATAGAGCCTGGTAGGTCTCAGATCATAGCCAGTATTGACTGTCAGTCATACAGTTGAGCAGAACTTGGAGTGATTTGACTCTCCTGCGAGTCAAGTCTTCCCAGCAGAGGCACTGGATATCATAGAGCACTGAAAAAACAACCCCATCATGCCACTTGCACCTCTAAACACATAATCTGAGAAGACAGTGTGGTTTTTTTTTTTTTTTTTTTTAAGCTGGTGGGGAGGTAGTTAGAGGCAAACTGAAATACTTTTCATAAATTCTAGCCATTTATCCCAGTTTTCTTTCTGTTTGATAAACACCATAATCAAAAGCAACTTGGGGAGGAAAACGTTTTGTTTTGTACTTACAGATTACAGTCCACCATGAAAGAAGTCAGGCCGGGAACTCAAGGCAGGAACCTGAGGTAGTAACTGAAGCAGAGACCATGGAGGAGTGCTGCTTACTGGCTTACTCTCTTTTGCTGGCTCAGTCTGCTTTCCTACACAACAAAAGTCCACCTTCCTATGGGGTGTCACAGCCCACAGTGGGCTGGGCACTCTCACATAATTCATTAAGCAAGAAAATTCCCCATAAGCTTGCTTACAGGACAATCTGATGGATGCATTTTCTTAATTGAGGTTCACGCTTTCCAGATGACTCTAGCTTACGTCAACATGATAAAAAAAGTCATTAACACAATTGAGCCTTTCTCAATTTGACAGATACTTCATTATTAAACTGTAATCTTTCACTTTTGTTTACCTCCAAGATATCATGTTAATATTACTATCGTAATATAAAAACAATATAACTTTTAAAGTCTTACAGCCTTCAAAAAATTCAAACACTTTAAGTCTTTTTAAAATATTCAATGTCACTTTAAAATCAAACGTCTCTCAGTTATGGGCTCCTGTGAAATAAAAAAAAAAATTCGCCCGTCATTACAATGATTATTATGACCTTCTAAGGTTCTCAACCTGTGAGTTGTAACCCCTGGCAAACCTCTGTCTCCAAAAATATTTACATTATGATTCATAACAGTAGCAAAATTACAGTTATGAAGTAGCAACAGAAATCATTTTATGGTGGGGGGTCACCACATCATGGGACACTGAGTTAAGGGATTGCAGCATTAGGAAGGTTGAGAACCACTGCTCTCAAGGTAATTTTTATATAGTTCAGTATTGGAGACATAAAAAAAATCAATAAAACCAGGCCCTTCTGATAGTGAACATGTAGAAATTCTTTATTTTCTTATCAAGTTAGTGCTGCCATCAGTAGGCACCCTAGAGTATCCTTTCCCTTAAAACTTCCTTCTAATGCGCATTTTAATGTTCTTGCTATCTTTTCTTCACTATTCCTCCCCACAAGCCACACCCCATTAACCAGGCTCAGTGTGTGTGTGTGTGTGTGTGTGTGTGTGTGTGTGTGTGTGTGTGTAGCATGGCACTTAAGAAGTGTGTGTGCGCGCGCGCGTGTGTGTGTGTGCGCATGTGTGTGTGTGTGCGCGTGTGTGTGCGTGCGTGTGTGCGTGTGTGTGTGTGTGTGTGTGTGTGTGTGTGTGTGTCTGTGTGTAGCATGGCACTTAGGAAGTGTGTGTGAAGTTCAGATTCCTTGTTTATGCCGAAAGTAATCCTATGGTCCTGGGAATGCGGCACTGAAAGAGACAGACAGCCTTGCCCTTAGGGAACTTATGTTGCAGTTTGGAAAATAACCTGAAATGAATGGTGTGGAGAAGCTTCAGTAGAAGCTTCAGGAACAAACTGTTGGGAGCTACTGCCTTGGTAGAAAGGTTAACAAAGGAAGACCCCAGTGAGAGGATGAAACATCAGAAAATTTTGAAAGAGGCGCGAGAGAGGGTCATCTGACATCTAAATAATGTATTTTGTCTAGGAGAATTGGGAAAAGCAACGGCCTCATATTAGTGGCTAGGACCGTTCGAGGATCCGCAGGAACATCCGTGAGGCTGGGAAGAGTAAATGAGCAAATGTGGACTGTGGAGGAATGGGTTCAACAGTGTCGGGCCTTCTGGGCCTGTGATTGGGGCATTTGACCCTGACTTCGGGATGGGAGAGCAATGAAGGATTTGGGACGGAGGAGTAACATCATCGGAGTTCCATTTAACGGGCTCCGCAGGTGCTGTATTCAAAGCAGACTGAAGAAGGCCAAGGTTGAGAGCAAAGAGAACAATTAGCAGCCATTTCAATTTCATCTGGGAAGGAGCTAATAGGATTTAGGATACTGTGATGGCATAGATAGAGATAAGGACAAAAGGCCCTCAGGTTTTGCTGGTGACCTGGACAAGGCAAGTATGCCTTCATAGTGTGAATTCTGAAAGCCAGGAGTGTGTAATGCCATCTGCTCAGGAGAAAAACGGTAGGTGGAGCAGAGCAGAACACAATCTCAGTTTGGAATTCTGGTGCCTACCATAGGGAAGCTTTCTTTCTGTTTTCAGAGGGTTTTTTTTTTTTAAGTTTTTTATATTTATGAGTGGGTCTCTAGGAGTATTTGCCACATGTATGCAGGTACCTCTGGAGGCCAGAAGAGGCCACTGGACCCCCTGGAACTGGAGTGACAGGTCGTTGTGAGCCACCTAATATGGGTTCTGGAAACCAAATTTAAGTCCTCCAGAAGAGCCATGCTCTTAAACATCTCTTTAGATCCCAGGAGGGACTTTCTTAAAGTCAAATATTACCTGTACCTCACAACAGAAAAACCGACCAGCCAACAAACCAACCAAACAAACAAATACAAACCAGTGTCACCATACAAAAGCTCTGCCCTTCTCATTGACTTTGGTCAATGTCCACACCTGGAGACCTGTGGATTGCATCACTGTTTTAAGAACCCCTGAACAGTTCCCCCTTTGTCGGGTTAGAAGAAATCCAGATTCCTTACCATAGCCCCAAGACTCTTCCCAAGCTTACCTTGTCCACTCTACTGGAAACAGTCCCCTTCTTCTTCATTGTGATACTGTCCTTGGGTGTACTGTCTCTTGCTTTGGATGCACCAAAATCAGTTTGGATTTGTAGTTACTGGTGTTTTTTTTTTTTTTTTTTTTTTCTGGAATATTTCCTTTTTCATTATTATTTCTTCTGGACTAAAGACTGCTTATGATTATAATAATCCTAGCCCATGTGTTCGTTTTATCAGAAAGCTCTTTTTAAAAATGAATTGCTTCAGTGTACCAAACAGTGGGTTTCATAATGACATTTCTGTGTGTGTGTGTGTGTGTGTGTGTCACTATTCTCTGTGCGGAAATCTCTTTTGTGCCCATTATTTTAATAGCACTTCTCATCCTGTGACACCGTGCATTTCCTTGCTTTCATATCCTGTGACTACTCCCGCCTTATCCCCTCCTCTCTGATGTCTTATTTGACTTCTTCGCTACTAGATTCATGGCAGTCTTGCATAGAGTTACTCATTAAATATTTGTCAAATAAATGAATGGAACTAAGATAAAATGCAAATAAAAAAACCCTTTCTTGTTTTATAATAATAGTTTTTTTTTAAAAAAATCAAATATTGTCTTTACCTTGGCTATAACTGTCCTCTGACATAAGTGAATGCATTTCATGGTTCAGATTTTACAAACACTGATAATATTTCAAGTGTGCTTACACCAGTAGTGTAAGATAGGTTGGCTTGTCCATCCCTGTTGTGAGTCTGAAAACAAGCCTCCTAGAGACCGGTTAACCTCCTTAAGCTCATTCTGAACTTGAACTTAGGTCTTTGACCTTGAGCCCCTATTAGTTGCATTTTCTCTGGATACTATGCCAGGTCTTTTTGATGCCACAGGCACTGATAATTGTCAGAAGGAGCAACATATAATCAAATGGGTCAGATAAAATTAGAAGTGGTCTCAAATTTTGCTGACTCCAGTCTTTGCCCATGTTTAGAACCAAAATCAGATTTACTAATGTTTTTGGCTTCCCTATGCTTGAATAACTCTCTTTAATTTAGGTACTAGCAGTGTAAGAGGGAATCTAAGATGTCTCCCAGGGATAGTCTCATTTTCAAACATTTGTCCTATTTCACAGTTTCCAGGTGCTTTAAAATCCTCTAGGAGACCAAACAAATGGCTGGTTTCAATATGTTCCACAAACCACAGCATTTTCCACAGTCCTCATTCCAAGGTGAGGGGATGAGGCATTTCCTCCTTGGGTTATTTTTGGAAAAGCTGTACAGGAGAGGGCTCCCTATACCCTAGCTCTTGGGCACTGTCTGCTTTTGTGTTAACCTACCCATTGGCAAGAATAATGTGCACTTTAGTAGAATGGTGCTTGGGTGTGGGGAGAGTGCAGGGAGGGAGCAAGGATGCTCCTAGGGCATCTATAGCCATAAGTCCTAAAATGGACGCTAATTTTGGAAGTCTTTGCCTTTATTAGCTCACTTCTACAAATAGGTGCGGCTTGAGTCTGTATTTCAAAGTCTGCTCTTTGGTCAGGAGTCAGACTTGGATATAAGGCTCTGTTTGTTTTGTTTAACCTCCCCATGATTTTGTTTCCTCAGGTTTCATGGGATCAATGATTCTTATATGTATTATTACCTACAGTTATACAACTAGAGAAACAGAGTTCTTACCACATAGTAATTGGTTAATAAATATTAACATCTACAATTAATACATGTTCATATATGTGTTTTAAAATGGTATGCAATCCTTGATATGTGACTGCATTTCACATTGAGGAAATGACATTTGCAGGGTTGTAAAAAGGTCAGAACGTGGAGCTGAGGAGATGGCTCAGTAGGTAAAGTGCTTTTCCTGCAAGCATGAAGATTTGGGTTTGAAGCTCTAGAAATCATACAATGTCTGCCTCAGTAGAGCATGCTTGTCATCCTAGTGCTTCTTCAGGGACAAGGAGGGCTGCAACAGGAGAATCACTGGATAACACTGGTCTGCTTTATCTAGTAGAAAAACCAACCAGCCATCACCACCACCACCACACCACCACCACTGCACAACCACCACCAGCACCACCACTGCCATGAGCACCAAACAACAACAAAAGACCCCATCTTAAGGTAGTAAGTGGATGAAGTCCTATGCTTAAGGTTGTTCTCAGATTTTTACATGCATACCATAGCATCTGTTTGTCCATATTCACACACACACACACACACACACACACACACACTCACACACACGCACATGCACACATGTACTTGTGCATGCACACACGTGTACACAGACAGATAACAACAACAATAAATAATAATAATAATAATAATAATAATAATAATAATAATAATATGTATGAGAAGTAGCCAGGCTCAGTTTGATCAGAATTTGGCATCTTCTAATGTAAGAGATAATAAAACTGAAGTCACTTTAGGTGAAGCTTGAAATTTAACTGTTGAATTGAGAATCTGTGTGAGCAGATGAACAAAGTACATGGTTTTGCTCCCTACTTCCATTGTTTACTACCACACAGCCTTGGGCCTTGGGCAAGCAGGCAATCTCTGCCTCCGCTTCTTTGGTTATAATGTCATTATCAACATCAAAGACTTACACTGAGTATCATGAACTAGAGCTAGTACATCCTCATTATTAGCTGAAAGCCTGACAAAAAATTCAGTAACTGGTACCATTATTATCATTTGAACACAGCTGAGTAATTGGTTTACAAGTGTAGAAACAGGATATTCATTTCAGTGCTCTTTTATAACTACAATGGGAACACCAAGAAAAGCTTTGAATAAAGCAGGCAAAATGTGACATTTAAACCTCTCTACCCCTAGTATTTGCTTATTCTCTATTTTTCATGGCCATTTACAGTCCTTTCTTTCCCTTCTCCCTCCTTTCTTTTCTTTCTCCCTTTCTTTCCCCTCTTTCCTTCCTTCCTCCTGTTTTTCTGCCTCTTCCTCCTTCCTTCTCTCCCCCATCCTTCTTGCCTCTTCCCCTCCCTCCATCACCCATTTTCCTTTCTTGTATTCTTATCTTCTCCTTCTTGAAGAGGTTCTTCTTATGTCATCTATACTGGCCTGGAAAGCTTGACACTCCTGTCTTAGCACTTAGCTAAGGCAAAAGGATCTCCAAAAATTCAAGGCTATCCTGGGCTATGTTTGATATTACATATAGCATTGAATTTTTAGTGTAGCCAGTATGATATCTATCTGGATTTCCAGAACTCACTCATCCTTCATAATCCATTGCCCTGACCAACAATAAAGTCCAACTGCTCATTTATTGAAGTTGTCCCCTGACTACCTAAATAATACTTAGAAAATAACTCTTTTGATAGGGCTATCTAAAGCTCCATTGGAGCTCAATGTCATGTTTCTCTTTCCTTTCTTTTTCAGCAACTTTATAAATATTCCAAATTGCAAATATTATTATTGTGTCAGTTTTCTTCAGATGCAAACATTTGACAAATAGCTCTAGTACTTTTCACAAAAAATTAATAAGTAGAAATTTCACTTCCCCATAAAACTTCAAGGAGTCCAAATGCTTCACCTGAGATTAATGCCCCATATAGGACAGTTGGATTCTCTTTGAGAATTTCATACATTTCGATAATGTGTTTTGATCAAGGCACAGCCTAGTCCCTCCCCTCCAGTTTCTCCCCGTCTCCCTGCTGCTTTGCCCTTTCACTTGACAAGCTTTGATTTTAACCCACAGAGTCCACTTAGTGCTGCGTATATGGGCGTGGGTATACAACCACCCACCAGAGTGGGACATGTGTAGCCCCTACAGGAACATATCTCTGAAGAAAACTGATTCTCACTCTGCCATCAGCCATCAATTGCCAAAGCTCCTCTGCTAGAGGTGTTACTTCAAGAGTCCTCTCCCCTTTCACTCTGGGATTTTGGCAGATAGGTTCCCATAGGTTGGAGCATACACTCACAACCCCTATGCATGCATGTGTCCTGTCATGCCCAATAAATACTGTTTCTCCGTAGGCATCTCCAATTTTAAAAGTAATTTTTTTTCACAGTGAGATTTAATCAGATCACAAATATTCCTCTGAATTTTGAGAATTCCAGGAAGAGTATAAATATTGTCAGAAACCCACGATGGGACATTTTACTGGGAGCATCTTTAACTAGATGACATACATCAGGCGAGTCTCCTAGTGGAGGATGGGCCAGTGATGTTTCATCTTTCCTTACTGCTTGCAGCTCAGTGACTGGAGCTTGGCTTACTGTATTACAGCAGATTCCCTTTCTATTGTCCCCTAATTTTAACTCCCTGTCACCTCTTTCTTTTACTCATTGTCAGTTGGTGTCTCTAAAATCAGGAACCCATTTGAACATCTGTGAACTAATTTTTAAAAGTCAGACCTGCTTCTAATTATCTTAATAAAGTAAATGGAATTAAAAGTACTATAATTTAGATGTATCTATTTGAGAAAGGAATACTAGGAACATCCAGGATATTTTTTGCATGCCCTAAATTGACCCCTCTTTATTTCCAAGCTGGCATGTTCTCTCCTCCCACACCACTACTTATGAGTAGATTCTGACCTACCTGTATTCCATTTATATAATACATAATTACATATTACAAGTTGATAACAGTAACCACTTTCCTTCTGGTCATGAAACTTTGTGATCTGGGTAACACTAATTGGTTTGTCTTATAAACAGTTGTAAACATATAACAATAGTGTTGCCCACAAACTTCATATATTTATTGGGTACTATGTAGTATGTGTGCTCCTGAATCTTCATGAGCTCCAGGGTAGTGGTGAGGAAAAAGCAGGTGCACATTTGCTTATCAAGCTGATTGGCTGTTTATCAAATATATTCCATTCTCCTAAACAAGGATCAATCTATGATTTCAGTAACTGCATCCTTCTCTCCTTTTTTGGTTCACAAATAAACTTGTTGCAAATATATGGCTTCAGAATATAATACAATTATTCTTGGAAAAGAGGGAAATGGAAGGGGGAAATGATATAATTATATTTTAATTAAAAAAATTAAAAGGATACATGAATATTTATAAAGACATAATTTTTCAGTGAAAAGTTATGAAGGCTATTCTGCACTGATGGAATGTATTTTTTGTGGTGTTTTGATTCTTTTGCATGTCTTATAAGCACTCTACCACTGAACTTTGCCTTTGACTGAACTATGGTTATTACATAAGTTCTTGTCCTACTTGGCTGGGGTTGTAGCTTGTGGTAGAGAATTTGCCTACTATGTACCAGACCATAGGTTCGACTCCCAGTACTACAATAAATGAATCAAAGAATGAATGAATAGATGACTGCTTCTAAGGATAAATATAGATTGAATGCTAGTGAAATCTGGAAGTATTTTCCATGAAAACTTTGGAAAATAGGTTCTTTTTCATTTAAAAGCTTTGGAGCTTGTTTATCAGGCTTACAGAAAGAGAAGGTTGTCTGCTGTGCTTTAGGAAATCACCACTGACTCTCAAAGGACCTGAGGAAGGAATCAGCAGCTGATACAGCCTCTCTAGGGTAACAACTGTTGTCTGCTGACCTGTGTATCCAGGGCCTGGTAAGCCTCCAGAGAATGCCATTGTAGTTAGGAAATGCATGTGATAATACTCACTGCCTTAACCAGGGAACCCCCTCCTTGCATTTGAGAGTTAAGTGACCACCCAGTCAGAAAGTCTTCTAAAACTTTCAAAAATATGTTACATTGTCTGACTGACTTTGTCTAGTGCATTCTGGTGGTTGGTCAGTAATTCCTCATTCATCCTTCCCCAGCCCCTGGCATCTACCATTCCATTCTTTATTATATGACTTTGACTATTTTAAATATCTCATATGAATAGATACATGAAGTATTTGTACTCTGATTTGCTTATTTCACTTAGTATGGTGCATCTAAGGTTTAGATGTTAAATGCCATTGCATATGGAGACTTTCTTTCATTTGAAAGCTGAACAATACTGTGCCTGTGTATATGCCATCCTCTCTTTATTTGTTCATGTGTAATTGAACATTCATGTTAGTTCCACACCTTCGCTACTTTTAATTGTGTAACAGTGAATTGAAGAGTGCAAATATTTCCTTGAGATGCTAGAATTGAACTGATTTCTTATTTTGATAAATGTGCAGAGCTAGACTTTGTCTCTTTTTAAAACAGTGTGAGTGTGTGTGTGTGTGTGTGTGTGTGTGTGTGTGTGTGCGCGCACATGCGCGCGCGCCCACATGCGCGCGCGCCCACATGATTTTGTGTTTGAGTATGGGCCACAGTGCATCTGTAAAGACAGGGTAGAGGACAATTTCATGTGTCAGCTTTAGCTTTCCACCTTATTGAGGCAGGGTCTTTCACCTTCCAAACTAACTGGCTTGCAAGCTTCTGGGAATTCTTCTGTCTCACCCCCCATCTCCTTGTAGTACTGGAATTCCAGCTATGTTCTACTGAAACTTGCTTTTCTGTGGGGTTACAGGTTTTCTAAGCCAGCTCCTCAAGCTTTTGCAAGCACTTTTCCCACTGAGCTGTCTCCTCATTGCAGCTTTGTCTTTTCAATAATATTCATATGAGCAAATGTGGAATGGAATATTATTGTGGTTATAATGTGCATTTTCCAAGAGTAACAGTGACCATTTTCTGCCATATATATATAGCAGATATTTTTATATTTTCATTGGTGAACTGTCTATTGAAGAACTTAACCCATTTGCCTTTGTGATTCCTCATATTGAGCAAAGAGACCAGCATGCCTTTGACTGAAAAGGGAAAAGTTAGAAATGAGCTCAATTCTAAAATTATTTCACTTCAGACAATATAGAGGCATATAAAACTATCAACATTTGGCAAAGAAGGAAATAAAAAACAATCATGTCCTGTAATAAATAATAAAACCCTTAGAGAGTGCTTAGTTATTTTATGACAAGTGATTGGAGTTGTGGAGGGAATAAGTGAGCTGGGTGAGGACATCTAACCACTTACTGGTAGAAGCAGATGTCGAACTAGCTGCTTGCTGCTTACTAAATCACACACAAGGAGAGCTAATGCTGTAACTACTAGGTCAGTAATGTGTCTGTTTTCGCTTTCCCATTTTATACCAGGGTGTTTTTGTGTTTTTATCCTCTATTGATGAAGATAAAAGAAATTGCAGTTGTTATGTTGCTATTATCTAATTTGAATTCAGGAATTTGAGTTAGAAGTGCCTCTTAATTAAACTTAACCCTACAAACTGGGCATTGCCTATGGTAACAGGTAGAGAATCGTTTAGATGAGACTAAAACAGAACAGATAAAAGGTGCAATGACAGTTCATGGTAAGAATCCTAACACCACATTCTACCTTACGTTATTATTTGGAGTTCAAACCAAAGAATATTTCCAGCCATTGTAAACATTGTGACTTCAGCCAAACCCACAGACTTCTGTTTGCCTCTTTCCTTCCTAATGAAATAAAATTGTGATGACTAGTTGTAAGAGAAATACTATTAGAACACCTGTTTGGCAAGAATCTGTTAGGTGTTCATCAAACAGAGTTACCCATAGTCTGGCATTTCCCACACACGATTCATTATTTCTTGAGCTGAAACAGGAAAGACCCAATGAGGGAAGACTAGCAACTGAGATTTTCAAATATCCCTAAGGAGTCTTTTAATAGTGACAGTCTGTTTGACTTTCCCCGGGGCTCGCCTGAAAGGAGCACCCTCCTAACAACATAGTCAAAGCAACAAAACATTGTTTATCTAACATGCAAGACGAACAATATGGGGATAAGTTTTGCCTTTCTAAAAGTAATATCGAAGGTCTTTCTTACACATGTCTTACATGGGGGATGGAGGGTGCACCTGCATATGGAGAACTGTACATATGACCTGAGGCTGCCTGGTCATCATCCTCAATCGCTCTTCTCTTTACTTATTGAGGCAGAAGTTCTCAGTTGAACCTAGAGCTTGTTGATAGGCTGATCTAGCTAGCTAATTGGTAACAGGGATCCCCTGGTCTCTACCTTCAGAGTCCTGGAATTAGAGATGGGCTGCTATATCCAACAAGCATTCTTGTAGGTGCTGGGGATCTGAATTTCATTATTCCTGTCATTAGGTGCTTTACTTTCTGAGCCATCTCCTTAGCCCGTACATACCCTAACTGCCAACAATCAGTATCTAGTTATCATTCTACTGCATCACCAAATTACTTACACATATATCTGTATCTCTAAGAGATCTGGAGTTTTTAAGTATTACTTATGTATTAATCCTTCTAAAACACAAGTCTTTGAACATGTTGAATGATTGTAGAATTATTTTTACTCTAAAATGCCTCTATCACCACTACAACAGAGGAGCCTCAACTTCATAAAACTGTAAGAAAACTCTATTGTAAATGTAATAACAAGATTAAATGCTTTTTATACAAGTAGGCCAGTTCATAGCTAGTGAACCAATAAGAAAGATAGTTTGTTTCATATTTGCAAATTCTAAAATAATTCCAAACAATAGTGCATCTTTATCTCATCCCAAGGAACAATCAGAAATTTAGATACTATTTATTGTTGGACTGTAGGGCTTCAGTCTGCCATGCTGAGCAGTTCAGTACTTGCAA
Organism: Onychomys torridus; assembly: GCF_903995425.1. Lineage (NCBI taxonomy): Eukaryota > Metazoa > Chordata > Mammalia > Rodentia > Cricetidae > Onychomys > Onychomys torridus. The sequence goes on from NC_050455.1 coordinate 29,728,863, forward strand.
CTGACCTGGGACAACACAGAACAGCAACATAAGCCCCACTACCCCTGTAGAGCTCACTTAGCCTATGCTTGATGGAAGCTGTTTAGATAATCTTTAACCACAGTTGTCTCTGGCTGGATGGATATATCTACCTTAACTCATAGAGCTGTACCCCAGAGAGTCCAATTTGCCAATATTTATGTTGTTTATTCTTTTATACACCAGGCATAGAGTTTTATCTCTGTGCAAGACAACACCCAGGTTCTAGGAATTCTGAAATGAGTAATAACACCTTAGTGGGGAATGAGGCTGGAAGAACTTCACTATGAAGCCTGGCTGGCATCCACTAAGTCTCTAGTGAGTATCTATACACCTTGGTTCCTGCTCTCAAAAGTTAAAACCAAAGGATAGACAAACTGAGTCTGTAGGTGTCATAGTTTGATCATTTACTACTTCTGATGTTATTCAAGTTAATAATTAGAAAGAAACAAATACAACTTTAAATATACCTTTAAAATGAATATTAAAAGGATGCCAACAGACCTTGTGCTCAAGGACCATAGCTAAAGGACAGTGTTTATTTAGTAGGATTAAATGTATAATCAGTATGTAGTGTGATTAAAGCATTAAATAAGACAATATCATACATAGTTTTATGTTTCTATGTAATTAAATAGACCATAAGTGTAATATGTACCAATACACAGGAAGAGAGTACACAGTTACTAAAAGTCCTTGTTCCATTATTAACCAATACATGCTTTGATTCAAAAGAGTAGAATTAGGGAAAATGTTCATTCTTCTTGAATGCTTTCTGTGTTGCAAGACATTGACTGCTACACTTTAAAAAGTTTGACCTCACTTCTTTTGCATAGCTATTTTTAACAAGTATTATAAACTTTGATGTTAAAACATCTTGCAAATATAAAGCCATTATACAGATGAGTTTTATTGTGCCTTTCCCCACTTTTGGTCAACTTGATAACAAGTTAGAGTCATCTGGGGAGAGGGAACTTTAACTGAGAGATTGTACCCATTAGATTCCTGGAGTTAAGACGGTGGGGCCTTTTTTGATTAATGATTGATGTGTGAGGGCCCAGCCCACTGTGAGTGATGCCATCTTTAGTTCTGAGTAATATATTAAAGCAGACTGAGCAATCCCTGGGAAGGAAGTTAGTAAATAACATTCCTCCATGGATTCTGCTATGGTTCTTGGTTATGTTCCTCCTTGAGTTTCTACCCTGACTTCTTTTCCTGATGGACTATGATCTAGAAGATAAATTAAAGTCCTTATTCCTCACATCACTTTGGCCATGGTGTGCTGGGGATGTTCTTTATGTCAAATGTGTTGCTCTGATTGGTTAATAAATAAAACACTGATTGGCCAGTAGCAAGGCAGGAAGTATAGGGGGGACAAACAGAGACGAGAATTCTGGGAAGTGGAAGGCTGAGGCAGAGAGACACTGCTGGTCTCCGCTATGACAAGCAACATACTGGTACTGGTAAGCCACGAGCCACATGACAAAGTATAGATTAATAGAAATGGTTTAATTTAAGATGTAAGAACCAGATAGCTAGAAGCCTGAGCCATTAGGCCAAACAGTTTAAATAATATAAGAATCTGTATGTTTATTTTATAAGTGGGCTGCAGGACTGCCAGGGTTTGGCGGGAGCTAGAAAGAAAAACTCCAGCTACAATGGTGTTTATCACAGCAATAGAAAACAAAATAGGATAGTGTTTCTCTTTTTCCATGTCATAATCCTATCAGAGAACTATCCATGTATCACAGAGGAAATTACTAATCATATTCTTTTGAGAACAGTCCCTATATTGGGGGAAGACATGAATACAGATACTGCCTCATTGAAATGTTCTTCTAAACAAGTGATGTGTCCAAAATTTTTCATAGCTCTTACAGAATTCTGTTCCATTTCTATGTGCCATTGACTTTGAGATTATTAAAGAACCAGTAGCTGGTTTCAAAGCTATCTTATTTGCAGATTTTGTAGATAGGTCCCCTTATGCCCACCAAACCTGTCAGTCTATATTATACCCAGATAAGTTGGTTAAAATGGGTATTCACTTCACTTGGATTCATTTGTTGAAGAGTACATTGGCAGAGAATGACTTATCTTCTCAAGGTATAAAGTGCTTTGTCCTCAGTGGTTGTCCAATAAATATTTGATGTTGGTTGAGTAGATAATGTTGATGGTATGTTGAGTTCACTTCCTTGGAATCATGGATGTTACACTCTTTGCCAATCAAACAGATATAAACAAGTGACCCACTGAAAGTTGATGAAACCCTCTAGTCATCAAGAAGCCACTTGTTTTCAACCAGCAAATGTTTTCCTGTTAAGACCTTAGTCTCTGTTCTGGACAGTTTGTCTGTGGGAATTTAATGGCTCAACTATCTTCTATTCTGTCATAAAGTTTAATACTATGTTGTCAAGGTAATGGACCAGAAAATAGGACAAAAGTTTACAAATCAGCCCTAAGAATTTTACATTTCCTTTTTTTTTTTTTCAGCCAGCATGACATGATAGGCCCACTTAGGGATGGTTACTTCAAAATTGAAGGTACTGTACACAAATGGTACAAATATGAGCTATGACATCCAGAGGCCTATAGGAAGATTATGTGTGAGTAGATTAGAGAAGATCCTGAGTGCTATGTTTGTTTATATAGTTCATGATCTGTGGCTTCATGTGAGGCATTCCCCTGGCCTGGTTTTAAAGATCCAGTAATGCACAGTGATGCTGATGGGCAGGAGGCTGAACTTGTGTGCGAAAGAACTCATCTGCAAGTAGCTTCTGAGCAGGAAAAACAAGAAGATGGGATTTAGGGGTGACACTGTTAAAATCCAGAAAGCTCTGGTGAACAGAGAAAGAACACCAAACCTCTTCTGAAGGAGTGGGTCCCAATCTAGTGATCTATTGAAAAGAACAAGGACCCCAGTCCTTTTTTGTTAGGGGAAAGGGATCTACTCTTTATGAGAGTGTGCAAAATATGATTTGTTTATTGTTCCTGCCCCAAATAGAACAGAATTAAAAGGTCAAGTGAAGCGTAAAGGGAATTAACAAATGTACGATTCCCGCAGCTTGTTGAAAAGACATGGTTGTCTGCTTCTTTTCTTTCTTTCTTTTTTTACCTTGAGAATTTTGAATTGCTTGTCTTATCCTTGAGTCAGCATTTATCTTGCTAAAAGAGATCATTATCCTAAGAAAAAAATGTATTCTATTGCTATTATCTTTTAGGTAATTATTAATATCATTTTTTAATAAATGGATATAATTAACTCACAGACTGGCATCTTTCTTTAGAATTTTCTCTTTTCTGTCTCTTGAGCTTATCCTGATATCTGACTTCAGTGTGTAAATATCTGTTTAGAATTGATTAAGTGACCTCATTCGGGCCCCAGTGAGTGGAGCAGTGGAGACTGTCAGACTGAGCCCTAATGTACTGATACAGGGTCAAAATTAACAAACAGAGGAAAGATATGTAGAGAATAAACCATACAGGCAAATCCCCTGAAGATCCCATTTACACAAAGCCTGGATGTTAGGGAAGGAATGTTAAAGGAAAATCATTACTAGATTAATAACTTATACATATGTGATTAAAAATTCTATGTACTGAGAGAAGGGGGTTTTCTTAGAAGATTAATTTGAAAAAATAATGTGCCAGAGGCATCCCTCAAGTGTCCTCAAATCCTCCTGTTCTCTCTCTATTTTTATAAAGGGTAGAATTTGACCCAACACATTACCTCGCCCTCAGTACTGCTTTGCAGCAATTCTTTCATCTACAGATTTCAAAGTGTTTTCAAATATGTAAATTAGCGAGCCTCCCCACTTTTCTCTATAGAGATAGTTCATTTAAGTAGCACAGAAACTTACCTAAATGGCTTTTTCAAGGTCACTGGAGAAGTCTTTTGTGTAATCTGGATATGGATATTCAAAATGTAAAAATACCTTGCAGACTCAGTGCGGAGCTAGGTTCTTTGAAACTCTTGGCAAGTAACACTGAGGGAACAATTAGTTTTCTTCTTTAATCTTTACCAAGAGCCTTCTACCAGATGGCCTTCTCTCAGCCCCAGAAAGCAGCCACAGAGGCAGAAACTTCTGTCTGGTTTACCTCCAAAGCGCGCGCTCTCTCTCTCTCAGTCTGTTTTTCTGTGTCTGTCTGTCTCTCTGTGTCTCTGTTTTTGTGTCTGTCTCTGTAGGTATGTCTGTGTGTGTCTGTGTGTGAGAGAGTTTTTCAAGACAAGATCTCACTGTGTAGGCCTAGACTGACCTACAACTAATGATCCTTCTGCTTCCATCCCTCAACGTCACCCCTAAGTTTTGGGAGTGGCGGGAAGGCCATGATTGAGAGCCAGAAAGAGAACTTATACAAGTCTGGATCAGGAAGCGTCTCCAAACAGATGAACTCGCTCAGTTCTTAGCATGGCAAATGAGAAATGACAGCAATCTAATCTGATAGAACTGCCACTCCCAGACTGAGACTCAGCTGGGGTAGAACAAAGGCCACTCCTGACTGCTCTCATTTGCTCAGCAGAAATTGCGTGCTAAGAAACGGCATATGTAGTGGTTCATCCTAACCTAACGGCATGTGCTACAAAATCAAGACTGCCACAGCCCACCAACTTACACAGGCTATGTCTCTGTTACTGCCATGCTTGTATTCATCATAGCGTGATAAATGAGTTTGTGTTTTTATCTGCTGTGCTCTGAAGGGCCTATTCTTTCAATAACTTGACAAGTCCTCCACTCCGCTAGGTTTATAGACATGTGTTTGCAGACCTGTGTAATAATAATTGCTTATCTGAGACTTAATTCTTTTTTTTTTTTTTTTATTGCTTTCCCCAGTGAAAGTGACAAACATTTGCTGGATACTTATTTTTGTTACCAATCATTGTGTTAGACCTAAGATATGTTGCAATCTTGCCCCTCCCTTTCACAAGGAAGACAGACAATACACAGGAACGTATCTTGTGATCCGCAGGAAATCTTGTGAAGTGGGTACAGAATGCGTGCATCATGGGAGGCCTGTCTTCCAAATAATGAGAGTTTTACTGAGCCCTGCAATATGGTAAACCAGACTTTCAAAAACACACAAGGGGAGAGTGCCCTTGTAGATGGAACCACAAAAGTAAAGAGCAGATATCAAGTGGAAAAAGAGATTGGCACATTAGAACCCAACCCCGTCTTAATGAGCCAGTGTGAGTTAGTAGGAAACTGCTGCAGAGAAAAGGTATACTGTGTGTACCCTGGAAAGACTGTGTCCTTCATTGTTAAGACAATGGCCAATCTATCATGGGTTTTAAGTAGGACAGTAATATGCTCTGATTACAAATTTTAACAATTACTTTCTTTTAACCATTACATTAAAAGAATAAAAATTATACACATTAAAAGGTCAGACTTATGCTTTAAAACTTATAAGAAGATAATCTTGCTTGCAAACTGTTTGGCCTTTCCCTACATATTTAGTGTTTCAGCATGTGGAACAGGTTTTCTTCTTACACCTTGTAGCCACTGAAGAAACTGGAGTAGAAAGTAGCTTTTACTCTCATTTTAATCTTTTAAATGATTTATTCTTGTTTTTTTTTTTTTTGTGCGTGTGCGTGTGCGTGTGTGTGTATGTGTGTGTGTGTGTGTGTGTGTGTGTGTGTGTGTGTGTGTGTGTGTGTGTGCGTGTGTGTGTCCTTAGAGGCCAGATGAGGGCATTGGAGCCTCTGGAGTTTTAGGTGCTGTGCTGGGATGCTAACCCTGGCCCTTTGCATGATCAGTTAGTGCTCATAACCGATGAGCCCTCTCTTCTGCCCTCATTTTAGTCTTTACCACACTACTTTCTTGAACACTCATAATCACAGAATGAAATGCTGTTTTGAGGGGAAGATCTACCTGGCACCATCAGTCTCTGCAGTAATTGTGATTGGCATTCTTGCCTTCCAGGATCAGGGACCCCACGTGTTTCTGTGACATTACTCTTCCTTCTTTGTGGTCCTAACCAACTGCTATGCAGATACCTCATGCTGTGAATCTCACCACTCCTTTTTTTTTTTTTTTTTTTTTTAAGTTAATAAGATGTTCTCCTATGCCAGATGTTCTGCTGCTGAGTTCTGAGGGCTGGGACTATTCTCCTCCCTTTCTATTTCTAATTTCTCTCAAGGAGCTGGTGCACTGGGTACTCAGAACTGGGTGGCTAGAGACTTAGACCATGTCAGGACATGTCAGGACACATCTGAGTGTGGGAAAAGGGCACTGTTAATAACTAGGACATGTGTAAAGTTGTCCTAACCACACTGAGCTAGGATTGTGACTCCCTTAGTAATCACTACAATAAATTACCAGCACAATTGTGAGTGCTAGGGTCCTGGGGTTCTTTATAAGCAAAGGATAATCTAGTGACTCAGTTGGTTTAGGGCAATGGGTTCCAAAGCAAGGCGACATCATGCATAGTCGATATTTGCAAGTGACTGGCCATCAGAATCAAACACTTCCATAATTCCCCCTTTGGTTCTTCATTAATCTTGCTAATCATTATAAAGAGGAACCCTCAGTTGGATGCCTGATTAGCGTCACCCCTCTAACCTCTGCTAATAACCTTCCTTTATTAAGGAACCAACTTTAGAATTGGAATCTTTGAAGAGGGAATGGTGACTGTCTGCAGTTTGATATTACTGTGTTAATTAGGTTTGTTTTGACTCTTTTCTTCTTTTCATAATTTATGGTACTTTCCCAGGTAGGATTAGGATATAAAGTTTAATTCCTAATGAATGTTTTGAAATAGAAGGTGTAAAATTTAAAATACCCCAGTGAAGAGTTATGAGATTTTTAGCAAAAGAGAAATCCCACATCAAGTTGACATACGTGAAGTTTAATCTTAGTTTTCAATTTGACTGGATCTGTGGATCTGTATTTGACTAAGAAACATACCTGAGGTGTGGGGGGGGGCAATGTCTGTGATTGTAATTTCAGGAAGAATTATTTGAGAGCTAATTCTCCTAAGGTGAGTAGCATTGTTCTGTGCTGGCTCAGCTATAAGCAAGTCTGAGTATTTACCAATCTGATTACCTGAGTAGGCCAGTTCAGGCACCCTCTCCTCTATTGCTAGTAGTGTAATCTGGGTCATCCTTGTGGATTTCTGGGACTTTCCCTAGCACCAGGTTTCTCCCTAAACCCATAATGTCTCCCTCTATCAAGAGATCTCTTTCATTGCTCTCCCCCTCTCCCCCTCCCCCAGCTCAACCATCCTGTTCCCTGATGTTTTCATCCTCCCTCCCCTCCCCTCTATTGCCCCGCATAATAGAGCCTTCTTCATCTAGTAACTGATGGAAGCAGATGTAGAGATCCACAGCCAAGCACCAGGCCAAGCTCCGGGAGTCTAGTTGAAGAGAGGGAAGAGGGATTACATGAGCAAGGGAGAGTAAAGACCATGATGGGGAAATCTACAGAGACAACTGAACCAAGCTCATATGAACTCAGGAACTTTGGACTGACAGCTGTGGAACCTACATGGGAACAGACTAGGCCCTCTGTATACAGAAGACAGTTGTGTAGCTTGGTCTGTTTGAGGGGCTCCTGGCAATAGGATCAGGATCTATCCCTGGTGCATGAGCTGATTTTCTGGAGCCCATTACCTATGGTGGAACATCTTGCTCAACCTTGATGCAGGTGGGGATGGGCTTGGTCCTGCCTCAACTAAATGTACCAGATTTTGCTGACTCCACAGGAGCCCCTACTCTTTGGGATGAGGCGATGAGGGGATGAGGGGTGTGCTGTGGGCGTAGACTGGGGTGGAGGGATGAGTGGGGGATCTGTGGTTGGTGTGTAAAATGAATAAAAACATTCTTAAATTAAAAAAATATGTCTGGCTGGGTGACAGTGGTGCACGCCTTTAATCCTAGCACTTGGGAGGCAGAGCCAGGTGGATCTCTGTGAGTTCGAGGTCAACCTGGTCTACAGAGCGAGATCCAGGAAAGGCAAAGCTACACAGAGAAACCCTGTCTCCTAAAACAAAAACAAAAACAAAAACAAAAAATATGTCTGAGTAGTCAAATAAGGAAATAGACCTTGGTGGCTAGCTTTAGGAGTGTCATCCAAGGGTTTTTAGCAAGGCAGAGGGAATGGGGGAGAAGGGCAAGGCCTGTCAGAGCCATGTGAGCTAGTGTTCCTTCAGGATGGTCATTGGTGATGCATCTGTCTTTGAGTCATTTCTGCCCCTGTAAATAATCTCTCGCCCATATTACTGTAGGTAATCCAAGAATTCATTGGTTCACCTGTACTTTGGTCTGTCTTCAGTTACCTATCTGGGGTGAGCAGATGGTGTGTGTGTGTGTGTGTGTGTGTGTGTATGTGTGTATGTGTTGTGTCTCCAGGAAACAGCTGACTACCAAAGTCCAGCAACCAAAAGCCCCCTTTGGTTCACCTAATGAACGTGCCCAATTAAAATTACACACCTCATTCTAACATGGGGTTTCCCCTTCATAAACCACCATTTGCCTCTGGGCCATGCCTGTCTCCCTTCTATCCAGAGGCTGTCTGTTGTCCCTCTGGGACAAATATGCCTTCTCCCTTGTCACCTGTCTCCTTTACCACCATATCCTAGTCCATTCGAACACAGACTTAACCCTTCTTCTCTTCTTAAAGATTATACCTGCATGATTGTTTATGAATAATTTTCTGTCTGTGTCAGAAAGAAGCCCCCTTTTTTACTTCCCCACTTAATAAAGGATCTCTCTGTGGGGGGGGGGGAAGGAAGTCTGAGTAAAAACCAGTCTCTCTTGCTTGCTATTGGTGAATACATCTATCCCAAACCCACTAGTCCTCTGTCCTTCACTGGCATCAGAGCCCAGCATCTTTAGTTTTCCAGTGTGGATTAAAGACCCATAGTTCTCTAGGAATCCTCTTGGCTATTAGCCCCAAATGGGTGCTATGGAGGCATCTTGCCTTGTGACCTGTGCAGTTGCTCTCTTGAGGTGCAGGTGGCTGTTGTTGGATTGCCAACCCCATATCATGTAAGATAATCTAATACATCCTCTCTATATCTCTATCTGTATCTCTTCCATTAATTCTGTTCTTTTAAAGGACCCTGATGAATAGAGTATGCAAATGGCTATAGTTTGGAAAGTGACTCAGAACAATGATTCACAATGACTCCCTTCTCTCTTTGTTTGTATTGACTACTATACCAAAATACCATCCACTTGGTGGCTTAAACAATAGAGATTGGGAAGTCCAAGACAAGTGTGCCAGCATGGTTGAGTTTCCTAGGGGGTTGTAAGGGGCCTCTCAGAGTCGGTATAGGACACACCCAGATACCAAATTCTCAGCACAAGGGAGATGTGTTAACCTGGAGTGGCAAGCCAGGTGTGGGGGACTGGATTGGACAAAGACAGACAGCAGGTGTTTCTGTAAGAGTGTTTTTTAAGGATAAAAAAGGGCGAGTCTGTGCTAGGATGAGTTGGTAAATCCTGACTGGACATGTCAGCCAGTAGAGCCAAATAACAAATTTTGATTGCTGGACCTTGGTGTTTTGATAGAGGGACCTTGGAGTTTTATTCAGGTATAACAAAGTGACCAAATAAGGGAATGGACCTTGGGGGCTAGCTTTAGGAATGTAATCTAATAGTTTAGCAGGGAAGAGGGAAAGGGTGGGCAAGGCCTGTCAGCACCGTGTTTGCATTGCTCAGGCCTGTTAGAGAGCCCTTCAAGGGCTCTCCTTGCATGTATATGACCAACCTCCTGCTGTAGTCTCACAGAGTAGGGAGAAATAACTCAAGTCTCTTCCTCTTCTTGTAAGGACATTGATCTCATTATGATGTCTCTACTGTCATAACCTTTCTAGACTCAATTACCTCCTCAGAGCCTTGACTCCCAATACCAGCACAGCATGGATTTGTGTATTTACACATTCTTTTTTCATTTATATGTTAGTAAGTGTGCAGTCTGATTCCAGATATTAACCATTATGAATAATGCTGCAGTAAACACGGTTGTGTACCTATATTCATCGTAAGCTTAGATTCCTAAAGGTATACAGCCAAGAGTGGTATGACTGGGCCATATGGTATTTCAATGGTAGTGTATTTGAGGAGCCTACATCCTGATTTCCATAGTGGCTGTATTAGTTTACATTTCTACCAGCAATATATAAAGGGTCCTTTCCCTCCATGTCCTTGCTAACACTTATTGTCATCTGTTTTCTTGACAATAGTATCTGACTGGGATGAGATGGAACCTCAATGTGGTTTATGTGCAGTTTCCTAATGGCTAAAGATTAAACCTTTGCTGTTATTGTTGTTGTTTTAACAATTTTACCAGAACATGTATTTTTCTTCTCTCAGCAACCTTACTTTGCTATTGCAGAAAAAAAATAAAAGCACAGCACATTGAATTGTGTTCTAATTTCAAGCCAGAAGAAACCTGTTTGGTGCATATCGAGCCAAACAGGTGTGAGTAGATGAGTGCATGCTTATAAGTCTGGTATAGGTGTCACAAATGTCTATTTACATTTCTGAAAGCATAAGGACATTAGCATGATGTAACATTGTTACCTTCATCATCAACAGGTAAGAGGCTTAAAAATAACAATAACAAACAGCAACAATATCAATACTACACACCCAAATAATAACCTGATCTTCACTCAGTGTCTTCTGTTTTCTCCAAGGGTTCTCTGTTCAGAAGGCTGCCTAAACTATTACTTGACTTTTATATTATGTATTAAATTGTGTACTAACAGGTGGAGATAGTATGATCTTACAGCACTTTGTTAAGAAACACAATTAAATTAAGTAAACAACCTGTGACCAAGAAATGGACTTGTGGCCATGCCCTGTAATCCCTTTCAGTCTAAATGCTAATAATTTTAAAGAGTAGTACCCAGGAGAGCTATGGAATTGTGATCTTGGCTGTATCCTCTGTACCCAAGACAGTGCTTGATTCTTAGAATACTCAATGGGCATATGGCTTACTTATTAAATAGCCACAACATATTTTTACTATATTTTGTACATTGGTCTTAATTTTCACTGTTGTGTTCCAAGTTCACACAGGGGTAGGTGTAGAATTCAAAGCTAGATATGTCTGACACTTAGGCTTTAGTCTTTTTCCTCTACAGAACAAGAAAGAGTTGTATGGCTTCAAAAAGGGCTTTATATATGAAAAGAGAAAACTCTAATAGTTCAGAGTTAGAATAAGGTTCTTTTGTATGGTCAGAGGATAGAAATATCAGAGAAGAGAGAGAGAGAGAGAGAGAGAGAGAGAGAGAGAGAGAGAAGAGGAGAGAAGAGAAGAGAAGAGAAGAGAAGAGAAGAGAAGAAAATAATAATCCCTCTGTAATTCTGGAATTGTGTAAAAGATTTTTTTCTGCCCCTCAGAGGTTGGGAAGAGACTTCAAAGAGTGATAAACATATACTTCGTTTAAAAAATAAGTACACACACACACACACACACACACACACACACACACACACCAGCTCCCCTCCCCGCTCTTCCTCTTCTCTTGTTGAATAGCTTCTCTTTACCAGCCTGGGGACATTGAAGGACTCAAGACAGACACCATGACTGGATTTCTCCTTCAAGTCCTGTCTCTCTTTGGCAGCAGGGCTGTTGTCTGTGGTGAATGGAGACCAGAATGTCTCCAGAAGGGAGCAGAGAGTAGCACCAAACAACCTTCCAGGAGATGACGGCATCAAAGATACCCATTCACTAGAGTCTGCAGATTCCTGTAGCTTTATGAATAATTCAACTTGGTAATGCTTCATCAAGTGCAGCAGAATCACCTCAAAAGCCATAGAAGCTAGGTTTTCAAAATCTAAAGTAAAGCATATCAGGAATGTGTCCCTCTATGCCTAAATTTATTACTTTTTCATTTCATGGAGAAAAATGTGTGAGTTTGCTATGCTTTCCCACTTATTGTGTGAGGTCCAGCTTCTGTGTCCCACCATCAGGCCACATGTATAGAGTACACGGATCCAATAAGCTTTCTACTTGGTGTTTTCTTTGACAAATTACAGCTGGATACTGTGCTTGTCTCTGGGAAGAATCTAGTGAAATGGGTATTTATTTACCATCCTTGCTGAGTCACATTCCCAGTGCCATGACAAAACATTTTCTTCATCTGGCCCCTCACTATGAATTGAACCCAACATATTTAAATTGGTTGATTTGTTGTTTCTTGGTATTCATGACTTGGATACACAAGTTTTAAAATATGCTTCTCCAGTCCCAAGGTGAATGAACAGGAAAAATGGGTGATTCAGAAAACTCTATCCCAACTTCCACTGAACATTCAAAGTATCTTCCACAGAGGTGGATCCTTACAGAAGACAGGGTAAGCTGATTCACTGTAATCAATAGACGGGAACTCTGTCACCTGAACCTAGCAACATCAACTACTTTCTTCTACTCTTTATCTCACTTCCTCGTCTGTTATCTGTGGGTAAGAATGATTCTGACCTCAAAGTTTCTTGAGGATTGTTAATAAATGAAGGGCATTTGGGGGAAAGGTGGAACACAGTGCAGGGCACTTTATAATCTAACTGCTATCAGTTATGCTCTGCCTCATCTTGACACCCTTGCTATGCAAAGCTTTTCCTCTGGGCATGCAGACAGCATGCAGCAGATATTAACTTAATAAATGGGTGAGTGATTACTTGACTTTTCATCCCAAGGTCTTCTCTGTTTTTCATTTTCCTGGAATATATTTAATGTATCATCAGCTCTCCCCATCTGTACTACCCTTTGAGACAAGGCTTCAGAATATAATCTCAGCTGGTCTAGAACTCTGTAGCGTCAATACTCCTGATTTATCCTCTTGAATGGTGTCAAGTCATGTCAGTATTTCCCATGTTTCATCAGTTCTCCATACATGTTTCCTGATATACATGATCAGTAGAAGAAACACAATAAACAGGGAGTTGTCCAACTCATTGACAGTGACACTCTTCCTCAAGTGACCAATACAAAGTGAATGGTTTGAGCTGATGGGATTTTGAAACTTAGCTTTTCTGCTGGTCAAAATCTCTTTATACAAAAGCACCATGTACAATATAAACCCACTCTGAGGCTTTTAGATATGACGTACTCAAGATCACAGGGGCAGAGGGGCTCTAGGAATAGTGTAGAATACTAGCCCCCAGGTGTTTATAGTTCATCCTTAACAATTGCACTGGGAGAATTTGTAGTAATGATTTTGAAGTCTGAGGTCTATTCGATGTTGTTGTAGCTCCCAAAGGAAATCTTAGACACTAAATTCTGTCTATTTCACCTATGAGCACAGTAATCACTCCCCATCCCCTCACCTTACTCTGTGATAGGCAGTTATGTATGTGATATTGGAATACTTTGTATATAACTTGCAGGAGATAGGATGGCCCAAAAGCATCCTGCCTTCCTGACCATCAAGGACCTGGATTGTGCAGGCTGATTGCTATTTATGATCATGAAGGTGAAAACAGAGCAGGTAGCAATGGTCACACAATCCATCCAAATTCTTCATGTTCATCTTATTTCACCTGAAGTGATTCCCAGAGAATTTAAAGTGCTGGAAAACTTCCTTTTAACTCCATTCAATTTTTGCTCCTTTGGGTACCAGACATCAAATATCAGGACAGACAAAAGCAACTTTTCAGAGGGCTAGGTGTCTGCGTATGCACAGGGAAAATGGAGGTCCAGAAAAATCCCTGGAAGACCTTAGATTTATACCTCAAGTTTATCTTTGGCACAAACACAGGCTACGAAATGAAAAACAAAATAACAACCAATAAACAAAAACAAACAAAAAATCCACAGCAACTCCTGGGAAAGAGAAAGAATGTGGTTTCCAGAGTTTACACCATTATAGAGCCTAATGTTTACTCCTTGAGAATCAGGAGATTGTGTTCCATTAAAATAAAAACAAATTCTGCAGCAATAATTGATGAAAAGATCACAGGATAAGATTTCTTAGACAAAGACTTTGAAACTCTTATGTTAGAGGTGCTAAAATCAAGAAAACAAAGTCCTGGGACGACCAAGAAAGAGTTAGAATATCCATAAAGAAAGAATGAAGAAATTTTGAACTGAAAAGTGACAACAGCAGAAACAGAAAAAGTTTGCTAGAGGGCCTATGGTGATATATTGTGTACCCTAATAAAGCTTGCTTTGAAGATCAGAGTGCAGAGCCAGCCACTAGGTTAGACATAGAGGCCAGACAGTGGTGACACACACCCTTAATCCTATTACTCAGAGACCCATTTGAATCTGTATGAGTTCAAGACCACACTGGAAATAGAACCAGGCAGTGGTGGCACACACCTTTATTCCCAGTACTGAGAAGCACACTTGCCTTTAATCCCAGGAAGTGATGGTGGGGTGGAGAAAGGTATATAAGGCATGAGGAACCAGCAACTAAGGCAGTTCAGCTGAGATTCTTTCGGATGAAGACTCAGGCTTTCAGTCTGAGGAAACAGGATTGGCTGAGGAATTGGTGAGGTAAGGTTGGCTGTGGCTTGCTCTGCTTATCTATCTTTCAGCTGTCACCCCAATATCTGACTCCTAGTCTTTTATTAAAAGACAATCTGAGATTTGAACCACAAGGGCCTCCAAAGCAAACCTGACCAAGCAGATAACTGAATTGAAGACAGAACAAAGGAAATACAGAACACTGAGGAAAAGACTGAATAAAGTAGGCAATCACGTACCATGGCATACACTTGCTGGAGTATTGCAAGTTTAAGACCAACTGAAGCAGTTTAGTGAGACTCTGTACAGAATCAGAGTTAGGTAAAAGGTAGAAAAGAAGGTGAAGGGTAGGAGAGAGAGAGAGAGAGAGAGAGAGAGAGAGAGACAGAGAGAGAGACAGAGAGACAGAGAGACAGACACAGACATAGAGACAATCATAATTAAAAGATATTGAGAGTTGGCCCCATTATCCATCTGTCTTATGGTGACAGGGTGTTGGGGTGAAGTGCCCATCAACACCAAAGGCATTGATGGGAGAGATGACTTTGTGGTCATGAGAGTGGGAGAGCCATCCCTGACCCCCACCAGATGGCTGCAACACTCTGGAGAGCAGGCTCTGCACCTCTCCAGGACAGCACAATAAAGCCAACACTGTTAGTGCACATGTAGGTGAGACAGAACCAAAATTGTGACCATGGGAAAGCTATCCATATTTCCTAGTGGACCAACCCTACAGCTGCCTAAGCCCAGACCTAGGCTTGTAACTTGGCCTGCCCCAACATCCACCCCATCTATGATTTGCAGGAGCATGTGAATGTGTAATGGAGACCAGGGGCCTTGAACCAGACCAATGATTCTTTGCAATGAACACTTGCAAGTAGAGATTTATGGACAGAGGGGTATACAGTTTGACTTGTTGGGTAACACTGCAGCTTTCATGATGAGATTTTTAATTCCTTCTCTTTTTATTTTTTCTCACTTTATTTTCTTCAGGTTTTCTCTTGCATTTTGTTTTATTGGGGGGGGGTGTGCAGGGGCAGAGGGCAGATGGGAAGGGATGGGGAATGAGTGGGATCAATATACACGATGTGAAAAACACATAGAATAAATAAATAATAAGAAAAAGAAAATATACTAGGGGGAAAGAAAAGGGGCTGGTAATATAGTTAGTGGTAGAGCACTTGTTTAGCGTGTATGAGGTCTTGGTTCAATCCCTACTCCAAAGAAATGAAAAAAAGACAGACAGACAGCAAGGACGGGAGGGAGTAAACAGATCCTGTACACATAGGACATCACTAAGTAGACCAACATGAAATGTGAGAATCTTTATGAGAAGATAAAGAGGAAGAGATAGCATTTAAAGACACAATGCCCTAAGCCCCCAAATGTAATAGCAGATAGGGACTGCACCATGCAGTTTGTGCAGTGATCTTGAAGTAAGATAAGCCAAAAGGAGAACAAGACATATTATCCCCAAACTTCAAAACATTGTTGAGGGAGTTTGTCACCAGTGGATCTTCACTGTAAGAAAGGCTCAAGGTTAGTGGGTAAAGTGGAGTGGAAGCACACAGCACAGTAACTCAAATCTGTGAAGACCCGAAGAGGTGAATACTCGGATAAAAAAAGTTCAGTATGTTTTGTAACAGTTTATAATTCCATTTTTTGTTTTGTATGTGATTTAGGAAACTGATATAGAAAAGCATATTAGTCCGAGTTAGTATTAGTGTAAGTTTTGTTTGTCGGCAATGCATTTTGGTTTCTACATAATCCAAGGGATTAATGCATTTAAAAGAATTACTAGTTTATGTTTTTGAGATCCAGTGTGTAATCATGTAATTTTTTTTATACCAACACACAAAAGAGATGGGGCCAATGTGGTAAAGAAACAGAATTTTATATTATTGAATTGAGACAGAAATAAAGTTATTCTAGAGTGTTCATGCTTTGGGCAATCAGGTTTGATTTCTATGGTAACCACAAAGAAAATGCCCATAGATTATATATAGAAGGAATTGGTAAAAAAAAAAAATTACTGCAGATATCAATAAATTATAAATGATATCAATAATCCTGGAGATACTGGACATATTCTATAAGGAAAAGAGTCACAAATCACAAAGTAGCAGGTAGTTAAGACTTACTGTAAGTGTCATACTTTAAGTAAGAATGGATTAAATTATCTACCCAAAAGAAAGATAGGAGTGGGACAAAAATGTATTGCCTAGCTATAAGCTTTCTACAAAATCTCATTTTAGATAAAAAATGTAAATAGACTGAAAGTAAGCAAATATAAAGATATATGTAAATTAAACAAAAAAGAGATATAGTTACACTAGTATTCAGCAAAGAGTAATGGAAGATGTTTAATGAAAATGTAGACAAAAGACAAAGAGTGCTATATATTAATGAGTGATTTAGTACAGTAAGATTTCTTGATAATGATAAATGTTACATGCCTACTAATAGCACATAAAACGTATTAGCACAAATTGAAGGAATTAAAGGAAGCAATAGTCTGCAACCATAAGTAGAGACCTCAGTATGTCACTTTTAACAATGGATAGGACAATACAGACATACAGAAATAGAGGTGTTACAAAACACAAAGAACCAATTAGAGTCCATGAACACATTCAGAATTGCCTACCCAGAAACAACAGCATACGCAGTATTCTAAAGGGCACATGCTGCATCTTCCAGGATTACCAGATACTAGGCCCCTAATGAAGCCTCAATACATTTTTTAAAAAATGAATATTGTATGAAGTATCTGTTCTGGCTAATACACGGTGGAATTAAAATCCAACAGTGGAAGTGAACCAGGCAGTTCACAAGTTTGTAGAAGTTAAATAACTTACTCTTAGAAAACAGAGCAAAGAAGAAATCATAAGGAGAGAAAAATGCTTAGAGGCAAGTGCAAACGA
Organism: Onychomys torridus; assembly: GCF_903995425.1. NCBI lineage: Eukaryota > Metazoa > Chordata > Mammalia > Rodentia > Cricetidae > Onychomys > Onychomys torridus. Next base: position 29,746,219 of record NC_050455.1, read on the forward strand.
AAGTTAAGCTATAAGGGAGATGGGTGGGTGGGAAGGAAAGGAACTCATTATATCAGAAATCAAAAATGTAGTCATTAGATTATTATTTCTCATTTTGCTGAAGTAGAAATACCATAAGCAAATACTAATTGCATCAAGAAGGTGAAGTGATTGAATTTCTAAAAACACAGCCTACTATGTCTGTCATGAATAACTAAAAAAAAAAAAAAAATTGATCAGATCTACATCTGATAAAGGGATTTAATCAATAATCAAAAATACCTCAAGAAAGAAGAACACTGGACCTATTTATTGACTTCACCAGCAGGTTACATTAAACATCTAAAGACAAGAAATAGCATCAATTGTTACTAAATTTTTCCAGAAACTTGAAAAGGTGGAAACTTTCTTAATTTATTCTGTAAAGCCAGATAAAATCTTGGTACCAAAGCCGGATAGAAACACAAGGATACAGGCCAACATCCTTAATAAAATACCAGAAAACAAAATTTACGAGCATAGTAAAATGATTCTAGAACATAAATTTGATCTAGCATATCAAAAATGGCCACTGAATTAATATAATGAAGTGGGGGGCACATAAAGTCATCTCAGTTAGCCCCCTCAAAATTGTCGAAAGTCACTGTTTACTCATGCTAGGAAGGGGAGGGTGGATGTTGCAATGGATACAGTGAGGTAGGAAGTCACTTAATGGCATTAAGTTTTAGTTTTACCAAATGAAAGAGTTATGGAAATGGACTGTGGTGTGTAATATTCTGAATGACACCACAAAACAGTTTGCTAAAAGTGTCTAAGGTGTTACATTTTATGTTATGTGCATTTTAACATAATTCAAATTCTGGAAAACCCACATGGATGTTTTAGAGAAAGGATCAAACTATTTTAAAGGCTGTTTGGAAATTGCTTCTTCCTCCCTTTCCAGGTTCTCTCTTCCAATAACCTCTGCACCCTCCTTGTGTTTCTTCTCACTTAACATAGTTCCAAATGTGTGGCATGCACAGTGGGACACCTTTAGAGAGGGAAGATCTGTGGAAGTGAGGTAGCCTGTTTAGAGTCAAGGCTCCTGTGCTGTGGGGTCATGAATACTGAGAAAGCAGGCAGGAAGCGGGATTTGAGAAAGCTTTCAATGCTTTACTTAGCCATGGTAACACTAACCTGAAGTCACTGACACTGAGGAGGCATGGGGAAGAAATGTATACTGTCTTTTATTAATTTGAATGTGACTCTACAACCTAATCAATCTTTCTTCAGAATCCACAGAAACAGAATTGGTTACTAAAGGTTATTATGACCCTTGAGAGATATTTAAATGTGGTGCACAGTAATGCTGCTACATACTGTAAGGACTCTACCTGTTTCCGCATTTAGCCTTCTTATTTTTAGCACATAAAAAACAGGGTATGATGATAGACAGAAATAGCAAAATATCTTGCCCTCCTGTATCCTATGGAAGCCTTTCTTTAATATAACTCACTGTCGCAAGCCTGTGTACTGACCGTGTGAATTCCACTTTTAAGGCCTCCTGGATCACAGATTTCCTTTTTTCCTTTGGATTTTCTGTTTTACAAGGAACTTCAAACAAAGTCCAACAGAGTTGCCGTGTTTCTGAAAGCTAACTGTTTAAAATTGCGCCCAGGTAATTGTAATTTCTGTAAATGGCGACCATTCCTCTGGTAATGTGAAGTCACACTTTAAAAAAAGGATATTTTGAAATTCTTTAACAGCATATTAAAATGCAAATCGGTCTTCCTATTAAAGATTTCTGGAAGTTCTCTGACAACACATTTAAATGCAAATTGCTGAAGTGTAGATGCTAAAATTAAAATGGGGGAAGCATAATACACCTTCGTGGAAGGGGCAGATGATTTTAACAGGCAGAGAGAGGAAGGCAGATCGCTAGGCTCCCTGAGCTCTAATCACCCCGGGCAGTGACCAGGTGTGGAGCAGAGCTGCAAAGCAGGGTGTGAGAACAATCCCTTCTCCTCTGGAGCCCTGCAGTAGCAGGACCTCAGCAGAATAGACACAGTGTAGCAGGTCCTTTCTCTATCTTCCTTATCGTGATGCCTGGGTGGGGACAGGCAAAGCTCTGCCCCTCTGGCACTATTTACTTTGTGGTGATGGCTGCCTTGTCATAATTGCAGCCTGTTGGGAAATTTCTCCCTTCTCCTGCTGTCTCCAAACTGGATTATCATAGGAGGCAGATCCCCATGGCAACCATACAAGCAAATGCCTTCCCACTTCTGGTTTTGTGACACCACAGGGTCTTTCTAATTATTCCAAAGAATGTCACAGGCTTCTCAAAACCAAATTTGTTTTAATTCACTCTAAGTTTAAAAATAAATATTCACTATTCTGGTTTGGGATTGCTCAGTGGTAGTGAAGCAGTGGGTAATAAGTTACATAAATGTGACAGTAGGCGTGAAATTAAGTAATGAAATGAAGAAGTGCTCGCCAGACTGGAAAGCTCAGTGTTAGAGACTGTTTTACAACTGTGATTTCTTATGAATAGGTGGAATGGACCTCCAATCCCTACAACATGGCTTCAAGATCTGTATCCCCTCTCCCTATGAAAAGAACCTTTCTTGGCAAAGCTAGGCACTGCCATCCTGTGACACTGGTTGTCCAGGTGACCTATCTTTTTGTGTTTCTGTGTGGCTCCTGAAAGTTTCCTGATGCAATAAGTTTCTTTGGCAGCTTTGCTTAAAAATTAATTTTCAAAAGAATACTAATAACATGTAACTACACTTTCTCTTTAAAAGACCTTTCGCTTTAATGCAACACTTGTCTCTCCTTTCTCAGAAATAACCCTAATTTTGGCTTTGCTATGAACATTTCAAGACAATTCCAGAAGCATCTATAGACAATAGAAGTAACAATTGTGTGTGTTCTCTTAAAGTATTGCAGTTTTGCAGTATGGTTTTGTTTTTTCATCGCAATAATATTTTTAGGGATTGATTACTTTTCATAACTTTAACTCATTTTTCTATCTCTGATATCATGCAATAATATTATATCACAGTTTATTTAATCAGTTCCTTAAGGGTAGCCATAGACTATTAATATTGCACACTAACAAGCAGTACTGCAAGGAGTGATTTTTGCATGGAGTTCACGGTAGGATAACAAAGTGGAAGCATGCTACTGCTCCTCATCCATCACAAGGCTTCTGGCCAGGCTTATTGAAACAAAGTCAGAGAACATGCTGAAAATGTGCATTCATTCAATACAATTTTACATAACACCCAAGGCTTCAAAAATTAATACTCAAGTTTTGTCAAATTTTCTGTACAGATTCACTGACAAATGGACAGTGTGTACAAATGTAACTGGGCATCAGGGTGTGGTCTAAAGTAACAGAGTGAGGAGGGAAACTCAATGAGGCCTTTGTGTTCACATGTATAGCATGCCTTTCTCTCTGTGGGTATTGGGGGGAGGATCCATCTGCAATGAAGATCTTTGAGGAAGATCTTCTAATGCTGTGGAGCTTTGTTTGTATGAGAAGGGTTCTAGTTACCATGGTCTGTCTTCTAGAAAAGGAATTGTAGTTTCTGTAAATGGGCATTCCATGTAGTACCATCTTTTGTCCAGCTGACACTACTTAGGGTCCTTCTGAGTGGCTCTGGGAAACAGAGACAGACAATAGGAAGATGTGAGAAAGTCTGTAGATCTTGTTCCAGGGAGTTTCCATCCTCTGAAGTTCAAAGCATGTAATATGGTGGGCCACCGATTCTTAAACTGTTGTGTGTTGAGAAATGGAACTAGTATGTTTTTAATTTTTCACATAATTTTCCAACTTCTTTCAGCCTAGTAGTTCACGAATAGACCAAGAAGTATACCTACCAACTGGAATCTGGTTTCCTGGAAGGAGAGATTTTACCCCTTATTATAATTCTAGTCTATAATCTATGAAATTAAAAAGAAATAACAGAAATGCAAGAAGTTAAAATGACAGCCATATCCTGTGTAATGATAGGGTGTAAAACAGGGACCTGAGTTTTCAGCTAATACCATTTTTTTTTTTAAAAGTATTTTTATGTCTATATGTGTTCTATATTCTCCTCTGGGGGTTGAAAATCTCTCTATAAATTTTCCCTTGTTTTATTCCCTTTCTTAAAACTTTGTTCAGGAAACAATGTTTTGCAATTTTAGACTTCTTTGTCTTATTTTGTGGTTTCCTGGTCTAGAAAGTCAAGTATTTGGTAGCTTTAGGCATGTGAGAAGTTCAGCTTTCATGATACTGTGCAGATGGAACCACCCCATCTGGCTGATCTGTATCTCATGACCTACTGGGTCACTTTCTGATGAGGAACACAGAAACCAATGGAGGAGAAATGCACCATGTGCTTCACCTTCAATCACTTGACTGCAGAACTTGAGAAAGAATTTAGACTCCTGCCATAATAAAATGTCTGAGAAAATTTACTATCAAGGAATGAAGCATCTTGTTCCAAAGCTCTGAGCAGGACAGCATCAGGACCAGGATTATCAACCAGACTCTGCAAAGTTGAGTTTGAAGAATTTATATAAAGTTAACTTTTATTGGCACACAGTCCCATGGATTTCGAAAAAAAAAAATCCTCAATAAAGTAAAAGGATACCTAAAAAGTAATTTATGACTCCTTTGCATTCAAACCCTGCTTCCCCTTCCTGGCTCCTCACAACTACTGCTCTCTAAAGCTGACATAGTACAATTTCCAAGATCTAATACAAATGAACACATGTGGCACTCAACATTTAAACCTGGCTGTTCACTTACATAACATGGTTAAGGTTAACACATCTCAGTGATTGCATTAGATATCTGTTCTTATTTCTTAAGGACAGTTCATTGCATGACTTCCAGCATGGCTTGTTCATTCACTTATTGAAGGACAGTTAGATTATTTCTACCTTCTGGCAATTATGAATTATGCTGCTATAAATACTTGTGTATATGTGTTTTGTGTGAACATTATATTCTTACGTGGTGTATAGCAGTGTGGGATTGTTAGGTCATTTAGTAAATATATATTTAGCATAATAAGAAATTACCAAGTTCTTAAACATCATGATTGTGTCATTTTGCAATGAAGCCAGTCATCTAGAATTTTGTTTGTACTTGGTGTTTGCAATGTTTTGATTTGAACTAATTTATTCAGTTTATAGTTCTATATTTTGTGCTTGTCATTTGAATATCTTTTGAGGGAAAATATCTGTTAAAATATTTTATGTAGGCTTATATCAGTTTGTTACCTTTCTGTTGCATTTTGAGATGTGAACACTTATCTTTAGATGCAAGTCCTTCATTAGGTATGTAAGTTTTTGGTTCTTTGCTCCAAGTAGGAGGTGATTTCTACATTTACCATTTCAGAGGCAAAGCATTTAATTTTGCTTTTATGAAGATTTTCGTTTTTGGCATAGAAAAACACAATTTTGATAGGAAAGAAGCACTTTTTGGCTGTTGTTTTTGTTTGTTTATGATGCTAGTCCTGTTTTGTACCCCAGGGTTGCTCTAAACTCATCATTCTCCTGCATCAGATTGCTGAGTGTATTATAAGCCTCTGTCTACAGACATGACTAAATGTAATGATTTTACTTGTGTTTCTATTTCAGTTCCAAAATCAAGTGACTCTCAGAACCAGGGCAGGTTGAGAGAGCTGTGGGACTTCCTGTGAGTTTGAAAGCATTTAAGGACAGAAAATGGAAATGGGTACAACAGGTAAAGTGAGGTAGAGACACAGGATCACTGACAGCCCCATGTTCACCTTACTCAAACATGGTCTGAACTGTAGCACCCTGTCACTGACTCAAGCTTGGCTACTCTTGGTTGGCTGATATCCAGCTCTGTGTTGCTCTAAAGTTTGGCTCTCAATCAATTTTGTACTAAATTAAGTTGCAGTTCATTACATAATGGCTCATGTGTGTAGGCCTGTAGGCCTTTTCAAGACAACTTTAGCTTGATTTAGAAGTTGTATGTTTTCCTGATGTGTCTAAGAATTCTGCCTAACCAGAGATCTCCAAGATCTTCTGTGGTATTGTCATCATTCGGTGTTTTCCAGTCTAGTGGAGTATCCATTTTGATTTCATTCTATTTACTGAGCAAAGTATACTTTTGAGTAATTTTTGTTCTGTATTTCTTTTTCATAAATGTTAATATTTGTAGCTTTATTTGTGACCTGCTTGTTCACAATTGTCAAAGAGCAATTCCAATTCCTATGTGTTTATTTCTGCAATGTCTAATTTTTTCATTTCTGCATATAAACATGTAGTGGGTCGCCATCCCAGCATTGGCCTGGAAGTTCCAACCCCCATTGAGGCTTCGGTAATGGTCACACCCACAAGGCAGGGCAGAGGAGGCTGAGGGTGGGAGCCGCCTGGGCTTTTGGAATTTGCCCCACGTGAGCACCAGATATTGGTGAAATTATTAAGGCCACTCCACGTAGTTAAAAGGGAGGTTTATTTTGTGGGCTAACTTACAAATGAAGGGGTAGGCTGCAGGGTCTGGCAAAGGTATAGTGCAGTCCAGGGGTGTTCTCTGGAGAACTCTGCTCGGTCTACCTCCAGAGTCCAGGGTCCGGGAACCAAGTGCCAGACCTCTTCCTGATCTTTGATCTTCCGCTTCCTCCTCCACCCTGCCTTGTGGGCGTGACCATTACCGAAGCCTCAATGGGGGTTGGAACTTCCAGGCCAATGCTGGGATGGCTATCCACTACATAAACACCCATTCTTCCATAACATTAAGTTTATTGTAGCTTTATCTTCTTTAATTGATTAATTAATTGGTTCAAAGAATTGAGTTCAGGGCCCTGCTCACAATAGGCTAGTATACCACCACTGAGCTACATCTCTATCTCATAGTGCACTCTTACTATGCATTTATTAAAATATAAGTGAGCATCCTCCTTTTTGTTTGTTTGTTTTGAGACAGGGTTTCCCTGTGTAACTCTGGCTGTCCTGGAACTTGCTCTGTAGACTAGGCTGGCCTTGAACTCAGAGATCCACTTGGCTCTGGGATTAAAGACACATGCCACCACTGTCTGATGAGCATTCTACTTTCAGTGGTAGTTTTCAAGTTTTCTCAATTACTTTATTTCCTTTGGTTTTTCACTATAAATTAGATTTTGTTTTTTTACAGGAATCACCCTGGAATTTTCACTGGGTTAGTATACATCTCTGTATTGTTTAGAAGAAAGTTGAAGAAAATAATAATTTTAAAAAATGGAATACTCCAAACTCTATGTAATGTTTAGTGAAGTTATTTTTCATATTCTTTCATTGGTGTTCTGTGTATTTTAACAGTAAAGTCCCAACTCATTTTATTAGGTTTATCCCCAAGTTTTTCTTCCTTCCTTCCTTCCTTCCTCCCATCCTTCCTTTCTGTCTGTTGAGATAGCTTAAAAACTTTAATTACTTAAAATCATTGCTTAAAATAAAGAAATATGACTGAGTTTTGTTTATTGATCTCAGATCCTCTGACTACACTGAATTATTAATTCTTTAAGTCAAGAGTCCTTTTTCTAATTGGTTTTGAATTTTTTCTTTTCAAATAATTATTTGTAGTTTTGTTGATTCTTTTCCAGTGTGAATACATTTTCTATCCTTGTGCCTTTGCAGTAATTAGTGCTTTAATTATGTCCAATTGAAGTGATGGAATGGATGTGTCTTTGTCCCATTGATTCATTCATTGTTAATTATGATGTTGGCTGTGTATTTTTATAGTGATTCTCAAGCAGCTGCATGTTTTTAATAGTGATTCTCAATCAAGTTAAGGGATATTCCCTCTACTTCTAGTGTGCATAGAGTTGGGGCTTTGTTTATTTGTTTGTTTGTTTAAATCTTGGATGACTGTTGAATTTTTAAATATTTTTTTTCTACATGAATGGTTGGCTTTCTCCTTTGTTCTGTTAATAATAACTACTGGTTTTCTAGTAAGGAAATAGCCTTGCATTCTTCAGATGAAGTTCACTTTGTCCCAGTTTGTGCTTCATTTGACTTATTGCCTGAACTGACTTGCCAGTATTTCATGGAGGGATTTTATGTCTAATATATTCATGAGAGAGAATAGCTCTATAGTTTCCTTTCTTCTTCTCCCTATGTCTAATTTTGGCATCAGGATAATGTTGGCATCATGAAGTGAGTAGTGTTCTGTGCATGCCTGCCTTCTGGAAGATATCACATAGACTAGGCACTATTATGCAGTTTTTAGATGTGAAACTGTCTAGGCCTACAGATGTGTTTTGAAGATTCTGAATTATGACTTCAACTTTTTCACTAGGTATAGTAATGCTCACATTATTGATCATTCCCCCACCAAAAAAAAATGGGCTTTGGTGATGGGTCTTTCACTTGGTTTATTTCATCTAGTTTGTTAGGTTGAATTTTTTTTGTATTCTCCTGGAATTCTTATCATGTCCACAGAATCTGTTGTATATATTTTGATACTGATAGTTTGTATTTCCTGTTTTTAATTTCATTTCTCCAACTGGATCAGCATTCATCTTTTTTTGTTTTGTCAAAGAAGGTGCTTTTATTTTTATGGACTCTTTTATGTTTCATATTTTTATTACTATATTTACTTCCTCTGCCTAACTTAAGCTCCCTGTCCATTTCTCTCTCTTTTTAATTTTTTTTTTCGTTTCTTGGGGTAGAAATTTAATTTATAGACTTTCTTCATTATGATATAAGCACGCAGTGTTACATTTTCATCAAAACATGCTTTAGATGCACCCTCAGATTTTGACATAATGTATATGCTCAGTTTTGTTCAATTCTAGATACTTTTCTGCCATTTTTTTCAAATGTTTCCTTGACTCATAGTTTATTTAGAGTGTGTTGTTTAACTTTCAACTATTTGGGGGATTTTCCCCCCATTGTTGACTCCTGGTTCCATTTTATTATAAACAGAGAATAATAATTTGAATTATCTTAACTGAGATATTTCTAAATTTGTTTTTTTCTGATGTAGCCTGTCATCTCACACACTGTGTCTGTCATATGTGCACTCGAGGGGGAAAAAGGTGTTATGTTATTGTTGAGTGGAATGCTTTGTAGGTGTTAATTAGGTCAAGATCACTGCTGGTGCTGTGCAGGACTGATACATCCTGTTGACTGTCTCTCTACTTGATCTCTTGATTACTGAGAGAGGAGTCTGCATGTATAATTACAAATGTGCCTGTCTTTCCATGTTGTTACATCCATTTTCTTTCTGCATGTATCTTGAATGGCTGTCATTAGGTACAGATACATTTAGCAGTTTCATCATTTCTTCACTAACTGATTCTTTACCTCAATTGGTGATGTTCCTCTCTAGGTCTGCTGTGATATTGTGAGATGTATGTTCGGTTTCCTTCCAGTTACCCAGCCCAAAGCTCCTAAAACTTCAGAATCTATGGAATGATGAGGGTATTTAATGTACTGCTAACATGTGCTGTATGGGGGTTGTTGTGGGTTTCATGATGAGTCCTGACAGGAGAACACTCACATCAGGATGAGAAGATTTGTACTTTAGCCTCATCCTTCAGTGGGTGGCAGGGGTGGCAAAGGCAGGATGAAGGGCGAAATGATTATGAATGGCCAGTGATTTAATCAATCCATACCCACACAACAATGCATTCACAAAACCACAAAAGGCCAGGTACAGAGAGCTTCCTGATAACTGAACCTAGGGGTCGCTTGCCAGAGAGGGCTTGGAGCCTCAATGCTGCTCTCACATACTTCGCTCTATTCATCATTATTGGGTGGTTTATCCTTTAGACTATCCCTTATTAATAAACCAGTGTCTGTAAGGAACACTTCCATGCCTTATGGGAGCATCTATAGTGGATTATTCAAATTTAAGGAAGGGGCCATGATTTGGAACCATTTTGTTAGAAGTATAGGTGACAGCCTACTTCTTGGTACCCGAAGTGACAGGCAGTTTTATGGGACTCATGTCAGATTTACTGTGTGAGGTGCTTTTGCTAAAAGGCATTGATTACACTTGACCCTGCCAAGCAATGAAAATCACGATAAAAGCAGCCTGGCATCTCTGCCTTTATGTTACATTTCTGTCCTTTAGTGTAGGTCAGGTGACTTCTTAGTCTTGTCTGTACATATGTTTACCAAGTAAGGGGGTGTCAGTCTAAAAACTTATGAGACATGATTGAGTGGCCCTCTAATTTACCTAACCCATCTTGTTACACTTCATGAAGTCAAGAGTAGATAAGATCTTTTATTTCCAACTTCCAGAGTATTCTGTTCCACATCTTCAAAGAGGTAACAGAAAATTAGCTGTTATTATTTTAAATCTGCAGTGAGATTAGAATCTAGAATGGGTGGGACCTCCCAAGTATGCCTTCCTCTAATTAGGAGTAATTACTACATAGTGGAAATGGAGCCTGATCCCCAAGTAGAAGCAGTCAACTCCTAGGAACCAGATGGCCTCCTCAAATGGTAAGTGCTTCTCTGGAGCCAGCTTTTAGAACCCAGAATGAGACCATGATTGACTGGACCACAGTTAGCCAGAACTAACTCACACACTACTCACTCCATGCCCCCATTTTTCCATTATTTAAACCTAAATATGCTGAGATGTTTCATCTCCCTACCCAATCATACCCTTATTAATTGATGTTCTTTCCTGGCTTCTTAGCATACTTCTATTTGATTTCTAGGGATGTGTAGCTAGCTTGGCCTTTTCAAAATCTCAGAGCTGAACTCTGGGCCAGGACTCTGGTTAACAGAAGGAAAAACCCTTGTTTCATTGTCTTATATCGAATAATTTCTTGTGCCACTTTTGTACCCATTTCTATAAGGGTATGATTTGGTGGAAAAGGAGCAAGAGATACTAAATTAGACTCGTGAAAACACTGAAGGTTTGCCAATTTTTCTGGTATTATAGAAATGCTTTATCTGAGGTCTTCTAAAAGCCTCCACAGGGGCCCAGGAACACGACTGAGACATGCATGAGTTGAACTCAGAAGAATAAACAGGAAGGTTAGCTAGTTGTGAGAAACCTGCTGGTGATCCAAGAATTTAAGAGGAGAGGCAGGAGGATTGTGAGCTGCAGGCTAGCTTGGGTTAGTTAGCAATTTTCAGTCTCCAAAAACAAAGGAGAAAAACAGGGAAAAAAATCAGTATCCCCACCCTATCACAGCTGTTTTTGTCCTGTAGAGGTCCTTTTCTGGTTCTCTGATTAAGGAAAGGAAGAAGGTACCTCTTGTGATGTTTTCTATTTACCCTGTTGCATACAGCTGGGATTTAGGCTCTAGTGAGTACTGTGAGGCATATGTTGTATGGGGGATAGGAACAGTCTATAATGTTGACCATACCTCTGGTTTTATTATTTGCTGTGGAATGTTCTGTATGTCAAATGTGTTGCTCTGATTGGTTAAAATAAATAAAGTGCTGATTGGTCAGGAGCCAGGCAGGAAGGATAGGGTAGGTGGGACAAGGAGGAGGAGAATTCTGGGAAGTAAAGATTGGGGGGGGGGGAGATACTGCCAGCCGCTGCCATGACAAGGAAGATGTAAGGTACTGGTAAGCCACAAGCCATGTGGCAAAGTATAGATTAATAGAAATGGGCTAAATATAAAAGTAAGAGCTAGACAATGGTAGGCCTTAGCTAATGGCCAAGCAGTTTAAATAATATAAGTGTCTGTATGATTATTTTATACAAGGGTTGAGGGACCACAGGGGGCTTGGTAGCACCTGGAGAGAAGCTCTCCAACTACAATTATTTATATATTTTTAATTTGTGTTTAGGTATATGTGCCTGCCTTAGTTTATATGCACCACATGCATGCAAATGCCCTCATGAAGTAAGGGCAATCATAGGCATTTGTCAGCCACCTGATGTGGGTGCTAGGAACTGAACTCAAGTCCTCTGCAAGAGCAGTAAGTGCTGAGCCATCTTCCCAACCTCTCTGTTATTTGTTTTTAATGCAACCTGGTAGTTATCTCCTAAGAGCTATCCAGAGGCTGTCTCTGTAACAACTGGTAGAAAATGCCTTGAGTAAGACAACTTTGTAACACTATCTCCTAAGCCAGGTTTCTTCTTTATTTTATTCCACATAGTGGAGAACTGAAAAATAAACACACACACACACACACACACACACACACACACACACATAGCACACACACACACACATGGCACACACACACACATAGCACACACATACACAGAGTGTACACACACACACACACACACACACACACACACACACACACACACTATTATACATTCCCGTATTCACTTCAATAAATATAAGGCTATAAAATGGTAATATCCAACTACTTCAGTCAATTACATATTAATTATAATTGGCATATGTGGTAGTTTGAATAAGAATGGCTCCATAGTCTCATATATTTGAATGCTTAGCTATCAGGGCATGGCACTACTTGAAAAGGATTAGGAGGTGTGGCCTTGTTGGAGCCCAAGTCAGGCACATCTCTTCCTGCTGCCTGTGGATCCAGATACAGAACTCTCAGTTGCTTTTCTAGCACCATGTCTCCCTCCATGCTGCTGTGCTTCCTGCCATGATGATAATGGACTAAATCTCTGAACCTGTCAGCAAGTCCCAAATAAATGCTTTCTTTTATAAGAGTTGCCTTGGTCATAATATCTCTTGAAAAGCCGTACAACAGTGACCCAGACAATGTCGCTTGTATAGATTCTAACCTAAAACAAACACAGAAATTCTTTGGTGTAACTGAGAACTGATTCTTAGAGACTTATTTTTTAAAGATCACACCATAGGCATAAAAATCATGAAAAGAGGTAGGCAAATAAGAATTTTGCCTACCAAAGCTATGTAAGCCTAGAGGTAGCAGCTTACATCAGGAGGGATTCTATAGTTTGTGATCATAAACAGCAAATAGCATTTGTTTTAAGATAAAAGGGGGGAAGTACTTAGAACTAGAGGGACAATATTACTTCAGAAACAGTTGGATCCAGTCATTCAAACCTTAATGCTTGAAGCCCGGCCTCTGTTGTATGTCTCATATAGTTTTCTTTTGGCTTAATGCTTAGACGAATTATTTTCATGACGTGGCCAAGTCATAACAACTCCAGCTTTATGGTCTTCCTTCTAAACAACTTCAGCAAATAAAGTATCTTTCCCAGTTTTGTAACTGAATGCAGGAAGTTCACAAGAACTTATGTGAGTCAGGACTGGGATGAAAGTCAAGGTGTGCCCTGTCTTGTCTTTGCAAACAGATTTTTTGCCAGAAAGGAGCAAGTGCTCTGATTGAAATGAGGTCCTGTGAACAGTAGGAAGGACTCAGACTGGGAAAGACAAAATGAGCACTCTCTACTGTGTAGTCGAAGTGAAAGGTTGGAAGGCTCTGAAGAGAGACTTTTCCTGCTTCACAGTGTGACATGGGAACCTGTTTTCTGTGAGAATGAAAGCTCACAGGCTGGGCTTCTCAAACCCTAGCAGAAACAATTCTCTTGCATCTGGGGGAGGAAGTAAATATGTGGAGCTTTTGTATTCACTCATTTTCAAATTGACACGTATAATCAATGCTGTTCTCCAATAATGTTGAATGGCATGTATGGAAGACAAACTATGCCCCTTTTGCAATAATTGCTACCTGCACTGTTTTGTTACTTAAAAAAAATTATAAGGAACAGATTGCAAGTTTAAAAAGACTGCCTTTCAAGTTAAAAAGTCAGATATGCTTTTTGTGTCAAAATTTTCAGAGCTGTGGAAAACTCACTGAGAATCCAAAGCAGACTTGGTGGAAGAAGAGGGCAGACATTTCTAAGCTTGTGACTGTCCCTTCTCTGTCTTGGTTCTCATGGTGAACAGGTTCAGTCAGGGTCCACCTTTCAGTGTGACACAGAGCCAGGTTCCTTAATTGGTTATCCCAAACACATCTTCATGGAAGCACCATAGGTCAGCCCCCACTGGTCAGCTACCAGGTGGCGTGGTGGAAGTGAGAAGTTCAGAGACAAAGTGACTTCACAGAATATTGAGCAGGCTTCTGAGAAAAGGTTATGTGTAGGTAGATATGAAGTGAGAAATATACAATTGCTGTAGAGGTTGATACAACATGAAGAATTTCCTAGGAACCAATAAAGAGACAGGAGATTGAAGATTTCCTGTTCAAATGCTAGGGTGACCATTAACACTCAAGGGACAGAAAATTTATCTGCAGCATCTTTGACACAAGGAGAAAAAATAATAAGAAATGCTTTCATGTTTTTTTTTTTTTTTTTAAGTAATGTGTTATTGTTTCTCTGTTAAATGTCCCCAGGCTCATGTGATTCAACACTGGCTATCTACCTGTTGGCCACAGAATCCTTAGGAAGCAGGCCCTCACTGGTGAGTGCAGGTCTAGGAATGGGCCTTTTAGAGTTATAACCTGCCTCTAGTTTTGCAAGCTTTCTCTTTTGTCCCCCTAGAGATGTGAAACAGCACCCTCACAAGCTTCAGTAGCTAGTGAGTTGACCTCTCCAGTTGTTATACCTCCTCATGATGAAACTGTGAGCCTCTCCTCTGTTCTCCAGTACATCACTCCTACCAGGTGTTTTACCATAGTGATGAGAAGGTAACTAACATGGTACCCTTACTTTGTTCTGTCCCTGAGCCCGCCCATCACACTCTGTTCCTTATCTCTGCTTTATATAGAGTCAGAGTGTTTGTGTGCTTTGGTACCCAGTAACTTTGAGTTGTTTTTTTTTTCTCTCTCTCTCAAAGTGATACATGCTTACCATGGCTCTCTTTCCTTGGATTCTATTGAAAACATTCAAATGATGTTCATGTACTATTTGCCTCCCAAGCATAACATTGATGAACAATGAAAGGAGCATGCACAATTTCATTTAAAGCTTGCACTCTGCATTTCCATCTGCACCTTCAGGGCTATTGTCAGGAATGATGGTGTTTTGGGGTTGACAATTACAACATTCTGGTGATCTGACATGAAAGCACATGTGCAGGAAAACCATTTGTACTTCATGCTCTACTTCTTCAAAACAGAATACCAGATAGAGACGTTTTTAGACTTGGAGAATATTTTGTTTCAACCACAGGTTCAAGCCTTTGGAAAATAGATGATGGTAGTATGCCAGTCCGTGCCATCATAACATTATCTGTTTAAGAGGATTTTGTTGTTGTTGTTTGTTTTTAAAATTTTCATCCTAGCCAGATGCCAGAGAGGAGTAATTTGTTATGAAGCCTGGAGAGTTGAGCTTAATAATTTTGTATTGCTTGTCTCATTTTGTTCTTCGATGTCATACCTCTGGACAATGTATTTGGGAAAGTCATATCCCAAGTATATGAGTGAATACATCTTCTTTCTTTCTAAAAATGCCTTTGTTGTACACGTTTTTTCACATTCCTGAGTTATAGATATGAATGGGCCAATAGACTCCTACAGAGATAACACTGCTCTCTGCTGTTACTTTGAGCACTAACCTGATTGTGCTTAATTCATAAAAGTGTGTACATTTTCAAAGTGCTCTCAAATTCAATGAAAATAACTCATTTTAATAAGCAGTCTACCTTGTACATTGTGTATGACAAGCCTTGGATAATTTAACGATTCAGTTTAAAGGGTAGTTATGAAAACCATCATGATTAGCTACCATCAGAGATGCTGGTGCTGTTCTGGTGAATAAGACTTTGTCTTCCTGCATGGGGGTTGGAAGCAGGAAGCAGATGCCCTTGCTTATTGACATTCTGCATTGTACTTCAGGGCTGTCATTTAATTTTATCCTCAGATACAGCTTTATAAGGAAGGATTATATCTCTGCCTTCAATGCTAATTTTAAGAGTATTTGCAAACTTCTTTTATATATATCAGGCTACCCTGAGCTGCTTTAACAATGTCGTGGTGCATGCCTTAGTAGTGCGGCTGAGGAGAAGCCGTCTATTTTCTATGGTAATTGTGGTGAGAGCAGCAGCAGCAGCAAGAGCAATGACATGATGTCAAACACTAATTAAGCATTTACTATGGACTGGGGATGACTATACACATATTTTATGATTTATCTCTCCTAATCTTTATGTGTTCCCAGAAATAGGTATGACGACAGGGTTGAATATGCAAGCATTTTGTTAGGGAAAATGTCTCCAGCAGCAAAATGAGGGGAAACTGCAGGAGGCTGGAGGTGTCTCAGGTCATTATGGTGGCTATTCTTGGTTGTCAACTTGACTACACCTGGAATTAACTGAAACCCAAGCTGCTGGGTACGCCTGTGAGGTTTTGTTTTTTTTTTTTTTTTTGTTTTGTTTTTTTTGGTTTTTTTTAATTAAATAATTTCAAGTGGAAGGCCCACTTTTTCCCTTTCTATTTTATTCTTCTATCACAATTCCATTCCAAGGGCAGTTCCTGTTCCTCCACTCCTCCCAGTCCCCTTCCCCTCTCCACCAGATCCACTCCTCCTCCCTCCATTTCTCTTAAAAAAAAAAAAAGAATTGTGGGAAGGCCCACATTTAGTCCAGATCTTTTGAGGAGGAAAGATCCATCTTTAGTCTGGGCTGCACCTTCTATAAGGTCATGGAGGAAGGAAGATCACTCTCTTTGCCTGCTTGCCCTAGCTCTCACTGGCAATCCTCTTTCACTGACATTAGAGTCTACTTCTTTGGGATTCCAGCATGCACTGAAGCCCAGCTGAGACCTCCAGTCTCATGGACTGAACAATTCCTGGATTCGTCAAACTCCTGTTGGTAGATAGCTATTGTTGGACTAGTTGAACCACAGCCTATACTCCAGGCTAACAGGTCCCCTAATTTAACTAATAAATTAACTACTAAATCCCCTAACTAATAAATTGTAAGTTCTGTTCCTCTAGAGAATTCTGGTACAGTCATGGTCTCTGTTTCTCCTGAAGTGAGAGTGGAAAGGGAGGTTAGACAGAAGCACCTTAGATTGTCGTCAGTCACAGGACCACCAGTCAATGTGTCTGTGGTGGCTTGAATGAGAAGGGCCCCCATCAGCTCATGCAGTTCAACGCTCGGTCCCTGTTTGTTTAAACTGTTTGGGAAGGATTAGGTGATACAGCCTTGTTGGAGGAGCTGTGTCACTGGTGTTGGGCTTTGAGATTTCAAAAGCCCATGTCAAGCCCAGTCTCTCTCTTTCCCTGTCTGTCTCTCTGTCTCTGTCTCTCTCTGCCTCCTGCTTGTGGGTCAGGATCCAAGCTCCCAGCAACTGCTTTAGCACCATGCCCGCCTGCATTTGCCAAACGTTCTGCCATGATAACCAGGGTGTAACACGCTGAAACCATAGTCAAGCTCAGAATTAATTGTTTCCTTCTATAAGTTGCCTTGATCCTGATGTCTCTTTATAGCAATAGAAATGTAACTGACACCAAGACTGTCCATGGAGTCCTTGAGTGGAAATTGGCTGTCAAAGTATCCTCAGACCTTCCAGAAATGGGTCTGTCTGAATATGCTTCCTATAATGGGAAGACATCTAAGCGTGGGATGGGGGAGGGGTATTGATTGCAACACTGGTGTGGATATTGGTGCAACCACCACCTTGGTAAATTGACTTCTGATGCTGAATGTAGCTGAAAGTTTGTAGATACAATTATGACTATTCCATTTTGCAAGTGAGAAAACTAGGGCTATACAGAGAGTTCTTAATAAATCTGGGGAAGTTTAACAAGTGACAACTGACAGCCAGGGTCTCAACCTTCACAGTCTGATGTCTCATTCTATGCCTTTGAGAAGATCATTATTTCTCAAGGTTATATTTTCATAGTTTTATGTCCCTTAACCCAACAGATTCTAGATTGGTAGATCTGGGATGAAACTTTAGGATTTGCGTGTTAAGGGCCATCCTTCGTGACTGTTTACTAATGGTTCTTGAATCAGACTTTCATATAAGCTGCCATGGAAAACAAAATTTCAGTTGGATGCTGAAAAAGGTATCTGACATTCTGGTTAAATCAATTTATAGTTGCAAGGCCTTGGATGATTTGCCTAAGTTCATGAGACCCAGCTTACAACTTTGCAAACAGGGATGGTAATTACATTGCCATTTAATGACACAAGACTCATCCCAGGTTGGTGTGAGTTCCCACTGGGCTAGATGCCAGCACTGTGCATGGTGCTGCAAGCATAGTGCAAACACAGGTTGTGATAATCGTGTTCCAGGTACGACCCTCCCTCAGCAACAAGGTGTTTCTCTGAGTGCATCTATCACTGATGATTGGTGGAAGCCAACTATTTGTCAAATGTCAGGTACTTCAAATTTGGACCTGTTGGATATCTGTCTTTCAACCTCTATGAGGAAAAGAGGAGTACCATTTAGTGAGGCAATAAATCAAAGAATGAATTTACTTCTATTTCTGCAGGAAGGCACATAAGGTCTTCAGAGAACATCCTGGTCATGTGAAAGGCTTGGGAATGGCATCTTTGCAATGTCCTTTCACTGGTGCACTTGCTGACACCTTTAAGAAGTCAACATTGAAAGCATATCAAGCTACTGTGGGACATGATGGAAAAATTTTATTTATTGGTTGTTCTTTTCTGCAGCTTACTATGGGGACCAGAATGTACCCAGTGCCTGCAGACTGCTACATTTTACCCTTAGGTGCATAATGTATGAATTGCTCATAGGAGACATTCACAGGGATCAGTTTAAATGCTTGTTTTCCAAGGATTTAAGTGAATAGAGGTTTAAAGTAGTGATGCACCAGTCATTGATGCTTTGTCTGCCTATAGATATCTGCCTGCTGTTTCATGGGTCATACATTACTTAGCCTCTTTTGTCTTCCCAGGACACAGTGTGGTTAGAGAGGGCTGCTGAATGGGCTATGCTGCCTGCTTGACTCTTTTGTGTTGTTAAGCCAAGATTCTTAGCAAAGGGAAAGTTGCTACCTCTCCTAGTTTCAGCTTCTACAACTCGAAGCAATCTCTATTTCAGTGAGAATGATCATTAGATAAAGCCACTCCTTTCCTAAGACTTAGCTGGCCACTAGACTATGGTAAGTTGTCTTCAATATTAATTCCTGTTTCTAGTTAACAAAATAGTACAAATAAAACTTTAGTTTCTGGAAATGTTTAATAGCATGAAATTAAGAAATTAAAAGTTATCAAAATAAATGAAATGAACATCCAACTGATAACATTTTAAAAACAGAGCATCATTCCATAGCCTAGCGTGGTGGTTTGAATGAGAACAAACACCATAGGCACATATATTTGGATATTTGGTCCATGGTTGGTGGAACTGTTTGGAAAGGTTTAGGAGGTGGGGCCTTTTGGAAGAAGTATGTTCCTGGGGCTGAGCTTTGAGGTTTCAAAAAGTTCATGCCATCCCCAGTTAGCTTTCTCCGCCTGTGTATCAAGATATGAGTTCTCAGCTACTGCTCCAGAGCTGTGCCTGCCTACTGTTGCTAGGCTCCTTGTCATGGTGGTCATGGACTCACCCTCTGAAACTGTAAGCCCCCAATAAACTCTTTCTCCTATAAGCTGCAATAGAAAAGTGACTAAAGTGCCCAGGCTTGCCTAGAACTCATGTACTTATACAGTCCAGACTTGTATACTTCAGCTTGTAAACTCCCACCTCAGCCTTCCATTGTGGGGTTACATGGTATTAACCACATACCTGGCTCCAAGGGATAATTTTTAATAAATGTTTGCTAAGTCTATAAAAATAAATAATAAAGGTCTCTACCTTTAAATAGGTCTTTCAGAAAAATGATTATGAATGGATAAAGATGTATCAAATAAAATTATTTCTGGACAGGGATCTTTCTTTTCTATGGTTTATTCATTTTAAAGATGTTAATGACCGAGTCCCTATACTTCCCAGTTATTGGGATAGTGAATGTGCAGGGAGAGGAAGTTTTCATTATGACTTATTTTTCAAAGATTCTATGTTCTTTGCTGTCAATACACTTAAACTTGTTCATACTGCATATCTGTCAGACATGTGCTTTATAGACAGATGTCATCATTTCTCATTTGACAACGTGGCATTCCCAAGGCATTTACTTCCAAAAAAAGCACTGTTTTAGTCTCTCTGAATGCCTGTCAAGAAGTGTAGATTTTATGTTTAGAAACGTCAGCTAATGACTTTGGAAATCATCTTTGAAGTGTTTGATTCATTCCTTCAGCTTTATATGAACTCTACCCTCATAGCAGCCAATTATATTCATATTCAGACAGAGCCATATGGATTTTAAAGACACTTAATTAATTTAAAACTATCTTGTTTCAAAAGGATTGTGAGTTACAAAGATATAAGAGTGAAGGACAGAAAAGTGAGAGAGAGAGAGAGAGAGAGAGAGAGAGAGAGAGAGACAGAGAGACAGAGACCCTATGGACCAGGGTGGCAGATGAAGACCCAAGGCATTTAGCCTAAATGGAGGAAAAACTCTTCTGTGTTTGGGCACTGGAGATCGGGGCTCTAAGTTGCTATAACAGAAAAAATTAAGACATGGAATTTAGCACAGAGTGCCTAATACTCTTTTATGACTTGTGGGCTGGCATTCTGAAGTCATAGATGTTAGAAATCAGGTATACTCCCATCCCAGCTTGTCTACAGGGACTTAGCTACTCAGCAGCTAAGTCAAAACTAGTTACCAACTCTTTAAAATGTCCCATCCTCTTAGATAATTCTCTTTTTCTTTCTCTTTGTTTGTGTATCTGTCTGTCTTTGTCTCATGTTCCCACTCCAAGATTTTTTTTTTCTCCCTGCCTGCCCCCATCCCCCAGTAAACTTCTTAAGTGATATCCCTTGCATGGTGTGATCTCTTTGTGACACACACCTGGGCTCCAAACCACCAAGGTACTTCTGACACTTAATCCTTATAATATACACCTAGTGAAGCCAAGATCCCCTCTTCTCTCCTGTCACTCTTTCTGGTACTAAATAAACTTCTGCCTCCCAGATCACTAACTTTAGCACTCCACTGTGATATACATCCTGCCCTTTCATTTTGATATGATCATATGTTCTCTGTGATATTTTCCTTTATCCTTCCAGGCAAACTTTATGATTAATTTCTCTTTGTTAAAATACAGCATATACCATTAATTTGATGAGGCATATTGGCTTAGTCATCTTTTATCCTCAGTTAAACTGTGTACTTTAAAGACATGCATTGATAAGTAGTTGCTCATAATTACTTCATTTGAATTGCACTGTGTACATCCTGCTTGAAATTTTAGAGAGGAATGTTCTGTCCATATAACTTTAGTGAATTATAGTCCCCAAAACCATAAAACCAGGAGTTATTAACATGAGATTATAGTAGACCCAAAAACAAGCCAAGAAAAAAAATACCATCTGTATTTCTGTTTATCACCATCTTGAATTTCACATTTTTTAAAGTTATAAACAGTAGCTACCAGTTCAGTCATAGCAGTATCTCACCTCTACATCAATCTGTCTATCTATCTATCTATCTATCTCCATCCATCTATCTATCTATTTTAAATCAGTTTTGCTGTGGATATTGCTTTGTATGCTGTGAATGTGTTGCTCTGATTGGTTAATAAATAAAATGCTGATTGGCCAGAAGCCAAGTAGGAAGTATAGGCAGGACAAGCAGAGAGGAGAATGCTGGGAACAGGAAGACTGAGTCAGGAGTCACCAGCTGCCTCCACAATAAGAAGCAAGATGTAAAGATACTGGTAAGCTATGAGCCACGTGGCAAGGTATGGATTTATAGAAATGGGTTAATTTAAGATATAAAAACTAGATAGCAAGAAGCCTGCCACAGCCACACAGTTTATAAGTCTCTGTGTGTTTAATTGGGTCTGAGTGGCTGTGGGCCCCGGCAAAACTGGAGAAAACTCCAGCTACACAGTTTGTGTTTGTTTCTCTGCCTGATGCTGTAATAAATCACCCAGGACAAAAAAAGCTACTTGGGGGAAAACAGTTACAGGGCACAATCATTTCAAGAACTCAAGGCTGGTCACATCACAGTCACAATCAGGAAGCAAAGAATGGCAAAGGCTTCTGTGCAGCTGCCTTCCTCCATCTCACAGAACTCACGCCCAAGGACTTGTGCCACTTGTTATTTTTCCTGAGGTTCTTCTCACCCTAGTTAAGGTAATCAACATAATGCCTCACAGGGATGCCCAGAGACTAAATAATCTCTCACAGCTGTGTCTAGAGTCCGGTTTCCTAGGTGATGTCAGGTTCTGTCCAACTAAAATTTATACTAAGTATCACACCGTTTCATAGTCATTTCAGTTTCAAAGAAAATTGTTTAAGAAAACTTTTTCAAAGTCAAAGTGGTTGTTGCACTATGTATGGATAGATCTTGCCATTTGGCTAATTATATCTAGGAACTCATAATTCTACATGGATTTTTTATAGTATTTTAACTATTTTTCAATAAACTTGGGTGATTGTGATTCTTTACATCTTTTTTTTTTTTTTTTTTGGTTTGTTTTTATCCTTAAAAACTAAGTGGCAAACTCCCTAGCCTCTATAAGCCTCCTTACTCTACCCTCCTTTCCAGGAAAGCTGCTCTGACTTACTGCTCTTGTCCCTGTTCCTCCTTCATTGCCCTCTCCTCCACCACATTGGTTCTGTATTACATATATTAAGGGTCCTTTCCACTTTTATAGCAATATCCTGTTTTTTTTCAAGCTTTAAAATAACTGTCATCTGAAATCATGAGACTTCAGCCATGACCTCTACCATAAGTGAAACCTAGGAAAACCTAAAGATGTATACTATTTATCATTTTCTCCATCATTTAATAATCTATGTTTCTTGTTAGTTTGATTTGGCTGTTTCAGAAACTTAAATGCTTGTTTATAAAGGTTTTCTTTTTCACTAATATTCTTGAAATCAGAACCAATGGTATTGGTGTGTTGCCACAGTCCTGACTGTATGAGACAATGAAGTGGAAGGGTTGCTTGAACTCAGGAATTTGAAGCCAGCTGGGCAGCATAGCAAGGTTCTTTATCAGAAAGTACAGTCAATTAACTGATTATCTTTTAATTATATGTATTTATTTAGTTGGTGGGAGGGGGGCTACATGCTGTGGCATAGATTTGGAAGTCAGAGGATAACTTATGGGAAATGAGTTTATCCCTTTACCTTGCGAATGCTAGAGAACAAATGTAGGACATCAGTCTTGGTGGCAAGCACATTTACCCAATGAGCCTTCTTGGTCACTCTGGAGTTTTATTTTTATACATCACTACTGTCTCTGACCCTATTCACTGCTGAGATTTTATTTTGAAGTATCTTTTAATTTTAACTGAAACTTTATTCATCCATAGAGACCTCCCAGAGTATTCATATTAAGCAGGAAGGATGGTAACCCATTTAGAAGCCTGCATCTGGAATTCCAAAACCCCTTAGGTCCATGCCAATTTTCAGCGATGAATTAACCACAAAAGCAAAGCTTAATAAAACAGAGTATCCATTTCACTTCATTAGTCAGTCTTTTTATGTAATTAAACAAGCAGCCAATTGCATTTTACATATAATGTTGGATTTTTTTTTAGGAGATTATTAAGTGGTTTAACTAGATTATAAGCCCTACATCTTGGTAAATTAAAACTGCAGTGTATTTTTGAATGAATACCAATGAGTCATATCTTACTTTGCTTTTGCTGACTCTAAAATGAAAATAATGACAGAATAATCAAAATGGATTATAATGAATTTTTAAACAGCTATTGACTTAACTTTCACTCGATTCCCATCAAAAATATGCTGATAACCATAATTCAGAGCAGCTTTCTTTTTAACTAGATGCCTATGATATGAGTTTTCTAAGATGCACAGAGATGTTTAACAGTGTCCTTGATACCAAACTCTCTGGGTACTGTGGACATGTTTACATATAGACTTTATTTTGTAAGAGGTATCTTTCCTATTTATGAGCTCATTATTATTTCACTCATATTTTGTGCATACATAATAGTTTAATTTTACACGGTTGTGATTATCTATGATCAGAGTCTTGGGATGATGAATTATGTGGTAGGGGCTGGGTGGGGAGTGTTTTTCTCAGCACTTTTGTTTCATAGTAGGGATTTGGGAATGGGAGAGTGAAACCTTCCTCCCTCCTTCAAGGTAGAGTCTACCCCTTTTCTGAATGGAACAAACTGATTTTAGGTTGTGAAATGATACAGAATATGTGTTTGGAGTTGACACTGTGAGGTTCAAACTATTGCTTCAATATTCATAACATGCATATTACCAATTTAAACTTTTCAATCACCAGAAGCTTTATCTGTAGTAGTAATTTCCTCACTCAGCTACCATGTACTGAAAATTTATTAGTTGGAAGGCAATATGTTAGTGATCAAGATTAACTCATAGAGAATTTATTTACTTGTGTGTTGCATGTGTGTGTGTGTGTGTGTGTCTGTGTATGTATCTGTGTGCTTGTGTGTGCATTGTATAGTTTATATGTGATTGAGCACATGTGCATGGGGTGTGCCCATCTAGATGTGCATATGTGGAGACTAGAAGTTGACTTTATGTATCTTACTTTATGCTCTTTACTTATTTTTTTCTGACAGAGTCTCTCATTGAATCTGGAACTCTTCATTTCAGCAAGACTCCCTGGATAGAAAGCACTCAGGATCTGTTAGTCTCTCCCAGAGCTGGGCATGTAGGCATGTGCCATCATATCCAAATTTCTCATGCTTGGGATGGGACTTGGGTCTTCATGTTTGTATAACACTTCACCCACTGAGTGATACACCATACCCGGGGTTAACTACTTCATTAATGGAGGATAATAATTGTACATTTATGTAAATTAATGACTGTTAGTGATTAAACAAAATGCTAGATCTGAGGAAGGGCTTGGTACAGCATAGATACTTTATTATTAATACTAATAAATATACATTTACAGTTGGTTAATGTTGGTTTGCTTCAATGCCTTGAATATTGTCTGGCATATATAAGAATCTTCTTGGGTAGGGCTCTTTATCAGCAAAATCCCAGGAAAGAGTTTGTGTCTATCATTACAGAAGTTCTTCCAGTATTGACTAGTAAGGTCCATAGAGAGCAGTACAAGATACCAGTAAGGACCAAGCAAAGGTAGGATCTATGCATGCTAGTTGAGGCAGCCTGATCCTTCAGGACACGCTGAGCGAAAAATACCCCTCAGGACAATTTTAAGGAGATAAGGACTTTCATACTTTGGTACATGTCAGTCAATGACTAAGAGTTACTATAGGGTAGGCAGAATAGTGGCCTCTCAAAAATATCTATGCCTTAGTCCCAAAACCTGTAAATGTATTTCCTACATGGCAGCAATAACTGTGAAGATGCTGTTAGGAATATGGATCATTAGGCAAGGCAAGTATCTTGAGTGATCTAGATAGTCTAACAGCCATGGAAGTAATTAGATGTAGAAGATTTTCCCAGAACTCAGAGAGATGCTGTTCTTCAGATAAAGGGTTAGAGAACTATTTCTAATGACTCTGAGTGGAGTAAAGAAGCCAGAAGGCCATGAATGTACAATAGCTGGAGAATCTGAAAACAGGCAAGAGAATGGGATAGCTCCCATCACTTCCAAAAGGGAAAATTGTTTGGCAGCACCTAGTAAGATTCATGACTGGCTTCTGATTTACACAATTTTAGTTAATAAATTTTCATTCATTCTATTTATTAAATCAAGACATTGCGATAATATTATTGTGACAACAGAAAACTAACACATCTTATAAGCTTCTAGACTTTCATAGTCTACCAGTCTCTGCCCCTTAATTTTAGCAGCCCATGGTAATTTCTCCAAAGAACAATCGTGGGGTGAATCCTGGAGTTGGAGGAAAAATATACCAAGGCAGAAAGGGCTAAGAAAACCTTGAAAGAGGTCTTGGTAGATCTGATGGAATTCGTTACAGATTGTAGAATTTTTCAGCTGAGCAAAGAATGAATGAACAGTTGTGAATTCTGAGTGTGGAGAGGCTGTGACAGCAAACAGCACTATGGTATTTCTTTTTCAGAGTGTATGAAAATCAATACTTTTTTTTTCACATTCAATTGTCTTTCCTTATCTTTAGGTTCTTGAAAGGCCAGTGGATTAGAAAAATAGAAGTGTTCTTTAGATCTAATTAAAAAAAAAAAAAAGCAAGGTTTCAAACTCTGTCTGCACCATAGAAATCTTTCAGAAATACAATGATTCAGCCAGGCAGTGGTGGTGCACATCTTTAATCCCAGCACTCGGGAGGCAGAGCCAGGTGGATTTCTGTGAGTCTGAGGCCAGCCTGGGCTACCAAGTGAGTTCTAGGAAAGGCGCAAAGCTACACAGAGAAATTCTGTTCCATTCTGTGTACCTGACTTGTAAACTGCTGTAACTAACCAGCTGGAGAATTCTCTGCCCTCTGGAGCATTTGGCTTGCTTGGCAGCAAAACAAAACACAAGTACCAAGGAATGGAAAAGGAGCATTCTTTAGAAGCAAATGTTTTGAAAAGTAAGTTAAGGTCAAGACAGAATAAGCTAAAGGAATCCTTGTCACATTTTGATGTTTACCTTACTCTAGGCTTTCTCTTTTCTCACCCTTTGTTTCTGCACAAGAATCCCAAATGAATTTCTTTCTTACAGTAAATGTAGACTAAAGCCTATGTATGTGGATCATGATCTCTACATCTTTGCATTTAAAGAGTCAATGAAAGACAAAGATAACTGACATGGATTTGTTCATGTTCTTTGAGCCATGATTTCTGCAACTGACATGGTTTCATGTTGCCCATCTACAAAAGATGCTTTAAATCTAGTAAAATTGAAGTGAGCTCATGAGCAGCAGCCTGGGAGGTGCTGTTATCATCAAATCAATACTGCTATTGACTCCAGTTCCCTCTTTTAGTCACTTCCACAAAAAAGTGTTGGTAGTATTTTTATTGCTGCATGAAGAACAATAGTATATCCTTTTAGATTTAAATGTCACAATAGTGAGAATGCCTTCACTACAAGTAAGAGAAAATTTGATCCAAATATGCTTAAACAATAGGTATTTGTTAGTTCTAAAAAGTTGGGAGACAGAGGCAGTCCAGGTGAAGATCCCATGCTTTCTATCTTATCAGATTCCTGGCTTAAAGTTGTTTGCAGAAGTTTGGAACCATGTCTAGACATACAGATCATATATAAAATGAAAAAAAAATTGCTTCAATGAGGCTTGTTTTGGTATGGACAGAAGCTCTGTAAAAGACCTGTCTTTAGTTTACTTCTCTTGTTATTATTATAGCAGGTCGAGAAGCTAGGCATAAATGGGGATTGAGTATCTGTTGCAGGTTGTTGGAAAATATTATTTTAAGATGCGTTACATTTGTTTTTACTGTGGAACCTTTGTTTAATGATGCAAAGATGTGTTACATTCTTTTATGTTGCATTTGTTTAACTCTGTGAAGTTGTATTACTTTGCCTGTCTAAAACACCTGATGGTCAAATAAAGACCTGAATGGCCAATAGTGAGGCAGGAGAAAGGATAGTCTGGGCTGCCAGACAGAGAAAACAAAAAGAGGGACAAATCTAGGAGGAGGAAGAAGAAAGAGCAAGAGAAAGAGGATGGCACAAGTGGCCAGTCACCCAGCTATACAACCAGCAATGGAGTAAGAAAGAAACAAAGAAATACAGAAACAGAAAAAGGTAAAAGCCCAGAGGCAAAAGGTAGATGGGATAATTTAAAGTTAAGAAAACCTAAAAAGAAGCCATGCTAAGGCCAGCCATTTATAATTAAGAATAAGTCTCCATGTGTGATTTATTTGGGAGCTGGGTGGCAGGCCCCCAAAAGAGAAAGAGCAGGTCTTCTTGTTTTTATGTTGAGAGATTGCCTCTGCCAGTGAGGAGAAAGAAGATTGCTATGAGACAGTCTTGAGAACAGGTTCCCCAGTGTCATGATAGCACAATATGTTAATGCTGGTAAGTGCTTAGCACTGTGCATGTAAGCACACCCAGGTTTAGGGTGCCTTCTCGGGCATAGTTCTTTGGGAGGTGCTTTTTACTAGGTTATTATAGTTAAGAACCACCAGCAATATCAACCCAACATTTCAATGAACTTTATCTTGTCTCTCAAATTAGATACAAGTCTATTATTTTGTCATCAAAAATACTTAGAGCATCTTCACCCATTCTCATCTTCAGCCCACACCTCTTTGTTAGTTAGATCTGTTTAGTCTCATGTAGACTTTTGGAATTCCTTTTCATTCACTATCCCAAGCCACATAATGACGTCTCATGAATGGAGCAGGATGACACAGAATTCTTGGGAAGCTAACCATGAAGTAGGATTTTATTGGTACGTTAAATAGAGCAGTGTATTTTACTTTGACCCATTACTGAACTGTTTGATGCTGCCTAGCATTTTAAAAAATGCAGTACTAACACAAACTTTTCAGGACTAGACCCAGAAACTTTCCCAGTGAGGCTGAGAAGGGAAACAAGGGTAATTTGCTGTTCATGAGGACCTGCTCTGCTTTTCGAACAGCATTGTATGCCAGAACAACACCTAACAACCTAGGTGGAAATACTTGTCAAACATTCAAGGAAAGAAGAGATCCTACTGATCTTCACCACACTTTTTTTTGCCTTTCTCTCAGAGTTTTTAATTTCTCTGTGCCTTGGGTGGTGGTAACCATACAGCTCTAAATCTGCCTTTGTATAAAAATGTTTGTAATAATGCTAAGAATATGATTGGTTGCTCCACTTGGATTCCAGTGTTCTTTCTCCACCTTCCTAACTGTTCAAGATGTCCTCCAGCTTTGAAAGGAGAATTAGCTCCATCCACCATTAATTTTTATTACTCTAGGTCTTTGCATATTGTCTGAAGGAAAGTACTCAGACAGTCATTTAATTGCATAAACAAGTCAGTTAGTGCCCTCCACTTTGGGAACAGTATTTCTGATTATGCCTCTGTGAGCTATTCTACTCAGCCTGTAACACTGACATGACTATCATTACTATAATTCTCAGGTTATTGCTAAGGTAAGGCTTTTAAAAGGTTATATAAATTGATTGAAGTGATACAGTGGATGGTAACCAATATATCATTAGGTCTTCCTAACATGCTTTTAGAATATATCAACCTGCTTATGGCTAGTGGCATTGGGAAAACTGTTACTAAACAGGAATGCCATTATTTCAATATAAACATGGTATAGGGTCAAAGCATTCACATGTCAGTGAGATGTTTAATAGATTTCTCTACTAAAAGATAATATGTGTCCTACTTTACCTCAAATTTACAAATATTGGAGAACAAATGCTATTATTTTGTTTTTTAGAGTCCTACTCCTCAATGACTTACAGTTTTATATGATATCCATCTGCAGTAGATTAGAATATTATAAAGTAATGAAAGAATGTAGGAAGAGAAAACTAAGTGGGAAGATAACATATTTATAATAGAGCATAATATAAAATTAAAATTTTGTTATGTACACTATTTATCAACATGTGGTACAAGAAAAAATTTGAAGTGTATAATACTATTACTGGCACAAAATTAATTTTTGTTTGTTATACACTAAGAAATGAAGGCATTCTAGCCCAGAAAATTTCATCAGTTATCATTTCTGGTTGGCTAACTTGGAAATCAATACAGATTGTTCCATGATCAATGTAGCTGCATTGCTTTTAGACCAGTCGAATGTGCTGACTAAGGTTGTCTATAATGGAGTTGTTCTGCTGCACTCAGATACGGCCAGAGCACAAGCTATGCTAGCTCTCCATAATCCCAAGTGAAGGGCATTAAATCATAAAATATACAGACATGTTTAGGAAGGCAGGGGGAGGGTAGTCTCTTGGGTTTCTAATCTAGCTAGTTATACTTTCGCAAAAACAGTACTAGATATTTTATATACGCTACCATAAAATATGTGTTTCGCTGTCACTCTTCAAGTCCTCCCTGCCCATATTTTCTCCCTCATCTTTACAACCTGCCCTGAGTGTTGCTGCTAATTAGAGCACCCAGGTTTTAGAGTGTGTCACTTGTAATATTGAATGAGTATGAATTACTTTCTCCTATTTCACTGAGATAATGTGGCAGGAAGTGTTCTGTAATACACAGGACATTTTGCAATGTAATATACAAGCTATAATTGACTTTGTACATTCAAGTCTGCAATAAATACTGATCATCTAACCCATCACTGATATGATGGTAATTTCAGAGGATGTGAGGTGAAGGAGAGACATCCTGTTAGTGAAGACCTGACACTGGGGGATGATGTAGCCATAAACAATGTGACTGAGTGAAGCAGAAGAAATTACCCTAAGGATTTTACACTAGGAAGTACCCTTCCTAGACACTAAGCAGAAGTTTACTAGAATAATGAAAGAAGGACATACTCCTGCATGGGATGCCTAGAGTTAGGAGAAGTCATGTTCTGGGAATGGAAAATAGTTTGGAGTGCATTATGAGTATAACCCAGGAAAACAGGACCAAGAGGAGGATCCAGGAAGATAGGACCCATAAGATTACAGAGGGCCTTGAATTAAATAATACAGGAATTAAACATTTATTTTTCCTGAAGACAGTAGGAAGGATTTCAAATAGAGAAACAATTGAATAGAATCTCCATGAAGTTGGACTCCAAAGACACTAAATATAATAAAGGTAAAGACATTTTCAGAGGTCATTTAAATAGCCATAGAGGTCAGGAAATTAGTTAAGGGGACATAGCAGCAGAGTTTTCAAGGGAAAGAAAATAGAATGCCGTGGTACAAAGGGTTAAGGGGGAGTAATAGAACAGGAAGGCTTAAACTGGGTTCGGAGGTAGAGAAGGGAATACAGAGATAAGAGTAAAGACCTTTTGAAAAAGTCACATGAAAACCTACTAGTATAGAAGCTTCTATCTATCTATCTATCTATCTATCCATCCATCATCCATCTACATCTATCTTCTACATATCATCATCTATCTCTATCATATCTATCTATTAAATATATCTTCTATCTACCTATCTATCCATCCACACACACACACACACACACACACACACACACACACACATGTATATATATATATGAAAAGAGTTAAAATGAAGTTACCTTATAATAGGGAAACAATAGCCCTATTAGATACTACATATTACCAAATAAAAGATCAGTGCCAGGAATGGGGTACTCTGAAATACTGCAGACTATTACTAATGCTATTAGTTACCTTCCAGTATTTGAAGGTAAAAGCCTACTGCTGAAAACACAGTATCCTTGTTTCAGAGAACATTGACAAATCAAGCTGGTACTTATCTGGAAGCTTCATCCCTATTGACTAGCTTTCATATCCTAGAATGTGTTATGCATACTATAAGAGGGGAAGAGTGATCATCAGTCTACTAATTGTGGACCTTCCCAGCTACAATAACAACTGGCCTAGAAAGACATGCCCACTGGTGCAATAGTGGCATGAACATATGGGAGTATCCAACCACTTTATGATTGATTTTAAGTTCCACTGCATGAAATAAAACCTGTATTTGGCACCATTATCAGTCCAAGAATCTATGGCTAGACAGGTCATAGACAGTAGGAGAGAACATATTACTACTACTGCTAAATGAAAATAAAATATTAAGTTGACTACTTATGACTTATTGTTATATCCAGAGATTAATGCATCTCTCACTTCTTATCAGAGAAGGTTCAGTTTGTAGTAGATGGTGATGAACAAAGAATTCCACAATTGGCCAAGATGTAGAGAACCATACACTGCAGAATGTGAGCCCTGAAGGGGGCATTACACCTACTCCTTCCTATCCTCAGGGATCATTGTAGAAGAGGGGGCAGAAAGATGACAGTATGCACAAAACCAATGCAAGTTCAAGCCAGATAAAATCCCAACATGGAGAGGGGATGAGTGTTGTTGGTTGCTCATTGACTCTTTTGGGAACCTGCCACCTAGTTCCCAAATAAATACACAGAGTATTATTTTTTCTTATGAATGGATGGCCTTAGCTTGGCATAT
Organism: Onychomys torridus; assembly: GCF_903995425.1. Lineage (NCBI taxonomy): Eukaryota > Metazoa > Chordata > Mammalia > Rodentia > Cricetidae > Onychomys > Onychomys torridus. The sequence goes on from NC_050455.1 coordinate 29,778,040, forward strand.
TTCTAGCCAGCTTTTGGCTCTGGACTTTTATCTTTCTTTATTAAATATACATTTCTTTACTTCTTACTTGGTGTTTTGCAGTGTAGCTGGGTGGCTGTCCCCTGATGTTTCCCTCCTTCTTTTCTCATTCCTTGGTCATCTCTTCCCAGACTTTTCCTCTTATTTATTCTCTCTGTCTGCAGGCCTCACCTATCCTTTCTCTTGTCTTACTATTGATTCTTCAGCTCTTTATTATACCAATCAGGTGTTTTAGACAGGAAAAATAACACAGCTTCACAAAGTTAAAAAAATGCAACATAAAAGAATGCAACACATCTTCATATCATTAAACAAATGTTCCACAGCATAAACACATGTAACACATATTTAACAAATATTCAACAACAGAGATAGGCATGGAGTCCAACCCAATCTGAGAAGGTATAGGCAACTATAGTGGTCAGTATAAAAAGTGTGGAGATAATAGGTATGATATAGCACAGTGAACCAATGCTTTGAACCTGGCTAGGGTAACATAGGGATATTGAAGGAGCCTAGGTAGGATTCAGAGAGAAGAAATAAGTCAAAGAAGAAAAGGAGTAAAAGAAAACAAATATAAAAACCAGAGAAACTAGTTTAAAAGAACAATGTGAACAGTTGCATGAATGATACAGCCTCAGGAATTTTATGGCAGGGGATTAAGGGACCTTCACCCATGTGCTATGTTGTATCCTTGGAGTAGAAAACTATTTGAGCACTTACAGCATGGCTGTTTTTGTGGAATGCAGCTTTACTTACTCCCAGGCTATTTCTAGACCTGTTAACAAATTCACATTCTTCACCCACTGATTTTTTTTTTTTCTGGATAGAACCAGCTGAACTGACTTCTAGCTTTCTGAATATTTATTATTGAATTTTAAATACACTATCAAAGAAAGGATAACTTAACTTTTCAAGACCCTGTGTTTTGATTTGATATCTGAAATTCACACATTCTGTACAAGAAATTGCTCTCATCTGTAAGATGTGTTTTAAAGTAATATCAAAGTTGATTCCATGGTTGTATATGGAGGATGGGAACGCTTTGTATAATTTGATATAGACAGAATGATTAAAGGGCCCCTCATTGGTTATGTCTTCGTTCTTTTGTTTTTATTAAATTGGTTCTCCTTTGGTTAGCTGATCCAGGGGACAGAAATGTAGCCTATAGACTGGCTAGAAGAGTGCTATGGAATATGGAAATTGTTTCTATACTGTAGGAGAAATCTAATTACCTTTATTGATCATTCATCTGGTCTTTCCTCTCCTTTGTTGTGGGTCTTATTTGGTTATATAACTAGCATCATTAGAGTCTCCCTTCAGAAGGCCTGTGGTTTGGTGGTCACTGGCAACCTTGATGAAAGTCAAGGACAGCATACCTAAGCACAGTCTCCAGACATATGAGTGCCTGGCCCTCTCTAGTTAACTCGTTTTTCCCTGCATATGTCACTGGATCCATGCTTTTTTCCATGCAAGTCCTCTGAGTTTCAAATTGCTGTTAGTAAACTAAGCCTCGGAAGTGATGTTTTTCTCTGGTGTGTTAGAAAAGATGAAAAGTTTTGTAGGCCTATTAGGCAGATTTCTGTTAACTTGCTTACAATTGATAAAAAAAAAAAAAAATCAGCTCTGCTCCTTTAACGATTCTCTAAGACTACAAGGTAGTGAGAAGTTCAGGGGCAGAAATGGAAGGCTTGGCATTTGTGTCACAAGAACAGTGGCAATGTCCAAAGGTTTCTAAAGGTTTCGAACATGACTAAGTTTACTGGGTCCATGACCATGGAGTAATTTATGCCTCATTCTGTGGTCATCAAAAATATCACTTGTAATACAGAAAAACCTCTGGGATGAACTCTTTTCTCTAGCCTATATACATGGTGATGTGGATCAGACCAGGGTGCATGATGAGACACAGGTTGGGTAATGGTTCTTTGACTTTGAAGAAATCATACCTCTCCAGCTCCAGTCCTCTATTTCCTATGAGTTGGTCAAATATGTGAGTTTAAACTTTAATGTCCTTAGAAGCCTAGAAAGAGAACACCAGAGAGCAGGCAGGACTTAAGTCTGTGGCAAGTAGAGAGTCTAGGACAACTTGGACCAGGGTACTATGGCTATAAACTTACTTATAAATAAATACCCTGTCACAGCAACTATAAAAGTGACACCCTGTAGGCTTAGCTATCCATGTGCTGCTCCCCAGGTGACATCGTTTAAACTCCTCCCATTTGGATATACATTACCTGGCTCTAAAACAATGAAAGGACTGGAGTTAGCACAGTGCACACCAAGACCAAGTCGTCAGCACAAAGCAGGTTTATTTGCCCCAGAGCGACAAAGACAGGGAATAGGAGACAGGGGAGAAGGGGAAAAGGGGGAACGAGGGGCGGGGGGGACATTTGCTCCAGAGGGACAAAGGCCTGCCTATGGATAGAATGGAGACAGATGTAGCCCATAGGCAAATGGCAGTTTATAAAGGGGAAAGGGAAAAGCTGTGTGTTAGGATGAGTAGGTTTGTTTTGATTGGTCATGTTAATTAGATAAGGCAAAGGGGGCTTTTGATTGCCAGACTTCAATACTTTGGTAGCTAGACCTTGGTGATCCACCTCATGAGGAGGAAGTGGCCAAATAAGAGAACAGAACTTGGTGGGCTAGCTTTAGGGATGTAATCTATGGCTTTAGCAAGGGAGAAGGGAGGGGGAAGGGCAAGGCCGGCCAGCCCCATGTTTGCCATGCTCCAGCCTGCTAGAGCCCCTTCAAATGGTATTTCGGTAGAAATAGAGAATGAAAGACCTAAATTTAAATACTTTAGACTAAAGAAAAACAAAGCGAAGCAATAATTCAAAAGTGGTAGCGATGAGCTTAATTAGCTTAGGCAGAACAACAACCCAGAAGACCAAGAGACCACAGTTATAATCATGTTCAACCTGAGTAATGCCAGTGGACAGTATTTCTGTGCAGGGAAGAGAAGGTAAACAGCATGACAATGTGCTTCACAGCCTTAGCCAGTAATCTTTCTGCCATCCTGAGCTTTGGTCTGACTCTCATTGTGAGGCACTCCAGATGTGGTCAGAGACATCTTTGGAACAGAGTATGAAGATGCTCAGAAGCACTAGGGCTGATTTTTAGGGGATGCAGAAAAGAGTGTGAGTTGATTGGACTGGAGAAGAGAGGAGAGAATGTAGTTTCCCTCCCCCAACGCTAATAGATGTCTATTTACCCCAAATAGCAAAATGACAACAGAGCAAAGACATGGCTCTCCCCAAGTCTAGCTTAGTGAATGACTGAGTTCACTGCCGTTACTTACAGGAGCATAGAGCAATCCCAGGGAGATGCACCATGGACAAGCCCACCTGGCTGTATCATGGGAACTCTTTTATAACTTTTAAGTACCTTATGTGACTAGAGTCTCCTTTCCCTGGCAGTTGTTTACTACTTTTACCAGCGAGGGGACTCGTAAATGTTCTAGGTTTCCAGACTTTCCTGGAGGCTTGAAAGTTTTATTTACTTCTTGGGTCTCATGAATCTGCCTTCTTCCTCTAGTAGGGAATGTTTCAACTCAGAGGAAATCGCTACACAACACATCCCCAAAATTAGGATCTGCTTTCATTGCAAAGGGTAAAGCTACACACCTCCTTTGCTGAAAGTGAAAGAAGCTGAAACAGAGAGCTTCCGTGAAAGCTATGGAGATTTGACTGGGCATTGGAAACACTATCGGGGGCTCACTCGCAAGCATCATCTATTGAAAGATGGTGAGATGCTTTGATCTCTGCTGATAATTAAGTAGAGCAGAGGCAAATATTGTCTCTGGTTACCCTCAAAATTAGCTGAGAAGCTGGGCTTGTGACTTTCCTGACACTGACATCCTCATCCCCACCTCCTTTGGAGAACTTTCTTTAATCAGAAGAGGGAGAGTTCACAGAACACTGGGGTTCTCCTGGGGTAGTAGTAGCAGAAACTTCAAAGCCACTGAAAGTATCAAAGTCTTTTTTCTTCCTGAGCTTTGCTTCCCCGGCTAGTCACCCTCATTTTTGTTTATTGCCTTGTTCTGTTTGCATTATCTGACATGTAGGAAACTCCCATTTAGACTTCCTTAGAGCAGAAGGTTAAAATGATGGACCATCTCTTTTCACTCTGGTCCCAGATTCACAGGAGAGACTCCATGATGTCTGAATTGGGTCAAATGTTGACTCCATCTAATTAACCATTCCATGGAGTGGGGTTGGAAGGACTTGGGTTGAAGATGGTCAGAGGATCTACAAACCAAGGTGGTTATGTGAGCTGGGTGATATTCCTAAAAAGTTTGTACATTGGAGCCCTTACATTCACTGGCTCAGGGGATGACTCTATTTGGAGATGGCATTTGAAGAAATAAGTTAAGATGAGGTATCAGGATGGGCTCGAATTCAACTGGACTAGTGCCTTCCTTCTTCTTTCCTTTTTCCTTCCTTCCTTCCTCCCTTCTTCCCTCCCCTTCCTTCCTTCCTTCCTTCCTTCCTTCCTTCCTGCCTTTCTTTCTTTCTTTCTTTCTTTCTTTCTTTCTTTCTTTCTTTCTTTCTTTCTTTCTCTTGTTCTTTCTTTCTTTCTTATAGTTCTAAGCCTAGAACCCAGGGCCTCCTGTATACCTGGTGGAGCTTTCTCACTGACTACACCTCTAGGCCATGAGTGGACTAGTGTCCTTCTAAGAAGAAGACATTAGAACACAAAGAAAGTAAGGATTCATGACACTGAAAAAGTCCTTATATAGATAAAGTAAGGAAGAGACTTTCTGTAGGCCAGGTAGAAACCTCAGAAGAAACCAACCTTTCTAAATTGTATATTGTGGAAAAATACTCTTGTTTAAGGCATATGGTCTATGGTGTTTGCCTATTGTAGACTAAGAGATGAATAAGAACTGTCAGGGCAGCACTGAGAACAATAGGATTTATTGTGAACTGACCAGATACACAAAGGAAATACCACCACCACCACCATCATCATCATCATCTACAGCAACAATAGTTGATAATTGTACAGACTTAGATAGCTCTTGTCTCCCCTTTTAGGAGTTTGTCACTAGATGTAAATGTTGTGATTTGTACTCCAGCTGCTCAGCAGTGTTTCTAAATCACTGCTATATTCTTGGTTAGAGAAGTAACTTCAGGCAAGAGGAAGGCACAGTGATTTTGCAGTTTGGTTCTGGCTGTTGTGGTAGTAAAACCTACCAGAACCATGACCATTTCTTCCCTTTCCTCTCCCCACTGGTCATCAGCACTGTGAATCTTTTCCTTGTTCTGTTATCAGCCCCTATAACTATCACTGGCAGAACTGTGTTCTAGGTTCACAACCTCCTCTGTGCCATGAATGCCAGTGAAGATGGTGTTTCTGTTGGCTTTGCAAGCCTGAAGAGCTAGAAATCTACTGGGTCCCTTTGCCCAGAAATGAACACATTGCTTCCTCTGTTTTCTGCTTGACTTGGGCCAGGGCAGCAAGCTGGGATTTTGGGGCAGCAGAAGACCAGCTGTTAGCATTAATGAATCTCACCATCTAATTCCATTGCCACACAGGATCTTGTCCATTGCTAAAAACCTTCCTAAAGGCCTGGAAACAAGGCTAGATATTCCAACTGTTGTTTACAGAGATTGGGAATGTCTTGGATGTGTTGCGAGCAAGCCATTCAATTCAACACTATTTTTAATATACCAGAACCAAAGAAAACTTTCCTTCTCTCTGATTTTATTTGGACAAATAATTCTAATATCCTGAAATGTCTGATGACTTTTTAACTAGGCTGAACATCTCTTATCTGAAATACCTGGGATCAGAAATATATTTAGCCATTGGATTTGGTGTGGGAGTGAATGTTACAATATTTGAATGTACATAATGAGCTATTTCAGGAATGAGACACAAGCCTAAATGTAAAATTCACTTATGTTTCATATACATGTGCTACCATAGCCCAGAAAAAAATTTATACTGTATTTTAAATAATTTTTATATGAAATAAATTTTCATATTAAGGAATTTTTTTACTTGTGATATTATGTAAGCTTTCTAAAATTTTGTAAATTTTAACATTTTGGATTTCAGATTGTTAGGATAGGAATCTTCAGTCTCTGTTTCAGGTTAAACCTTGGATCATCTTTCTTCCTCTCCTGCTCTCTCTCTCTCTCTCTCTCTCTCTCTCTCTCTCTCTGTGTGTCTCTGTCTCTATCTCTTGCAGTGTGTGTGTGTGTGTGTGTGTGTGTGTGTGTGTGTGTGTGTGTGTCTGTATAAACTGGATACTGAATCTAGAGCCTTATCTATCCTAGACAACTGTACCACTGAGCTACCCCTCCAGATCACATTATTTCATTTAATAGTCTAATGTGTGTGTGTGTGTGTGTGTGTGTGTGTGTGTGTGTGTGTGTATTTAAATGAAGCAACTAAGACTTTAAGTTTACATTACCCCCAAGTTTTACAGTTTGTGAGTAGTAAGAGCTGACCCCATTTCTACTTCAAAGCCCACCAGTTTAGATTGCCATCTTGAGGTCCTCAATATTCCAATGCTGAGTTGAATGGATTAAATAGCCTTTCTATTATGGAGCCCTAACCCATGCTGAGGTTATTCATGCAACAGACCCTGTCATAAATGCTGCTGCTACTGCAGCTGCAACCGACTTCTATCCCTAATTCCCAGCCAAGAAGTTTCCTGAACAGAGCTTTGGGGAGATTCAAAGCCCACAAGTGTCATTAAAGATTAAGGTATATAACTAATCTTGGCCCAGCCATGCAATAGCTTAGAAAGGTGATGTGTTGGATGCATTTGCCATGCTAAGGAGAGAACAGCCGAATGTTAACCAGAACATAAATCATGCTGACAGATGGTCTGCCTGGCTTGGTCTCTTAAACAGCCTCTTCCTCTCTTTCCAGCACATTGTTGTGTATCTATTAGTGTAAAGAGGATGACATAAGATATGGTGGGCTTAGGTGGGAGCCAGGGCAACCTTTTAATATCTAGAAGGAAAGGTTAGGCTCTACAATTATAATTGCCTTTAGTCTGCTAGCCCAGAAAAACAACTCCTTTCCTTCTATCACAGGTGCCCACCCCATCAGTACACTTAAAATATATGCTCACATTCTGCCTGGCAACCAGGATAGCTCACAATCACAGCTTCACACACAGCACTGGAAATGACTACCGCCAACCAGTCCGATAAGCGTTCCCTCTGAGGGGAGCTGCTGTCCCCTGACTTTATTTTTGTTGGCTCAGTGGGTTGATTCTAATTTGGACGAAGCAAAATTTAGCTTGTCTGAGGCTGGTTGGCAGGTGTTGATTTTTGTAACTGGGCTTTTTGAATTCTTGGGATATCTAGATTTTCCAGGCTACCATCACCTTAACAGGAAACTATTTCTTTTTGTAGCAATGTGGCATTTTGGCAAATTTCTTCTTGTAATGGTTTGATTGACAGTGCCTTGACTAGGGTGTGTGTGTGTGTGTTTGTGTAAGTTAATCACACACAAAGATAGAAAAAGCCAACCTTACTTACACACCATGGGGATGAGGAAGAACAGGCCAAAGAAACTTATGAACAAGTAGTTAAACAGGGTCAGTAAAAGAGGAGAGAATATGACAGTTCCTTCCTTCCTTCTTCATGAGCACCCACTCAATGTTGAGCTGTCATCAGGCATCTCACTGAATGCTTAGACATAGAATTTAAGGTTAGCTTCATAGCTGCTTTATGGACAAGAAGACGGAGCCAAAGTCACACTGACTGTAAACGGGGCTGGGAACTAATGTAGGCTAATCATATCCCAATACCCACCTCTGTCTTCTATAATGAACTGTCAACATTTTTGCAACACATTTCCCTTTGCCTTTTTGGAAAAACAAACTAATTAGTAGTGAGAGGAGGTGAAATGCTAGAAGCAATCAATACTTACTCCTTTACTGCTGTGTTTAATGGACAGTTCTACGCCAAAGCGCCCAAAGCACTTTATGTATTCTTAGAATACCCAAACTTGAAACTGTTAATTGATACATTCTACAGCTCTGAGAAGGAAGTTATTTACCCAGGATAGCATCCTCTGTCTGGAGGCCCAGGGTACTCCTATTTTCTCCATGTCAGAGAGAGAGAGAGAGAGAGAGAGAGAGAGAGAGAGAGAGAGAGAGAGAGATGTTTTGAATGAACTCTTCATGGTTGTTAATATTTTAGTCTTCCAAGCCTTGCAAGATTGGGAAGTGGGCCAAGACATTTGTAATCATGATGGCAAGAGTCCCGAGACTAGACAAATTTCTGTTGTTTGGGGCTAAAATATTAGTCTGCAATCCCCTGAAGTCTGAGTGCAGATGGAAGAATAGACCTCAGAGGCATAACCCAGAGATTATGCATTGATTTAACCAATCTGCAATACAATAGTTTCTTTAAAAAAAATACATATGCCAGATTTGTGTTCAAGAGGCTCCCCGAAAAGTGTCCTGAAAGAGATGAGGCATTTGGGAGGATAACTATCAAGAGGTGGGGAGATACTCCTCTTTGGAAGAATTTATATCTCTGTGGCTTAACAGAAGAATGTAGAAGCAGAAGAAGGGTGGGAGGAGGAACATTTGCATACAGGACAGTTTATTTTGGGGTTCTCATGATGTCATTGTGTATGTTTAAAGCCTAATTTATGAAGTGGTTTATATTTTATACTCGTTTTTTTTCATTTTCTAATCTAACTATGATTTGTTCAAAGTGGAAGGAATACTTTTTAAAAATCACCCATCCTAACACTTAACATTAGACATTAAAGTTTGGCCCATGACTGGCTTATCAGCCCACAGAGGAATTCCTCTTTGTTACAGGCAAGCTCATTGAGGTTCCTGTAGATTTCTCTTCTTCTCCAAGTAGCCGTGGGAGAACCAGTTAGTGGTGAAGAAGGAAAACTGCACAAGGGCAGAAGGCTGACAGCACTTGGGTTGTGCTCCCTCCTTCCCGGTGTTGCTCCTGTCCTTTTATAGTTCTCACTGCTATCGGACAGCTCCAGCAGGTTGAAAATCTGTCTTCCCTACCACCAATGCATGCTGCTCCTCACATCACCGCCGCAGGCTGGTCTTTCCAGAGAGTGCTATGGGAAATATTTCCCAATATCATTGTGGGTGGCCAACTGCCGAAGCCAGTGGTGGCAATTCTGTGTCAACCCCTGGTTAGGAATAGGCAAGGCTAGACCATTCTTTAGGGTTTGCAAAAGCTGTTGAAAGGCTAGTATCTCTGAGAGAGTTACCACTTTTTAATGTGAAAACCATACTAGTATTTAGCATGCTTGTTGTTAAAAAGGATGAGAGTTGTTGCTTGGCAAATGCCTGGCATCTACAAGACTCTTGATAACAGGTATGATGTCCTTGGAAAGATGACCAACTTTGCTATAATTCTACTCCTGAGAAGTATGCTGACAGCCTAATTTCAGATACATGCAGAGATGTGTAGAAAAAGATGTAAGTTTATCACAGTATCACCTCTAATTGGAACCATAAATTATTGAAGACTACAGGAATGGTTAACAATGAAGTCACTGCCACAAACAATACTCTGAAGCCACTAAAAATTACTTGATATAATTTTATTTTGTGAAGAGGAAAGCAGTTGGATGTATGTACTGTCGTAAAGAATAAGTTGCTATCCAAAGATAGTGTTAGTTACAAACTACAGACATTAATGCAGGTATATGGAGTCAGATAGGATATCCAGCCAAAGTCATTGAAAGGTATTTCATAAAAACATGGACTTTTGGCAAACTACACAAGTTATATACATCTGGCTTTATTTTCTAATCCAGAAGATACAGATATCAGAAAACTATCTCTAATTTTTTTGACAGAAAATTTAATGAAAATCTTGGAGAAAAGCATTTTGTTTTCTTGAGACAGGGTCTCTAACTCAGGCTGGTCTGGAACTTAGGTAGCCTAGGCTGGCTTTGAGTTCACAGTCCTCCTGCTCTAGATCCTTGAGTGTTAGGAATGTCTTTACAGACTCACCCAGAAGAATATTTGACTAATCTCATAGACGCATTTCAATGGAAGGAAGTGGACAATCAAGATTAATAGTCATGCTCTCAGCACAACCTATTTCAGGCTAATACATGCCTAGTATTTCGTTTGTTTGTAGTGCTGGAGATTGAATACAGGATTTTGGGCAGCTAAGTGAGCACAGTACCATTGAGCTATGAGTTATGTAAACGAAGTTTACAAATCTTAAAATGTTAATCTCTGTTTCTTTTGTTTAATAAGCACTTGAAAAATTTCCCCGTGAACATTTATCACTTTGTATAACTTTTAAAGCCCCTAAACAAGGACATTATTAAGTTATTTGCTGCCGATCATCCAGTACCTATTTATAAAGGGTTTTCTCGGTGCCAGTTACCTTGCTTGTTCCATCACAAAAAAACTGTCTCTTGAAATTTAGAGTGTAACATATCACACCAAATCAAAGAAAAGGAAAATGGGAAATTGGTTTGGTTGTCTCTCTGGACAGGGATGAGAACTGAGGTTTCTGTCTCCAGTATTCCATGCCACTCTGCCCTGTGAACAGCTGTTGACTCAAAACTTTAGGTCATCAGTCATGTTCCTCAGTCTTCCTCCTCAGTACCCATCGCTCTGACTGAACATATATACTTGAAGTAAAAATCAAATTGACCTCAAATACATCTTCAAGGAAAGTCTCCCTACTACCATCTCCAGTCAGATTACTGTTGCTAAACCTTTCCCATATGAAAATTTTGGAGCTACCCATAATAGGAAGGAAGTCAGATTGTGCTAGTTAATTTTAACTGTCAACTTGACACAACTAGGAATCATCTGGGAATAAAGTCCTAATGAATAATTATCTAGGTTAGGGTGGTATGTGGAGGATTGTCTTGATCGTTAATTGAGGTAAGGCATAGTCCATCGTGGGTGGCACCACTCCCTAGATAGATGGTCTAAACAGTGTGAAATGGGATAGGTGACAGAAAGCAGCAAGTCTCCATGTGCTCTTCCAATTTGAATGTGAATGTGATGAGTTTAGCTCCTGCCTTGGCATCTCCAACACAGTAGGCTGTAACCTGGAATTGTTAGCCAAAAAACCCTTTCTTCCACCAGGTTGCTTCTGGGTCAGGGTATTTTAACACAGTAACAGAAATAAAATTAGGACACAGGCATATTGTATTTAAGTTAACTTGTAATAATTTAAGTAGTTAGCTTTTAAGTTCACTCTGTTTGTTGCACTGATGTTGTCTAATAACTGATTCCTACTTGTGGTCTCATACATAGAAGAAGAAACTCTTGACTTTGTTCATGTTAGTAAAATTTTTGTTGTATTTTGTCAGTAAGATTTGTTGTTATATGTAGTCAGATATTTGGTATAACAATATTCTTGATCAAAATAAATCCAGGGAGGAAAGATTGGTTTTTGATCAGTTTCTGGTAGTTCACTCCATCACTATTGGCAAGGCAGAGTAGCAAGCAACATGGCATTCAAGAAGCAGAACATGAGAGGGAACTTGCTGATGGGTTTCCTTTTTCTCCCTCTATTTCATCTGGGGCTCTAGTCTATTAGACGGTGTGCTGTAGACCATGCCTTACTCTCTGAGCTAATCCACTCTGGAAATGTCTTTATAGACTCACTCAGACGAGCTTTTGATAGATCTCATAGGGAGGCATGTTCAGTGTAATCAAGTTGACAATCCAGGTGAACCATTATAATCTTTCTACAGAAGAAGGTGTCTATTGAGAATTATAATATACAATAATGTATTGTTGGCAAAGTCCTTCAAGGATGTCCAAAATGCTGAAAGAGTTTCCCCTTTATCCCTTTTACTCCTGTGCCTAACAGCATTTGGAGTGTTTCTGAAGTGCAGTAGGAAGCACAATGCCAACAGTCTGCAAGGAGACTTGACAAGGAGAGATAAATTGGTTCCCCAAGAACTGTCAGGTATCTCCTTCTTAAGCAATTATTAAAGGAAGTTTTGAATAACTAGTTTGTACACATCAGCTCAGATAAGAAAGTGCTGGTTGGAAGGCATAAGTAGTACTGGTGATACTAGATGGCAGAGAAGCATGAGAAGAGCTATGGAAGTTCATGCCATGCCCTGCAGTGTAGTTACAGCCTCTGTTGGGCCATTTTTATGATGTGGAGATAAGTTGATAACACATGGCTTTGAATTGTGGCTGGAGGTGAGCAGGAGTGTTTTCTTAGGAGGGGTTGTTTCATGGGGTTGTAAATATATTGGAAATCAATGTACGTTAGAAAACATAAATACCAAATACACCAACATAAAAAGGCACACTAACATTAAAAGGTAATATTCTTGTAGCATCTCTGCCGCTAGAGGTGACCAGCCTTTCACACAAAATTTCAACTTTTGCTGGCATAAATCTGCCAAATACAGCCTGTTTATGGCATCTAAGCTATAGTTGAGCAGTTTTATGGTGATGGTCCTTCAATTATCACCTGTAACCAGACATCAAATTTACTGTAAGTTTTAATTATCATAGAGTAGAACAGAAATTTTAAAGGGAAGTGAGAGATGATAATTTATTAAAGTTACAATAGGGACCACTGATTCTTCTTTATGGGTATTTTCACTGTAACTTAATAACTTCCACAACGTAGTTACATTTTATAAAAAGGATCCTCCTCCTTACTTTGGAAATCAGGGGGTGATGTTCACCTCTATGTAACTATGGCCTTCTTGTAGTGATGAGATGGAAGCTTATGTGTTGAAATTGACCTACATGGGTAGGCAATATAGAATGCTCAGTCTCGCAAATTAGTTGTGATCTCAGTAGCCACCACAGTATAAGCATCAGAATCAATAATAGAAATAACAATAATAGTGATATGTATTGAGCTCATATCATGCCTAACACTGTCTCAATGGAAACTCTAAGGATTAGTACTATGAATGTGTTATCTTATTTTATTATCCATTGTGGTAGTGTCATTATTATTTCTGCTTTTCCTAGATAAGAAACTGATATTTGAACAGGTTATTTTAATTTAGGGCCACAAAGTGGATTTGACTTCAAAAATCTCACATTAGACTTTAGGCCTTCCATTCTAAGGACCACATGGAAGAATGCAATCATCTGAAAAATTTTCTCTCATTTTCATTTCACTTGGAGCAAAGAAGATTTATTAATTATCAGATTTATTAACCAGTGTTGGGTACTAGTAAAGCTATTAGGCAGACTCAGGGTATTTGTATGGGATGGAAGTACTCGATTCTTTATTCCGTTTATATTTTGTGAGCCAGGGACATGAATTCTTTGGAATATCAGGGGAGGTTGAAGTGAAGTGAACTGAGATAAAGCATCACCGTCTTGGGAGTTATGAGAGTTCCAGCAAGGGCAGTTTCTCATACAAGGAGATTGTAGGTTGTTTCACCCACTGTCCTTGTTGTAAGTCTGCACGCTTGGTAAAGAACCTTAGGCTATGTGCCGTCTTCTCTCTTGGGGAAGACTGGTGAGGCAGCCCAGGGACAGAACCCTAGGAAAGCCTGGGGCCCAAATTAGAGCATGGCCTGCACCTGTGGTGTACTTGTAGCCAAGTGGACATTATGTAAATTTTTTAATGAAAAAGTGTGTGTGGGGGGTTACATGAAGGCTAAAAGAAAAAGGAACCTGCCTCTTTTCCTCTCTTGGTTATTAATTCATTAAATAATTGATTTTCCTCTTTTGGTTACTAATTAATTAATACTGTCTTTTTCTCTCCTTCTACATTCATTGGTACTGCATTTGCAATTTTAATCAACAATAGCCTAAAAACTTTTGTAAAATGTGTCTTTACTAAACATGTTCAAACATCTTTCTCACCATTGTTCTTTAACTAAAAAAGGATAGCAACTCTTTATAAAGGACAGTTAAATTTATAATGCATTAGGTATGCAAGTGACATAGAGATGATTCAGAGTGTACAGAAAGCTGTGCCCAGGCTATGTGCAAATGCTACTCTATCTTATAAAGGATTTGAGCATCATGGCTTTTTGTGTCTCAGTGGAGAATGTTGAAGCCAGAACCAATAAATTATAGATACTGTGAGGTGTGCTTTACTTAAAAAGAAAAACCTAAAAAAGTAGAAACCTTATCATTTTATTTGAAAAGATAGGCATTTTATTATGTTAGTTGATGACCTATTTTTTCTAAATTTTTTATTATTTTATTTGTGAGTGTGTATGTGCATGCACATGCATGCATATATGTACATGATGTGTTTATGGAGCATGCATGCCACAGCCTGTGAGCAGTGGTCAGAGGACAGCTTTGTGGAGTAGGTTCTCTCCTTCCATCTTTATGTGGGTCCTGAGGATCAGACTCAGGTTACCAGGTTTGTGTGACAAGAACCTTTACCTCCTGAGCAAGCCATGTTGCCGTCCTCATGAACTCTTCTGTACAAGCACATGCACACCGTGAGAACAGAAAGTGCAGTTAACTCTTAACTACTTTATGCCAGAGCCCTGGTGGCTGGATCACGTCACAGAGTTGTCTGCGTTCACGCCTTCATTTCACCTTCTTACCTCTGGCAGCTACTTCCCCATTCAGTTGAGGCCTATAAAAACATGAAATTCGTTCAAGGATAGATTTTCAATAGACAACATCGTAGCCTTGAGGGTCATCAAAATTCAACTCTTGGTGTTCATTAATCACTGTCCTGGGTTTTGGATTGTCCTCCTGGATTTCTAATAGACCACAATATTTTTAAGGCACAAGCATATCCACAGTATGAAAGGCCATGATGGGAAGTTCCATGTTCTGAAGAACACGGCAGTCTCTAACACCAGGTTATATGGTAAACACTGAAGTTTTAAATATTGCTAAAACATCTTTTCCTCAACCTTTTTTGGGGGAAACCCTGCAGCTGACAACCATAGCTGAGTAGACCTAGTGTGTATAAACCACAAACATACTCTATTTCCCTACTCCTTCTGTTTAGAGCCTATTTCCTTAATTACTCTGAATATTTTTTTTTTATTTATCTGGGCTGAGGAGACCTTTATTTTCCACATTTGTTTCCAAAATATGAATATTATGGTTTCTGGAAAGCATAAATGATATACTACTGATTATAGGACTTTAAGCAGTGGAGAGATACAGATGGCAGAAAATGGGCATTTTGCAAATGCATTAATCCCAAATATAATAATAGTAATGAGGATCAAAATAACATTTGTTTAGTGTGTCCCAGTTAGTTTTAATTGTCCACATGACAGAGCAATGTCACTGGCAAGAAAAGCCTACAGTAAAGAATTTCCCAGATCAGATTGGCCTATGGGAGATTGTCTTGATTATTAATTGATGAAGGACAGCATAGCCCATTATGTGTGATAGCATCCCTAGACAGGGAGGCTTTGGTATGTATAAGAAAGCCAGCTAAGCATAAGCTTGAAGGCAAGCTGGAAATCCATGGTTTCTGGTTCAAGTTCCTGCTTGAGTTTCCACTCTGACTTAGCATGATGATGGATCATAACCTTTAAGTCAAAATAAATCCTTTCTTCCCCTCAATTTCTTTGGTCAGAAAGTTTTCTCATGGCAGCAGAGCTAAAACTAGTACATAAAGGTAAGTGGAAGCTAAACTTTTCATGCATATTAGCATATAAGAACACACACAAAGATACAGACACATACATTCAAACATACACACATGATCACACACACATATATACACATACACAGGGGCAACACACACATATACATAATACACACACATCTACACACACACGGACTATATATAGATATACATATATGCGAACACACATACACATAGCACATAGACATACACACATACACATAGATATACATATACACATATAGCAATAGATACACACATACACAGCATACATACATGCACACACAGACATGTACACATAGGCATATACTCATACTCACATACACACATCACACACACACATTTTTTATAGTACTTCCATGATATAAGTACAATTTAAGGATAGTGCATGAGAGGCCTGAGGCTTGAAAGGCAAGATGA
Organism: Onychomys torridus; assembly: GCF_903995425.1. Taxonomy (NCBI): domain Eukaryota; kingdom Metazoa; phylum Chordata; class Mammalia; order Rodentia; family Cricetidae; genus Onychomys; species Onychomys torridus. The sequence goes on from NC_050455.1 coordinate 29,794,017, forward strand.
TTGTACAGTGTACTAGAAATAGTAGATAGGAAGATAGACTCCATTTACTTATTTAAAATTGTAAAGCCTATTCTGTAAGTACTGTATTTAATCAAATCAGGACTGATCATTGTGTACTTTCACCACCGAAGGGGATAAAGAAGGAGCAAAAAGAAAAGTGAGTTATACACATCCAAATGTTTTATTTTAACTATAAATATACATTCAGCTCAGTGTGGTGGGATGTATTTGTAGTCCTAGCACTTGGGATGCTGAAACAGGAGAATTGTCATGAGTTCCCTTACTTAGAAAGACCCTGTCTCAAGAACATCCTAGAAAAAAGTGTGTATTTATGTAGGAATTCCTTAGTCATTATGGAATAGTAGGCCCACCCACACAAAATATAGATTCAATTGTATTGTTATGGAAGGATGATTATAAAAGCAGCATTTTCTTATAGTTTATGGTTTTCTTTTTGGTATAATTTCAAAAGAAAATTATGACAGATACAAAACTGGCTAACCAGGATCAGACAAAAAGCCTTAATCCTAGGAAGGTATAGGCAGAATTGCCTGGGGTTTCCTAAACCTGGGCCTGTGTATTATTGTACAGAGTGGATTTTAGGGTGATTGGAGAGGTCAGTTTCAGAGAAGAACTTCTATAGCACAGTTATCGAGGGTGCTTGGAGTCACCTGGCAGAAGCCACTCACCTTAGGTACCTGAGGCCTACTCCATCCTGTATCTAAGAATACATGCTGATCAAAGTCAGTTCCATGATTCTCAGCAAAAACTTCACATTTCACATCATTTGTATATAAGTTCATCTATCTTTCTAGTTTCAGTCTTTAAAACATGAATAGGGTGGTAGGTGTACACTGCAATGAGAGAACATGTACTTTCCATGACTATATTTTGGGTTTAATCCTTAGTATTTGTTGTCTTCCCCCACAAATAGATGAGATAGATAGCTAGATGGATGGATGGATGGATGGATGGATGGATGGATGGATGGATGGATAGATAGATGATAGATAGATAGATACATAGATAGATACATAGATAGATACATAGATACATAGATACATAGAGACATAGATAGATACATAGATAGATAGATATATAGATGGATGGGTAGATGGAGAGACAGACAGGCAGACAGACAGATAAACACACAAATGAAACAAAGCAAGTCTTCAAAGCTGAACTAAAAGTCATGCAGTGAATTCTCCTAAAGAAAAACCTCTGAAGCTGCTTCATTGAGACTGGGCTGATGGGTTGATTGGGTGATGGGCTGATGGGTTGGTTGATGGGCTGATGGGCTGATGGACTGACAAGGTGAAACAACTGACTAAGACCTGCTTTTGAGAGAAAGTGCTAGTTTAGCTTTCACGGTGTTGTATAGTAGAACAACCCCATAGGGTTGAGGAAATTGGCTCAAACCAGTTGCCAAGACATGCACATAATGTACTTCCTTATAAAGCCAACCTGGAGTTTGGCTATTTGCCTTCAACTGACTCCAGGTGTCTTTGTCATTGATGCTGTGTCTTCTCACCCCTCCCCTGAGGGAGCCTTTAGGAACCAGAAACGGTGTCAGTGTTTCTCAACATGTGACATATGGACCACGTGCTATCAGAAAGTACCTTAGCTACTCATAGCACAGGTTTGGGAGCTTTAGGAATAATAGGTCCAAGAATCATAAAGCTAGTATGAGCACAGCATACTCTTCCATGTTTAAGGCCTTGTATAATGTAAAGCTACTCACTGTTTATCCGAATAAGCATACAGAATACTTTGGACCTGCTGCATTGATTCTGGCTTTGCCCTTAGTTCTTCTTAGAATGTGCATCCTCACTTTTTTCCTGTACTAGGCTGCTGGGAAATCCTTCCAATCTCTGTTCATGCCTGCTTCTCTTTGATTTCTTTGGTTCCCCCTGCCCCCTATCTATCAAACTTCTGTGCATGCACCACCCAGAATTGTAATTACCTTTTTACCTGTGTGCATCTCAGGACAAAAGGAGAAGGTTGTATTCATCTGTATTTCTCTAGCCTCATTCCCCATGCTTGGCAAATACCACTCGATAAATATTTGCTGAAAGAATGAACAAAATCCCAGGAAACACAATTTCTATTTGGTCTCCCACCATACTCAGGCTGGAAGTATGAATGCGTTAGCTGTGATGCATTTTCCTGGGTGTGCAATGCTTTCTTTCAGCCCCAGGTAGAGGAGATGGAAAAGCGGTTTCCTTCACTCTTGCAAATCTTTCACCAGATTTGAAAGTGGGATCAAAGGCAGAGCCCTGAGTTGCCAGCTCTAGTCTTTGTTACTACTTTCCCTTTACAGATAAGAATGAAGGAGGATTTTCTGTATATCTCACCACAAACTTTGATCTCACTTGGTTGATGTGAATGGTATCTTGTCCATTGTCCATTGCTTGGGACTTAAACAAAGCAATAAGGAGATATCTGTGTGGCAGCCAAGTAATGCTGAGGAAATGTATGGGCTTATTTCATTAGATATAATATATATTTTCAGCAGATACTGGTCTGCATGCATAATGTGATTCTTGGAATACCACATCAGGTACTCTGTTACAGTAAGGTGACTGCATTATTTTGCCACTTTTAGACTTATTAAAGGGGAGCCTGAGCTCTACTAGTCTACTTGTGAGTCCGACTCACATTCAGCACATTTACCCAGGCTCTCCTTTTATCAGGCCATGCATCTTGTTGACCATGCCTAACAACCTCACCCAAAATGCTTCTTAGCAAGTGCCTGAGCTTGCCCTTTGTGGGCACAGAGACTGCTTGGAAAAGAAAGAAAACAAATCCTTTGAAAACACAGCATCTGACTTTATAGCCCCTGTTGGCAGGTTTCCCAAAGAAAGCAGAGAGGCAACCACACTGGTGATGATGCTAGGTGATTCAAAGATTCATGTTTACATTTTGGCTTGAATACTTATTAGGAAAAATTAAACATGGCATACAAGACAGGATTTCACTGATTTGATGTTCAAAGAGAAGTTAAGGCACCTACTCCGTTTGAAAGTGAGATAACCCATCTTCCATCTCTGGAGGGTCATTCAAGGGCAACAGAAATAGCCTACATCAGTGGTTCTTGAGCTGTGTATAGCAACTCCTTCAGGGGCTGCATATCAGATATCCTGCATATCAGATATTTACATTACAAGTCATAACAGTAAGAAAATTGCAGTTATGAAGTGGGAATGAAATAATTTTATGCTTGGGGGTCACCACAACATGAGGAACTGTGTTAAAGTTTGCAGCATTAGGAAAGTTGAGAACAAGTGGCCTATGTTCTGTCAGTCTCTTGGACAACCCTGACGAACAACCCAAAAAAAGTACTTCTCATGTCTGGTGTTGGTGGTTTTTGTTAGGTGGCCTTTGGGTCTTGTGAGAGCATTGTCAGCCAAGGTGGAAATTTTTCATTTAAAGTATGTGTTTATACATCAACTTACATGTATTACAGGTACTTTCAGGTAGATAGTTAATACTATGAATCCTTGTGACTTTTCCAGACATCTTTACTGTTAGTTTACCTTTTTCCTCCTTCTGTATTTATCAGCATCTTTCCTCCCTACTTGAAGCCCCACCTCTATTTTTCTCATATCTCTGCTCAGATCACTGGCACCCTACTATTCTCTTTGCTGTTGCCTACCCATCCCTCCATCCCAAACAGGTTGGGTGCTCATATCTGAAGACTTGGAGCTAGGAGCCTCATTGAAAGAGAACATTCAATGTTTGTCTTTCTGGATCTGAGTTACCTCATTCAATGTGACATCTTTTATTTCTATCTTATTTATCTACAAATTTTATTTTTCTTTACAGATGAATAGTATTATATAGTGTTTATGTACCACATTTCATTATCTAGTCATCAGTTGAAGGACATTTAGATTGTTTCCATTTTCTGGTTATTATGAATAGTTTATGCAGAGAAAGTCCAGTTGGCCTCAACCCTACATGAAGAACTGCAGGCAACAAAGGAAGGCTGAGAGCAGAGAAATCATCTTCCCGAGGAAGAACACCAATTGGTTATCGAATACCAAATGGTCAGCCCTGAAAACTAAAAATGTGTGTGTGTGTGTGTGTGTGTATGTGTATTTTCATATACATGTATACACGTAATTATATATATGCATATATATGTATATATATAATAGTATATAGACTGAATAGGATATATTTATGTATTTAAATTAATGATAAAAAAGAAGCCATGAAAGAAACTGAAATAGATCAAGGAGGGGGATATGGGGAGATTTGCAGGGAGGAAATGGAAGAAATGACATAATGATAAACTATTAAGTTAAAAACAATAATAAAAATGTGAGATAACTTGAAGATAATTTTAGGAAAATGATATTAAAAGTTACATGGGGGAATGGCTAGAGTGACTAAGGTGATAGTCCAGGAGCGAATGTGTGGGAGACAGACCTAGAGTCTTGCTTGGTATGTGCTTACGAGATGTTTGCTAGGATGAGTGAAGAGCAGCTAAAAACAGTAACAATAACTTCAGTGTACCTGTGCCCGTTTTGTGTCCAGTTCCTATTTGAGAATTATCATAGTGTTTATTTTGATTCTGACAATTTGTTTTCATCTTATCAATAAAGGAACTGAGACACAGAAAATAACTTGTGCCCAGCCTCACAGTGAGTGGTGTTAGACCTACTGTCTGCTACCCAAGCCCATCCACTCAAGTGACTTCTGTGATTAGATACTGAAGGGTAGTGGGGTTGTGATTTCCATCTGCCTAGGTTCTCTGTGGTATGATAGTGCTTTGAGTTTATCTCAGACAGCTATTTTCTGCTCAATGTACTGCAAATATTGTTCACTGGATAAGTTCTGTTGGGGGGTTGCAAGGTTAAACAATAGGCATTTTGAGAAGTTTCCTGAATCTCTCCAAAGTCCATGGTCTCTTCTGTCATCTCATAGGGAACTCTTCTTCTGCTTCATTGGCACTGCTATAAAAATGGGTGACAGCTTTGGGTGAGATTTCCAGGTCCGTTCATAGGTTGCCCCCCAAAGTTTATCTCTAACAAGACTATCAGCAATGATGAGACTTCATTGGGAAACTTGTTGTTTGAATAAAAATGGTTCTGCTGATTTATCATGACATGAATGTGCAAGGTGCTTTTGAAAAGTCTGCCAGGGAGATGACATTTTCAAAGTTACTCTGTTATTTATCTTGGTGAGTTTACATACAAATGTGTGAATACACAAATGCATTACTTATATTTCTCGATGTTATAAATTTACATGGACCAAAAGCTTCCTTCCTTCCTGTCTCCTTTCTTGATGTAGTGTATCTTTTCAGTGCCAGGCATAATGACCTATTTTCTAGGACAACAGGAATGGGCTAAATATTGATTAAGTTTCATAACCTGATAAATAAAACCTGGTAATGTCCCAGAAGCCTTTCCTTGGATCTTTGGGGAAATCTCAGAATACTAGTAGCTTCCAATCTCATAGCTGTAATCTTTCTAAATTTAACACCATCTGCATTCTCTACAAAGGGTCTTGTTCTGTAAAACCCAAGAGCAAGAGGGAAAAGACATTCAGAAGAATGCATTATAGTGTTTTCATAGCCTCAGTAAAGTTATATGCTGTTTCTTACATTTGTTCTTCAGTGCAACTCATCTGCTACTAATGATAGAACAGGGGTGTGTGGTTTGGATTGACTTCAGAGTCGAGTAATGTTCATTAAGTAATGAAAATGGTGTTTTTTCCTCTTCATTCACTCTTTCCAACACTAGCTTCAGTAAAAAGACAGGTCAGACCATAAGTAAGTTATGGGAATTACACACATCTCAAACTTTTTTGTTTACTTATTTGTGTACATGTGTATGTGTTGATGTATGTGGACATGTGTGTGGGTACACATGGAAGCCAGAAGCAGGACTCAGATCACTGGGATTCAGATTCACCGCTGTTTGTGGGTGCCCAGCTGGCTATGTTGGGTGCTGTGATCTGAACTCTGGTTGTGTGACAAGCATTCTCAGCCATTAAGCCCTCTTTCCAGCCCGTCATTCACCTTTCATATATATGGCACACATTACAATCTTGAGTAAAATTGCTCTGCTATGTCAGTGAAAATCAACAGTTTCGTCATTGGCAATTGAGATAGACAAGGTATTCAAAAATCCTTTCTTTTAGAATTTCTCAAAATTCAATCATGATCTTCTGTTTCAAAATCCCTGGGGTTGTTTAAAAAAAAAAAGATTCCTGGTTTTCAATGTACACTGTGGTATCTCCAAGGGACCAGAAAAAACAAACTTAGAAGCCAGTCAGGGAATTGCTAGGAAGGCTAGAGTTGGATGATAATGTTAATCTCCATAGGGTCCACAGATACAGGGACAAGAGAGAAGAGATGTAGGCTGGAAAGCTAGGTGGTAAATAAGTCTACTTACTGTGCTTTTGTTATTTGGTACCACCTGGGTGAGCTGAAGTTCTTTCCTTCATTTGACATGCATCTTTCTGCTTCAGCGATGTAGTTATATACCTTAACTACTTCTTAGTTTGATTTGATGGCCTTATTCTATTAGATAAGATGTGTTAATTACTCTGATGGCATTTTGTGGCAATAAAGACTTGGTGTTACATTAATAATTTCAAGATCATGAAAAATATGCAGCACCTCTGTGTCTGAGCCATTATTAATTTGTTTCACCAGTGCTGAAGTGTTTAAAATGCAGTTTCAAGCATGTCTTCTCTAAGGAAAAAGGATGATACATGTATTGAAAAGCTTTTCTTTTATTCTGCTCTTTACCCTGTCCATGCTATCACAATTAGTAGTACCTTGTACCCAATTAGTGAGGCAAAAATCCAATTTTATTTTATTTTTAAGAATGCAAGTAAATCAAAACAAAGTCTTTGCTGACAAATGAAGGTGAAGAGTACAGTGTTATAAATTTTGTGAAGTTGTTCTTCTTATAATGAAGCTCAGGGTATATAATTTTATAGCAGGATTTTTTTAATGTCCCAAGTTTCTCAGAATGTCATGTTTCTCCTCCTAAAAGTATGTTTTGTTCCTCAACCGCATGGTAATTGAAGAACAGACACCTGCTCTGTCTGCCTGTCCAGTATCCATTGCTATAGGTGAGAAGTGCCTTTAGTGCCAACTGTTGATGGCCATTTCTGATTGACAAATCAGCACATTCTACCATCCTGGGAATAGGGGCTATCTCAAGGAGTCTCTTGTTCAGTTCTGCTTCCTGTTCATGAAGGTGTCTATATATGTCTATATATGTATATGTATATACACACATATATACATATATATTGGTTTTTCAAGACAGGGTTTCTCTGTGTAGCTTTGGAGCCTGTCCTGGAGCTCACTCTGTAGACCAGGCTGGCCTCAAACTCACAGAGATCCACCTGGCTCTGGTCCCAATCCAAGTGCTGGGATTAAAGGTGTGGCACTGCCACCTGGCCCATGAAGATATTTTTACAGCCATCACATATGCTAAGATTTTCTTCAAAGTACCATCAGTTTAGTGTTGCACACGGAGTAGAAGCATAGACTTTCAAATCAGAGAAGGCCTATTAAGAGTATAGCTCAGAAAAACGGGACCCTAGGAAAGACACAGGGATCACCCAATGACAGAGAAATGGATGAGATCTACCTGGATGACAGTGGGAGTAATGAAGGGCAAGGTTTGAGGGAAAGAAAGCTTAGGGGAGCAGGAGATCCCAGCTGGATCAAGAACAGAAAGGGAGACCATGGAATAACAGACCATGATAAATGAAAACCACATGAGAACAGGAATAGGCAGAGTGCTGGAGAGGTCCCCAGAAATCCACAATGATACATCCTCTGTAGACTGCTGGCAATGGTCGAGAGAAAGACTGATCTGACCTATTCTGGTGATCAGATGGCCAAATACCCTACCAGTCGAGCTGGAACTCTCATCCAGTAACTGATGGAAGTGGATGCAGAGATCCTAGGCCAGGCCCCAGGTGGAGCTCCAGGTGTTCAATAGTTGAGAAAGAGGAGGGACTGTAAGAGCGTGAATTGTTGAGATCAAGATTGGAAAAGCACAGGGTAGTTGTGCAAATCTAATGAGGAACAGTATAAATACTAAACAACAGAGCATCTGGTCTCCCTTAAATGCTTAATAATTGTCCATGGTGGTTGTAATGAAGGTGTCAATGGTGATAGACATATATAGATCCTTTTGAATATGGCAATTTATAGATCTTTATCCATATTTCCATATTTAAATAATATATTGGAAATTGCTGATTGTGCACTGTTATAGAGTTCTGAGGCAGCCTTTCAGGTTTCTGTTAGTTGCTTTTGGAATCTTGAGGGCTCCTTCTCTTTCTTGTTCCCAAACCTTGTCTATGGATCACTCTCCTCCTCTATATTTTTTCTATTTGTTTCTTCCTCTCCCTTGGCCTTCAGTTGAAGTACAACTTATTTAGTCAATACTTACCTATTTTTTACACAGTAAATATTTATTATTATTATTATTTACTCTTAAAAGTCAACTATTAAAGTCAACTATTTTGAAAACCACAGACACTGTTTCTATTCATTTAAATATTTATCTTTGTACTTTATGGGCACACAATTTCATATTAACTACTTAAGAACAAGAAAGATTAACAGATTGTACTGTTATATATGTACATATATGCATCTATATGAAATAAATAATTGATCTCAGTTAAAAGTCATGGCCAGCTTGACAACACCAGCACATCCCTCTGATAGATAGTGGCTATGATAGCAGACTGTGCCGCTCATAACTCATGGACCATCAGTGCTCGGCATTGTGGCTCATGTACTGAATGTCTTGGTATGTTGATGGAACAATGATCTGTTTTAAAGTTGTCACACTTGCAAACACAAGAAGACAAACACTACACCTTTTCACTCATATGCAGACATTTTTAAAACTTGGTTTTATAGAGGTAGAGATCAGCAATTGTGGGTGAGAGTATGGAGAAACCCAACTGACAAAACATAGTCACATGGGAAGATTATGTTCTGATGCTATACACCATGATGGGATGACTATAATTGACAGTTATTTGTCATGTATCCAACGAAGAACTAGAAATCTTGATGCTCTCCATCTCAAAGGAACTATACCTGTGTGAGGAGAAATGCTGACTTGTCCATAACATATTGTATTGAATTGTTACATTTCCTCCATTGATATGTGCAACTGTGCCCAAATTAAAAAAAAAAACCTGAGAAATGTGGCAATGCTAGGTTTTTGTCCCTATGTGTGCAAAACGAAAACATAGTACTTGTATGTAATTTATAGCCCACAGTCTTTAAAATCTAATGCTGAGTTAATTTTCATTATTATTATTTTAATTATATTATTAAACTCTAATTATTTCCCATAGCAGATTATTAATAAGTAATCTTTAGTCATATGAAAAGTAATTTACTCATGAGCTGAATGATTAATTGGCAGTGTTGGAGCACTGTGCAGACTTTTCTGGGGTCCTATTTTGAAAAGCATTGGTCTAGTGAGGTGTCAGTCAATGTAGTAAATCAAGTCTGACCCATAAGGCTGATTTTCATTTCCTGTAATCACTGTTAACCAAGACCCTTTCTTCTATATTTTCTCAGGCTCTGTCCTTGGAAAATTAGTTATTTGCTGATTTCTCACAGTATGATTACATCTTTTGGTTTCTTATCCTACATCATTTTGTTTTTTTCTTTTTTGACTGATACTTTGCCTCATGTTCTCTCTCCCCATTTCTTTCTTCCCAAGTCTTATGCATACCAGGAGGGCTGACTTAGAAATATAGCCAAGGATTATCTTGAACTCATGATCTTCCTGCCTCCACATTCTGAGTGCTGGATTCACACCTGTTCTCTCTTACCTGGCTGCCTAATTATTTTTAAAGGATAGATAGCTAAAAACTTATATCTAACTTTCCATATCCCCCTAATGAGTACTGTGGGCAGAATCTCAGTATGTGTTCTTCTTGCCTATTTCTTATTTTTTTAAAGTTTATTTTAGAATTTCATATATGAATACTGTATTTATATCATTCTCCCTCCAATCCCTCCCATGTCCCTCCCACTCTTTCTCAAATTCACAGCTTCTTATTCCTTAATTGCAATCGTTACATATATATGTGTAGAAGTTTATAAATACAATCTGCTGAGGTCATTTATTGCTGCTTATATGTACTTAGGGCTGGCCTGTTGAGTTGAGGTAACCTACTACCCTAGAGAAGACTAATTTTTGCTTTCCCAGGGACCATCAGTTGTGGGTAGTTCTAAACGTGAAGCCCCTTGGAAATTTCCCCATTTACCCTGGTATGTCAACCAGTACCATTTTTAGGTCCTATTTAGGCACCTAAATGGTTGAGATTTCCAGTGTGCAGCTTCCCTGTCACAAATAGAAGACAACATCATGCAACAGATGTCCCCACTTGGTCCTCTGGCTTCTAACACCCACTTTGTCCCTGATCCTCTTGCTCCTACCTGTCCTTTGTCTCTCTGCCATGATATTCCCTGAGTCTCAGGTGTAGAGGTTCCACTGTGGATGTATCAGTTGCATCTGAAAAACCCCATAGTCACTTGTTCTCTGCATTTTGACCAGTTGTTTTGCAATTCCACCCCAAGCTCCACCCGAAGGTCTTCAATGTCTTATCTTCATCTCACATTTTTTTACCCAAAGATCCTTAATGTCTTATTTGCATCTTCCATTTTTTCTTCTGCACTTTGCTGACCTTCCCCTTTCCTTCTGGGCTTCTATACTCACCCATACCAAGTTACATCCACTGTGCTCCCCCTTCCATGGGCATTTGAACCAACACTTCCATTCACATCAAATCTCTTTCCCTTCTATTGGAGCTATTTATTGCTTAACCTACAATTTTCAGGTTGGGCCTGACAGCCTTCACTTTGGAGAAACACTCTACCCACTAGCTTCCAAAACTCCCAACTACTGTTTCCTATCAAAGCCTTGTCACACTGCCTCATACCTGCTCATTGACCAGCCCAGTACCCATCTCCCTTCAACTCTACAAACCATAACTAAGGAGTTCTGCTCTGTTCATTGTCTGATACCCAATGTCTAGAAAAATGATTGGTATGCAGTAGACATTCAATGAATATTTGAACTAACAAAATATTTCATGTAGAAATTCTACCATGTGTGAATGTTTTCATTTATATTTAATTTCATTTCAAGAGAGAAGCTAATTAGGAGAGGACTAATAATTAATAACAAGACCCCCAATCAAAGCTGTTTCTTATGCAAGTAGTTTATGTGAGGAAAAGGTCTTGCTCTTGCTTCTTCATTGAATGGAGGTCACCCATAAAGGAGGAGTGTATTACAAATGTTTTGCAATTGTTAAAAGACGACATTTAAATGGCACAGATCCGTGACTATTTCCCCCATCAGTTACCAGCACACTGACTGCTTTTCAGACACACCCTCTCCAATGTTGGCATTTAAGTCACTGACAATAAACCCATAAAGTAAATTGACTTTAAGAGAGTAATAGTAAATATAGAATACCAGTGTGATCACAGATGATAAATGCCACAAAGTCGCAGGAGAAAATAGAAAATAATGATCTTGCTAGTGGAACAAACACATCTAACTAAAGTTAAGCTTAAAAAATATTTATTGCCTTTTCCATCAAGGATACCAGTTTATGGTGTGTTGAAGTATTTTCCCATCCACTCGATATATATAACTCAAAGCACTAAAACCAAATGAAAACACTTGTGTCACAGATAAAATTGGACCTTATAACTAATCCTGCTTTCAATGTTAATGTCTCCCACTATGTTTTTGACTAAAGATAATTGTAAATAGGTTTGTGTGGGCTCTTCTGAAACCACTATTCACCATCTTATTACCAGTTTATATTTATTGAAAGAGGGAAGAAAGGAAAAAAATCTAGTGTATGTGTATGTATGGTGTATGTGTGCTGGATGTACATGTGTGAGTGGATGTGAGTTCCTGTGCATGCAGACAGAAGCCAGGGGACATAGGTTTCCCTGCTCTATTAGTTTCTATTTTCTTGAGGCAAATGACCCTGGAGACAGGCTGGAGTTGTTTTTCCCTCTCCATCCTCCCTGCACATAGTGGGATTACAGGGTCATGCTCCCACACCCAGCTTTTTACATGGGTTCTGGGCATGAGAACTAAGGTCTTCATGTTTTCTCAGTATTCTTACAAATTGAGCTATTTCCCCTGCCACTCTTTTGTTAAGTGTTAACTATTACATGTTCATGTTCAAAGTGATGTGTTTCATTTTGCCATTTCATGTGTGTTAGATATTTTACTCATAGTAACCCACATTCCTCCATGTTTCGTGCCTTAATTATCCTTTCCCCCTTGACTTTTGTGCATGTGCGTGCGTGCATGTGTGTGTGCATGTGTGTGTGTGTGTGTGTGTCTGTCTGTCTGCTTGGGGGATGGGGGTGGTGGTGTCGGTGTGTGTTCTAAATTCTGTATATGAGGGAAATTGTGACCTTTGTTTTTCTGAATGTTATGAAGTTCCACCCATGTTCCTAAAAATGATGACGTATCTTTATTCATGGCAGAGTAAAATTCTACTGTGTACACATGCTTCTGGATCCTTTTTGTAAAGATGAAATAGCCCAAGAAAGACTTTTCAGAAAACAAGCCTTAATAAAATGCTTTGAAATGCCCTTAGTGTCATAAAACACTCTATAAAACTGGCACATTATGATCACAATTTAGAGCCTTTCTGTCCCTATAGTATAACGGCATGGTCAGTTTCCCACATGACTGAAGTGTTCAGGACATGATTAAATTTAGTATTATTGAACAGTTCTGGCAATATGGGGGGAATGTGGAGTCTTAGAAAGCTCTGGGCATGAGAGGGACTGAGAAACACAGGGAGGACCTGGCAGAAGAGAGTATGTAGAGCCGGAAGTGATGGTGAGACCTCGACCTCTATATCAGAGCACAGCAACGTTTTTCTAGAAAGAAATAAGCAATTCTTTCTCTGGAGGTCTCCTGCTAATCACATGGTCCCTAGTAATATCAAGTTCGGAGACTGCTTGTTTCAAAATGAGTATACTGTCTTCTGAGAGTGACATTTACCTGCTTAATTTGAAGGTTTAATAGTTGCTCCTGGAACAGTTTGTGTATTGCTGGTGCAGCTGTGATTAAATATAAACATGGATTTACAAGATCAATTTAAATGATAATGTTTGGGGTATTTTTTTAAAATCCACATTTGTATTTACTGTGTGTGTTGGCCAGTCTTATTTCAATTGGACACACAAAACTAGAATTATCTGAAAGGAGGGAACTTCAATTGAGAAAATACCTTCATAAGATCTGGCTATAAGGCATTTTCTCAATTAGTGATTGACGAGGGAGGACCCAGTCCATTGTGGATGGTGCCATCCCTCAGCTGGTGATCCTACATTAAGAACGAAAGCACGCAGAGCAAGCCATGGGCTAATCCAGTAAGCAGGACTCCTCCATGGTCTCTGTATCAGTTCCTTCAGGATTCTGCTCTGTTTAGGTTCCAGTCCTGACTTCTTTTAATGATGAACACTGATGTGCAAGTGTAAGCCACATAAACCCTTTCCTCCCAACCTTGCTTTTGGCCATGGTATTTCATCATAGCAATAGAAACCCTAAGACACTGTACATTGAATATATTTCTACTAGCATATAGAAGTCTGCCTTATTTTAGCAAAGCAGTCATTTTAAAAGTCTACTTCATGGGTACTTCTTCTCTTACTGTACCTAGGTTCCTAATCATGGAGGCTTGGTTGTTTATAACTTTCTGTCTTTATGAGAAATGCAGTGAAAAATCTGTGGCAAATTTTTGCAGGTAAAATTCCAGGTTACATCTCAAACTAAAGCCTTTCAGGGTTGAGAGCACATGCTTAATTAATTTTTGTAGGTAAATGCTATAAAAATTGCACCAATTAGTTTGCAAGAAGCAGAATATTATTAAATAAAAAATGGTTTACTTTTCTCTTTCCTATCAGGTGAGAAAATTGAGTGCAGAGCAGTGTGTTTTATCTCTTAGTCCCTACCACAGGTAACAGAGCACTCAATAAATATTTGCAGAAGGAAGAAATGAATGTTACATTATCAGAGTTATGTCAGAAGCAATATTAAAATCACGTGTTAATTTGACACCAATACAGATCTTGATAATTCACGGAAAGGTGCATATGTGAATGTGAATACACCAGGCAATTATGTAGAAGCCCCTCATTCATCTTATTTAGAGGCTCAGGGAGAAAAAGAGATCTTTCCAGACTCAATCTACATTTCCTTTCTTTCAAACTGGCTATTTACTGAGGTTACCAGAGGCTGTGATTTCAGTCTGTGGGAAGGGATGGAAGGAAGGCATATTGTCTTCTTTTCCCAAAGCGAGAGTGCACACCCCTACCAGATTAATTGGGGGCAATGTTGGCTGCATCATGCCATTGTTCAAGGGTATTGCCTCCTCCGTGTGAACACTGATTATGGTTCCTAAACTTTCAGTGAACAGCCTTTCCCCTCTTCACTGACCATGAAGGGATTTCATTGTCCAGCTTAAGTGTATATTCCATGACCCTCCGTTACTCCAAGTATTCCTGATAGCTAGCTACCTATCATAGCTTTTGAAGAACAGTTTTCGTGGACTCACTCTACCCTATTCCATTGTGAAAAGTTCTTATCTTCCCAAGTCTTAAGTCTTACATCTTATGACAAAGCTTTAAAAAAAAACCCTATCATATCTATTATATATTATATTGTACCTTTTGCTGCTGTGATAAAATACCATGACCAAAAGCAAATTTATTGAGGCAAGAGTTTCTTTTGGCTTGCTGTTCTAGAGCATGAGAATCCATAATGACAAGGAGTGCACGTGGAAGAGAGTTGATCACATTTCCATACATACACAGGAATCAGAGGTGAGGGGAGATGGAGAGAGAGAGAGAGAGAGAGAGAGAGAGAGAGAGAGAGAGAGAGAGAGAGAGGGGGGGGGGGGGGAGAGGTGCTCCCAGTGAAATACTTCTTTCGGCAAGGCAATACTTCCTAAATATTGCATAATCTCCCCAAACAGCTCATCCACTGAGAACCAAATATTCAAATACATAAGCCTATATGGGACACTTCTTATTTCTTATATGAGTCACTGAAGTCAACCATTCATAGTTCATTTTGGGTATCACAGTGATTTTTCATCTGTACCTGGAGTTTGGGTGAATAAGCAATAAATATGCCATCTTTTTGTATTCAATCCCAGAGACACAGAGTAGGATTTTGTTGTTGTTAAGACCTCTAGTACTTTCTAAGGCAAGTTTATTTGAAATACTGTCTGTATCTGCAACACCAATGCCCTTGGGAGAGACAAGGTGCATCTTAGAGGTATTTACTTCCTCCTCATGCTCCCCAGCCTGATGTCTGTCTGCCTGATCAGCCCTGACTGTTTCAGTGCAGGTGTAATGAATGTCCTAGATGACCTGGTGACTTTGAACTTTAATTTTTATTAGCTAGGTTCACTCAAAGAGCACATCTGTTCCCCTGTAGTCTTTAGGATGTTCCTTCTCTGGAAGCTGAAAGGATTTATGAGCTCAGGTTGGAAAAAACATAAAGATGAGAGGATCCTCCTGAGAGATCTGTCTCTTCAGGTTAGCGTTAATGCAGAAACGTTATTTATCCACTAGATCCCAGGGCCATAAAAAGGAAATCCACAGAAGAGTTCTAAAAGATGGCTCTGGTTCAGAGCCATTGCAGCATCTAAAACCAACACTGCAATCAATGAAAATCAATGAAAACATTTTATTGGCACTCTCTGGTTTTACTACAGGAAAACTACAAAACTCTGTTTTGTATCATAACAGCAACAGATTTTGTTGGTGGCCATGAATCAATCTGTTAAATATACTTGAAGGAATGTGGATATTATTGAAGTTGGATAGGAATTTTCAGGTGGTGCCAAAAAATGAGCTTCTACAAATAAGCAATCAATCAAACAAACAAACACAGTAACAGGAGCACTTGCATAGGTCTTACAAGATTACAAAATATTTTTACACATATTGTATGTTCATCATCTTCCAACTCCAGGAATAACATGGCCCAGGTCTGCTTTTTAGCTATTACATTTTAGATACAAGTGTGTATTTGAGGTTCAGAGGCCTTAAGTGATATGTATGAGACTGAGACTTTCTTGAGTGGTTTTGGAGTTGTGTGTGTGTGTGTGTGTGTGTGTGTGTGTGTGTGTGTGTGTGTGTGTTACACTTTATAGCTTGAAAAACAAATGAGGAAAATGTAGATGCTTCATTTCTAAACACACCAAGTCCTCAGAAGTAAAGATCATTTCAGCACAATGTAAAATCACCACTTGTAAATGTTACAACCTATTAGAATGGTATTAGGGAGTTCACCTGGGCAGTTCACTTCCTCAACACAGTTAGGGTTTCTTCCCCATTGGAAGAATCTACTCACTTAATGGGTTACTCATTTGTCCCCTTATTTACACATTGAAAAGTCACTGGATGTTTTCTGTGTATCAGGCACTATACTGGAGAAGATGAGTGACACATGATCTTTTAAGAATAACAGTAGCAATATAGATAATATTATGGTAGTTTAAGATGGGTCATGTAATTTGCCAATTACTTAAGGCAAATTATAATATTTTAATCCAAGTTCTCTTATTATTTCTCTCTTCCATGTGTGAAAATGGAAATTCATATCCATTAGTAAGTCAGTAAATGGCAGCTCTAAAGTCTATTAAAAGCAGGAAGCATCAAGTTGAGATGGAGTAAGTTATGGGAGAGGTAGATTTTAAATGAGCTAAGGGAGGTGGGTGTGAATATGATCAAAATATGCAATATGCATGTATGGAATTCTTAGAGGTATTAGATGTAGATGTAACCGTCTTGTTAAATAAGAAACATAGAGCCATTTGCAGAGTTAAAAGCCAAGAGGTCAGAGCAATAGCTGAGAGCTGAAAACCTTACCCTTCACTGCTGCTCTGTCTTTTCTCTCCACAAGAGACCTACTTCCTGTATCCTGTCTTTTATATAGACTTTCTGTTCTGCCTTCTCATTGGTTGTAAAGCCAGCCACATGACCTCTTAGTCAATGCCTGTCTGTACAGAGACCTCCAGGTCTTCTATGGTTGGTATTGAGATTAAAGGCATATGTGTCGCCATGCTGGCTGTATCCTTGAACACACAGAGATCCTGCCTAGCTCTGCCTCTCAAGTACTGGGATTAAAGGCGTGCACCACCACCACCCAGCTTCTGCTATGGCTTGCTCTGACCCCAAGGCAACTTTATTAATATACAAATAAAATCACATTTCAGTAAAAATAAATTATCAGTATAATTAGATATTATATTTAAAAAAAACCCTTCACTCAATGTCTGTTTTGATCACAATGCTCACACATTGTCCACTTTCTAATACTTCTCTCCCTTACTCTGCTAAAGCTATGAGAGAGACAGACTCAGAAAAATATAACTTAGCAATGAACTAGAGGAAGTTCAGGAACAAAGGAACAAATAAATTATAGGAACACAAAGTAAGCAAAATAACAGTAGTTTGCTTTACTAAATAGAACTGATCTCTTTTTAAATAGCCATGAAATATTTCTTGGCAAAGAAGAAAAGTTAACCTAGGAAGAACGGATGTATGGACTAAATTGTAAAGTCACATCTACAAATGCCTGCCTTTAGTGTCATGGGAGATATTCATTAGTTGCTGACTATTAATAATTATTGAGTCTTAGAGTTCATGGTATTGAATCAGTTGTCTATAGTTCTATCTGTGGAGTAGGTGTGATGCTTTCTTTAATTTTATTTTAAGGTAGAAAGGGTGCCTCAACGTTTTATGATAATCAGACCTCAAAGCACAGCATCATCACTGGTCTGGTAGACTCAGTTTCCCAATAAGCACAAGCTGTGAATCCCATCCTCTGTTTTATCAGGGCTCCATAATACAGTGATTGCTGCTTACATATTCAAAAAGACTTCCCATTCACACAGGAGCCAGTAGCATTGGTTGAAAAGCATGAATCTATAATTACCCAGAGCAGCGAGAATGACAGTTGTCAGCTGTCAAGCAATGTATGCTTCTCGCTGTGCAGCACAGTTACAGGGGGAGACAGGGTGGGTGTCCATTTCTCTACAGACTTAAAGTCTTTGAGGTTTGTAAATTAAAGCTGGGATTCCAGTGTCACTCATCAATATTGGTATCATATCATTAGGAACCCCAGAAAATCCTTGGAATGCTGAGTGCTCCACCCTTAAGAAACAGTAACAAAGTCCCCAAGCTGTGTGGAGAAATAAGTGGAATGTATTGAATATAATTATCCAGAGAATTCTTTTGAGTAATTGAGTCATAGTCTTATTTTCAAGTTGGAATTTTCCTAGCTCTAAGTTCCATACAGGAAGTTCCTCTACACCCTTAAAATATTTCCTATAATTAGAGCTTGTGACCTTCTGGTTACTAGGAAGAAGCCAAGAACTTTTAGAGGGTTTCCATGCATATTAAAAACCAAGGAGGGGGGGCATTCCATAAAAGACAATAGATTATGTACATGGGTTGTCTTTCTTCATTCTCCTGTCCCTATTAAACAACCCCTAAAATAATACAGAGGAATAAAAGCAAAATCCGCACGGTCCAAGGACACAGCCTGGGAGGTGATACCTGATGAGAAATGTCAACATTTTGAAAGTGCGAAAGTGGATGCCCAAGTGGTGGCTGTCATAGCAGGAAGGAGAAAGCTGGGGCAAAGTGGATAGGAAGGATGAAAGTGACTTTAGGTGGTGACCAGCCGAGAGGGTCTGGAAAGTCCTGGTCACCTACGTGCTGGAGGAAAAGAAGAGTGCTGCTAAGTTTTTGTCAACGTAATACAAGCTAGAGTCATCTCAAAAGAGGGAACATCTGTAGCAGGCTTTCTTTTGGGTCACCAACCTGCTCCCAAATCATGCCATGGAGAATTATTGTTAGTTACGAATGTTTGACCTTATCTGATGCTTGTCTACTAGCTCATAACTTTTAAGCTGTTTCTCTTCATCTATTTTGCCTGGGGCATTTCTACCTTTCTGTTATTCTGTATATACTACTTTTCCTGCTTCTTCTGTGTCTGGTTGGTTAGCAGCCGCCTGGCTGGCTGGCCCTGGGCCTCTCTCTCTCTCTCTCTTTCTCCTTTGTCCTTTCTTCTCTCTCATTCTCCCTGGAGCCTAGATTCCTCCTCCTACTTATTCTTTCTGCCCACAAGTCCCACCTATTCCTTTATTGCCTAGCCATTGGCCATTCAGCATTTTATTAGACCAATCAGGTGTCTTAGGTAAGCAAAGCAACAATCTTTACATCATTTAACAAATGCAGCATAAACAAATGTAACACACTTTTGCATATTTGAAGTAATATTCTGCAACATAAACAAACATAACACACCTTTACGTAGTTAAAATAATATTTCACAACAAACATCAATGAAGAATTGGCTTTATCAGGTTGACCTGTGGAGCTTTCTATAGGGGCCCCACCTATAATAGTACCAAGTTACATAAGCCAGCAAACTGAACAAGTCACAGTACTCAAGCCAGTAAGTAGCATTCTTCTGTGGTTGTGCTTTAGTTCCTGCCTCCAGGTTCCTTCCTTGAGTTCCTGGCCCGACTTCCCATATGATGGACTATAACTTATAAAGGGAAATAAACCCTTTCCTCCCCAAGTAACTTTTGGTCATGGTGTTTATCATAGCAACAGTGAACCAGGACATCTGGAAAACTGTGTAAGGAAAGGCAGGCTTTGCAATGATTCACCTATTTTGTGCAGCCTGGACAAGAGTAGGGTCAGTTTTCTTCAGATGACTGAGAGGGGAGGCTTTGTACTTATGGATAGCAAGTCCAGTAGATGACAACTTTGTGGTACTGTATTGAAAATAGAAGGTTTGAATTAACCTCTACATTGATTCACAAATCCCTCAACTCCCATCCTTTGTCTATCTCACAGAATGGTAAGTAGCTCAACATGAAACTGGGAGATTCCTCTTTTGTAAAAGTTACCTGTCCAGAGGCAGGCTGAGGAGAACACTGAAGATATGAACATTTGGTATCACCCAAAGAATCAGTTCCACCTGCATTCAGTCTTTCTACACTGAACACCCATCAGTCATTTGTCATAGTGCCGTTCTTTCTTTTCCCACTACACAACATGGTTTTAAAAGCAATTTCATTGTGTACTTTAGGACCTCTGGGATGAGAGAATTAATAATATAAGAGCATTTCTGCAATCTGTTCTGTAGTGCTGGAATCACTGAGTAGTTGCACAGGAGCTCAATGGAGTTCTCCAGTCAAAAGCTCTTAGAAAATAAAATTTATTTGCTGCAGAGTATAGCTTTTTTTTTCCTGTTCTCATAACTTGGCCACAACAATGCAGAAAAGAAACCTTCCTCAAATATTACTGACTTAGAACAATATACATTTATTTAGCCAATAATTTTGGGCCAGCTGGGTGGAAGCTTTGGTTCTGGCTGGCTTCACTCAGCTCAAGTGGCTTTGGGTGGCAGTTGGGGACTTGGCAACAGTGCTACTGATTTGTTCTCTGCTCTCCCTGTTAGTCTCTGTGTGTCTAGAGGCTAGTCAAGATGTTGGCTGCTCCAAATTGTCCAAAGCAGGGATACTGGAGACAACCCCATGCTGCTTCTTGTATCTTCCCAGCAGTCTACTCCGGGTGTGTTAAAAGCAGATGGTACCCTACTTACATTATAATAACTAATGTCCCAGTGGCAAAGCATGCCACAGGGCTGAGTATAAAATCATGATTTGGTGAATAACCAGATTCCTCAATGTCCCTGGTCTACCATACCTAGTTCTGCCAACCCTGTATCTGGACCCATCCGTGCAAAGTAGGGAATGCTGATATTTAGGGGTCAGCTTTACCCAATAATTTTCTCTCAGCTGAAAAGATTCCCCACCATATACCTTTTTAAAACTTCTGTACTTCAACATGCAACTCAACTTGAAATTAGAATACATTTGCCTTAGCAATTAAATGATGTGGAAAAGAATCCTCTGGAGGTTTGAGAGAACCAATTTATTCAGAAGATGAGCTGTTCTGAATGATGTGATTGTGAAGGAGTTTACCAATATGGGGTTAAATCCACAAATCCTCTTCCAGAATTGAAGTGACATATTGCTCTGTTGTGCCATCTGATTCCAAATTTGTACTCTTGGACCACATACAGGGTGGGGTTCCTAGTGGAGTGAGCATCTTAGTTGGCTCATTGCTTTAGGGTACAATGTGAGGTGACATTGAGAAATCCCTTGACTTCTGTTTCATTCTCGAGAAAGAATGATGTTTCATTTGTTTAAAACAAGCTATCTCATAGACTCTGTGACAGAAGGAGACAAATGGATGATGTTATTTATCTAAATGTAAAAATTCTAGACAAATTAATAATTTTATAGCACCACTATTGTGGCAGAAATTTGTATTTATGAACCAATAACACCTCCAATGAGAGTTTTTATTGGCTAAGTATATACTGTATCCCAGGCAATATGTTAGGGGCTTCCATAATCTTATATAATCTTCTTAGTGTGGCTATGGAAGTCACTATTACCCTTGTTTTACAGAGTGTTGGGTTTTAGAAAGGGAAACTAACTCAGTTTTGTAGAGCAATGATGGGGCGTATGAAAGGAACCTGGTGGTTACCAGAGCATGTACTGTGAGTTAGTGTTCCCTTGCTACTCACTGTGGGAATCCATTGCTGTCTGGAGCCTTCTGCACTCTTCAGGGCAGTCACCTCATAATGAATTCCCATGATGTAACATGTTGCATTAAATAGAAGAACATATTGCTAATTATTAAACACCTACTGTTTGTAGCATGCTGCTAAAAGTGAGACAGGAAGGCTAAAGCATATGAAAGGCTTACAAGTAATGTGGCCCACACCAAAGCAAGCAAATAGCTAATAGACAGATGGGTCGAGGGCAGGGGCCAGGTGAAGCTAAGATCAGATTGAAGGGATATATATGTGTAAATTACTTTTATTTCTTTGTCAAACAGTCGTATGTTTGTTCAACAGTCATCAACTATGAGGAAGATCCTGGATGCTGAGACTTGAGTAAGACAGTTCTTGTCCTGAAGGAGCCCAAGTTCTAGTGAAAGGCACAGATGGAGAAGCCCTTTCTCCAGCACCCATGGTGCAGCACAGTTAATAACAGAAACAAGTTTGAAATGCAGAATTGGGGATGGAAATTTAGTGAGAGAAACACGGCAGGAGGAGGTAACGGTTGAACTGAGCTGAAAGATTGAAGAGGGGACTGAGAAGGAACCCTCAGAATAAAAAGTTGAGAAATAAGTAGAAAATCCAAGCAGCTGTGCAGTGAATACAAAGCATGGTGTGATGAGCCAGGGGCTGGATACAACCAGAGAATGAAAGCATGGTCAGAAAAGAATGTCAAGAGACAAGCATGGAGCAGGCCATGAAAGACCATGCTGAGAAAATGGGGACTGTCAGTCTTTAAATCTTGGAAATTCATCAGTAAGAAAACATAAAATGATTGTTTCAGTGTGCAGGCTTTGCCTTTGTTTTTAAGGACTAGTAAAGACAATGGTGATGCCACATGTCCCTGCTGTGAGTCTAGGACATTGGGCCTTCCTATGAGTCACACAGCATTCTCATACTGACAGAACCCAGGCAGACAGGCTCTAGTGTGCATTGGCCCATGCAAAATCAGAGTGGCTACATAATGTCTCTGAGAAGATGGAGGTCTTCTTGATGCTGGAGGAAATAAGCCCTAATAGGAACAAACTCCCAATGTGTCTGCTGACCTCACTTTGGTGTCTGTAATGGCAGTATGGGCAGTAAGCAATGGAGATGATGTGTGAGCCTCAGTCACAGGCCACAGTTGTGCAGAAGTCTGTTACTCTAAGACAGGAACAGGTTGTGCAAGAACAATGTGACTTGGAAGCCAGGAGAATCGTCTGCATTTGCAGGCTGTGAATTAGAAAAAAATCTGCCATGGCAGAGCCCCTGTAATGTCTTTTGTTTTGATCAGCCTTAAAATCCTTCAGAGACCATGTTGCACCCTGTCCTGTGCCTGATTGACGGCCTGAGCCCATTGCTGCTGTGCTCTGGTTACATCCAGGTCATTATTTTAAGGTCCTGCATGCTTCTCACCTTTTTAAGTTGAACAAGTTGCCAGGTTTCAGGAGTAGACACTCAGCAAGCTTGTTTTTATGATTTCTTTCTAGTTGAAAATGGAAAACTGTTCCAGGAAAGTAGTTCCAGAGTAGAAAGTATCTATTCTCATGCTACAAACCCAGTTCTTACTCTCACTCCTTCTCATAACTGCAGAGTACCCACACTCACACCCCTACATCCTCTATTGTCCATGTACCACATAATCACAAAATTTCACCAAAGCAAACCAAGATCTGCAGGATTTCATATCACACAGAATTCAAGGGAAAAGAGATGTCTGCATAAGTGGGTGTCAGTAATAATAATGACTAGTGCATATATTTTTATATTTTGTTATATTCATACAGTGTTAATTTTTACAAGGCTCGGTAGCTGATATAGAACATTACATTGGCTTGATGGATCATCCTCACTTTATTTGTATTCTTATTGGGAACAAGTCGATTTCAAATATTTGTATTTATAACTAAAACCAAATGAAAATCTTTGCATAGAGTTTTATTTATGGAATAATTTCTAGAGGAAAAGCATCCTCTAGTACTTTTTGGAAGGGGGATAATGGGAAACTTTATAGCTCTCAATAGTTATTTTCATCTTGCTTTCCCAAACAAGTGAAAACCTTTTGTGTCAATGGAGTATGACTGTGCCAATCTCTGGGTTTTCTGAATAATGGGCTGTGGTATTAAGGTACCTTTCTCATCCAGTCTGTTAGGTATATTGGAAAGAACAAGCTTGCTTTGATTTGAAATTTCATGATAGTAGAAATTTTCCCAAGCACTTACATATTTTCCCTTATGTATATTATATGTTGATATCTTTTATATATTTGATGTCTGTGGTACTTCTCATAAAACTTAATGGGCTTTAAAAAGTGGTGTAAATATTAACCACTTGGATAAAATCTTAGACATCTGTAGAAAGTAATAACTTGCATTTTGAAATGTTATTTCCCTAACTATAAGTGAGATTTGTTCCTTTTTGACAGCATCCAGCACTCAGCTCAACAAGCAGCTTCACTGAGAGAGCAGCCCTGACCTGCCTGTAGTGTTGGGGGTGTGGGGTACCATAGACTGACTAATTGGATCTTAGTTCTGCTACCTACTATGAAGCAATAGATGCAATAGAGACACTTTTGAAAATACTTACTCCATAAGATTGTTGTGTGTATTGGATGGTTAGTATAAATATCACACAATATCTACTGCATAAGGTTGTTGTGCATATTGGATGGTTAGTATAAATATCAGATAATACCTACTCCATAAGATTGTTGTGAATATTGGATGGTTAGTATAAATATCAGACAAGCCAAGCATATAAAAATAATACATGGTACAGCAAGAACTTTAGATACTAGTGGGCTGAGATGCAAATCCCACCTCCATATCCTGGCTGTGAAAACTTAAGCCAGTTGCTTAACTACTCTGAGCTTCATTCATTACAGGCTTAAAGAGTTGCTCAGACAATTAACTAAATTGCAACATCTCTGTAATGACCCGTGAGATATATTGGATACTTAATAACTACAATAACTAACTGATATTGAGAAGTATATATGGGTGATTTTATTGACAGAGCATTCTGCTAGTGCCTGCAGAAAGCTTCCCATGAGTTCAGAGAACAGGCAATTTTGAGCTGATTTTCAGATGACAGGTTTAGATGTCAGAGATACCTTTAACTGGGGTGGCATGACACAAGCCAAGATTTCAATAGGGATCTTTAGAATATATGCATCAATTTGCTTTGCACCTACTGAGAGGAATAGTAAGTGAACATATGCATTGCACTAGCTAAAGACCTTGAAGTAAGTGCTTGATACTTAGTACATGATGTTGCTGAACATACATATTGCTATCTAGGGAATGAAGTGGGTAGTTGAGTTATAGGTGTAAATGAGCCAAAATCAGCTGTGAGTTCTGATGGTGGAAGATCAGTAGACTTCTCTCTGAGATGCATTGAGATGCTTGTGAAACAGAGCAAAGAGGAACAGTCCAGGGCAGTTCGATGGAGCTTATAGCAAGAGATACGCTATCCTGTGCTCTATGATGCACTGAAGAGAAACCACCTCCATTTATTCATCTCTTTGGGCTTGAGTTAAAATTTTTTTTCCAGATAAATGCTTTGATACATCCATGGAACAACTTTCTGAGCCATCTAGATTAGCATCAGATTTGATTGGCTGCCGTGTCTACCATTTATCAAGCATTTACTTTGCACAGAGACGTCCTAGCTTGTGGTGTACATCAAACCATTTTACCCTATCGGTAATCCCCAAAGCAAGCGAATCACTGATATCATCTTCAGGATGAGGACATTGAAGCTTGGGGAATTACACAGCTGGGAGCTGCTGAGACTAGATTCAAACCTGGGCTTGTCTCTTCTCTCAGCAGCATCCACTCACTTTACACTGTCACTACACAGCTACCCAACTGCATTCTTCCCATCTTTTTTTTCCACCTCCTCAAGTACATTATAATTCTTCCTCTCTGCCTCTTTCTTCCTTTTGCTTTCCTCAGGCTCATTGTGTGCTTGGTCTTTGGGGGTTTTGTGAAGTCCATGCCATATGGCCAGCACTCTGCTGAGTGATTCTGTTTCAGGTTTTACTTCTGCATGATGCCACAGTACTAGAAAGGCACTCAGTGCACACACAAGCTTGGTCCAGGGCCATCCAAAAAGTGCATTAATGCTGTTTTAGCCAAAGGTGCCAGAGGTAGGAGGAACATGCTTGATGGCTTTCTTCTTCCCTTTCTCTCTTCTATGCTCTTTTCTCCTCAATTTTCCAGACAGTTGTCATGTGAATGTCCTATATTAAACACCATGTCAAATACTAGGGGTAAAATGGATTTGCAAGGAAATACAAATAAATGTAATGAAACAGGATTTTTGATGCAATGCAGGAAATACATCTGAAAGTTGTTGCTCAATGTTATTCCTCACTTTGCAGTAATAACATGCTATTGCTTCTGTCTTTTGTATAAACCCCAAATAGAACTAAGCTTAGACCCAGAGGAAAACACCAGTGATTAAAGAGAGAGGG
Organism: Onychomys torridus; assembly: GCF_903995425.1. NCBI lineage: Eukaryota > Metazoa > Chordata > Mammalia > Rodentia > Cricetidae > Onychomys > Onychomys torridus. The sequence continues at coordinate 29,820,198 of NC_050455.1, forward strand.
ACACCAGAGTAGTTCTTATCCATGCTTTCTTTCTGGGAACTACAGACTTTGAAGCATATGTCCAATAGGATTCTAAGGTTATAGTCACAACTCAAAGCTAGAGAGGAAGAGCTGGAGCAGCTGAGATGTTAAGAACCTGAGAGTTGAACAACACAGCTATGGCCATGAAGCACAGTGTCTGGGTGTGTCTAAGAGTGATGGACTGGATGCACATGCTGCCCAACAACTGAATTTTGTAAATAGTGTATACATATACATATATATGTAATATATATATATATATATATATATATATATATATATATATGTGTGTGTGTGTGTGTGTGTGTGTGTGTGTGTGTGTGTATGTGTTAAATGTGTGTATGTGATTCCATGTGTGCAGTATGTGCACATACATGTTAAGGCCAGAGGTGCCTTACTTTATTTATTGAGATTGGTCTCTTCCTGAGTCTGGAGCTCACAAATTCTTTTAGGCTAGCTTGCCAGTCTTAAATGTGCAGCAGGGGTGTACATTTCCTTTGTGTTGGGATTATAGATATGCTCCACCAAACCTAGATTTTTACTTGACTCTTGGGAATCCAAACTCAAATCATCATGCTTGAATGGCAAGTACTTTACTGACTGGGGTGTTTCGCAAATCCTCTCCTTGTTCTACTGATTACTGGGTTGAAGCCTTAGCCCCTGATACTAAATCACATTAGGGTCTTAAGCATTTGGGAGATAGTTAGGTATAGATAAGTACATGAGAGAGGGTCCCTGAAGTAGAAGTAATGCCTTAGAATGGGAAGAGAGACACCAGATCTCCTTTGGCCATTGTGTTAAGGTAAAGAAAGAAGGCAGCAGTCTCCAAGGCCTATACCAGGAAGTGGGCCAGCAGGAGGTTTGATCATGGTCTTCTTAGAACCAAGAACTGTGAAAACTAAACTTATGTTCTTTAAGTCATGTGGTTTAGTTGGTCTATTTTATTTTATCACCTGAACTGACCATAGCACCATGTTTTTCTAGCACCAGGATGTTTGTCTTCTATGAATGACTGGAGGGATCAGACAACATCCTTTTTCTCTTCTGGGTGGGATGTCAGAGAAGCAGCAGGGTACTGTTCTTCCTATTCACCTACAGAGAACCTATTTCCCAAACCACACATCGATGAGAAGTAGTTATCACAGAGAGTATGGAGTACACTCTGACAAGCTGGGCCTCTTAGGGCCTGACCTCAGCCCATCATGCAGACAGACACCCAATCTTTGTGAATTAGATGGGAGGGTAAAGTACATTTGCTTTTCACAGCAGATATCTGAATGTCTGCATTGAATAGGAATCTTGAGCTAGCCTGGGAGAGGGCGTTATTTTCATCACAAGCCAGACCTCCTTTTAAAATATCTTCACATAGTTGATCTCTGATGACAAAGAACTAAGAACCTGAAGATGTTCACCTACTATTAACTTATTCATCAGCAGCCATCATGAGCTTATGTTTCTCAGCCCCAGGAGGACATAAAGGTTGGACTTCAGGGACCAGCATGTTCTCATTTTCTAGTGGTAGACACTCATATATTTATTAAGTGAATAAGCTGAGTACATCTAGCCCCACAGGAAATATAAATGTTAATTTTTCATTCATTTCACACATTACTAGCATACATTTGTGTAACAGCAGAATCCTGTGAGTTAGTTTCATGAATTTGTTTTTACAAGTCACCTCATGGGAAGTTTTTATTATATTATTACCTTTGCCTTTGTTTCAGAAATCTCCTGGAAATGTCTGACAAATGAATGGGACTAGCCACAAAGTTACATAGTGTTAGGAAGTTTAATTACCAGAAATCACATATAACATTCATGTCACCAATTAATTTTATAAGCTATGTACCAATTAGATCCTGAGAATCGCTGGATGTTTTCAATCTGGAAGTCTGTTTTCCTGGACCATTTTTTTTTTAAACTTGGAAAGGATGTAAAATATCCTTTGGCTTATCATTCTGGTAATTCCTTCATTTGTCCAAAAGGTATTTACCGAGCATGTCCCAATGCCAAGGATTGTGTTAGATAATGGAGTACAAGAGTGAATGATATAGATAAGGGATTTGCTTTTACAGAATGCATGCTATCTGCCAGTGCTGTCTAGCAGGGCTGCTGAGCTGATGGAACCATTACAGTGTGATTAAGTTTGATCAGAAAATGACTTCCCGTCCACTAAGCAATAGCCAAGAACCTTGAGTGGCTGCTGAGTCCTTGTGTATTGGCAATACAAATGAAGAACGTGACTCTCAGAATTGTGATTCTTAGTAAATTTAAACCCAGCTAGCCACCAAGGTCTAGTGGCTAGCATCCTTGACAGCACAATTCTGGTGGGAGAGACTGACTTTGAACAAATAGATGGGAAACCAAGATATATTCACACCTTGTATACTGTAGAGGATAGAAGTGTTAGGTATGTACGGTGCAGGTAGTGGAGGAGGCTGGCTTCAGATGGAGGGCTAGGATGGGCTCTACATTAGAAGGAGCTGGCTCTGAATGAGAATGAGTGGTTGAGGGGGTGAGAACTATAGGCAGTGTGAGCAACAGTGTCAAAGTTAAGCCCAAGTTTCTCCAGAAGTTTACTGAAAGTAGGGACACACTGACTTATGGGCACACTTGTCCTTTTTCAGGTATATGTCCTATATGGATATTTCTACTTTTAGATGACTAAGTCTCTGCTCTGGGAGAACTATTTCTTTGAAGAAGCATGTGTAAGGTTGAGGAGTGAGCAGGAAGGCCTCTCAGATCTACCCCAGTTGAGTTCTTGAATTGCCATCTCTGCCCTACATGGTACTTGGTGCAGGAAGCTGCCTCTATGTCCTAGGTGGTTCCAGATGTTTTCTGAGTTCCCTGGCTCTAGGTCTCCATGCTCAGCAGAGCAGTATCTCTTGCTTAGATTATTTTCTGCATCTAATTTCTTTTCTGATTTCTCTGGAGAAGGAATGCAATTTCCTCCCCGGACTCACTTTCTTATCTGCATTCAAATATCTGCAACTTTTCTCACTGCCACCATCTTGAGTCCATTTATTTACCTGCTCATCAGACCAGCTCACTGTTTTTCCTCCTTATGCCATCCTCAATAAGCCATTTCTCCGATTCTGTGTATAATGTTATCCTTCCATAGTTATGCAAAACTTTTGCATATACTGGAAAATTTGATACTCAGGGTGTGGCTATTATTATTATTATTATTGCTACCATTAACGTTATTGTTGCCATTGAATTGGAGAAAGCAGGAAAGATCTGTAAGGACCCAATGCCTCTGTGCATTCAGATGAAGGTAGAGGGAGAGAATAGGGCCAACTGGGGCCAGATATAATTAAGATACACTGGGTATATCTGTGAAATTTCAAAAAATAAAATAATATGATAATAGATCTTTAAGATAAGAAAAAACCTACAAAGTCTAAAAAAATGCATACATGGCTGACATATGGAAAGTCTTTTCCTGAAAAGTCTGGTTTTTAGAGGAAAAAAACTTAAGATTGGATAGCCTCATCTGTTTGGCTTCTGAAGGAGATTCTCTGGCTTCCTTGCAGTATGGTGGGTAACATCATGGGATACATGTGCTAGAGAGAGAGCAATTACAAGGTAAGATGGGAAGTAGCAAGGGATTGTTCTTTAAAACAAAACAAAACACTGTAATTTTCATTCTCCTGGGAGGCCCTGCTGGTCAGAGGTTACAGTCTATCATGGCCTGGCAGCTTTCTCCAATCTCAGCAATGTAGTCAGAAAGTTTCTCCAGTCCAGCCAAGCCCCCACAGTCCTGTGGCCCACTTATAAAATAATCACTCAGAAGCTTATATTAATTATAACTGCTCAGCCATTAGCTCAGGCTTATTACTGACTAGCTCTTACACTTAATTAACCCATAATTCTTATTTATGTTTAGCCATGTGGCTTGGAACCTTTTTCAATTCTGCCTTCATATTTCATATCTTGCTTCTCATGGCAGCGGCTGGCAGCATTTCATGACTCAGCCTTCCTGTTCCCAGAATTCTCCTCTTTCTTTGTCCTGCCTGTACTTCCTGCCTGGCTACTGGCCAATCAGCACTTTATTTATTAACCAATCAGAGCAACACATTCACAGCATACAAAGTGATATCCACAGCAGTTCTGCCTTGTCATCTTGCTTCCTCTGTGTCTGGCTGGCGACTCCTGAATCAGCCCTTCCTCTTCCCAGAATTCTCCTCATCTGCTTGCCCCACTTATACTTCCTTTCTGGCTACTGGCCAATCAGTGTTTTATTTATCAGCCAATTAGAGCAACACATATTCACAGCATACAGACCGACATCCCACAGCACAGCAACATGAAAGACTCCCTCCCCAGGGAGGTTTTGTGCTCTCTACCTATCCTTATCTGGAGGATGTCTCTAGGCCTGCGTGCCTAACTTATCTTTAGTTTGACCCTTGGCATGGTTCCCTGCTAGAAGCTTTCTGCCTTCTGCCATATAGTAATGAAGACTTGTACTAGGAGTTTTGCCATAGGACACTGCTGCCACATACAAAGCCTTCTGATAGTGGGCGTGCCACTTAATGCGAATTAGGGTTTGTCTCCAGGCTTCCCAATCCTATATATTTTCTATACTCTGGAATAAAGTTCAGTTGCCTCACTGAAGTCATATCCTGGAGGGCTCTCTCCGTTGTAGTCATCTGAACCTTATTCCCTGCTTTTGCTCCTTCCCCCTGGTGGACCAGTGGACTACTATCTGAGGAAGAAGGATAACCACATCATCTTATTGCTAAGCTGTCATGTGATGTTTAAGCCCTTCCTTGTCTCTTGCACACCATACCCCTCAGTCTCCCAACCGCATCCTGGCTCAGGATGACCCCATGGCTCTATAACAGGAAGAGAGACAATCAGCAAGGAGTGAAAGACATTAAAAATCACTGTGTCCTTGAGAACAGCTCGAAGACAAGTCATTTCCAATACAGGTTAGTATTGTTTATCCCATGGTATAAAAATGACTCTCAGGAAGCTAGAGGTTCTTCCATGGAGAGGAAGCTCAACTGGGAATTCCAGCATCCCGCCTTGACTTCCCCTGTCCATTTCTGCTGGATGGTTGCGAGCTCCCTATTTGATGATGAAGCTTTGTTTGCTCTTTCAGTCAGGCTTCTCCTGTCGTTTCGGCTGGATGCTGTTAACTATTTTGATGCTGTTCTGTTGTCTGTTGCTTCTGTCTATCACTAATTGATATTTGTTCTTTCATTTTGTTTGCTGTTACTTAATAAGCTCAGCCATTAAAAAAATGAAAGTTAAGACAATCTTAGTTCTTTCTCTGAAGTGTACGGAATACTCTTACAGGGACTAGCTGGGCTTCCAGGAGAAATCTATCCATCCTTTCTGAGGCCAGCACCCCAGTGAACCAAATACTTTGCGCTGAGCTTCAGCTCCTCACAGTGATGCCATCTCCCACTGCTAACTCACTGGGTACCACACTTCTAACATGTGGATCTTCTGGGACACACATGAATCCTAGCTAAACTACAGCAATGCCAATTTCTATTTTTATATTTTAAATTACAAAAATTAAATTCCTTCCAAGGCAATGAATACAGAGTGCCAAAAATGGAGAACTAGTTGTTCTTTTTATAACAGAAAAAGATGAAAAGTATTGTGTTTGGAGCATGTCAGCTCTGTCACAGTGAAGACATAAAACAAAGCTATATTTATGACATTATTTCAATATTAAATTATGAAAACCTGAACATACTAAGTTTTTAATTTAAAAAATATTAAATTTAGCTGTGTGGTGGTGGGCACATGCAGAGACACACAGATCTCTGAATTCAAGGCCAGCTTTGTACTGGTCTAGATAGTGAATTCCAGGACAGCCAGGGCTACATAGAGAAGCCTGTCTCAAAAAACTAATAATAATAATAATAATAATAATAATAATAATAATAATAATAATAATAAATTCATTGAATAAGTTCTGTGAAGATGAGTATTTTGCCTGCATATATGTATGTCTGTGTTCCATGTCGATGCCCACAGAGTTCAGAAGAGGCCAGAAGAGGGCATATGATCCCTATAACTGGAGTTATAGTTGGTGGTGAGCTACCATCTAGATGATGGGAACCAAACCCAGGTCCTCTGCAAGAGCAAAAAGTGGCCATAACTGCTGAACTGTCTCTCCAGCCCCCATGTTAATTTTTTAAAAGGAGTCCCAGTCACATGAATAATGGCTTTACATGAATGCCTAGGTGAGTGGGGTGTTTTGTTTTGTTTGTTTTTAAGCCCATGTTGCCCTTCCTGCTGCTGTGAATCCTCAAGAAGTAAGAAATTCCCATTAATAACAGACATACCAATGCTGAGCTGTTAGAAGCTTGATGCTTTGGAAGTTTGGGTTCGCATGTCCAGCCCTCCCCACCCCCAAAGATGACTTATACAACTAGGTAATTAATGAAAGTATGGTATTTCTCTTCTAGGATAAACTTGCATAATATTTTCTTTCCTGGCATTTCCACTTTGCTACTTTCGTGATGAGACTCTTTATCTACTTTTCATTAGAGAATTCTTAGTATTATATACTTTGTAAAAATTTCACATTGGATTCCTCAACCCCTGATTCTGGAGACATAAAAAAAAAAAAAATTTGCAAGATGCAAGAGGATTGCGTTTTTTGTGCATATGTACCTATGTGTTTAGTGTCAGGGGTCAAATCCAGGGTCTTGAATATGCTAAGCAAGCACTCAGCCACTGAGTTAAATCTTCTACTATATTTTAGTTTAAAATTTAGGGCTGGATACCACCCAAAGAAAAATGATACTTTAAAATGGGTTAAAAAGTCAAATAGAAGATGTGTACTGGGTGAGTGATTTAAGCATACTCAGGACACTGATTGATTCTCTTCAAACTCCTTTATGGAGATTTCTGATACTTGTCCATTGTTCTCAGCCTAGGTTCTCTGCTCTTTCTTTTCATCCACCCTATCTGCATCCTCTTCATACCACGGTGAAAAAAGGCCCAATGTGGACAGGCCTGAAGTAGGGGATCATGTTGTAACAGACTTAATAGCCGATATGATTAATGTCATTTGGACAAATGTGCCCTTTGGAACATTTAATGTTTTAAAAAGAAACAATCAAAATGTATTTATTTAATATACATTATAATGGCTCAGAAATACTTAATTTTTAAAAAAGGAATAAATAAGCAGGTGGTGGCGGTGCACGCCTTTAATCCCAGCACTCGGGAGGCAGAGGAAGGTGGATCTCTGTGAGTTCAAGGTCAGCCTGGTCTCCAAAGAGATTTCCAGGAAAGGCACAAAGCTACACAGAGAAACCCTGTCTCGAAAAACCAAAACAAAACAGAACCAAAAAAAAAAAAAAAAGGTTAAATAAAACTAAAATAACATTACAGGCCAAGATACACAGTCCTATACAGACAACAAGTGAAGAACAGACCATCTCAGGACAAAAAAATAAAAAGACTGTACATAAGAGAGGCTGGACAGCTCAGGTCAGGGCTCTTGACATGAGACCGACTTTGAATAGGTTTCTTCTGGATACTTCTTAACAGCTGTCCCCCACTCCCCCCGCCTCCCAGCCCCAGAGCTCTACAAAACATGTGTTCAAAGAGCTATCAATGACGGGTTCTCCTAGGAGGCTCTGGATAGAGAGAGTGTTGGACCTGGCATCATACAGAGCAGACCACTTATCCCAGTCAGATGTAACTGTTACAGTGATAGCAGATCTAAAGAACTTCACTGTGGGTGTATTAAAAGGGTTGCCACTGGGGAACTCTAGTGAGTTTGATCCCTCGGGTTTTCATACTCTCTAACATCAACTCCATGCATGGACCCTATCTACTTGAAAAGGTTGACTGACTCAGGAAGGCAAAAACTGTCTTGTCACTAGATATTATGCATGCCATCAGCTCTTGTTATAGCCTCTTTCCCAGGATGCCTTGGGTGGCCAGTAGACTTAGGTGCTCAGTGGACAGTGGTAATGTATGGGTTTCAGCTGGGAAAGGCCATCTTGATGGCTTTAGTGGGTAGACTGAAATGTGGGGAAGACCTCTGCAGCTCTGTTCTGTTTGTTAGAAAACTTTCCAAGTACTTGACATTAAACCTGGGCTAGAACAATGGACCTTCTCTACACCAGGAATAACAAATAAAAGAGACTTCTAGGCAAAGTCATGTGGACAATGACAGGACAATGTGGAGGTGCAGACTCAGAAAGGAAAGACAAGGCTTTGTGAAGGCTGTATTAAGCTATTCTCATGATTTGAACTTGATTCTGCAGGTAATAAGGAGCCAGCCAACTTTGGGAAACAGGATCAGACAACATCATTCATCATCAAAGAAATGTACATTGAAACCACAATAACCTATCAAGTCATACTTGTTAGAATGACAATGACCAAAAAAACAAAACAAAACAAAACAAAAGCAAACAAAAAAAAAAGAAAGGAAGGATGGTGAGGATGTGGTGGAAAGGATATTTACATACTGTAGCTGGGAATGTAAGCAAGGGAAGCCACTGTGAAAAACAAGAAATTTCTCGTGATATTAAAGACAATAAGCAATTCTGTTATCAGTTACATATACAAATATGAAATAAATAAATCAAGAGACAAATATAACCATGTGTTCATTGAACTATTGTTCAATATATCTGTGATTATGGAATCAGCCTGAAAGACCATCAGCAGAGAAGTATCTAAAGGCAATGTAGTATACATTCTCAATTGAGTACTATTTAGCCTTAATAAAGAAGCAAGTCCTGTCATTTATGACATGGATACATTTGGAAAACATATGTTGATTGAAATAAGCCATGCATGATCTTATTGTCAGAAAAGGTGGCTTCATAGACAAGGTTAAATGGTAATTATCAGAGGCTTGGGAATGGAGGGAGAGTTGAGAGATATTGGCAAAAGAAGATTTGATAAGAGATAAATAACTTTATAACTGTTGTACAGTAGGTTTGCTATAACTATTGTGCATGAGAAAATAACTAAGGGATTTAAGTGCTTTTTCCATGAAAAATAAACATGTCAATTAATGTGTTTGTAATATTGCTTGATGTAGCCAGTACTTATTGCAAACATATGTAAAACATTCAGTATGTGTCATTAAAATTCAATAATTTCCTGAGAATTAAAAACAAGTACAAGAAAGAACATGAAGGCAAAATATGATCATGCCCAACTCTTAGAGATCCACAACAAAGCAACAAATTGGCTGGGAGATTTTATTATGTTTGAGACTGCAGTCTGATACCAAGGGTAGGAGAAGGTGATCATGGTGGACATGTGAAGAGACTGCAGGTGACTTGAAACTGTGAGCTTCCTACTGGGAACCAAGACAAGTGTAGGCTGAGGACGAATCCTGAGCATATGTAACATTAGTGACGTCAGCTGACAACCCTCCCACCCTGCCACCTGCCCCACCCATTCTCTCCTGCTTACTCTTCTGAACTTGGGGCTTTGTGGTAAATTCTTCTGAGAGTCTTTTCATACTTGTAGTTCAATAGCTTTTTGATTTCTGGGGTAGCAAAATTAAGCAAATTGAGTACAGCCCCTACAGAGCTACTGAATTGTAGAAGCTAAGATTTACAAGAAAGCAATTTGATTGTGCCCTGTCTCTGAAAATTTTTCATTTGCTTCTGTGACAGTTCTTGCTATGGTTTCAGATCAAAGGGGAGTGTAGATTTATTTTTTAGCTATTTTCATATGTAGAAAACATGACTGGTGATTTATGGGGACAAATCATCTGACTTGGTACTAACAGGGTTTTAATCTTCTTCCTCCAGTCATTTATTTTTAACCTCAGCATACCCACTGCTCACTGATACAAACACTCACTTCTGAAGCCAGTAACCTGCCTACGGAGGAATACTGGATCAGCCAGTGACTCTCCTTTAATTAGACTTTTCTCATTATATTTGGCTTCTGAATGTAACATGCTTTCGAAGAGGCACAAACTTAGGTAACTAAATGGAAATAGGACAATGGAATCTTAACCTCATATAGGCCAGGGCTAGTATCTGTATGTCTTCCTCACTCGTAGGAAGCCGAGGACCTCGTGTTGTCCACAAAGAGTCCCATCAGATCTTGGAGCACTCTAGAAAAAAATTTTTTGAGCACACTGTTTTAGAAGACACTTTCTGCACTGGCTGATCAGCCCCGAATTGCTGGTTATACTAGTCATTTGTCTCCTGGTTCGAGATCATGGGGGCGGGAATGTGTGGTACACTGTCATTTCCAAGTGCTTTTCTGATAGCTTTCCAGGCAGAGCAGTGGAATTAGAAGAAGTAGAGAAGAGATGGTGCAATGGTTAAGAATGCACCTAGAAGGACTGGAGAGATGGCTCAGTGGTTAAGAGCGCTTACTGCTCTTGCAGAGGACCCAGGTTCAGTTCCCAGCACATGTATCTGACAGCTCACAGCTAGTTGCTTCAGAGCATTCAAATCCCTCTGACTTCCATGGGTGCCTGCCTAGATATGGTGCATATAAACTCACACAGGCATACACATATGTACATCAATAAAGTAATAGAAAAGATATTTTAAAAAAATGGAATGAAGCTAGAGAGACAAGTAGAGGGAGAGTTGTTTGGTTCCAGCTGCTGTTCCCAGAGTAGCCTTTGGGCTTAGAATAATCTTCACTCTCTAAACCTATGAGTTTCTTTACTTATAAACTGGAATAATTCACTAAATTAATTTTATTTCATTATTGTGAAAATTTAGGTAATATGTATAAAGTGCTCACATCATTGGTTCACTTTAATAACTGTAATAATGTGTGTTATCATCTATTTGTATCCACTTGAGAGGTATTCCAAAGAGCTCTCTAACTCCTGCATTTCTTAGTGGTGGGGGACTTCCCAAGACTAAAGAATCTAGCATTTAATAATAGTGAGTGGTATGGAAATATACGTAAATAGCAGAACTTTGATTAGATGGTTATTCCTGTGACCTACTTTATTTGAATATAACATAACAGAAATAAGGGGCTCGGCATTTGCCTATGCTGGCGGTGGTTTTACAAAAAAATATTAAAGTGTATCTTGAAGATAATTTAAGTGCCTGAGATATATACACATAATGTATTTTTTGGCTTGACATCATCCTCAATTATAAAACACATTGATGTAATACTTTTAGGAAAAGAGCAAAGAAACGCATCATTGAACACATATTTTAAATTTAAAGTAATTTGGTGAATGTGAAAATGTGGAGAGTAAGCTGTCTAACTTGGAAAAATATGGTAGCTGAAAAGGGATCTCCAGCTGGGCCTATGTGGTACAAGTTTGCAGTCAATACCAGATAGATGCTTGGGAAGCTGAGATGCGGGGTGAGGGGATGGGATCTCGGGTTCAAGTCTTGTCTGGGACATAGAATGAAACAAGACCAGTGTGAGTAATTTAGTGAGACCCTGTCTCAAAATAACAAATATTGGACTATGATAATAGCACATAAGTAGGATGCTTGTTTACCATGTGTAAGCATGCCTGTGTTTGATCTCCTCTACTAGAGGGACTTTGGGAGAAAGTGGAGAGAGAGAGAGAGAGAGAGAGAGAGAGAGAGAGAGAGAGAGAGAGAGAGAGAGAACTTAATAAAAAGAAAGCACAAAAGAAGGGAGCAGTAAGCCCAGTTTAGCAGGAGGGTGGTTTCCCAGGAAATAGGGTACCTGTAGCTGACAGTATACCTTTGGGGGATTGGTAACAAACTTATGACAAAAATTGGGATGGGGAGGGGATGAGTTGGTCAATTCAGTTAGCCTAGCCAGGTGTTCTGGTGTCTCTTCTAGGTTCTAGCCACACAGTCACATGAAGCCTTTAGGGAGAGTGCTCAGTTAAGAGACAAAGACACAGGGAGCAGAGCTCTCTTCAGGCCTCCTGCCCCCAATGAGGATGTGCTCAGAACTACTGCCCTGTTGTCCCCACCCTCCCTGGCCACTTTCTCTCTCCTGTTCTTACAGGAGAAAACATGAAACTAATAGACATTAATGTTACTGCCTATAGGCAATTTTTATTAGCCAGTGAAATATGTTTTCTGGGCTCTTCAAAAATAAATTTATCATTCATTTTCTGATATGTATACTTATGTTTATACATGCTTACATTTTATAAAGATATGTACAATATATGTGATACCTATATTTAGTATATATTATAAACACCATCATGCAACTTAAAAACAATTATATAACTTGTTTTTATTATTGGATAAGTAGACTTAACTTCAGTGTGAATGGAGTCAAATCTATCCAGTTGTAAGAATTGATGCCAATAAATCTACTATATACATATGGTTTGGTACCTTGACCATTCTCTTGCTGTGTCTGTTCCACAGATGCCCCAGGCTCCTTTAAAATCTAAGAGGGACACGGACTCCTCCAAAGCAACATTTTAAGCTTTTGGTATTTACATATATTTTAAAAGAAATCTTGGCACCCCTGAAATTGATTTTAGACTCCCTAACCACACCTACGGTCAGTGGAAATTTAAAGCTCCTAAATTTTGCAATGATTGGCTTTCATATGAAATCACATCTAGCATTCATGGTAAATTGTTAAACACTGAATTTTGATGTCAGTTTGAAATTAAAATAACGGTTTTAAATATTCTGCTTTCAAAATTCTGAGCAAACTCATTTGATGGAATAAGGTTTCTGTCTATTGTAGGGGTTTCCTCTTTGTTAGGCTCAGGTATGTGTTCAGTCTATGGTTGACATAAAATATGATTTACATGTTAATCAGAAAAAAAAAGGGAATTTCAAGTAAGATGTATAAATCATCATAGGCCCCGTGATACTAGGATGTTACTTTGAAATTTCTTTTGGAGTACAATGTAATTGAGATGTTATAATGAACAATGGCTTAAATTTCTTTGAAAGTCTAATAACTAATCATAGTTAACATTTATTGAGAAGTGAACATGATAGGTGGCTCTATTAAATTCTTTACATGTGTTTTCTTACCTGGCTCCCACAGCATCCCCAAAAGGCAGGTGATTTTGTCAACCTCATTGAGCAGTTAGTGATCTAGACAATCTTTCGCTGAGGTGCTACATCCCTCTTCTCATGCAATTCTATAATGTGTCAAGTTGAGAATTAGAACTAACCATTCAAGAAGTCGAAGGAAACATCTGCTCAGTCAGACTGTAGAGGAAGTAGAGGTAGTGCAATTTCATTCTTATGACTGACATGAACTATTTGTTCTTTCTGTGGTATTCTACTGTGTAGATGAAATAATCTACAATTAGTACTCAGACTCAAGGGTTTTTAAATTGTTGTCGATACCATGTTGCATCTTAGAAATGTCTACTTACTCAAAATATGAATGACGGCTTTGAGTTGAGGAGTGAGAGTGACATTTCCATGTCAGTAGATCAGATGAGCTTGTGTCCGGTTGCTAGCTCACCCATGACTTGAGCAATTCAAACATTAAGAGTTAATTTTCCCTTTTATAAAATACTTGAGAACATAGGAAGTCTTAAAATCACATCATCTGCCAAAAGAACTGGGAGGATTATATGTGATGAGGCATACAGATTCCCCGATTTAACCTCTGACATATATTAAACACAGTAATTTCCACTTTTTAGAAGTAGTGGTATAATTAGTATTATAAAATATCATCTGAAACTCAACCTTATCAGTACCAATATAACTATGACATAGCTAGTTTTGTGAAATGAGACAATGAGATTTTCCTCCTTTATGAATTGTGAGATAATGAAATTTGTATCATTTGCATCACTGTATTGTCAGGCTGGAAATGCTGATGCTAGCACATCTGCACTCGAAGGGAAGGCATCTCAAGTGGCCAGCTAATTATGGGTCTGCAGAATGTTTCCTGCTTAATGGAATTCAGGTATAAAAATAAAATGAAGGAAACAGCCTGGTGTTCTAACTGTAGTTCTGGCCAAGGGGTAAGAAGATGTAGACCTTGGCAGCCAAGGCAGAGGTGGGTGGTTTCTACCTCTTCAGTGGACCAAAGCTTTCCTTCTCTCTAGAGTTCCTACAGAATATTATCTTTAGATGTAGAAATACAATGCCTGATCCTTTGTTGAAGGCTCTAATCTCATGGGACAGATTTATCAGGGAGGAAAGTACAATACAAATCACTCTAGCCATCAAAGGTATCGAATATGTCTGGTGCCAAGGACTGTTATCAGAGTCTGGGCAGACAGGGAGAAGTAAAATGGAACTGAGCTATGCTCTATTTTTCCAAATGCTCACAGCTCAGTAGATGTGATAATAGGTGACAGAATAAGAGACTGGTAACAGAGGGCCTAACTTTGGAGATGGACCTTGAATAAATAAGAGTTTACCTGGAGGAGAATGAGGTAAAAAAATGTTTTAGGAATAATTTTTCAAGTCACTCACAATTCTCTTTGTCTTGGATTCTGGGAAAGATATACTTTCCCCATCACCTCTGTTTAGCTCAGAATCACCTAGAATGTTGTTAAAAATATAGCTTTTTTACATAAGGGGAAAAACAAATAGATGTAACAATTATCATAGAATACATACTGAACTCTCCATGACATACTGAAATAGAATCCATGGATGTTGGGCACAGACGTTTATTCTTATAGTAAGTGGAGACTTGGAGGTTGTGAGAGGATTAGCTGATTTTCCATTTTGAAGCTTCCGGGCACATTAAGATGAGAGAAATGCCACCCAAAGGTTACTCAAAACTATGACTTAGTGTGCTTGCATTTGGTAACTTCATTCTCCCAACACATATACAACACGAAGTGGATCCAATTTTAGTTGGTACTTGGAAAATGTTGACATTTGAAGACTTTGAGATATTTATGCCTTTGGGGCGAATGGCCTATGTTGTCCCTACTTTCAAGCTGTCCTAACAAATTACCATGACCTTCAAGGCCCATAAACCACCACAAGTGATTCCTCAGTTCTGGAAGCTCAACATCTAAGACCAAAGTGATCGGCAAATTTGGCACCTGTGTTAGGACCTGCTTTCTGATTTGTTGATGATATTCTGGTTGTAACTTTAAGTGGTAGAAGTAACTAATGAGCTCCTGTGGGTCTCGTTTTTCAAGGTTTTTAATTCCATTCCTGAGAATTCCTCTCCCCAAGGCCTCACATCTTAATTCTCCCTTGAAAATTCAGATTTCAAGTTGAAAATCTGGAGACAGAATAAATGTTCAGACCAAGGCAGCTATTTTCTGAAATTTACCAAGTGCCCATCTGCAGATTCACACTTGAGATTGTTTTCTGGCTGCCCAACCCAATTGTACACAGGAAACTAAGACTCAAGTTCAAAGTGTGACCACTTCCACATTTTAGAAATGAGCAGAGGCTGAGGTAGTCATGCATCACAAATACTCACTGAATCAAAAACTACAGTCCAGGTGTCTAAAATGCCCTAGCTCTGCAGGACTGAGTATAAATGGAACACCTTCTGAGAGTGTTTCTCACAGTTTGGGTTACACGCTCTTTTCATTTACAGACACCTCATAGTGTTTTCTTCAGAATCATTTCCTCTCAACACCTGTCAGACGGTGGCTAGAAGAGGCAGAAGCTCTTCAATAGAACCAGATTGTCTTAAGCAGGTCCTCATTAGCCCGCTTTTGTGAAAAGAATAGTCATGTCTTTCAGGAATTAAGAACACAGAGTGAAAGGGGGAATTTGGAAAGTTTTATATTCTACTGTACTTGCTATTCATCAACTTTCAGCCTGCTCTGTGTTTTATGATAATTGTTATATCTATTTGTTTTTCCCTTTGCGTAAGATTTTCACACCTCTTACTCTGGAATAGTGAACTCAAATGGAGGCTATGTTGCCAGGGGATATATCGTTTGGCCTCAAATGTTAATAGTGCCAAGTATGACAAACCCTGCTATACAACATAGTTTTAGTAATTTTTATTTTATGTACATTGATGTCTTGTCTGCCTGTACGTCAGTGTGAGGGTGTCAGATCCCTTGGAACAGTTACAGACAGTTGTGAGCTGTCATGTGGGTGCTGGGAATTGCAGCCAGGTCCTCTGGAAGAGTAGCCAGTGCTCTTAACCACTAAGCCATCCCTGGATCCCCCTACTGTGATGGGGTTTGAAACAGGTACTCTTATAATAGAGTCTATGAGTCTATGAATGGACTATAAGGAATTTGTGAATTTCTCTGAAATTTTGTGTAAGAATTTGGCTGTCCGCATCTTGTTTATAGGGAAGTGTTATAATTTTCCTCATATTGTCAAATGCTTACGTAGTAAACCACACAATTTCACTCTGTCACATGCTATGCTAAGGAAATTCTCCATACCATTTTGTTCTATAAACCTTGTTTCTGACCTTCATCAGAATGTGTTTAATACTTGTCGGTAAATGTGTATAGACAAATAGGATGATTGTCTGTCCTGGGATACTTGAGGAATGCTAGCCTTCATTAGTAATAATATCCCTATCAATATCAATTGGGTCTGGTCCTGATGGGAGTGATAGGTTGTCAGATTACCATTTCGGTATGTTGAGTCCTTTTCAAATCTCTCCATGCTTTCAGACAATCCCCACTGCCAAGGAGGAAATTGTGTATTTTTTTTTAAAGAAATGCTTGACAATCCCACAAATGTATATATAGAACTCCTTTATTGCTGACTACCACCTCAGGCTATGTAATCCTACTGGGATAGAAGGAAGAAGGATGGTATAACAAGTGCCCCAATTATATAAATATTTTTCTCAGGATATTCTTATGTACTAAAAACAGATAACATTTAGAAACCTCATTATGGATACAAAACACTTGCTAAATTAGGGCATGTTCTCAAATCTGTAGCCTACCTAGCTAAAAACCCTGTAAAAATCAAAGTTTATAAACTTTGGTCTCGAAAGAGGCACATTATTTTATTGCTCTATTGTTGTGAGACTGGTATTATTAATGTGTGTGTAGTGAGGGTGACATTTTTCTTGCAATTGTTTCTGAGGAAGTCATTAAGATCCAAGAAGGAAATCTGTAAATTGAAGGCATTAGAATTAATTTTCTCTAAAGTCTTTTCCAGTGTAGAAATCTATATAGATTCTTCATTCACTCACTCATTCATTCATTCACTCACTCATTCATTCATTCATTCATTCATTCATTAATTATTTCTTTCTTTCATATATTTCTTAACTGGTGTCTCCAAAACAACTGAGCATTTCCTCCTACAATACAAAAAGAATAATTCTTTTAGATTCTAAGGACCTCAGGCCCCAGTAGGCAAAGAGAATAGCCAAGGACATTTTAAAGTGGATTTCTTAGCACAGCCCTGACCAGAAGAGGAGAAAGATGATGTAGAAAAGGGAGGAGAGTATATTTGTTTACTCTTTGAATATAATTCAGCAGTAAATGCCTGTGGGAAGATCTGATTCCAGTGGGATGAGCGTGGCTCATCTACTAGATGATAAACTTCCTTCAAACAAGAAATCACATTTTCTTTTACAATATCTAATATGGTGGTAGAAAGGCCACTAGGGGCAGGGCTTTGCTGCTGGATCTGCTTGGAATGACAACTCTGACATCTTGGGCAAGAGAGGTCACTCTCTTGAAGATGCCACTAACTATTTTAAAGGAGGACTTAACAGGATTGACTAAAATGATGTGTCGAAGGATCAGATATCAGTACTGAGGCAAAGTTAGCTCAGGGGTTGCTGGATGTGAACATCCCAGGAGAAAGAACATAGCTGTGAGTGTTCAAGTCTAAGCTCAAATACAATCCCTGATGATCAAGGGAAAATGAATTTACCAGTCTCAACCTCACCTTCTTATCTGTTAAGTAAGAATAATTATATACACTACACAGAGTTGTCATAGTTCAAGAACATATGTGCCAAGTGATTGGTAGATAGGAATAATTATTTGAGAAGTAGTTTCTTCTTTCTTAAATCCTTTCAATTATCTAGGTTTACATTGACCCTTTACTGAAAATATCTATAGAACTACAACTCACCATGTAATTTGTTCATTTTCAAACATTTATTGTATGCTAGCCTGAGCCCAAAACTCAAGGCAAGTCTTCATGGTGGATAATTGGAGGTATCAGTATAATTGTTTTGACATACCCCATCAGTATGTCTTTGCATAGGAATGCTGGTAGCAGTGGCCACATCTTCCTTTGTCCTGCTTCTTCCTGCTCATTTGTGACAGGCTGCCTGCTATACACTGATGCTATGGAAGTTACAGTGAACGCTGCTCCAGGAACATCAGAGTCAAACTGGAAAGGACAAGTTTTCAGAGGCCGATTGCCTCTGAAAAGGGTGTGTGTACTAGGGCAGGGGGGCATGCTGCTGAGCTGTCTACTTTCATTGAATTCTCATCTCATCTGTGCATGTCAGGATCTATGTTCCCAGTGTGACACCTCTCAGAAATCATCAGTAACTGCTGGAGAGCTGCTTTCTTGGCCTTCATCTTCCGACTTCTGCCTCTTTGAAGCCCTTTCTTGGTGAACATTCTTTGTAACTATGTGTACTTCAAAGACAGTGCCATTTATTGCTCTCAGATTTTACAGAGTAGCCAAGGTATGATGATGGGATTTGATAGATTTTATTTGGAAGGATGATGCCACAATTAATTTTGTGTGATTCAGATTTTTGTGAAATTTATTTACAGATTAAAAGGTATTTTTTAAAGGTTGGTAAAGGCAAGTTGCATCCTTAAGTCCTTAGTTCTCAGATATTTGATACCTATGGTCATTTGGGGGACTAAAATTATGTCCTAAAATTCAAGCAGTGAAGTCATGGTTCAAAGCCAGGTTCATGGCCTTCCCTGACTTTGAATACAGTTTTCTTGTATGAAATGATTGTGGGAAGCTAAGTCTGTCATTGCACTGCCAAGCATCTGCACCTGCAATTCTTGAATTGAAGCCAGAGCTGGTAGTTTTTCATCAAAAGGACACGCTAGAAAGGAGGATTAGCAAAGCAATTTTTACTTTTCACTTTTGATTTTTCTCTCTGCCCTGGTGGGTGTGCCTGGATGAAATTGAGAACTGGTGGGCAAAGCCAAGTACACATTGGTTGTAGTCTGTTGCCTTCCAGAAAGCCAAAGGGAACAATAAGCATTACTCCACAGGTTATCACATGCAAGGAATCCAATGGTGTGCTGCTGCACTCTGATCTGCAAAGCAGAGCACGGCTTATTAATATGTAACTATACAATCATTACATATTTAGGCTCTATCAAATACATAATTAGAGCCATGGTGACTATAATTTATTGTCAGTAGGCACAGTTAAGACTGTTAAGATAACCATGTACTGTAATTATGTAGTAATTGCTATTCTTTGAGTAAAAGTAGTTACCAGTAAAGTGAAAGCTGGTAAGTAATTGCTTTATAATTATTTTGGGAAAGGAATTGTTCCAAGTTAAAGACTAGAGATAAACAGATGAATATTTCATCTGATAGACTGTGCTCACTAGCTCTAGTGAGCTCCACAGTTGCAGCTAGACAAGTCTCTGCCTCTTGCCTTGCCTTTGTTATTTGTAGCAGTTTGGGCAGTAGCTCAAAGTATGCAAATTGAGTCTGCTTAGGACCCTTGGAGTAGATATCAGCAGTGATTGCTTTCAAGGTGGGGCCCAGTTAAACCAGAACAGAGCAAAACCTCATTTTGTGTTTTTAAAAATCTCCTTCAGTTATTCCTTTGATGATAAAGCTATTATTTCCACAAACCTAGCAGTGAGCTGATCAATCCTAGAAGTGTTTCTATTTTGTGATTTTTAATAATTATCATGACAGTTTTTCTCATGCACCATGTTTCTTGTGAGATATTACTTCTAATAAAGGATTTTGGAGGTTTCCCTGGGAGGTTCTTTGATTCGCCATAGCTCCTAATTTATTTGGTACCAGATGGAGAGGATTAGAGATAGAGAATTCACTCAAAAACAGAGGTCTTCTAAACTGTCTTAAATTCTACTGATGTATAACTGATTTAATTATTATTATTTATTTTACCACTAATTCTAATTAGATCAACAGGGAGATTTTTTTTTTTTTTTTTTGTATTATTGTTGTTCTCAGGTTGGTTTTTAAAAAGCCACAGATGTAAACTAATTTAGCTCATGTAGGATGAAAATTTCCTTTCTATTTCCTATTCTCGTTTGAAAATCAAATAATATAATTGCATGGATCTTTTGGAACAAAACCAACAGGAATCAATACTCTCATTAGCTTGAGGTTGCTTTACCTGCTTTTTTTTGTTTTTTTGTTTTGTTTTTTTTTTTTTGAAAAATCCTTATGTTGTTGGGAGGTGTGAATAGCAATTATGCAGGATGCTAGAGTTTCTGAGCATACAAAAATGTGTTTATTTGTACAAGTTATAATTAGTGGACAGCCCACTAATGGAATGGGGAGCATAGAGTACATGGAAGACTTTTATTTATTTGTTTGTTTGTTTGTTTATTTTTTGTGAACATCTCTACAGTTACTCAGTTGAAATCATTTTTAGACTTCTGATCAAGGGGGGGGGACAAATAAAGAAATGTGTGAATATTATTCCACTATTGAAAATATTGAGCTATGGATCTGTTATTTGCATGAATATAATATTATTAGTGAAAAGATACATCAGACACTGGTTGCAAAGTTTATTCTTGACATGGAATCCAGGGATTTTCATGGAAAGTGTATACATTAGAGTGCTTTCTTTGTTTTCTCTTTATACATCTCTTTTACCTAGTTGGAGTGTACACAAAAACCATGTACTTGTTTGCATGGGTGGGAAGGGTACCAATGGTAATGTGTCTGTTGTAAAAATTAGACATTATTGTTACTGTTTTAGTTGTCTAAAGCTGGTTCATGACAGAAACTGTTAATACCTCCACTCTCCAGTTGCCTATCAAAGATTTGTTTGCCAGAATCATTTAGGTGTGGAAAACTCAAGCCCAGAATCTCAAAAAGCTGCAAGTCCAGGGAGGAATATTGAATAGAGTGAAAACTTGTTTGTGTCAGGAAATCTTTAAGCAAATCTCCAGACTGAAGCAGAACTTATGCTTCTGAGATGTTCCCAGACATTACAGCGAATTTTCCAGGGTGGTGAGTTGGAAATTCCAATTCCTGGCATAAAGACCAAGCTTTGCCCATTGCTAACTCCAATTTGTAAGGAATTGATGATATTTCTGCATGCTCTTGGGCCTAAGGGGACTTGGGAGTGGTCCTTGGGCAATAGCTGTGGGGTTTGCACTTAGAACACAAAGGGCTAATCCAATCACAGGTGACTGAGGAGTGGACATGGAATCTAGCTACAAAGATGTGGGCTACCTCCAAGAACAATCAGTACAAATGTCTTGCCTAGTAGTTCATTCTGGTGAGTGGTTGTGATTAGAACCAGTTGACTCCTCACTTGAAAGACCTGGAGCTTCTCATGTACATTCAGGAGATGGGTTCTGGGGGCTCTGGCTATTTTGAGAGGGATGCAGAGAAAACCCTTTTGGCAATGCCCACACAGTTGAATCCCAAGAATTAACTTCCACCCTATACATTGTATACATTCCCGAGCCTGTTATGTCTATCAGATGTGGTCTTGCCCCTCTGATTACAGCTTATAAGATAAGAGAAGGGTGGGAAATGTCAATTCTCCCCTTTGGGGGTTAGAGCACTGGTCATATCAATCACCTGAATTTTAGGCAGATCAACACTGGACTTGGGTGAAGGGTAAGTGAAAGGCTTGTGGAGAAAGGCTGGTATACCAAGAGGGAAGCAGGCATGCAAATATGGTTGTCTACATGGGATCTTCAAGGTAACATGAATGGGAATAGGTTATTAGCTATTTCTTTGTTTCTTTAGTAATAAATCTTAAAATGTTTTCTTTTATTTTATTGTTGTTTGTCTGGGGGGTGCATTAAGAGTACTCCTCCCTGCTTTATATACATTTATATACATATATATATTTCTTTATTGATTGGTCTTATATGACAATTTCATACATGTAAATAATGAATTCTGGTTACTTTCTGTTCTCTCCCTCTTTCATTTCCCCCTGCAACCTCCACCAACCCCATAATACCATTGAGAAGGTATAACCAGCTTTGCTTTAGATGGTTTCTCTGCATCATGCACATATGATGTGTGGTTTCTACAGCAAGAGGGTGCTACCATCTCGTTTCAATGGCAAACTGAAAGGAATGTAGTTATTTTTTACAGATATTCTGGGACCTCTATGATCAACAACTCATAAGGTGGTATCCCAGCCCTGGTACTAATGTTCTGTTTAATAAACCATGGTTTCTGGCAACAGCTTTTTCTAGACTTGAAGAATATTTCTTTTCAAACTTAAAAAAAATATTTTTATTTAGTTATAAGAAAATAGGTTTCATATAGCTTTTAAGTATCCCCTGCATTTTATTTAATACTTCCTTCTGTCTGCTCATCTCCCAAATCCACTGACCCCTGCCTACTAATACTTGCCTAGCCCCAGTATTCTTTCTTTCTTTCTACTTTGAGGTAACTTACACTCTACTATTTCCTTCCCATAGGACATGCTCCTCTCATAGGCCTCTATTTAGATTTCTAGTTTCTACAGGAATGCTAAATTGAACTCACAACATTAGAAATTCAAAGCAAGGATCCACATGGGAGAACATGTGGCTTTGTTTTTCTGTGCTGGTCTCACTTCACTCATTATGGTTTTATTCTAATTTCATCTGTTTTCCTGTTAATTTCAATATTGTTTATGGCTGAATAAAATTCCATTGTGTATGTATACCACATTTTTATTATCCATTCATCAGTTGATGGCTGTGTAGGCTGACTCTACTCCCTGCATTATGAACAGGCCAGCAACGAATGTGGATGAGCAAGTGTCTTTGTGGTAGGCTATAGAGTGAGGCCTTTGGGTAGATGCCCAGGAGGGGAATAGCTAGGTCATATGGTAGGTAGTTATAGTCTTGGCCCTTTGAGGATTTCTGTGCTGATTTCCATAGTGCCTGGACCAGTTAGCACTCTTACCAACAGTAAATAAATATTTCTCTTTCCTCATAGGCTTGTCAACAGTGGCTGTCATTTGATTTATTGATGTTAGCCATTCTGACTGGGATTAGATTGGAATCCTAGAGTAGCTGTAGTTTATATTTTCCTGTTGGCTTTTGGTGTTGAACACTTTTTTCCTGTATTTATAAGTCATTAATAATTTTCCTTTGCAAATTCTCTGTTCAAATATATAGCTCAGTTTTGACTGGGTTATTTTATATTTTATTGTTTTTTTAAGTTCCTCTATGTATTCTAAATATTAATCCTTTCTTAGATTTGCAACTTACAAATATTTCCCTCCATTTCTTGCCCCTTCACTGCTGGGTCTTTCCTTTGCTGTATGAAAACATTTAAAAGGCTCTGTTTATTGGTTGTTGTGGTCCACACCAGGGAGGTTATGCTGGAGGAAAGAAGACAGAAGGATCATGAATCCCTTTTGCTTGTGCTCATATTTTATAGAGGATTTTCATTGGAAAGACACAGCTTTCTGCAGTGAACCCTGCTGCATACTCAGGCTCAGAAAGACTGAGCCCCAGAGCAACCTTGTGTGGCCTCATTGGGTCACAGTTCATAGTCTTCCTTGTCAAAAATCACATAAATGAAATAATGTTTATCTTTTACCACACCCTGACATATTTTTCAAATGCTGACATAGAAAATATTATCAGTATTTTTTATCATCTGCAAAAGTCAGGTGACAATGTACCCTACCCTATCCAGGAGCTTAAATATATTTCAAACTTTGTTTTAAAGATGCAAGTAAGACATTATTAATGTCTTAACATCCCTGTGTATACTGGAGATTTATAGTAAATAATATATTCTCCTATAGCACTGGCCTGTGGATAGTAATTAACAGATTTGCTTTGTTTGTATATGATAGGGAAAATCTTGTTTCTATATAACCTTTGTGCCTAGTACTAATACTTGTAAATAAGTCACCTTATATTAAATTTATCAATCAGTTGATTTAAAATGGGAAGAAAATACAAGATTATCCAGGTAAACTCAATGCAGTTAACACAAACTATATATGCAGAAGGGAAACTGGACAGTGGTGGCTCACACCTTTAATCCTAGCACTTGGGAGGCAGAGTTTAAGGCCACCCTGGTCTACAGGGCTAGTTCCAGGATAGCTAGGGCTGTTACACAGAGATACCATGTCTTGAAAAGGAAAACCAAGAAACAAAACAAACGGACAAAAGCCAGAAGGGAGTCGGGGACTACGTTAGAGATTGGAAAGGTGAGGACTCAGCTTGGCATTGTTGGTTTAGGTGAGGATTAGTAGAAAATAAATTTTCATCCCCCAAAGGAACAGAGAAAGGGTACCCCTAGCAGGCAGCCACAAGAATAAGAAATTCACCATCCATCTTGTTGAGCTTGGAAACATTACATCCCAGAGTCTCAGAGAAGAGCCCAGTCCAGACAACACCTTGAATTTGGCCTTGTGAGACCAAGTAGAGAACCCAGCTAAGCTCCACTGTGCCTGGGCTTCTGACCTATGCATACTGCATGATAGGAAATGATTGTCTGAATTGTCGAGCCTCATAATTAGTTATGGGACAGATATGGACTTAACACACATGTGTTCCAAGGCATGGTGCCAAGTCCTACACTTGTTCTAATAATGATTATCCTGTGATCTCCAGAAGCAAGACTGCTTGCCTTTCTGTTATAAAGGAGGAGGGTGAGGCTCATAGAGGTTAAACTCTATATTAAAATTAATAAATTTATTATTTATTATTGGCGGAGCCATGACTGCAACGCAGCATGTTGGCAGGGGTCCCAAGTCAGTGTAGTTTGCAAAATAAGATTTCAAACTCTGGCTAATTGGAAATGAGGCCCTGCTTCATTCTGGTAAATAAAGGGACTTTCTTGAAACGTTCTGTCAGATAAAGAACTCGTCTTATCCCATCTCGTCTCTGCTGGTGATCCTCTATACAGAGAAGGAGCCAAACAGCAGCTCTGCACCTGCACAGAGTGGCTGTGCTGCCCCACAGGCCAGATTAGCCTTAGTCAGCCTGTGGTGGAAGCCAGGGGCTCATGTGGGGCCTGGCTCACTCCCTACTTGGCATCCTGAACTCAGTCAGCATCATTGTCCAGGCTCTGAAGCATGAAATGGGGTTTTGCGCTGAAGCTTGGGAGACATGGTGCATGGAATTTGGTTTGGCTATTTTCCCCCCTGCTGTTTGTTTTTAAAGATGAAGTAAGGGCAGGCATGAAAAAGGTCTCCCAGGTCTTCTGCATGAGATGGTAGCCACTGTTGCAGGCAGGAATACAAATAAGCAGAGGCAGAGCCGGCTCTCTGAACCCCAGCATACAGCCAATGCTTAATATGCAGTAGTCATTTTGATTATTACCTCAGCTATTATTATGTGATTATTTCAGAGGCATGCATAAAGCCTCCAAAAAGACTCCTCCACTCATATTCCAGGGACCTTTCTAGTATGTTAGTTTCAGATTCATGTCCTATAAAATGTGTTTTTCTTTTCTTTCTTTCTTTTAACCTTGACCATCACTCCCCTGACATCTCTGAAATGCACAGTGTTATAAGAAAATAGCAAGTACCATAAAGAACTTTAAGTATTTTTATTCAGTCTAAATCTAATATTGACCATAAGAAGTGTGTGTCATTTAGGTTCTAACAGTGTTTCCTGGGTGTCAAATGCATCCCATAGATAGATGCATTTGAGATGATTATAAGTGATTTGCTGATGATATGTTCACTATGTGCTTTTAATATGGATTGTAAAGAAGCATGAGCAATATGTTAAGGACATGTTTTCTCAATGGGGCTAAAATGGATAGGTTGTAAAATAATGTTATTGGAGGGAAAATATTAAGTGGATAATATATAGGGAGCCTAAAGGTAGAAAAACAGTTTGGGGGCTCCAGTGACTCTGCTTTAGCGTGTGTCTCAGCGTATTGGATTACTTTCAAAGAGTACACCAGAACAAGGGTAAAATAAAAGGACCATCATAGTCCTCTGAAGAAACTGTCAAGACCACTTGAAGGGAATGCCAAGGCAGCTGAGAGTTCAGGTAGAGGTAAGCTCTGACTAAGAAGTCTGTCTAATGGGAGTGACGTGCATCTTTTTTCCTAGCTCTACTCACACAGACAGATAAGTAAATGGCCTGAGACAGGGATGTTGGCTTACCAAACTGTCTCACCTGTGAACAGCTGGTCCACTGAGTGGTTCACTTATTTATTTTGTGGTGGCAGAATTCACTTAGGGTTACCCTTTGGAGGAGAAGAGTCACCAAAGCAGGTACTAGTAGGGACCTGATTTGATTCATCCTCTTGCTGACAAGCAGTTTGGAACATAACAAAGGTAAATTATTTCTCTGAGGTCTCATAGAGAGTCAGTGGAAAGCTTGGGTCACCATCCTCATCTTGTGACTCACATTGGAGAATGGAGAAATTTAATCTAGTATAAGAAAGGGTTGAAGCCTAGGTCCTGTGTTGATATGGCACAGGGAAGAGACACAGAGAAAGGTATAAGCACTAGATTTCCTTATGTCCACTTTATGCTGTTTCCTTTGTGTGTGGAGTGAGGTGAAGGCCAGCAGGTGCATGTGTGCACAGGTGTACATGAATGTGCTTGTGCCTATAGATTTTCCTGTGGTGCCCTGCTCATTTACTATCTGCCTTATCGTTTTGGGACAGTCTTTTACTTACAATAACTCACTTATTTAGGTAGACTGGCTTGCCAGCAAGCTCCTGGGATCATCCTGTCTCTGACTTCCTGGAGCCAGGATTAGTGTTTATACCACTATGCCTAGGCTTTTACACGGATTTTGGGGCCTTCAAACCTAGGATTTCATGCTTGGACAGCAGGTACTTGTGCAGCAAGCAAGGAACTGTATCTTCAACCTCCTGCTTTTATGTTGTTTCATCCTAGCTTTTTGTTTCATCATTATCAATGGGCAATGAAGACTGAGCCAAGTCTTCCCATGGTAAATATATGCTGTTCCAATGAGCCAGAACATCAGTCCCTTCATCCACCTGGTCTTAGGAAACATTGTAACACACTGCATATTTAAATTTAAAATATATAATACATTTATTAATGCTTTGAGGATACTATACATACATACAATATTTTGATCATACTCCCATGACTCCTTCCAACATCTCCTAGATGAACAGCTCCACCTTCCTATTCATTTCCAGCTTGATATCTTCCCTTAAAAAATAACGTACTAAATTTATGTATGCTGCCTGTAGCAGAGAACTACTTGCAGGGAATGTGCTCAGACCAGCCAGATGACTGTCCTATGACACCCTTAGTTATGTATGATTCTGAGTTTCTGCTCCAGGACAATGTTTAAATGTTTTTGATACAAGTTTTGGTATAGCTACATAAGCCAAGGATCTTGAATTAGTGGTAACCAAGAGTCTTGGAATAATTCTTTTCTGGCTGAAGCTGTATTTGCCTTTTCCATAAATATGAGACTTAGAGTCCTCTAACATATGGGAATAGTTTGAAAGGAGAGAGTCTGCTGTGAATCCTCAGGCATTCATTCACAGAACAAGTAATACACAGTTGTTATTTATGGGGACATATGCAGCAATAAAGATTGATGTGAGATTGCTAATCGCCTATAACAGCTCCTTCCTGTATAAGATCACCTCCATTATACACCAGAAACAAATATCTGTATTATTCTATGAACTCTCCATCCACGTCTAGTAATAATAATAATAATAATAATAATAATAATAGTAATAGTAATAATAATAATAATAATAATAATAATAATAATAAACTAGGTTATTCCATTTCTTCTTGAGGCTATCACTTGTGAAACAAAGCTGTGATTCTGTTGGAGTTGAATGTCTGCTTCTGGTCACCATGGTCCTGCCACCCCTTTGCTTGCCATGTTAGCAAGTGTCTAGGTATTCCTGTTGTGGTCTACATTAGCATTTGTCACATAAAAGCAAAACATCCTGTCTTACGTTGCTTTAGCCATGATGTGTATGCTCCTCTCACACCAAGCTCTTCTTCCGCCACAATCTCTTCATTTTGCACAGTGGTCTTGGGTTGGTGAGGTATTTCAGGACAAAATCTCATTTTGCTAGAGTGTGGTATATGAGGGATCCTTTCCCACCACATCCACAAACCTCATTCTGAATAAATGATTTTGTGGTATGGAATAACGGACATGACCCTTGTTCAGGTATTTTTACTGTGATGTAGAGGCATGTGGTTTAAGACTATTTGGGGGTTGAGAGTGAAACACTAATTTACCATGAGACTTTCCCTCAGTAATGCTGTCCCAGGCTTACTGTCTCCTGGTAAAATGAGGAATACTTCCCCGTACCTCTACCTATAAAGGTTCCTGCATGTCTCCTTGTCCCCAGACACCAAGCATAGCAACTGAAAATTGCTGATTCTGTGTCACCAAGAAGAGGCTAGTTCTTAATTTAGAGCTAAGAAATATTTATTGAAAACACTTCCTTTCTGCTGGTGTGCTGCATATGGGGCAAAAGCTAGGTGAGAGCGACAACTTGCTACTAATGAATAATTAGCACTCTTTTTAACAACCCAGAGATGTCCCCTGCCTCTCCTCCTACTAGCTGTCACCTTGAGCTTTGTTTGGTAGCACCTCTTCTCACTTTTTACTCCATTATCAAAGCAAGGAGGGATAAAGGACAGGGAATTGGTCATATCTGTTTCATTGACAACTCAAGATTATCACATGTCTTTATATGTTGAGCACCAAGAGGAAGGGTCAGTAAATTCATTCATTCATTATCATGGGCAAGCTACATTCACATGCAATTTCTAATTGGGTAAATTTGGGAAATGTATTTTACACATCTCTGCTTTAGTTTTCTTATCTATGAAATGTGATTAATAGTATTATCCATCCAATTGAGTATTTGGGGAAGAATTAAGTTGTAGAAGACACAGTATCCATGCTGTAGTCTAAGCCTCTGATAAAGGTTAAATAGTCATTGTTTTCTTAGTTTATTCAGCAGTGGTTTATTAATATCTCTCTGTGCAAGTAACTATGTGCTGGAGGCACAAAAAATACAAGACACAGATGTATTAGTTATGCTCTCTTGTTATTGGGACAAAATGCTAGACAAAGGTGACTCAAGGGAGGAAATCTGATTCTGTTTTGGCTCATGGTTCGAAGGTGGGGAAGGTGTGGTGGTAGGAGTCTCTCCCAGCCAAAATGATAGTCCATATTAACCATCACAGCAGTTTTACTGGGGAGGCCATTGCAATGGCCAGGCTAGAGCTCTGAACTCTACATGCAGTTAGTTATTGTCTGGTGGGAAATGCTCCACTTTAGGGCTACATGCATACCTTAGAAGGAATTTGTGGGAAGAAGCCTACCTCAACCCAGTCCTACAGTGAAGACAACACTTGAATCATGCCATTCAGGTCTTTGGGTACTAGATAGTCAAAGTAGTCAGGGAAATCACGTGATAAAGGCATGGCAATAGGAAGCACTCTGTATTATGGCAATTGAATCCAACATGGACAGCCAGAGTGCTGCATATCAAAGAAAGCCAGAAGGTTAGGGGAACTAGATCGTGAAATACTGAGCCAAACACTTTACAGACTCATGGCTCAGTATGAAGAGCCAAAGAAATGCTGTGAGGAGGTGAGAGTTCATTTTTGCCTTTGAAGAGTTGAACTGGGCAAATTCTCTTCCGAGCCAGTTTGGGAAAGGATTAAAATAGACTGGAGAAGAAGTGATGAAGCCTTGTCTAAATTCACCAGTTAAGTGCAACTGAAAACAAGGCACAGATTCGAGAGAAATTGAGGACACAGAATGAAAGACTTTGGTGAATGATGTAATGTGGGGTGCAAAGAAGTTAAAAACAACCCCAACGTTCTGGCTTAAGCAGCTGGATAGTGTCATTAACCAAAATAGGGAAAGAAAAAAAAAGCAGGAAGCAGAACTGGGCTGAGGAGAACAGAGACTTATAAATTAGAGTCTATGGCTTGCCCTGGTGCTTCCCCAGTTAAACTATTGAGGTGTTTGTCAGTGATAGGGCTTGAGGATGGTAGTACAAGACACAAGAGGCATATCCAGAGCACCTTGGAAGTAACAGGCTCACTTACCTCTCCATAGGCAAATGAAATCTTTAGTCTGCCAGAGACAGAAAAAGAGCCATTGATTTTCAGATCGTTAAATGATGAATGCTCATTATAAAAAGAGGAATAGGTTTCCTGCAGCATTAAAGGGAATATAGGTCATTCTGTGATCTCACCATCCAGAAATAATCACCTGGTGAGTTTGGGAGTGTTCTGGTTTGCTTTTCATTTGCCTCGATAAACACTGTAACCAAAAACAACCTAGGGAAGAAAGTTTATTTCTTCTTATTGATTTATAGTCCACCATGAAGGGAAGTCATGGTAGGAACTCAAGGCAGGATCCTGGAGGCAGGAATTTAAGCAGGTACAATGGAAGAAGGCTGCTTACTGGCTTGTTCTGCATGGTTTGTTCTGCCTGATTTTGTATACAACTTACAACCACCTACCTGGGGGTGGCACTATCCACAGTGAGCTAGGTCTTCCCATATCAGTCACTAATCAAGAAAATGCTATACAGACTTGCCTATGGGCCAATCAGTTAGAGAAAAATTTTCAATTAGGAGTAATTCTCCCCAAATATGGCTAGGTATGGCTGACAAAACCCAGCTAGCTTAGGTTGCTCTTTTTGAGATCCAGTGTCAATTCCTGCATGCCCTCTGCTTCTTATTATTTAAGAACACATAGTTCACATCCCAGAAACTAGTTTAATCTTGATAATATTGACAGTTTGTAATTCATTAGAATGGGTGACAGAAATCATAGTGTGTAAATATCCTTGGGAGAAGTTCATAGGTATGGAATAAGCTTAGGCATTTAAAAAATGACAAATCAAGACTTACTGTTGGTTTCTATTTGACAAGTTGATAGTTTGCCAGTCCAGGTTCTCTCAATGAGAATGGAGAGGATATGTGTCTTTTCCATGACTACTGGAATACATTAGTTACAAAGTTAGTGTTTTAAAACAATACAAGTGTCATGTCTAGCAGCAACCAGTCTGAAATGAATGTAAAGGGGCTAAAATGCACAGCTGATTCCTCAGGGAGGCTCCAAAAGAGAAGAGTTTCCTTGCTTTCTCCAATTTCTAGATTCATCTAGAAGCCTTTAGCTCCTGAATGCATCATTTTAATTTCTGTTCTGGTACATGGGGAGGTTTGAGTAAGAATGGCCTCCATGGGTCAATATACTTGAATGCTTAGTCATCAGGGAGTGGAACTCTTTGAAACGATTATGTGTGTCCTTGTGGGAGAAAGTGTGTCACTGATGGTGGGCTTTAACGTTTCAAAAGTTCACACCAGGCCCAGTTCCCCCTACTCCTACCCACCTGTGGATCAGATTGGAGTTCTCACTGCTTCTCTAGCACCCTTTCTGCCTGCCTGGCCTATGTCATGCTAATAATGGACTAAGCCTCTGAAACTGTAAACAAGCACCCAATTAAATACTTTCTTTTATAAGAGTTGCCTTGGTTGTGGTGTCTCTTCTCAGTAATAGACCAGTGAGAAGGACTGTAGTTGGAGAGCTTCTCTCCAGGTTCCACCAAGCCCCCATGGTCCCACAACCCATGTATAAAATAATCATACAGACACATATTATTTAAACTGCTTGGCCATTAGCTCAGGCCTACCATTGTCTAGCTCTTACTCTTATATTTAGCCCATTTCTGTTAGTCTATACTTTGCCACATGGCTTGTGGCTTACTGGTGTCTTTACATGTTGCTTCTCATGGCAGCGGCTGGCAGTGTCTCCTCCCAGCCTTCCTGTTCCCAGCCTTCTCCTCTTCCTTGTCCAGCCTACCCTATCCTTCCTGCCTGGCCACTGGCCAATCAGCACTTTATTTATACAGGGTGATATCTACAGCAAAGGACAGTCCACACAGTTCACCACAATCCCCCTTGTTGACTCTGTTGCCTCTGTATACAAACCCTTATGGTTGCATTGGGGCTCATGTGGATAAATGCAAATCAATTAGTTAGCCATTTGTGCAAAGTCCTTTTGTGTTGTATATGACAATGTATTCACATGTTCCATGTAGTAGATTGTGAGTATTTTCTGGAGGTTATTTATTTTTCATATGATAAATATTACAGAAACATAATATGAAATTTTCCATAAGAAATGACTGAAATTGGAAATAACACTCACTGCTTGGCATGTATGGCAATGGGCCTTCTGTATTTCCTGAGACATAGGGATGATGAGGAATCTCCATCAGAACAGCAATTTCTTGCCTTGTTAGGGAGAAGTTGAGAGGGACAGAAAGGTTAGTATTTAAAATGGCGCGAAGATTCACAGTGATAAAACATTCTCTCCTACAGGTCATACTATAGGTTAAATAGGAAAAGGAAAGTATCGTAACTCAGATTTCTCTAGAATCTTACATGTATTTTTCTAGAATGAGATTTCGCACTAGTACTTTAGTTCATTTCTTCCTAATGGAGGTGAAGTTGGTAGCAGAAGGGAACGTAGAGAGAGCCATATGGAGCAATAGCTCCCTAAGTGGTGTTATATTGTGCTCAGCAAATGGGGTTGCTAACCCTGTATCCTT
This sequence comes from Onychomys torridus, assembly GCF_903995425.1. Lineage (NCBI taxonomy): Eukaryota > Metazoa > Chordata > Mammalia > Rodentia > Cricetidae > Onychomys > Onychomys torridus. Next base: position 29,852,740 of record NC_050455.1, read on the forward strand.
TCTTGCTTGATTTCTATGGTCTTTGCTGTGCTGTGCTTCTCACTGGGCTTTAAGGAGACAGATTTCCTGGGCTCTGCATTCTCACTTTCTATCCAACAACAATAGAAAACCAACCAACCAATGAAATGTGAAGCCACTTTCTCAGGACTATTCACTTAGGGACTGTTGCTGTTTCTCAGTCCAAACTGCCTTGCATATCATTCCATATGAAAACCACATTTGGTATGACACATTTTAGGTCAGTTATGCAGTACATTCTACTGCTTGCTTGTCCCTGGAGAAGGGGTTGAGCATATGAAAGCAGGTCAGCCATTGTCTTGTGGAAGCCATAATTCAGAGTTTCTTTATCCAGTAGATAATGACTCATTCCCTCCAGGTTCATGGCTCCACATGGCTTCTGTTAGAGGAGATACAGGGAAACATGGCCATAAATCCTTGGCTAGCAGATATGCTAGAAAACTCATAACTCCTGCTATCCCTTACTCTTCTGAGTCTCTAGATAGATTGCTAGTCATATATTTCCACCTGTTTCAACTGTAATAGAAATTGAGCTGAGTCCCCGAAGCTTACTATCACATAGTTGGGAAGTCACAAAGCTTTCTGCAAGTAAGTGTCAGAATGTGAGCTTATACTTCTCTACAATGTATGAGCATATGAGGTTTTTGTTATTGTTGTTGATTTTTTTTTTTTTTTTTGAGACAGGGTTTCTCTGTGTAGCTTTGCACCTTTCCTGGAACTCGCTTTGTAGACCAGGCTGGCCTTGAACTCACAGAGATTCGTCTGCTCCTGCCTCCTGAGCGCTGAGTTTTGTTTTTTAAAGTACTTAAATGGAGAGGGCTTGACCCAGAATTCCCTTCTTTTTCCTTTATGGTTAGCTGTAGTGTGGATACCAAGAATGTGTTGACCCTGTCAAAGAAGACAGTATCCAAGGTGATGGTGGGAATGTCAGGTAGGTGGGGTCCTAGTACTTAAAAAGCTTTAACAGTAGAACTTGCTGTTGAGTAAGAAAAAAAAAAGTCCTCTTTATTGCAATCATTGTACTTGTGTGTCTCCTTTTGTATGACATGGACATTTGCCTCAGTGTTCATTTCTGAAAATGGAGAGGTGACATTCTAGGGATACTTGCTAGGATTGCCACGTCAAAAACTTTTTCTTATTGAACCCTTACTCATTTGGCCTCATTCATGGTTTTTCTTTTATGTTATATATTCTTTACCTCTTTCAGCACTTAGCTCCTACCAGCACATAGCTAACTCATTTCAGATACATATTTCCACTGGCATTTGTTTCATATTGTATGTACAGAAGGCACAATATTTATCAAAAAGACATACACACAATACATATGTAATGATGTGGGTGAACTGTTGAAATCTTAGTGGTTGGTCTGGTAATATTTTCTAGTGAGAAATGAACTTTGCTGTGCAAATAATTTGATAAGACCTTCTCCTGTCTTTATTTGTTTAGTGCTACTACAACATAATACCAAAATGAGTAATTTATGAAGGAAATAAACTAATTTCTCATAGTTCTTCAGGCTAAGGGGATTTATCATTGAAATGCTAGTATCTGCTAATGGTCTTCTTTGTATCATTATTTCATGGCACAAAATCAGATGAGTTTAATATCCTGAGATGACAATAATAGGCTTATCCCATCCTTTGCCCAATAACTTGTTCTTGCACTATGAAGCCCACCCTTATAGTAACAGTATTAATGTTTTCTATTGAAAAAATAAAATATTGTTATTTTTAGTTCGCATGTATGTGAGTGTCTGCCATATTGTGTATACATGCCTGTGGATAGCAGAAGAGGGTATATGATACCCTGGATCTGGAGTTATGGGTTGTTATAAGCTGAGTAAAAAGTGGGTTCTAGGAATTTAACTCAGGTCCTCTGTAAGAGCAGTGCACATTCTTAATGGCTGAGCCATCTTTCCAGCCTCATTGGTGTCATTTGTGAAGGCAGAGCCCTTGTAACTGAACTGGGTTTTGAAGGTTCCCCCTGTCAACACTCTTGTATTGAGGATCAGTTTCTACAACATGAACATTGAAACCATGACTCCTCTAGATTAGTGTCACATTCTGGATTCTAGGAAAGAGCCTAGCAACTGAGTTTCATGGTGAAGGAGCTAGTATATGCAATAAAAGAGTTCAGTTAGCCTTTCAAACTGGCCATTCTCCATGGAACTATTTTCAGCTCAAGAAAGACAGCACATTCTGAACTTAAAAAATCCTTGGAGTTCTGTTATTGTTACAACATAAATTTCTTCAAGTTAAGTATTAATGGAGGTCCTGGGTGCAGCATACAGGAGTAAATGTCTGGGTGTTCTTACAATAGTAAAGACTAAGAAACTGATGAATTTACATCCCAAGTAAAGCAGGCAACTTTCGTTCAGCTATTCCTCATTTTGTTCCAAGCATGGAAGCTTGCTAGTGTTACCAGGTCTGATCTTCAAAAGAAACCAGAAATTATGAACAGTATTGCTATTTCCTAACCGTATTTACATTATAGAGATAAGAAAATGCAGAGCCAAGTGTTATAGTGAAGATCTGTACTTCTAGAAGAAGGAAGTTTTGGGCAGGAGGACCATGGGTGAAATTCCACCCCAAGCCACATAGGTAGCTCAAGGTTACACAAGACTGTGCAAACAAAATAAGTAAGTGAGTAAGTAAATCAATAAAAACAAACAAACAAATAAACAAAAAACAAACAAAAAAAAACCACTTACCTCTCTGGGGCCAGAATTATTTTCCTAAAACGATCAAAATTATCCTTCATTTAATCCTTTCTTCTCCAAACTCACTCAATCTGCTCTACACAGTTAATATTCTGAAGACTGGAAAAAGGGGAGAGAAAGTCCTCCCTCAACTTGGTCCTCATAGAAGGTTACTCATATCAACCAATGCATTCATACTGCCACTAAGCACAGCCTGTAGATAAGTTCTCTGCAGGGTATTGTGCTACACTATTCATCACAGGTTCACTGTGCTCCCAGACTCAGGAATGGATGGGCATCTAGGAATGGGAATAATGACAACAAAATGCCTGTGCCATATGCCCTCCTTCCACGGTGCTAGTTTGTTGTACATGTATGAAAGACATCACTTCTATTTTTCATCTTACACAGATTTTCTTTTTCTGTGACTTCTTCTCGCACAACTAGAGAAGTGTGGATATAAGCATCTTCCTATACGTAGTACATATATGACTTCACCGTATTGGGGGGAGGCATTAATATGAAAAAAGAAAGAACTTGGGCTTTTGGTGTAGATTAGTGGTTAGAACACATTCTTATCATGTGTGTGGCCTTGGTTTCAGTCTCCAGACAAAAATCCCAAATGAAATGAAACCAAGTAAACTAAACCAAAAGCCTTCAATGTCCACCATTGATTCACATTTCCATGGGTGGCTTTCGATGTTAACGATGTTTCCATGCATGTCTAAGGGTATGGACTTCTCTCTTTGTTTTCTCTTTTTCCAGGTGAAGGAATGAAGGAACACTGCTAGCCATGTGGATGGGATGGGAGGTATGTGTAGAGGTATAGGGAAAATCTGTAGTGCAAAGTAATGGAAGAAAACAGAGGTAAGGAATTCCCAACATGGGAGTGAAACAAGACTGACAGGTATATGAATAAATCATCTATTGTTGAGTAAAAAATAAGCAGACCTAGTTCTCGGCTTTGTCAGATCATTGATAAGTGGTTTAAAGAATGCAAATCTATTTTAGTTTTCATTTTTTTCTAAAGACACTATACCATTGTATGTTCTTTACTGAAATCTTGCCACAGTCAAAACAATTACTTAGTCTCATGTGTGTGCATAGTAAAGACAGTCTGTAGGGTTTTTAATGCATATTTTGACTATTATCTTTATGCTATTATTATTTTCATGTGTAATTTGAGTGAGTTGGTTTAAGTTCATTTAAATCATTGCTCATATTTCACCAATAGGAGATTAGCTTTGTTAGGTTTACCTGTATGAAGGCAGAAGAATAGACTTGGATATTAAATTATGCAAGTGAGCAGCTAACTTACCAGGCAGAGATTGAGCTGGAACAATGTAGTATTTGGTCTGTTTTCTCTGCCTCCCTGCACACAGACAGATAATTGCTTTGTCTTAAATGACTTTGTACAACACATTGATTTTCTACTAATGCCTGTCTTAGGAGAAGAGGTAAGCTTCCATGAAAGGATTTCTACTGTATTAATTGTGAGCTTTCTGTTAGATGCCTTGGCTTCAGAGCAAATGCTCATGCATCACTGTGGAAAGAAGGATGGACACTAGAACACTGATGTTTGGGATTTACAAAGAATTTCTTGCCCTTGATACAGTTGTGTTCAGAAGTAGATGCTGCTTATCAAGGGATGTTTGAGGCAGATAATAGCATTTCACTACTATCCACTTCTTCCTTATCTTCTGCTTATTAGGGTTTCCCATTAATATAGTTGTCTTGTGTCCAAAAGATCCATGTGTTTCTAATGATGATCAAAATATGACCTACAGATGTCAGAAAGATGCATATACAGTGTACACATTAGGTTGGACTTCAAAGATGGGAGGATTAGTAGATATACTTCATGATCCAAGTGAAGATAGATTTTATTGGGGTGAGTTTGGAATTGTGACAAGATGAAGGGTGTGCTGTAAGTGAGCTCTGCAACTACTAGGCTTGTGAGAGATCAGTGTACATTGCTGAGAAAGTGTATGGAAACTATCTTTATAGACATCTTCATGGTAAATCAGGAGCAAGGAGTTCATTAAGAATATTTGTGGTATGCTGTAGTCTTTTTTTAAAATTTTTTCTCCAATTCCTTCCCCCAACTCCCACTCTCCAATCCACTTCTCCTCTGTTTCTTTTCAGAAAGGGGGGGCCTCCCATGAGTGTCAACAAAGCATGGAATATAAAGTTCAAGTAGAACTAAGCTTCTCCCCTTGTATTACGGCTGGGCAAGGCAACCTAGTATGAGGAATAGGTTCCTGAAGGCCAACCAAAGCATTAGGGATGGGCCTTGATCCACCGCTAGGATTCCCACAAGTAGACCAAGCTGCACAACTGTCATGCATATGTAGAGGGCCTAGGTTGGTCCCATGCAGGTTCCCTAGCTGTTGATCCAGACTCTGTGAGCTCCTAAGGGCCCAGGTTAGTTATTTCTGTGGGTTTCATTATGTGACCTGACCCCTCTGGCTCCTACAATTCTTTCTCCCTTTCTTCAACTGGACTCCCAGAGCTCAGCCCAGTGTTTGGCTGTTCGTCAGTTTCTACATGTGTTTCCATCAGTTCCTGGATGAAGGCTCTCTGAAGATAACTAGGGTAGTCACCAATCTGATTTCAGGAGTTGGCCGGCTCAGGCACCCTCCCTAATATTGCAAGGAGTCTTAGCTGGGGTCTTCCTTATAGATTAGTGGGAGTTCCACTTACACCAGGTTTCTACCTGACCTCAAAATGCCCTCCCAATCAAGATTTCTCTTTCATTATTCTCCCCCTCTACCCACCCACTCTAGCCCAATCCCTCATGTTCCCATCCCCACCTGCCCCCAGTCTACCCAGGAAATCTCTTCTATTTCTCCTTTCCTGGGAAATCCATACATCTCCGTTTGGGCCCTCCTTGATATCTAGCCTCTCTGGGCCTGTGTATTGCAGTGTGTTTATCATTTACTTTACAGTATGCTGTAATTTTAACTGTAGTTGTTAGTTTACTTTCAAGGACAATGTCAGTATTTTCAGATAGCTTTTTCATGGCTGTATTTCAAGTTTCTAGTGAGACTATTCACCATTTCTTTTTAACTAAGATTCCACACAAATACACCTTAGAAGTGCATCTAATTAGAGATGATCTATGGCCTATCTTCTTTGGTTGGCATCTGATATTGAGAACTTGAGTCAGGCACGGTTGGTATATTCCCAACACTTGGAAGGTCAAGGCAGGAAGATCAGAAGTTCAAGGCCAGCCTTAAGTACATAAGAAGTTCAAGGCCAGTCTGGGTCACTTGAGCATAAAAATTGATACAATAAAATAAAATAGAGAATTTGGTAGAAATGAATCAGTGTATTGCCCTTTTAAACCCATATCATCTGAAAAAATGTCGTAGTAAATTTGTATTTTAAAAAGCAATATGTGAATTAGAGATCAACCAACTGACCAACATCTCTATTACTTAGATTATAAAGATAATCTATATATTTAATTTTCATTTTTCTTACATAGAAGTGATACATTTTTACAATGTATCAATTTAAAGCATACACATAGTTGCAAATGTAGTTTGGGTTTCTTATGCCTGGAATGCTATCCATGGTGATCTAGAATTCACCTTTAGAACTCAGGTCAGTCTTCAGCAACTTAAAGAAGTTTCTGGATGGATCCCATGTCTCCTTTCTCTGATGTCACAATTAGACTCCTCTTTCTCAGCTGGTTATATTTGTTGCTTGATATACATGTGTTAAGTGAATAATTATTGAGTGTATTTATAGACCTTTTCACTTTAGTCTGAGTTACAAGAAAGTAGGAAATAAACTCTGTTTATAGCCACATGTCCAGCAGCTAACATCATATCCATCATATAGCAGATATTCTAAAAGCCCAAATAGACTGTTCTAAAGCCCTGAAGTAACCAGTTAGAATAGACCTGAATCTGTCAGTGTGCCACAAGAATTCTTACACATCTACATTTATCCCACTATATTCACCATAACCCAAATATGTATATAGCCCAAGTGCTACCCAGATGAATGGATAAAGAAAATATGATATGTGAACAATAGAATTTTATTTGGCCATAAAGAAAAATTAAATTCTGCCATTTGTGTGAAAATGGATGCAGATGTAAATCATCATGTTAAGAGAAATAAGCCAGACACAAGCATATAGTGCAAGTTTTTTCTCATTTGAGGGTCCATATGTAGACTCATGTCATATGACCTGAAAACAGGAGGAGGGTTAAGTGAGGATAGGAAGGAGACCTAGGTGTGTGTCTGTGGGTGGCCAAGAGAGTGTAATAGTGAGGTGAGTAGTCAAAAGCACAGGATTTGATTTGCATATGTGAAGAGGTCACCATGAAGCCAGCTCTAATTGGAAAAGAAAATGATGTCATTGAAGGAAAAGAAAATACATGGCAGCCAGAGTGCTATTTCCTCAAGTGGAGAGCATTGTTTGAATGTGTGTATAGGAAGAACTAATAACAAAGAAAATTAAAAAACCAAGTGACAAATGAAAATGGCAACTCTTTGTTCCTGAGGGGAAACTGTATATTCTTTTGGCTTTTTGAGACAGGGTTTCTCTGTGTAGCCAGGCTGGCCTCGAACTCACAGAGATCCCCCTGCCTCTGCTTCCCAAGTAAAGGTGTGCGCCACCACTGCCCGGCTGAAAATGTATATTCAAAGCAACCTATGGTGTATTTTGAGCCCATTTATGATTGTTCTTGTGCCTTAAAATCTGCTTAACTTCTTTCTGGATATTTGGATATTTCTGCTTGTGTTGGGAGCAAAGGGCTGTAGCAGGAAGCTTCCACTCAATTCTCACCCTGCTTTGTACGGCTTGTGCACATCTCTCACACCATCTTCTGTAGGATTCCTTTTCTGTTTGGAACACACAGTGACCTCTAGTAGAAGGTTCAAGTGGCTTTTCTTATCCTGTGAGGCACTGCAGGTTCCTCACCTGTCCTTAATATTTATTCCCTTTGTGGATAAGCAGCAGCGTTCATAATCTCTTGCTACAGACCAACAGCCATGTCAGCTACTCTATGGTCTGAAGAACCAAACCAACCAAACATCAAACAAAAACCACCAAACCAGATAAAGAAGATGGTTGAAGAGGATCTGAAGACTCTCTTCAATGATCGATGAGGATTTAAAAATTACTACTTTAGCTACATACTGGACTTGTTGGTTAAGTTGAGAAAGCTAGCCGTTACCCTTTCATCCCACGGAACTGAGATTTCTCTTCAGGCAGAGCTCACACTCAGACCCTTCTTTTCGTATTTTGCTGAGTTATTCACTCCCAGGTTCAGCTTCTTTGATTTGAAAGACTCAGATCTACCTTTTCTGAGGGGTATGGGACTCCTCATATTCCCCCCAGCAGCTTTTCATGCCACTGAACTACATCATGTGTTAATAAGCTTTTTACTGTGTTAAATTGCTTTGTTTGTGTAGCTGATTTGAAGGCAAAAAGACCCTAGAGGGTGTGTGGTGGGGGAGGAGGAAACATTCGAAAGTAATTAGAATGATTACAGCAGCTGAAATCATCGCTTTCTTAAAATTGTAATATTTTCTTAGTATTTTTTTTAACACTAGGCCCAGGGTACTCTGGGATTGGTGTCCACAAAGCAAATGGTGGTGGACAGTTTCTCTTACAGAGCAAAGGGATAGCCAGACCCTGGAGATTTTTAAATGTGTTGTCCTCATAGCTCATCTTGCTTGCACTGTGTTTGGTTCCCTGTCTTCATGGCCACCTAAGTGTGAGGACAAGCAGAAATTTTGAAACCACTTGCTCATAAACTGATATTATGCTTATGTGTAAAAAGCTATTTGTTGAATGTGTCAAATGCTATTGCTTAATGATCATGTTGCCAAACCACCTTCTGAATATTTATGTTTATACCCATCAATGTGTGTTGCGCTCAACCTTGGTCAGAGAGTCTTTACAGAGAGTTAGTTAAACTCAGAGACCCATAACTAGACAAGGTACTGTCTATGTGACTCTGAATATTCAGCTGTTGTTGGCTCATCCGTATAAACTGTCCCTTACCCTCAGCTCAGGGGGCTGAAAGAATGCAAGAGCCTGAGGTTGGGGGAGAGAGCTATGAAGTGCTGTTTCATGATCATGGCAGGGCTACTGCACACATGAACTTTCATGAACCTGTGGTCACCTGTACAGAATACCAGCACAAAGAGGTATAATGGACACCTAAAGTTCCCCCAAGCTGAGGAACTAGTGGTAACTGTTGGCTGCGGAGGAAAGGACATGGGGATGAGAGGGAGGCCGGCTGGTGGGTCCTGAGGTGACAATGAGCAGCTTGGGGGAATAGTTTGGGTGGATATCATTAAAATATGTTGTACACATATATGAAAATTTCAAAGAATTTTTAAAAATGTAGCAAGTTATACATATAGGGTTCGGTGAACCAAATTAGCAAATGTGGTAGTTGTGAATGGACAGTAACAACAGGTTAGCTTCCATCAGTGAAACCAGGCTTTGTGCAATCCAATCAGTGTCACTTCTTTTTCTGGGGAAAGCTGAGTTTGATTTTCATGAGAAGAAGAACCCACTGAAGCAGGTGAGGATGTGTGATGGAGTTATCGTGTTTTATTTCCTTCTCTCGTGCCATCCCATGCAGATCGGCAGTGCACAAAAACCCATTTTGGAATGCTTTCTGACTGTCACAAAATCATTTGCCCATCATTTCTCCATAATAGAGAAACAGGTTTGGGCACTCCTGTGAGGTATGAAAGCTGGTCAGGAGGACAGACTAGAGGCAAAGGAGGAGGTCTGGAAAGGAGGCTGCTCAGTCCACACTTGACATCCTCTCTACTCTCTCCCTATCCATCGGGAAAACTCAGCAGAGCTATCTGGATCCATGTAGAAACACCCAAATCCTCACTGTGATATCTTCAAATCACACACATCTCCAGGTAAAATTTCCCTCCCAAACTGCAGTACCTGGTTTGCTGCTATTTTAGCACAAAATTATATCTGTTAAGATCAATCCATGTGAGTCTGTTTAATGGGCAATTGGGATTTATTAAGATATAAATTGGAGAAATACACTCATTGATACAGAACGGAGTAAACAACTGAAGTCATACTCTGTTCTGCTCAGGAGTGAATGCACCTGGCCATCTGGTGTTTGATCACACCCATAAGAGAGCATGACCCCCCCTTTCCTTTTAAGAGGTCACACACCCAGGCAAGAGGTCATGTACACAGGCAAGAGGTCATGTACACAGGCAAGAAGCACTGCCTCTTTCAGGCTGTATAGCCCAAGGTCATGGGCAGAGCAAATACCACTACACTTTCCCTTTTTGTTTTAATAAGAAGGTTCTAAGCCTAATATAAACTATATACAATAAGAATGATTAACAAGTATTGTCCAGGAGAAATAAAGGGTAATAACATAACCAAAAGTGGGACTACAACCAACAAGGACAACATCAAGTAAGGAACATACTAAATGTCCACAACATAGGTAAACGACAAATTACAGAGATTACTCCAAATCTGTCCTATCCTGAAGAATCTGAATCTGGTACCTAATGTGCCCTTAGATAAGCTATGAGAGGCATGTAGCTGTAACTATCTAGTCTTCAACCCTATCAAAGATCTGAGAAAGAAAATAATAGTACCTGAGTAAATGGGAGTTGGAAGCCAGCAGCTTCCAAGAGATACAAGAAATGACAGAGACTGCTAGCTGTCTGGACAGTCATCCAGTATTTCTCTGCAATGTTGGGGTATCCACTTATGTCTATAGACCTAGAATATATGACAGACCAGTTTCAGAAGCAGAAATTTTGAAAAACCATTTTACCCTGTCTTGGCAAGGTTCAGCAGTGACTTTTCCTTGTGTCTTGCTTGTCTGGAATGTACAGCATACTTACTGTCAGCAGTCAAGGCAAGGGCGGTTCTTTGTCCATTTTTTTTTTTTTTTCCAAGAAGAAGACAAACTCCATATGGAGTGTCTTCAATGCCTAACATACTCTCAGAGTAAATAGATGCTGCCAGGAGCAATTGTGTCTCACATCAACAGAATTACATCTAGGTTATTAAAACATTTAAATGCCATATTCTCTAGGTCTATGAAGTTTCTGAAGTTTACCTATCTATCTGACATCTATTTTTTATATCTAGAAAACCTAATTAACATGACTATAAATATGACAAGCATGGGTGACTATAAACCTGTAATTCTTTTTTTATTCCTTTTTTAAAAATTATATTTGTGATTTAATTTTACACATCAGCCATGGGTTCCCCTGTCCTCCCCCCTCCCGCCCCCACCCCCACCTTTTCCCCATCCCCTCCCCTCCATTTCCATCTCCTCCAGGACCAAGACTCCCCTGGGGATTCATTTAAACTTGGTGGATTCAGTATAGGCACATCCAGTCTCCTCCTTCCAGGATGAGCAAAGTGTTCCTGTATAAGCCCCAGGATCCAAACAGCCAGCTCATGCACTAAGGATAGGTCCAGGTCCCACAGCCTGGATGCCTCCCAAACAGTCTAAGCCAATCAACTGTCTCACTTATCCAGAGGGCCTGATCCAGTTGGGGGCTCCACAGCCTTTGGTTCACAATTCATGTGCTTCCATTCATCTGGCCTTATGTCCCCGTGCTTTTCCCAAACCTGGGCTCAACAATTCACACTTCCACAGTCCCTCCTCCTTCTTGACAACTGGACACACGGAGCTCCACCTGGGGCCTGGCTGAGGATCTCTGCATCCACTTCCATCAGTCACTGGATGAGAGTTCCAGCCCAACCGTCAGGGTGTTTGGCCATCTGATCACCAGACTAGGTCAGATCAGGCTTTCTCTCGACCACTGGCAGCAGTCTACAGAGGATGCATCACTGTGAACCTCAAGGGACCTCCTCCAGCACTCTGCCCAATCCTGTTCTCATGTGGTCCTCATCCATCATGGTCTACCATTCCTTGTTCTCCCTTTCTGTTCCTGATCCAGCTGGGATCTCCTGCTCCCTCAAACCTTGCCCTCCATTTCTCCCACTCTTGTCCAGGTTGTTCATGTAGATCTCATCCATTTCTCTGTCCTTGGGTGATCCCTGTGTCTTTCCTAGGATCCCGTTTTCTAGGTAGCCTCCCTGGAGTTGTGTAGCAGTCTAGTCATCTTTGTTTTACATCTAGTATCCTCCTATGAGTGAGTACATACCATGTTTGTCCTTCTGAGTCTGGGTTACCTCACTCAGGATGATTTTTTCTAGATCCATCCATTTGCCTGTAAACCTCATGATGTCATTGTTTTTCTCTGCTGAGTAGTACTCCATTGTGTATATGTACCATATTTTCTTAATCCATTCTTCAGTTGAAGGGCATCTAGGTTGTTTCCAGGTTCTGGTTATTACAAACAATGCTGATATGAACATAGCTGAGCAAATGCCCTTGTAGTATGATTGAGCCTTCCTTGGGTATATGCCCAAGAGTGCTACAGCTGGGTCTTGGGGGAGATGGATTCCCAATTTTCTAAGGAAGCGCCATATTGATTTCCAAAGTGGCTGTACAAGCTTGCATTCCCACCAGCAGTAGAGTGGGAGAGTTCCCCTTGCTCCACATCCTCTCCAGCATAAGCTGTCTTCTGTGTTTTTGATCTTAGCCATTCTGACAGGTGTAAGGTGGTATCTCAGAGTCGTTTTGATTTGCATTTCCTGGATAATTAGGGATGTTGAACAATTCCTTAAATGTCTTTCAGCCATTTGAACTTCCTCTGTTGAGAATTCTCTGTTTAGTTCTATAGCCCATTTCTTAATTGTACTGTTGGGCATTTTGATGTCTAATTTCTTGAGTTCTTTATATATTCTGGATATCAGCCCTCTGTCAGATGTGGGGATGGTGAAGACCTTTTCCCATTCTGTAGGCTGTCGCTTTGTTTTGTTGGCTGTGTCCTTTGCTCTACAAAAGCTTCTCAGTTTCAACAGGTCCCATTGATTGACTGTTTCTCTCAGTGTCTGTGCTACTGGTGTTATATTTAGAAAGTGATCTCTGGCGCCAATGCATTCAAGACTACTTCCTACTTTTTCTACTATCAGGTTCAGAGTAACTGGATTTATGTTGAGGTCTTTGATCCACTTGGACTTAAGTTTTGTGCATGGTGACAGATATGGGTCTATTTGCAGCCTTCTACATGTTGACATCCAGTTATGCCAGCACCATTTGTTGAAGATGCTTTCTTTTTTCCATTGTATATTTTTGGCCTCTTTGTCAAAAATTATATGTTCATAGTTGTGCAGGTTAATGTCAGGGTCTTCAATTCGATTCCATTGGTCCACATGTCAGTTTTTATGCCAGTACCAAGCTGTTTTTTATTATGGTGGCTCTATACTATAGTAGAGCTTGAGGTTGGGGATCATGATGCCTCCAGAGGTTGTTTTATTGTACAGTATTCTTTTGGCTATCCTGGTTTTTTTGTTTTTCCATATGAAGTTGAGTATTATTCTTTCCAGAACTGTGAAGAATTGTGTTGGTAATTTGATGGGGATTGCGTTGAATCTGTAGATTGCTTTTGGTAAGATCGCCATTTTTACTATGTTAATCCTGCCTACCCATGAGCATGGGAGGTCTTTCCATTTTCTGACATCTTCTTCAATTTCTTTTTTCAGGGACTTAAAGTTCTTGTCATATAGGTCCTTCACATGCTTAGTTAGCATAACCCCAAGGTATTTTATATCATTTGTGGCTATTGTAAAGGGTGATGTATCTCTGATTTCCTTCTCAGCCTGTTTGTCTATTTTATATAGGAGGGCTACTGATTTTTTTTGAGTTGATCTTGTATCCTGCTATGTTGCTGAAGGTTTTTATTAGCTGTATGAGTTCCTTGGTTGAATGTTTGGGGTCACTCATGTATACTGTCATGTTATCTGCAAATAGGGAAAGCTTAACTTCTTCCTTTCCAATTTGTATACCCTTAATCTCCTTTTGTTGTCTTATAGCTCTGGCTAGAACTTCAAGTACTATATTGAATAAGTATGGGGAGAGGGGACAGCCTTGCTTTGTTCCTGATTTTAGTGGTATTGCTTTGAGTTTCTCTCCATTTAATTTGATTTTGGCTGTTGGCTTGCTGTAGATTGCCTTTATTATGTTTAGGTATGTTCCCTGTATTCCTGATCACTCCAAGACCTTTATCATTAAGGGATGTTGGATTTTGTCAAATGCCTTTTCTGCATCTAGTGAGATGATCATGTGGTTTTTTTTCTTTGAGTTTGTTTATATGGTGTATTACCTTGACAGACTTTCATATGTTGAACCACCCTTGTATCCCTGGTATGAAGCCTCCTTGATCATGGTGGATAATTGGTTTGATGTGTTCTTGGAGTCTGTTTGCCAGTATTTTATTGAGTATTTTTGCATCAATGTTCATGAGGGAGATCGGTCTGTAGTTCTCTTTCTTTGTTGTATCTTTGTTTGGTTTAGGAATCAGGGTAATTGTAGCCTCATAGAAGGAGTTTGGTAATATTCCTTCTGCTTCTATCATGTGGAAAAATTTAAAGAATATTGGTGTTAAGTCTTCTTTGAAGATCTGGTAGAATTCTGCAGTGAAACCATCTGGTCCCGGGCTTTTTTTGGTTGGGTGACTTTTAATGACTGATTCTATTTCCTTAGTGGTTATTGGACTATTTAAATGGTTTATCTGGTCTTGATTTAACTTAGGTATGTGGTACCTATCCAGAAAATTATCCATTTCTTTTAGATTTTCCAGTTTTGTGGAGTAGAGGTTTTTGAAGTATGACCTGATGATTCTCTGGATTTCCTCATTGTCTGTTGTTATGTCCCCCTTTTCATTTCTGATTTTGTTAATTTGGATGCTCTCTCTTTCTTTTGGTTAGTTTGGATAATGGCTTGTCTATCTTGTTGATCTTCTCAAAGAACCTACTCTTTGTTTCATTAACCCTTTGTATTGTTCTCTTTATTTCTATTTTATTGATTTCGGCTCTCAATTTGATAATTTCCTGGCATCTGTTCCTCCTGGGAGACTTTGCTTCTTCCTGTTCAAGGGCTTTCAGGTGTGCTGTCAAGTCAGTAGCGTGAGATTTCTCCAGCTTCTTTATGTGGGCATTTAGTGCTATGAATTTCCCTCTTAGCACTGCTTTCATAGTGTCCCATAAGTTTGGGTATATGGTGTATTCATTTTAATTGATCTCTAGGAAGTCTTTAATTTCTCTCTTTATTTCTTCCTTAACCCATTGGTGATTCAGTTGAGCATTATTCAGTTTCCATGAGATTGTAGGATTTCTGTAGTTCTTTCTGTTGTTGAAATCTAACTTTAAACCATGGTGGTCTGACAGAACTCAGTAGTTTATTCCAATTGTTTTGTATCTGTTGAGATTTGCTTTGTGGCCAAGTGTGTGGTTGATTTTAGAGAAGGTTCCATGGGGTGCTGAGAAGAAGATATATTCTTTTTTTTTCGGGTGGAATGTTCTGTATATATCGATTAAGTCCACTTGAGCCATAACATCAGTTAGGTCCATTATGTCCCTGTTAAGTTTCAATTTGGCCAATCTGTCCAGAGGTGAAAGTGGGGTGTTGAAGTCTCCCATTATTAATGTGTAGGGTTTTATATGTGATTTAAGCTTTAGTAATGTTTCTTTTACATATGTGGGTGCCCTTGTGTTTGGGGCATAAATATTCAGAATTGAAACTTCATCTTGGTGGATCTTTCCTGTGATGAGTATGTAATGTCCTTCATCATCTCTTTTGATTGATTTTAGTTTGAAGTCTATTTTGCTGGATATTAAGGTGGCTACACCAGCTTGTTTCTTAAGACCATTTGATGGGAAAGTCTTTTCCCAGCCTTTTATTCTTAGGAGGTGTCTGTCTTTGAATTTGAGGTGTGTTTCTTGTATGCAGCAGAAAGATGGATCCTGTTTTCATATCCATTCTATTAGTCTGTGTCTTTTTATAGGTGAATTAAGTCCATTGATATTAAGGGATATTAATGACCAGTGATTGTTTGTTCCTGTTATTATTTTTATAATTTGGTGGTAGTGCGTGTACTTCTCTTTTTTGGGGTTTACTTCTGTGGTGTTATCTATTGCTTGTGTTTTCATTGGTGTATCTGCCTTCCTTATGTTGGAATTTTCCTTCTAGTGCTTTCTGTAGGGCTGGGTTTGTGGATAAGTATTGTTTAAATCTGGTTTTGTCTTGGAAGGTCTTGTTCACTCCATCTATGATGATTGAAAGTATATTAGTGTAGGCTGGCATCCATGGTCTCTTAGTGTCTGCATTATATCTGTCCAGGTCCTTCTGGCTTTCAAAGTCTCCATTGAGAAACCGGGTGTTATTCTGATGGGTTTGCCTTTATAAGTCACTTGGCCTTTTTCCTTTGCTGCTCTTAATATTCTTTCTTTATTCTGTACATTTAGTTGTTTAATTATTATGTGGCGAGGGGACTCTTTTGGGGGTCTAGTCTGTTTGGTGTTCTATAGGCTTCTTTTATCTTCATAGGCATTTCCTTCTTTAAGTTGGGAAAGTTTTCTTCTATGATCTTGTTAAATATATTTTCTGTGCCTTTGAGTTGGTATTCTTCTCCTTCCTCTATCCCTATTATTCATAGGTTTGGTCTTTTCATGGTGTCCCAAATTTCTTGGACATTTTGGGTCATGACTTTGTTGGTTTTAGTTTTTTCTTTGACTGGTGAATCTATTTCTTCTACCGTATCTTCAACACCAGAGATCCTCTATTCCATCTCTTGCATTCTGTTGGTTATACTTGCCTCTGAAGTTCCTGTTTGTTTACTCAGATTTTCTATTTCCAACATTCCTTCTGCTAGTGTCTTCTTCATTTTTTCTATTTCCCTCTTCAGGTCTTGGACTCTTTCCCTTGTTTTTTCCTGATTTTCTTTCAGGGACTTATTGTTTTCTTCTGCTTTAATTGTCCTTTCCTCTAGTTTTTTATAGCGTTCTTTCCATTTTTTGTTTGTCTGTTCCTCCACTTTATTTTTGATTTCTTCTATATAAGGCTCTAGCCTCTTCATGATGTTACTTATAAGGTTGTTTTCTTCTTCCTCCTCCTCCTCTTCTTCTTCTTCTTCTTCTTCTTCTTCTTCTTCTTCTTCTTCTTCCATTTTGTGATGTTCAGGTCTAGCTGTTGGAGAAGGCTAGGTTCTGGTGATGCTGTATTGCTCTTTATTTTGTTGTATGTACTTCTGCCTTGGCATCTGTCCATCTCCTCTTTGGTTCGTTCTTGGTCTTATCAGTGTACTTGGTCCAGACAGAGCTGACAGATTTATGGAGCTTCTCTCTGGGCCAGATGGAAACTCTGGGCCAGATGGGAGCTCTGGTCCAGATGAGAGTGTTGGCCGGATAGGAGCTGGGGGGCTGGACTCTGAGTTGCAGGAAGTCCCTGGGATCTGCTTATCTTGTCCATATGGGAGCTCTTCTTGTCCAGATGGGAGTTCCAGGACAGGATAGAAGCTCTGGTCCAGATGGGAGTTCTGGGGTCTCTCTGGTCCAGCTGGGAGATCCAGGACAGGATGGAATATTGGACACTGGTCTTTAAGTCTCCGGAAATGGCTGGGGTCTCCAGCAGCTGGGTGTGGGTGCAAGGAATTGAGGTTGTAGTGTCCACCAGAGGGTCTCTCTGGTCTCTGGTCCAGATGGGAGTTCCAGGGCAGATGGGAGCTGGGGGCTGGTTTCTGAGTCTCAGGAAGTGGCTGGGGTCTCGGACAAATGGGTGTGGGGACAGGGTGTGGAGACTACAGGGTCTGCCTGCAGTCTTGGAAAAGGGGAACCTTCTCACAAGGCCCACCAATTGGCCAGAAACTGGGGCCAAGTTGGGTAGGTCCTCCCAGGATTGTGCCCAGGGGTGGGACCCAGGGGTGGTTGCCTCTCTGACTATAACCCCAGGCACTCACCTCTGGTCCAGATGGGAGTTCAGGGGCACATGGGAGCTGGGGACTGGTCTCTGAGTCTCAGGAAGTGGCTAGGGTCTTGGGCAAATGGGTGTGGTGGCAGGGTGTGGAGACTGCAGGGTCTGCCTGCAGTCTTGGGAAAAGGGGAGCCTTCCAAACCTTTAATTCTTATCAACCTAAAAAACTTAAAGACTAAGGCTTCACATTATAAAAATGAACAATCTGTAAACAGATGTACAGTATAAATGCAATGACCCTGAATTTGTCACAATATATAAAATATCTTAATCAGAGGTATATTGCAATATAACAATATCCTTAATATGTATCAATATACAAAATATTCTAAACAGAGATGGAACTTGCATACAGTATGACAAATATAATCTTACATTTGTATCAATATACAAAATATTTCAAATAGGAGTAAGAACATGTCTACAACATGACAAATATAGTTTTGTATTTTTATCAATATACAAATTATCTTAAACAAGATTAGAAAAAAATAATTTTACATTTGTATCAATATACAAGAATCCATACCAATGCAAATTATCTAAAGCTGATAGTTCTGATTTAATTTACAAATAGATACAATAATCTACCTTATTATCCTATCCTATCTTTTCCCCTTTTTTCTTATCCAAAAGTGAGTCCTGAGTCTAAACTTTGTCTCACTCCCAACCCTATTACAACTTATAACCAACTCCTAAGAGAGGACAAGAATCCATAACCCTGAGAAAATAAAACCTGTTGAGAGAGGGGGCATTGTTTTCTTAAAATTGCTTTCTGCTGTCTAGAGGGCTATGGTATCTCTCTAGGATTCTGTAAGAAAACTAAAACAATGGGTTAGTCTCATAATGACTAGCTGTAATGCTTCTAGCTAGTCTCAAAGTAATGGTTAGACTAGATAATTATAATTCTAGTTTTCCTTAGCCATGATAAAAGATAAATTAGGTATTAAACTTTAGACTCACAAAAACAGGATAGATGATAGAATATTTACTTTAATTTTGCTAAATACAAATAGACTAGATATTATAACTGTAATTCTTCTTGATAACTGTTTTGTTATATGTAATTTTACTATGTTAAAGTTAAAACCTTCCTTTTTGATTAGACAGCAAAGGGGAAGTGCTGTGGGGTGGTCTTTCTATATGCTTTGAATATGTGTTGCTACTATTGGTTAATAAACAAGCTGTTTTGACCTGTGGTAAGGCAGGATAAGAGCCAGGCAGGAAACCCAAGAGATTTAGGAAAAGAGGGTGGTCAGGGCAGACACCAGCCTACCACCCAAAAACAAGATGTCAGCAGACCAATACACCACGTAATGTGACAAAACATAGATTAATAGAAGTGTGTTAATTTAAGATCTAAGAGTTAGCTAATAAGAAGCCTGAGCCATAGACCAAACAGTTTGCAATTATTTTATAAGCCGCTGTGGTTCTGTGGGTAGGCCTTGACTTTGGGGCCAGGAGGAACCGAGAAATATCTGTCTACAAAAATCAAAGAGAATTTTACTTTTTCTCTGACTTGGGATGCATTTTTAAGTATTTTCGATGATTTTTTTGTTAACATTTCCATGCTATTTATCTAGTGTGGAGACTAAAGGCTACCAATCCAAGGGACTCTTGTCATGACTGTGGCTTATATTTAGGATCTTTTGGTTCATCATTGTTGTTTCTAATTATGGTTACTTGGTTACCATGGATAAATATGTCGATAACTGAGTATGCAGGATGTGACAAGTAGAGAGTCAGTAGTATTAGAGAATGGCCTTTCATGAAGCAAATATGTATGCATATATTCTGTGTTACTGCTTTGGCTGCATTCTGTTTCCTACTCACTTTTGGAATGCTGACATTCAGGGGAGTGTTGCATACAGTTTTGTATTTTGGATAGTGTCTGAAGCTAGGAAGAATAATCAGCAATCTCAAACACTGTGATTTTCTTCATGGTTCACTGTCAGATAATAATGTACAAGCTTAAAACTATGTGCCTTGATTATAGCTCGTACTGAAGGGAACTCCTGATTGAAGCTATAGCCTTTCAAATTCAGAAAAATGCTTACATCTGTTTGTAGGTACTGATGACTTTAGTGATAGAATTATTGTCTTATGGCTGCAATTTACTGGTAGTAGACATACAATCAGGATCTGGAATATATATATATATATATATATATATATATATATATATATATATATATATATATGTTATTTCTTTTTTCATACTTGGTTTTAAATTTCCCCCAGTAGTAGATATATGGGGTCAAACCAGAAAGCTTTGGGTTGTTTCCATTGCATTTGCTTTCAGTGCTGAGTTCAACTTCCTGTTCTATTTAGAGTGTTACTCCTCCTTTACTAGCAATGGGTGGAACAGTGTAATTAGCATTTTTTCCATATTAAATTTCTGTGTTTTTCCTAGACATCTGTTTCGTGCCATTCTGTCACTATAGAATATTTTTTCCTCAAAATATAAATGTAGCCACCATAAGTTCCCAAGTTCATGTGTTACTTTTCTCACCATCTTAAGAGAATGAAATTGGTCCTCGACAAAAACCTGTTGCTCCTGCTCAAATCATGAGTGAGTGTGTGTGATAGGTGGAGGTGGACAGGTTACCTGCCAAAAGCTGCTCCTCTGAAGCCAGTATCACTACTTTTTGTGTGGACTCAGAAAACTCCAGGGTTAACCTCTATCTTAAAGGGTGTCATGGTTCTTTTGTAGAAGCCTTACATACTGTCTCTTTTTTTCTTTTAAAATTATTGATGTCCGGAGGGTGTTAAAAATGTCATGAAAAGGGGAAAATGTAATCAAAATATATTATATGTACTATAGGAATATCACAATGAAATATATTACTTTGTATAATTAGTGCACATTAATAAAAATAAGCAGAATTATTGGTGGAGAGTGAGGCTGAGCTATATGGTGATCACTGTTAGGGATTTTAAATGTTATTCTTCTAAGTTCCCCATGCCACCCTGCTGCCACTGAGCAATTGTATGCCTGGAAATGTATATATACAGAACATGATGAAATGTATACATCTATTGGATAGACAGGAAAAGCTGGCTAAGAGCAAAGCAAATACTTTTTAATCTCCTGTCTGCTGCAGAGCTGAAAAGCTATTGACTTTTTCTCTGGGTTGATTGGAAAGGGCTCTCTATGGTGAATTGTGTAGCTAAGGTGGGTACCTCTCAAGTTTTCAGTTCTGTCGTTATAGTATCCCAGCTGTACAATGCCCAACCCCAGAGAATCCCAGATACCTTAGTGAAGTCAGTGGCAGGAAGAATCTATTTTTGGAATTTTTTTTTTTGTCATTGTAAAAATACATTGACTGTTCACTTGAGGAGACTGCTGTATTACTTATTGTTCTAAGGAGGTTATTGACCGCTCTGTGGTCAATGCTATGCATAGTGTTATGGTCCCATTTATAAAGTTTTCCCCTGACTTTTTCTGTCATTTTGCATTTCCTTCCTTTAGACTGCATAGTCCATTATAATACTTAACACACTAGTACTAAATGACTGAGTATGTGTGTCTGCTGTGATGGAAAACATATCTGCATCTTTTTATATTTCTTGGATTTATTTTCTTTTTTCTTTTTCTTTTGGTTTTTTTTGAGACAGGGTTTCTCTGTGTAGTTTTGGTGCCTGTCCTGGATCTCACTCTGTAAACCAGGCTGGCCTCAAACTGACAGAGATCCTCCTGCCTCTGCCTCCCAAGTGCTGGGATTAAAGACATGTGCCACCACCGCCCATTTCTTGGATTTCTTAGCAGGATGCAATGCGATGCTTCTGTGAATTAAGTATTCAGTTAACACATGTGGGTAAATAGGGATATAAAAGTTGATATGTGCCTGGATCCTTTTGAAAATATATTTTTGAAAAATAAAAAATCAACCATTTCTAATCAGGAGAACTCATACTACAAGAGTTTGGAAGAGTCAGTGCTCAAGATACTCACTGTAAAATTATTGGGGACCTAACAGTGAAATAGGTCTTATTCTTACTATAAAAATAGAACTCCAGAGACGCCAGACTGAAAATAGCTTATACCTGAAGGACCCTTGACCAAAACATTTCAAGTATCGGTAGCTTTGTGAGGGTGATCTTTTTGATGTCTCTACTTTGTAGGTGGAGAAATGGATTCACTGGAAGAAGGTAATTGGTCACATATTTACTAATATACTCCAAGTTCTGGTTTCCTAGATGTGTCTGAGTTCCGTCCTACATCCTAAGAAAACCTATGTGGGGTGAAAACATCCTGTCTTACAGAATATAGTGATTCTTCTTTATATATATGAATCATAAAGTAATAACTAGGCCTATCATTGTTTATTTGGATAGGAATTCAGTTGTGACTGTTGGAATGGCTTATAAGCTCCAGTATAGGCATGAGGTTCTCCAATGAGAGCTGTAGATGAAGAAGATTGTGGGCATGACAATTTCTCTCAATCCCATGAGCAACACTAGAAGTGCTGTTTTCAGAATGGAGTTCTTTACAAGTTAAAACATGGGCCAGCCAGTGTGTTGTTACCAGTGGACACTGCACTGTGATACAACTTTCAAAGGCAGGTACTTAAGCAACAACCCCACAAGCTAGGGGATTGAATGGACTCTCAATCCACTCTTTTGAACTGGTCAGAAGTTCTGTGGGGAGTGTTTAGTAGTCTATCTGAGGATGTCCATGCAGAAGCACCAAAGCCAGAGTCAGTGGTCTCTCAATTCTTTTCTTTTTTTCATTTGTAAGGTCAAATGTCATGGGGGATCATATTGTTTACTATTAACCAGAAGAAATGAACCAGATTTTAATTTTAGAGCAACCTTTTCAAAGAAGTAGACCACTTTCTCTCGGGTTGCACCTGGTGGTGGTCAGGGACAGCTCTCTTGCCCTTCTGATCTCAGGGATACCTTTCTCACCTGCCTCAAGCATTGATGGGGAAGCATCTCTCCACCACCCATGCCACCACATGACAAAAGACATTCACCTCATCTGTGATCTGCTGGAGCACATGAAGGTACTGGTCCTACAGACCCAAAGCTCCAGGGTCTCCATGACACAGAGCAACAATAGAATAACCAAGAGGAATTCTACTGAGGGCCCAGAATTGATAGTATAGCAGAAACCAGAGGCCTCAAACCAGACCACTGCTCTTTACAATAAACACTTGCAAGTAAGATATATGGACAAAAGGATTTACTGTGTGACTTACTATGTCACATCACAGCTTCCATGATGATATATATTTTTCTTCTTCTCTTAAATTGTATTTGGCATGGGAGTGGGGCTATAAGGGCAGAAGGAAGATTCACAAAGGACAGGAAATGAACTGGGACCAAGTCACATGATATGAAAGACAGAATAAATAAATGAAAAAAAGTAGACCACTTTTGCATTATTGTTCTCCCTTCAGCTGCTGATCTATGCTCTGCCTTAGCAAAAACAAAAGAGGTCCAGCCCCTATATGTTTTCTCCCAGGGTCCATGGAAGAATCTAACCACCAGGTAAGGATCTACACTTAGGGATATTGAATGAATCTATGTACATCAAGCTTTTACTCCATTCACTTTATTCTTCTCAACCAATTCTATCTACACAACTTCTTTTTTGTTCTCATACTTAACTCCTCTCTGTCCCTTCTTCTGCTGTTTTCTTGTTGTTGTATCTTAGTTCTTTCTCCTTTATTTCTCCAACCAAGCATATATATATATATATCTATATATATATATACATGTATATATGTATATGTATATATGTATATATGTATATATATGTGTGTATATATGTGTGTGTATATATATGTATATATATGTATATATGTATATATGTATGTGTATATATATATATTCATTACCATTCATTTAATAAAAACTACAAAGTAAACTCTCAGATACAAGTATTCTGATAAGAGTCAAACTTGGCAAAGACATGGTTAGTTAATTGTGACTGACAACAGCTGTAGGTTGTAAAAAGTTCTGGCTATCTTTTAAAGGGATGGCTACAAGGGTTACAAGGGAAGAAAATAAACCAATGAGAAATTTAGGGGAAAGGCAAAGAATATGTGTATTGTTTTATGTGATTAATAATATCTGGATATGGTTAGTCAGTTAACAACCTTTTCCTGTTAATCACATGAATCTCAGGACCTATACATAATTAGTCTACTGAGTCTAAAATCTTGCATTAAAAACTGGTGTATAAATAAATATAAAGTATTAATTGATTTTTGAATCACAGTGGGGAGGTGGTGGTGGAGGAATCTTGGGACAACACAGGTGCTATTGATCTCTTGAAGGACTAAGACACACCAAGGCCAGACACCTGCACTATCACTTCTGGTTCACTATAATTCTTCTGAAGGGTTTTGATCCAACAAGGCCAGGCACCTGCAGTTCCGCTCTGTGAAAGTTCTATGAGGACACTTTGTCTGGCCAATTTCACCTTGTCAGTGCCTAAGGATGGACAACAAAGACCTCTAAGTCTTTACAGTTCATGTGGAACAACAGACCTCATTATGAAGCATATTTTAGTAGGTTTCTATTCATAAAAATATTGTATAGTTATGTAAGAAACCATCTTCTTGACTATCCACAATTATGTGTGTTCATAAGATCAAGATGTAATCATGAGATTACATGTACAATTTACATGGAAATGCATGATAAATGGGGAAATATCATAGCTGTTTTGCATAAGAAGTTTACACCAAGAAACAGCCAATTCATTCAAAAGGCAGTAATGCCATAATGCCTTGTGTGATGGTTTCCTCCAACAGAACTCTTGGTTCTGATAGGTTCACCTTCTGAGCACTAGTTGTCACCTGCTGTATACTCTCATGGTCTTTGCTACCAATAGCTCTCAATACTGCCTTTATTAGTTTGCTTTGAATATCGTCCTAGATTTAATTCCCATTTAGGATTTTATCCTTGGTTTAGGATCATTTTAACATTAGATTGCTCAGGCTAGCTATACAATCAGTGTAGGAAAAAATGTTAACATTAACCCTAAATGAGTAATCCATGTAATCTTATCTCTCTGTACAAATGGAAGGAATCCTTTTCAGCATTTGTAATTTGGGATTGTATATAGTATGCTGGGCCTAGTTAACATTTTTGGTTTCCCTCAGCCATATTGAAAGTTGGCAATAGGGGTGTATACTGATTCATTAGATAATAATTATTGAACATCAAAAACACTTGAGATATAGTATTCAAGACAAGACTGTACCAGTGACAAATAATATCCTCTTCATGCATTGTGATAAAATGAATTAAGTATACTTTAATGTGTGAGAGAGAAAAAAACCTATGTGAGGTAGTAGATGTCATAGAGGAAAGTACAAGAATAGAGTAGGGGGAGATGGATTGTGAGGGATTCTACAGAGGGTGGTCATGGAAAGCCTATCAGGGGGTATGGGAAGGTGGTATCTCAGAGGAGCACTAACCCCCTTCCATCAGTGAGTCCTCTCTGAAGTTGTGTATTGTAATAGCAGATGAAATGGATCCTAGAGAAGAAGGACATCTTCTCTGAACACATCATTAGAAATAAATGATTGTCGAAGATAAAAAGCATCATGCAACAGATAGTTAAAGATCCACAAGGAACATGGATGAGACTGAGTCAGATGGCAAGGTGGGTAAAAGCACTTGCTGAGTCAATCACTCAAATGCATACAATGGAAGGAGAAAACCAAGTACTGCAAGTTGTATTTTGATCACGTGTGTCATGGCATCCACGGGCATACACACAATTGCTGGGATTTCAGTGGATAGAGATTCTCTGAATAGTCACTGTGCCTATTGCACCCCCTTGGAGATATTCATTACCTAATCTCTTATTTTAAAAATTCTGTTTTCAAGACTAATGTGTCCTATCAGTTACCTCTGAAGCTAGCGGCTACACACTTAATATTGCATGTAGTCCTCTTAGAAGAATGTGAAGGGAATTCAAGCTGGTCTCACTCTGGTATTATCCTTCTCTATGAGTGAGGTGGCTGCCTGCCAGGCCAAGTGCATTTCCCTGATTTTAGGTCTATTCCACTAACTTTAGACTCCTCTATGAGAACAAGGAGCGATGTACAGTGGGGCCCCCTTGTGGCAGGAGCTGGAAATAGTGATCTTTTCAAAGCAAAAGGGAAGGGAAGGTAGGAGTTGGAATACAGAGGAGAGGAAGAAAGTTGACTTCATATATCCACAGCTATTGGGAGTATGAGGGCTTTGGCTTTCAGGGTACAGCTCCTTCATACTGAAATTCATGTGAGTAAAATAAAGTGACTAAAATTCATAAGCGGGACTGTTTAGAGCTCAGTCGTAGGAAGCATGCTGCGTGCTGTGGTTTCTTTTGTTTCACTGAGATGGAGTTGTTTAATCACCTAGGACACAGTTTCTCTGTCTTCAGCATCTTTTCACCTTCTGCCTTTCTTCTGTGGTCTTCCTTTGGATTCCCTAGTTATTGATCATTTCCTTCTCCTCCTGTCTCCTGAGAGCACATCCAAGGTTCCTTTATTCAGCCACCATAGTCACAAAGCTCCTGCATTTGCCCTGCACTACCCCAGTATCTTATGCAACACTCTGTCCTTCAGAAGCACTCAAAACACATTTCTTGACGACAAGATGTGATGGAGCTTACTTTGTTAATATAATCCCCACTGAGCGCCACAGGCATTGCATAAGGGCTTCCGAGAAACATGTTTGTCCATGCAGTGATGCTGGAGAGTTCAAGGTTCTCAGAGATACTGAGAAGGACATATTTATGAAGCCAAGCACCTGATGAAGTTTTTCTTTTGCCACATCAATTCCTTTGGGCAGAGTTTCTGAAATGAATTCAAGACTGAAGGTCACACTTGGCATGTCTATGCAGTATGCGGCCCAGGTGTTGTATTAATAATTTCCCTTTCATTAGCACTGCCCCCACATGAATACTTCTAAGGCTGACCTTCTTAAATTGAGAGACAGGAGGTGTGAGGCGAGAGAAACACATGGACAGTCTGAAGTTTCCACTTCACCTTCTGGCATTGCTTCCAGACAGCAGGATGCTATTGAGTGGGTCTCCTCACTCCTCTTCACTTCCATTTACTCATTGCAGGATGGTAACCTGACCTGGCCATTTGTAGATTTGAAGGGCCATTTGCTGATAATGAGTATAAAATCTTTATAGAAATCATGAAGTAGGAAAAAAAATGACATAGAAGTGTGTTTAAATCTAACATTTGGATGTGCACTGTAAATCCCAGATTAGTGGCTTTCTGCCATGCACATTTTCACTGATTTGTTGATCCCTACCAGACACTAACAGTAAAGTTATGCTAAATTTACTCATCCATGTGGATGTGTGTGACGAGCCTAAGGGAGGTTGCTAAATACTGTGTATAGATGGTGGGAAAATCAACATCGTTCCTTCCCTCAGTGAAGTTCTAAAGGGAAAAAGATATTAAACCAACTCATGAATAATTATACAATTATAAAGTTTAATTAAAAGGATGACAATTCCAGGGAAGGAGCCAAATGCTGTGCAAGGGAGCTTCGAAGGAGGTCCAGTGGAGGCAGGGCAAGACTAGAGGGGGGTACTGACAGAGAAGTTCAAGGAATGAGAGAAATGCTAGCACTAATGTGGTGATATTTTATTTGTACTGAAATGTGATTTTATTTGTATATTAATAAAGTTGCCTTGGGGTCAGAGCAAGCCTTAGCAGAAGCTGGGTGGTGGTGGTACATGCTTTTAATCCCAGCACTTGGGAGGCAAAGCTAGGCAGGATCTCTGTGTGTTCAAGGACACAGCCAGCATGGCGACACACACCTTTCATCTCAATACCAACCATAGAAGACCTGGAGGTCTGTACAGACAGGCAGTGACGAGGAGGTCATGTAGTTGGGTTTACAACCAATGAGAAGGCAGAATAGAAAGTCTATACAAAAGACGACACAGGAAGTAGGTCTCTGGCGGAGAGGAAAGACAGCAGCAGCATTGAAAAGTAAGGTTTTCAGCTCTCAGCTATTGCTCTGACCTCTTGGTTTTTAACTCTGCCATTGGCTCTGTGTTTCTTATTTAACAAGGCAGTTCTGTCTGCACACTAATGCTTGACTGAAGGAAGGGAGAGACAGGAGTGCTCTGAGCGGGTTCAGTAGTGGACAGAAGGATGCTGTCATAGTGCTGGGTAGGACTGGTAGGAAGCTGACATGAAAGCTGTGATCATGTGACCACACTGAAACATACGGAAGCAGGACACCCATAGGGCTACTAGAGTAAGGTGTGGTATGTATGTGTGTTCTCACTCCATGAGCTTTGTGTGAACAGACTGGCAGCCATCTGTAGGGACAGGCACACTAGTAGGCACACGGATGCAGTGGTCCAGGCCGTGGATGCGGGTGTTAGTGGCCATCACAGGCAGTCTTCATCCATGCTTCCTCTTCTCCCTCTGATTACAACTCCCAGGGCACAATAAGAGTTCGCTATTCATCTCATTTGAAAGGCATCCAGGAGCTTTTCAATATTTACTCTGGTCAGGGACACTGAGAAGTGACGTGTGTCTTTCCTAGAGAGGAAGTTTAAAAGCACACGTTTTATTTGCTGTGATCTCTATCTTCTGCTTCTCTGTGTCTGGAAACACGTTTGCATGGAGCCTCTTTTGGTGTGAGCTGTTGAGTAGTTATGATTATCAGAGTCAACTGTATATCTACTGTGCCACTAACATTTTGAGGTTCTCTGTCACTGCAGAGGAAGTTGTCTGGACTGATTTGTATTCACATGTTAGCATACTATTTCACTCTCAAGAGCTTTAAAAAAATATTTTTAACAATTTTGTACTATTAATATAATGATATTTTATCCTTTTCACCATCTATAGTGATTTTATAGCAGCTGACACTTCTCAATTATGTTGTTAGCATTGGAGGTTATCGTTATGGCATTCATTTTATACCTTGATCAGGATCACTGTTCTGCTGGTGTTAATGAGTGGGTGACTCGCATCCATAGCCTAGTCTTTTCATAAGGATAGTTCAGTACTCAGAACTCTTGTCTTGGTTTCAGATTTTTCCCCCTGAACTTGCTGCATGTCTATCGTTCAGAGCATAGGCAGAACTGAAAAAAGCAAAAAACTTAAGTATGTGGGAAGTTTACATTGCTCTGTTCTGTTTTCTTTAATTGATGGTGAATTTGTACTTTTCACTATATAAATATTATCAAGACATGAGAGATGCTTTTTTTTATTCCCATGCCATTCTTTATTTAAGTAAAACCTCAATTATATACATTGTCAATATTCATATGCATATAATTATGTATATATGAACTGTACATTACATGTTAAATGTACATGAATCTATATGTATATGTTTATATACACATAAATAAAAAGTATCTATTTTAAGAGAGCCAAATTAGTTCTTCCCTGCCAGCTGCTTGCCTATTTCTCACCCACTTATGCAAGTTATGGGAGAGCAGGCTGTGTATTTAAAGTATTGGCCCATTCCCTGGCAACCTGAGTTCCAAGGTTTAAATGGCATGTGAGCTATGGCAAGAATGGGAAGAGTTAATTGCCTGCTTTATTTTGTCGGGAGAGGCAGCTTTCATTTCACATTGATTTTCTGCATTCTCTGTGCCAATTTGTGACAGCTTGTTTCTCAGCTCCACATTTGTTTAAAGCTCTCTAACAGACTGGTTCTATTTTTTCCATGCTGTTTTTTTTCTTTCTTTCTTTCTTTCTTTTTTTTTTTTTTAAACTTAGGCTAACATGGCGTTGCACGTGGCTGGGAACCCAGATAAGCCTTCTTCTCTAAAGACCATGATTGGCAGTTCATCCTGTCATGCAGATGTGAGTTGAGGAAAGCTAATTTTCCCATAGACTTTCTAGTTTCTATTACTATCTGTCATTTGTATAACAGTACTCATTACAGCCATCTTCTTGCCAGATGGAAATCTGCCTACTCACGGGTGTCTATTTTCTGCCACTCATGGATCATGACAATGTCAGACAATATGTCAGCAAACTCCCTTCAATATCCCTTTTTGCATTGGATAGATGGTGGCACTACATGAAATATTTGGTATTGGCAGGTAACTGTCTTCATGTAGTATGTGAGCAATGGCAAGACTGGCAAGTCTAGTGTATTCAAGAAAAAAAAAATGTCCGTTGTATGAGAAGGGATACATAGGGCCAGCATTAATTGTCCTCTGAAATGAAACCAAGGAATAACCCACATGGACAACTCCATGGTGTTGATGTATACCCAGTTAACACTAGACAGTCTTAATTTTGTTGGGATGACAAGGCACAGCTGGAAACCAGGCTTAGCTTAAAGCAGTTGCTCTAGAAGTATGGTGAGACTTTCCAATGTCACCTGAGACTACATGAGAACCTCACACTCAGGCCCCACTCCATGCTTATTGAATCAGAACTCCAGGGGTTAGCCCAGCAACCTGTTATAAGGAATCCTTAGATGAACCTGGCAGCTAAAGTTAGAGAACCACCATAGGGACAAAGCAAAAGTTACAGAATGGGTATCATCACCATCCTAGGAATATTGTTCGATGGCCAGACTCTTATTTTGGTCTATGTTTCTTTTTCTTTCTTTCTTTCTTTCTTTCTTTCTTTCTTTCTTTCTTTCTTTCTTTCTTTCTTCCTTTCTTCCTTCCTTCCTTCCTTCCTTCCTTCCTTTCTTTCTTTCTTTTTTTTTGTTTTGTTTTTTCAAGACAGGATTTTTCTATGCCTTTCTTGGAACTCACTCTGTCATCCAGGCTGGCCTTGAACTCACAGAGATCCTCCTGCCTCTGCCTTCCAAGTACTGGGATTAAAGGCATGCACCACCACCATCTGGCCTAGACTCTATTTCTTTAATATGTATGTAATGAAGAGGCAACATTTCTGTGACTGATATATTAAACAAATAATTTGTATAATACAATCAAAACACAAAGTTGTCAAAAATATTTTCTTTAAAATGTATTGATTGAAGGGCATCTTCTTATGTTGTTTGAAGAGTTTTCAGATGCTTTCATTGAGCCTTCCCATGTTATTGATGTCCTGTGGACACTTTAAGGACAAACAGATCTCACAGGATTGTTAAGACTTCAGCATCAGCTGAAGGCAGAGCCAAAGGTGACCTTTCTTATGTCTCCTTCCCCACATCCTCTCTACCCAACACTCACAATTTTGTGAATCTCCTGCTTGATAATCTCTCTGCCTGAGTTCAACCCTTCTCCCAGAAAGTCCTCTTGGTCAGAATTCAAGCAATTCCAGCTGACTCTTTTTTCCCAATATGGCAGTAATCTGGAGCATGGGAAATCATCAAACATCTTTGCCTAACAGCTGTAGTCAAACATCAGTGAAGCAGCCACTGTTAGGGCTCTGCTTTCAAAGGCATCTGTCTGTCATCTCTTCCCTTAGCATCTCAAGTATTGACAGTTACTACTCCACAGACCAGCTCTATTCTGCTGCCTGGTTTTATGAGCTAAGTTTCACTGAAGTGCAGCCAAATACATGAGATTATATCTGATATGTGGTGGATTTTAAATGATGATGGGCAGAAAACTGTATGGACTGAAATACCTAAACTATTCACTATATGACTTCTTGCAGAAAAAGTATGCTGTCTTCTAGACAGGAGTGTGGAGAGTGAATAGTAAAGGGATGGGAGTGCACAGACAGAGTGAAAAAGAAGAAAATTGAGAAGTCAGACCTCAGTCTCCTTTGTTTCCAAAACTCCAGGGATAGATGTATCTCTCTTAGGCAGTGTTTTGCTTTTTTTTTTTTTTTTTAAAGTACCCTAGGTACTCCTGCATTAAGGTAAGGAAGTAGCCACATGGTCATGGTTTTATCCAAGAAATCCCTGCACAGATTCTCTCCTTACTTTTCTGACTTTCACACCTCATTCATGATAATCTAAGGAAAGTCTCCAGGAGCCAGTCACATAGCTTGTAAACACATGATATTGGTCTACTGCCTCATTTTGAGGCAATATTTACTGCTTAATGTCATGAGTTAAAAAAAAACCATAACATGCATCCAGGGACATTTGGGTTTAGAGAGTTAAACAAACCTCGGCTGATTACCTAGCTCTTGGTTTGGGACTTGAGGCAACTATTGATGGACGTCATTAAAACTTCATTGATCATTTTCTTTGAAGATAATGGAAGTCAGAGGCTAAATCTCATGAGATGAGCACTAGAGCTTGACATGATTGTCCAAAGTGCCTGGCAC
This sequence comes from Onychomys torridus, assembly GCF_903995425.1. Classification (NCBI taxonomy): domain Eukaryota; kingdom Metazoa; phylum Chordata; class Mammalia; order Rodentia; family Cricetidae; genus Onychomys; species Onychomys torridus. The sequence goes on from NC_050455.1 coordinate 29,884,512, forward strand.
AACAGTGACACTTCAGTTACTTCTTAGGCCCTTGTGAAGCCTTCTGATCACTAAAGGTCAAGCACAGCAAATAAAAATTCCAAGCACTAAACTGGGTGGTGGTGGTGCTCGCCTTTAATCCCAGCACTTGGGAGGCAGAGGCAGATAGATCTCTGTGAGTTCAAGGCCATCCTGGTCTACAGAGAGAGTTCCAGGATTGCCAGGACTATCACATAGAGAAACCCTGTCTCAAAGAACAAAAAAACAAAACAAAACAGATCCAAGTACTGCTCTTTTTCAAACAGGTTCAAACTAGGCTTCCTGGTGATCAATATTCCCATGACAACACTGACACATGCATTTAAGCATGTGCTTGTGCATGTGTGCTCACATGAGAACACACACACGTATTTCAGACATTGAAGTTGTCAGAGCAATAAATTCTTAAGTTTATTTTGTATATTAAATACACAGACTTAAGGGAAGAAATGGAAAATTTGTTGTATTACTTGAAATGGAAACACCCTTATGAAAGTATTGATGATATTTAACTTAGCTTTGGATTTTTCAAATTCTGCTAATTTGCTTTTTAAGAATGTATTTTGAGGGGTTGAGGATTTAGCTCAGTGGTAGAGTGCTTGCCTAGAAAGTGCAAGGGCCTGGGTTCGGTCCTCAGCTCTGAAAATTTAAAAAAAAATGTGCTTTGATACCTTCTTTATCAGTCTTCATGTTTATTGGTGGGATACTAGTGACATCCCAGGTAGCAATGAGAAGAAATGGTTAAAGTAGTAATTATTATGTACACTTTACTATTTTGTCTTATCAAATCTTGTTTTCTTCAGTCTATTATGTTTACAGCCAGTCAAGTGTATTTTAGGCCAACATGATTATGAGAACACACTCATTTACATAGTTATAGCACAAGAAAGATTGTTAAGAGAAAGTGAGAGTTTTCTTAGTTGATAATTCCCCATTAAGTCTTCCAGCATGAACTTGAGAAATATTAGTTGTCTTGTAGCCTCGAGTTGTTTTTAAAAAAAATTATTCACAAGCTTTGAAGCTTGGTTAGATGTAAAAATACTGCCTTCTATAAAAAGGCTGAGAATAGTTTTATACAAATAAACTCCTGTTATAAATACTTTTTAAATATCATACAAACATACACACACATATACACACTCACACACATTCACAACACAGAGCCATATTTATTTAAATTCATTCCAGGAGACTAGCACAGACTTTCCTATATTAGATATGCATTTGTAATTCTTTTTTTGGAATACTTTTGTTTCCTCAAGATTTATGCTATTTCTGCACATGTAAATAACATTATTTTTGTTGTTTTCTTTCAGTGATCCCATGCATTTACATCTCACACCTTTATTCCAATAGAGAAAAAAATAGACTCCCCATTGGCTCTTATGATCACCATCTCTTGAGCTGATGATCTACAAGGGCCAGAGGAAAGTGGAAGCATCTTTACTAATTAGATGAGCAGAGTGTTGACCGGTGCTCTCTGGAAACAACTGGTGATAGGACGAGTGTGCATGAAGCATGATTCTTGATGCTGGGAGAAATCTATAGGTAAAATGATGTGAGAGCTACACAGTGAGCCTTTGGGACACTCATGACCTAGATGTATTGTTTTATCCAGGTTATCTCACATGAAAGAAATCCACATGAAATGATGGTTTACTCTCAAGTTATCTAGGTCATTTCTATCTCCTTAATTCTCCAAATAAAAACAACCCACCCTTAATGATGACTCTCTTTTGTTCCAGATTTTTTTTATCAGTCTCTTAGTGCAGAACCACATTTATCTCTTAAAAAAAAATAGAAAGAATGAAAAAGACAGTAATGGGCCTTTTCTGGCTTTGGAAATTTCTTCTTGCTCTTCATTTCCTAATAGCATTACTTTTCCATGATGATTTATTTATTTCCAGCAGCTCTGTCAATTATGAATGTATTTTTGAAGTGCAACCATTTAAATAGATAATGAAAACATACAAGCATCTTTTTTTTCTAGCAATCTTATTGCAATGTTAAAATATATCTCATTGCTACGAGTACAGTCTCCTAAACACATTCGTTGTAGACATCACTAGCATGTTTGGTAAATCTGTAGAACAAATAGAGTTTCATACACAAAAGGAACTTCTTACAGAATGTAGCAAAATGATGCTCATCTCACTCTCTCATCTTCCACCCTCCTTCTGGGGGAAAGGTAGAACTTCAGTTCAGTGTTTACTAAGCTTCGACATGAGAAAGAATTTAATGTCCATCTACTCAGGTAGAGAAAAGAGGTAAGGATTTTTATGATGCTACAACCTCATATTTTGAGTATCCATTAGTTAGTACTAAAATCTCCAATTGTTTCAGTTTTTCTGACTGATTTTCCCCATGCTTATGGACTTGAGTGTAATATAGACACAGCAGTGTTCTCAGTGTCTTAGTAATTTTAATTTCAAAATACATTGTCTTCTGTGCACAATACAAATTAATCCATTACCTGTAGCCACATGAGTTCTCTTCTGGGAAAGGTTGAGGAATGGTTTGGGTGGACACAGTCAGGATAGAGTTCTTGAGGGCAAGATTCCTGCCAGAGAGAGGTACAGTTTTGCAGTGAAGGAGAGAACATTTGGAAGGTTTTCTTCAAAGACACTCACATGAATACATGAATTGGACAGGTGTGATATCCCTACTGGTTTATGATAAGAAAGGGATCCAGAGCCTGAGAGGGCAGAAGGCTGGACAATATGAACAGAACTTTCAGAGCCTGTTGCTGAGGGCACAGCCTCAGGATTCCTCTCACTACTTAAACCCCCAGGCATCACATCAGAATTTGTGAAATTTCATTATTCTTCATGGTATTTGAGGAATAGAGGTATAGGACATGAACCCCAGTAGATTCTCAGAGGATACTGAGTGTCCCGTGAGAGGAGGTGTAGGAGTCATTCTTTGATATCCTAGGCTCCTGGCAGATAAGGTTGTTCCTTGTATGGCTAGGTACAATATTAGAAAGGTAGGCAAACAAACAAATAAAAAAACAACAAGCACCAAGAAAATATATATTCATAAGAAAACAACTAAGACTGTAATTACACTGTGCTTGTCTGCCATGGACAGCATCCTGAGTTTGATCCTAACATTGAACAATAAAGAAGCTCACAATAGCAATTACGTTACAACTTTAAGTCAAGCAATAAGAATAGACTTTTCTAAAGAGGAGACATAAGAGCAGAATTCAAAGGTGGGGGGACAGGACATGACACACAACCAGCCACTGATGTTAAAAAAACTACAAAGGACAACTTTAGGCAGATGATTAACTCTAGTAGCCCAGAGCTGTGAATTTAAAGTGGAGAAGCCTTTGGGACACCTCCATTCACCTACCTACCTACCTACTAATCCAGCCAGCCACCTACCCATCTATAGGGAATGAATGAAGTTATGAGTTATGAATGAAAGTATATTCTTGGCATGGGTGTGACCAAGTTAACACCTTAGTGCCTTAGTTCCAGTGAATGAAGGAGCCTTCCAAAGGTGAGGCTCAGAGATTGCAAAGACTTCCTCTTGTCCAGGTATACATGTTGGCAGTGTGCACAGAAAATGCCCAGGGTAGATTTCGTCCTCGGATGTTTCCAGCTGGAGACTGCTCTCCTACAAAGATTAGTTAGCTATGCCTCTTTGTTCAGTTTTGTATAATAACCAGCCTTCTTGATTAGATATCTGTATGTAATAATTATCATCCTTGTTCAGGCACATGGAATAACCCTAGATCCCTGTTCAACTGTATATGATAAACACTTCGGGTTTCCAGGTTGCTATGGCTTTTCCATTAAAGAGCCAAGTCCACCTGATGCCAGCTTTTCTATGTGTATGCCTGCCCTTTCTTCATTCTCTCTCTACCACAGTTAGGTCAGTCCCCAGAACTGTACAAGGCTGTGGCACTATCCATCTTTCTATTCAGTCCATTCATTGGCTGACTTGATAGTTTCTGGTACTTGCAGTGTCCTGACTTTCCTTTAGCATTTCTTGTAAGTCATCTCTCATATAGATTAATTCCCTCCGATTTTGCTCTTCTGAGTCTGAATTCCCCTTCTTTCCTTCCTTTTTGAAAAAGGATTGCTGAGGATCATTTCCATTGTTTGCAGGCTTTGGATTTTTGTTTTTATTTTACAGGATTTGAAATACCTTAACTCACTCCCCTCTGTGTTCCCATCACAACAAAATGGAATATATGGGGGGGGATGAGATGATGAACATGCTCATTAGCCTGATTTGACTAGTCTACCTGTATACATGATTGAATCATCAAAATTGTACCCCATAAGTATGTAAAGGTGTTATTTTTCTCTTTGAAATAAATAAAGAATTCAAAAACAAGACAGTTCCTATACAGAACATCTTTTTAAGAATCAAGTCTTCAGTGCTTTCATAAGACAAAACTGCTGTCATTCCGAGTTCAATGTGAATATCAAAGATGTTAGGGGAAGTGAAATAAATTATTTAAACTGATACAGCCAATATGTAACATAAGGATGTGATCTATCACAAAGCTTAATATCGCTGATGGACAATCTTCCAGACACACAGAAAAAGTCCAAAGAAAGGAAGCAAAAATGATGGATTCTGTCATCTTCAATTTTTGGAAGAGCGGGTCAAGTTGGCACATTAGCCAGGACCCTTTGGCACATGTGATATTCAATGTTGTTATTTACTTTATGCCAAGTGACTACTGGCACTGCTCACTGCTCATTGGCTTAAGAATACTGTTTATAAGCCCAATGATTATCTCACAAAAGCATCTGCCCCAGAAAGATGATTCTGTGGCCTCTCTTTTACCACTTCCCCTTAGAGGTCAGGTGAATAACGACTGTTTTTCTTATATGAAGACATGAAGAATGGAAGTGTGAATTTTATGCCACAGGCAGACCTGACTTTCTGCTTTGTGTCCAGAGAGGCCATTTAACTAACAACAAATAGGTAACAGGAGATAATGGCTTAATGATAAGACAGATTATATGCCTTGGACTCAGACCATTTCGGGTTTAGTTCTTAAGGAGGTAAAACTATTACCATCAGTAGTGCTAATTCTTTTTGAAAGTTCCAGGAAGCAAGGTCTTCCTTAACTTGTCTAGCTTTTAGGGCTCTTAGATTTCATTAACTCATAATTAAAATCTCTGCCATACTGGTAATAAAGCAATCCCCTCTATATTTTTCCTGTTCCTAGGCTTAATGTGGCCATTGTGCATAGTGGCACACCTGGATAATCTAGGTTGGAAGCTACTCAACATTTTAAATTAATGACATTTGAGAAGTCCTTTATGCTGTGAGTTACAGATTAAACCATATCTGTCACAGTAGGCTGGTGTCCCATCCTGTAGTAAATACAATCTTATGAGGAAGGCTGTGTAGATGCAGTCAAATTTCAATGAAGCCTTATCCCATATATCCTAATAAAACAAGTGAGATTGGCCACAGATATCCAAAGAAGAGAATACCATGTGAACACACATAGGTGCCTATGATACAGAAAAAGAGTGTGATGTGATGCCTCTATGAGTCAAGTAAGGATAAGGATTACCAGAAACCACACAGAGGAAGAGAGGCTTTGAAGAGGGAAATCCCCAGAAGTCCTCAAAATGAACAGTTTTACAGAGAGGCACCAATTTTGAATTTATGGTCATGAAAAAATGATGCATCATATAAGATAAAATATACTCAGATTCTAAAAATTAGTTCCTGAACATCTTGAGGGAAGGGGTTCCATTATTCCATCTACCTGGACATGTATGCATAGTTTTCCAGCTTCCTTTCCCTTGCCTTCCCCTGGGCAGGGCTTTCAGATAAGCAGGAATCACAAACTACCTTGAGAAAGAAAGGGTAGTTGAGGCATCTTGGAATCATTCCCACTATAGGTTGATTTAACAAAATTAGTGTTTACTTACTACTCTATTATAAATAAGTATGAAGATTAGAATATAGCATTCTCTGTCTCTTTAACCTGACCCCAACAAAAGATTTGCTTCTGGAAGGGTAAACAATAGGATCCTGTCTTTAATGTATAACACTCTCACACTTGCTAAAAAATTAATAATAATTAATGTAAGTAAATAAATAAAACTTTGACAAAATCATGGCCTGGAAATATCTTGGGCACCATCCAACCCATTTAATAAAAACAGTATTTTATAGAAAAATTAGTAGAAGAATTAGCTAAAACATAATTTGAATAGCTTCTGTAAGGTGCCACTTGCATATTTGGACATGAAAGTAAAATATTGTTCCTTGTGGTCTGATAAGAAAGCCTGACAAATATAACAGAATCTACTCTCCCATGAGTATTAAATATTCACTAACCTCCAATTAATACTGATAACATTATTAAGCTAAGCCACATCTCTCATTTTCCATGGTTTGGGTTCTCTGCACGTACTACATGTGAAATCTGGGTATTATTTCACTGGTAAATGTTCTGGTCATGGGGAATATCTGTGAATCATAATTTGTGCATGACATCTTCTTTTAAAATCTGTGTCACATGGATACTAAGACCATGATACATCTGAGTTGGCAAATGTCAGCATGCTTTGGAAAGCAGCAATGTATAATTATAGAGGAAAATTGAGTAGGCAAAACCAATGGGTTTTATACTTGTTGGGAAGCCAGAACAGGAATTTGGCACCATGGCATGTTGGGAGCATTCTATTATGAATTTCATTATGGTACACAGGTGCCAGGTTACTTGGTAGTCATTATGTTGTGGGGAATTGGTGATGAAGACAAATTTAAGGGTTCCTTCATGGTTTTTGATGCCTGTTTACACAGATGGACACTGCTGAATGACTCTCAAATTCAGGACATACAGAGTTAGCCTGTATATAGAGTACTTCCAAGGGATCCAAACTTTGACTTTCGTCCTATCACCAAGGAAGTAAGCCAGATCTTTCTTGTGCCCTATACACAGTTTAAATAAACAGTGGTAGCAACAATAATACCAAGTCAAGTCAATATTTATAAGCATGCTGACAATAATGCTTTTTGTACTTTACACACTATTATTTTCTTAACAGGGGACTGAAGTTGAGTAATTTGCCCATGGTCCTAGGCAATCAATACCTAATCCAGAATTTGAGACTTAGCTTTAAAACTAATAGTCTATGTTAAGAAAAGCCCACTTGGTTTGGGTGTTTCCTACCTAAAGATAAGAATGAAAATTGACAGTAAGATCATGACAGTGAAACATAGTTTTCTACAGACCCAGTTTTGCCAGAGATTGGAGTGAATTCAGGCAATGAGGATGTGAGCTGAAGAGATGTCTGGGACCCTGTGATGTTTCGAAAATTGCTTTTCTGGAAGTCTTGATCCTTGCAGTCACAGCATGCATCTCACTCTTGTTCTCTCCTCAGTAGGGATGGAGACATGCCAGGAACTATTTTTGCAAAATGAATCTTTGTTGTTCTCCAAGATGCTTCTCTCATGCCCTGCCTTGGTTTCATTACTCTGTAACACATGAGAAATCTCACCCTGCTAAGATATGGACTTAGATTCTATATTTGTCACAGCTCACCAGGTAATTCTGAACTTGGAGCCCCAGGGCCAAGAATTCTAGCAAGCATCACATCTGTAGGAAGTTGCTTTCCCCCGGAGATACTGGTGTAGGTGGCTTTGTTGGCAAATAGTTCTGTTATGGCATATAATTGATTGGGATGCCAGAAGAAAAAAAAAAAAAAAACAGCAGAGATCTCTAATAGGATAACTGAAAAGAACAGGGTCAATAGAGCTCCCCAGCTAAGCTTTGAGTTTTATCCCACTGAATGAACCATTTGGAAACCATGGGTAGCAATAAGCCCCCGCAGAAATCCTAGTTGATTTTGAGTTCCCAATGGAGTGAATAGAAAAATGAAGGTGAACTTGACTATGTTTATTAGGAAGAGTTGATGACAGAAAGAATTGTTGATGTGCTAGTGGATTCTGATGAAACCCCAAATTTGTTTTTCCTAGTGATGCTTTATGCAAACATGGCCAGCTAGCATTACAAAATGATGTGCCACTTGCAGTGAGAGTTAGTCAGACAAATAGGAAGAACCCTAAGAATTCTTAAAGCTTTTTCAGCATAATAAGAGGAAACCCAGGAACATATGGGCAACATAAATTATAGTTGATATTTTTGTTTTGTTTTAAGAAATAAAATTTGGAGTAGGGGAGTGAAAGTCGATCTGAGAGGAATTCAGAGGAACTAGGGATGCAAATGACCAAAGAACATTGTATGAGGTTCTTAAAGGATTAATAAAAATAATTTTTATCTATCAAAATAACATTTATTACCACAACATGAAAAATGAAACTGACAAAGTAAGTTACACATTCCTATCAATCTTTTAAAAATTCCATATATTCATTTACTAAAAAGGCCTCACTTGCAAATTCCGCTTGAGCTACTCTAATCAAATTCTCACATAAGTAAATTATAATTGTTAACAATCTCTTTTGAGGGGAAAGTTTGTGGTTTTTTCAACCTAGATGCCCTTCAACTGAAGAATGGATAAAGAAAATTCGGTACATATACACAATGGAGTACTACCCAGCAGAGAAAAACAATGACATCATGAGGTTTGCAGGCAAATGGATGGATCTAGAAAAAAAAATCATCCTGAGTGAGGTAACCCAGACTCAGAAGTACATGGTATGTACTCACTCATAGGAGGATACTAGATGTAAAACAAAGATGACTAGACTGCTACTCCAGGGAGGCTACCTAGGAAACAGGACCCTAGGAAAGACCCAGGGATCACCTAATGACAGAGAAATGGATGAGATCTACATGAATAACCTGGACGACAGTGGAAGTAATGAAGGGCAAGTTTCAAGGGAAAGAGAGCTTAGAGGAGCAGGAGATCCCAGCTGGATCAAGAACAGAAAGGAAGAACAAGGAATAACAGACCATGATAAATGAAGACCACACGAGAACTGGAAGAAACAAAGTGCTAGAGAGATCCCCAGAAATCCACAATGATACATCCTCTGTAGACTGCTGGCAATGGTTGAGAGAAAGCCTGATCTGACCTAGTCTGGTGATCAGATGGCCAAACACCCTAATGGTCATGCTGGAACTCTCATCCAATAACTGATGGAAGTGGATGCAGAGATCCTCAGCCAGGCCCCAGGTGGAGCTCCAGGAGTCCAATTGTCGAGAAAGAGGAGGGACTGTAAGAGTGTGAATTGTTGAGACTAATATTGGAAAAGCACAGGGACAAATAGCCAAACTAATGGAAACACATGAATTATGAACCAAAAGCTGTGGAGCCCTCAACTGGATCAGGCCCTCTGGATAAGTGAGACAATTGAATAGCTTGAACTGTTTGGGAGGCACCTTGAACTGGCTGTTTGGAACCTTGGGCTTACACAGGGACACATGCTCAGCCTGGAAGGAGGGTACTGGACCTGCCTAGACTGAATCCACCAGGTTTAAATGAATCTCCAGGGGAGTCTTGGCCCTGGAGGAGATGGTAATGGAGGGGAGGGGCTGGGGGGAAGGTGGGGTCGGGGGCGGGATGGGGGAGGACAGGGGAACCCATGGCTGATGTGTAAAATTAAAACACAAATATAATAAATTTTAAAAAATGTTTTTTAAATGGAGGAAACTTACACCAAGTGTAGAGTGTTCAATTTAGACAGGATGGCTGTAACCCTAAGCAGTGGCTAAGAGGATTGACTCATGTTTTCTCATCACTAAACAGAGTAAGTTATAGTTCCCCACTTTTGTCTCAAATTTATTGTCACCAAAAGACCTTAGTGTTATTACAAAATGTCATGCTCTGGAAAACAAACATCCCTTAAAGGCCAGAGAGTCTTTAGTGATTTGAGTTGACGGAGAACTCAAAAATCAACTTTGTGGTCATGTCACTTTTGAAGGCTTTTTTAATGATGCATCCTTGAAACCTCTGTTTGTTTTGTTTTGTTGACAGTTTTTCGAGACAGGGTTTCTCTGCATAGTTTTGGTACCTTTCCTGGATCTCGCTCTGTAGACCAGGCTGGCCTCAAACTCACAAAGATCTGCCTGCCTCTGCCTCCCAAGTGCTGGGATTAAAGGTGTGCTCCACCACCGCCCGGCATGAAACCTCTGTTTGTAAGTGACCGTTTTCTCTCCAAAGCACCAAAAGACAAGCTTTATTCTCACTTTATATCCTGTGGTCCAGATGAATAAATTATGGTTCAGATCGTTTCAGAATAACTCATACATCATATTGGGGCATTGAAGCATGGCCAATTCACCACCCAGTGGTGGTCAATGTGGGGGCAGTTGTGGCCTTGCTATTTGAAAAAGGAAAGGGACTTCAGATTGGGGTGATTACAAGAAAATACTAATCTCTCAACTGATAGATATTTCTACAGCATTTATCTTACTTTCCAGAAACCTTTTGCCAAAAAAAAGTATCATTGATTATTTCCAAACTTAATGTTTCTTTGGGTTTTGAAGACAAAATTATTTATTCTTGATCCACTTGTCAGTATGCGGCACAAAGACTGGGTTTTAGCTTATATTTGAAGACATAATTTTATTTTAATGGCACCAAAGTTGGGTGAAAAAGCAGAGAAAGAATTTTGGTAAAGGTAGTAAGGGTCCTTGATATCACACTCTAAAGTCAATGACTTTGATTGGTGGCCAAGTCAAGGCAGAGTTACAAACCCAAACATACGGGTGTTAGCGATGTCTCAGAATCTTCTACCCTGCTTCCCCTAATCCTTGTCTAGCTTTTCTATATTTCCAAAAGATCTGATATTGGAAATACAAGAATAGAAAAGACAGATGAACGTTTACTGATGGTTTCTTTAGACATCTATCATCTAAGCTCATTGACTTGAAGTTAATATGAAGCAGAAATGTGGAGCTTTGGGCAACACCACTGCATTTTCTCAGCACCACTCTCTTGCATGTCATCTATCTGGGACAAAGCTCAAAGCCAGGAGCAGGTGTTGTTTTATGTGGATTACCTTTGTAATTAAGCATGGGCTCAATAAATTCCTAAAGAAAGATCTTCACTAAAGCTCCACTTTGGAAACTATAACTTGATGGTTTCATGAGGTCCTAGCAAGCCAGTTTCTTCATGAAATGCATTTCCATGGAAGTATATTTATGTATAACCATAAAACCCCACTTTGTTTTGGAATAGCTGAAATGGATCGATTCCTTTGCTCTATTAGTTCTTCCATTTTTCCCCCTGGTTCACTTATCAGTTCAACAATGGAGACTTAGTAAAATAAAGGTATCCTCCTTTGCAGAAAATGGACTTGGAAGCAGAAATAACGGTTGGAGCTCTCATGACACCTAGGACACCTGAACACTCCTCACTTTGTCCAGTTTGCCCTGTAAGCTGTGGCCCTGCCTGAGGCTCTGATTTATCATCACAAGTATCCTCTTTGCTCCCCCGCATTTCAGCCGTTCACACTTCTACGTTTTATTTCGAAGCTGCAACTTCTTCCCCATTTTATGATTTTCATTGCTTCTTTGGAGCTTCACGAAATTCAAATTTTCTTAAATGTTAGCTCAAATTCTTCCTCCTCAGAGATATTACTTTGGCACTATATGTATAAGTCACTGTATAAATTTTTATAAAGCATTTTAACCTGTCTTCTGTTATGAGAATACATATATCAAGAATACTGAGACCCCATTTTTCTTATTTGTCCTTATATTCCTGGTGCCAGGCATATTTGTTAGTGCTTAAAGAATGTTACCACATGGTTGGATAAAGTTCTATGTCTTGGTTAATTTCTAGAATTCTCTAAGCCTTTAAATTTTCTTTTTGTAAAAGGGGAAAAACATATTGAATCGATAACTTAGGTTAGTTTCATGTCTGGATTGAATATGTGCATGGATTATACACCACTGAATCCTGTTGTTCTTTGTGCTCATAAAAACCCCATGTGAAAATGTATTACAAGTTGGGATTTCTAGTCATGATACATTAACAAACAGCTTATATGGACTGAGTTTTGACATCATCTCTGGAACAACAGTATCGTTTTTCACCCATTCAACAAAATTTCATTGAGACCAGGCATAGTGTTTGGTTTGGGCAGTGCAACCATGAACAAGATTGTCTTTTGTCCTCAGAATTCCCACACTAGCATGGATAAGACAACAATGAAAACAGGCTATTTCCTGTCTAAACAAGAGCTGAACAAGGACAGTTAACAATAGAAAACATGGAAAACAGTTAACATGGCAAAGCTCTTTATATATATATAAAGAAAGAAAGAAAGAAAGAAAGAAAGAAAGAAAGAAAGAAAGAAAGAAAGAAGGAAAGAAAGAAGAGGATACAAATTTGAAAGAGCAAGGAGAGGGGTATATGGGGGGTTTGAGGAAGAAAGGGAAGGGAAATATGTTGTAATTATATCTCAAAAAAAAGAATAATTTTAGAAGCTATCAATAGAGTTAAAAGTAGGGACTTGAGGCAGTGTTGTATGATTTCACAGGCAATGCATCTGATGCCAGTGTAAGAAATCACGAATATTTTTACAGTACTGAGACAGTTCAGTCAAGCAGAGGCACTATGGGTCAGGTGATCAGGTGATGGTGAGAAAGACTAGCCTGTGTCAGGAAAAGGCACCTCTGTGTGCTGATGCTTCTTGGGGAAGGCACTACAGCAGTGGTTCTCAACCTTCCTAATGCTGCAACCCTTTAATACATTCCTCATGTTGTGGTGATGCCCCCCCAACCATGAAATTATTTCATTGCTACTTCATAACGATAATTTTGCTACTGTTAAGAATCATAATATAAATATCTGATATGCATAAGATATCTAATATGCTACCCCCAAAGGGGTCGTGACTTCATAGGCTGAGAACAGCTGCTCTATAGCATAGTATCTCAATAGAGTGCAGTTGGGATGTCTGAATCTGAGGCTGCAAAGGAATGCCTGAGAAATACAGCATCCCTTTTCCCTGTACATGCCTCTGCAAAGCAAAAGGAGTCTGGCCCAAAGGAGGCTTGATTAGTCCCTTCGAAGACTTAAGGTCCAGAGCAGGGTAAGTTATTTGGTTTATGCAGCTGTTAAATTATTTATATTTTATGATGTGACCTATTAAATGTGTTTATAAAGATAGTTGAGGATTAATTCTGATTTGGTATTTCATTTGACTTTTCCAATATCCTACACCGAGCAATGCATTTAAGTGAGATAATTCTAGAAGAATGTGTTCAGAGAAATTCAGTTCTAGTCCCTTTATGAAATAGACAATGGCACTAAGTGAACCACTGAGTTTTCAAATGCTGCCAGTTCCCAATAATAACCGTATGTGTGCTCAAAAGCTGAACTCATTCTGCTGTTCACTCTGGGCTTGTTCATCAGTTCTGTGGCATTTGGTCTTTATTCTGCTTGATCTGATGTGTCAAGTCCCCAAATTCTCAGCCCATATTGTCACGGGATGAGGGATTGGATATTAGGCAATAAAATACTGTTGGGAAAATAGCATGTTGGAGACTTTATTTTTCCTAATGCCTTAATTGTAACTGTTAGCATAAAAAGAAGTTATATTCTGCTAACTTGTAATATTCTGATAACTTGAAATTATGTTCTTAAGGTTTCTAAATGCAGCTCTGTCATGACTGGTGTTTGTGGGCTGCATTCTGTCCACATTCCTGTATTGAAGTCCTAGTGCCATGTGCCTCAGCATACTATTGTATCTGGAGCTAGTGTCTTCATAACAATAACTAAGTTATAATGAGGCCCTTTGCATGAATTCTCATCCATTATGACTTGTGTCCTTCGGGCAAGAGGAGAGTAGGACACAGACACAAGCAAAGGAAACACTGTGTGAAGACAGGGGAAGTCATAAGGAAGAGAGAGGACACTGGAAGAAACAACTGTGTGGAAATCGAGATCTGTTATGTTTGTCTGTAAAACCATCTGGAAATAAGTTTCTATTGTGTAACCTACCTATGGAACTTGGTTATGTTGGACTGGGAAGAGGAATGTAAGATAATATAAGTTCCTGTAATTCATAAGGTGAAGATGATGCATAATCCAGTCATTTATAAATTAACTTCATATATTGTTCTTATAGAAGAAAATGTTTATTTTTTTCTATCTATATTTTTCACTAATATTGTATGAGAACTCCCTGTCGATAATGTTACCTGGTTCCCAGGATGAATCCATAAGATCTCCCTTGAAGTGACAAGAGGTTGGGAATATAAAAATGATTAGTTAATTATCAAAAATCATAGTATATAGTAACATTAGTGGCAATTCCAAGGCATGGTCAAGATGAAAAATTACTTAGAATTATTAAGGATTTTGGAATGGATATGTAGTTTATAATTTACAAAGTTTGTGAGTGTTCTTCCTGTTATGTTAGGACATTAGTGATTTAGTTGGCTGGCACTGTAGAAAGAACCCTGTTTTACACTTGAGCATCTGAGCTCCAGTTGAGGTCTGCCCCTATGCCCATGCAAACCTTCACTCTTCTTTTTTTTCTTGGATCTTACTGTATCTGTAAGCATGAATGAGGGAACTAGCCTACATGACATTTCAGATCCATTCCATTTTCAACATCCAAGGTAAGTGTCCACAGTGGATAAACATACTTGAAAATAATTTCATATTTGTGAGTCTTAAAGCATTCTATCTAAAGTTCTAGAAGTCAATATTTAGAAAAAAAACTTACCTTTGCTACTTACTTTCAAAGTGTCAGTGAAAGCATTATGAAATGTAATTTCTCCAATGTCGCTCTTGTTATTTCTTCCATATATTCCACTCCATGGGAGTTGGCATTCTATATTATTGTAAAATAAATCTAGCTTCTGATTGATAATATGAGAAATGCCACATTCCCTCAGAACCCAAATAGGTTGTCATGGCAACTGGTGAAATTTTGAACCTGTGGAATACACTAAGAGTGCATGGTTGTGTATCCCTACAAATAATTCATGTCACTTTTACAGTGGGAATTATGGACCCAGCAATGATGGGAAAGTAGAAAGTCATCCAACCTAAATTCCCACTTCATAGTCTCGCCTCAGGCAGGGCTAATGCCTTCTTAATCATGGAATTTCTAGGTCTTAGAATAAAGCATTCATATGATTTTTCTTTCTATAAATATATGAATAAGTATCACACTTACTTTGCTACAATATTATCTCTAGTATAATATAAAGAGCCAGTTTGCTTTGATCAAGTTTTATTTAACACAGTGAAGTGAACATTTGTCAAGTTTGCTGATTAGATCTACTTACACCCTGATTTTCTGCTGAGACACCGCCTCCTCTCAAATTTTGATTGAGGTCACATTTTATCTAAACAGATGAATAAATGTGTGACTTGAGACTGGCCAATGAGAGTTTTGTATTCAGATGACATAGTAATTCCTTCATAGACAGAAATGAACTAGTTTCAGAAGGATTCACTACTGAGAGAGGGCAAACTCCTTTTTAAATTATTTTAACCTAGCCTAACTACTAGTTGGTCTAAGGCTGCTGTCAACCATGATCCACTAAAGGAACCTGAGGACGGATGAGGTTGTTGTGGAACAGAGGTCTGCCAAGCATGCATGGGATTGGTGTGAACTATTTCTAAAATGAGACGCCCCCCCCCCCCCCCCCCCACTTCCCATCTGTCAACTTTATAGGCTACACTAATTCTTCTACTGTTTCAGACAGTGTGAATGTATGCATGCCACTTATTTGGCAAAACACACCCACAGAACACAGACCCACAACCAGCTTGGAGGTGTTGGGAGAAGAATCCTGATCACTAACCAGCTCTTGGCTGTTTTGCTTTGGGAAAACACCTCTTTGAAAAAGGGGTCAATTACCTTGAAACTTTCCACTTTCTGTGATTATGAAGAGAATCAGAGTTGAAAAAGTAGTTCTGAAGTGCTTTGTGGAATAAAAAACTTCTGCTGCTAGCTATGAAAATATTGACAGTGGGATATGAAAGCCACTCTGATGAACTGTGTTTTCCAGAGAGTGGCTACTTCTACAGTATATAGGGATACATATGTCCATTAGTTCATGCCCCAGACCAAAGGAAACCAAAGTCACAAGACCCCAAACTGTTTTATTTTTCTTAACTGATGGAGACCTGGATATATATGTGGGTGGTCTTAGGAAGTAGAAGTGTCTTTATTTTCATTTGGTCTGATGTCTTTATTTTAAAAACCAGATGCAAGACATACAGATGTGTACAAGTGGCCCAAACTTTTACTGTTAAAAACCAAAGGAAAGAAGCCCTGTTTATAGCAGCTGTGATTTATCCTGGGGAGTGGGGGTGATATTCTTGGAGACCCTGACAATTCGAAGAAATGCAGCATTAATGGATACCTTAGCACTCAGAGATAACCCTCCATGGATGTTCACAGCATCAACTCAGATTGCCCTCTGAATTCGAATTTCACACTTGATATAAGTCATCTCAAAACCCATGAAAGAAATGTGGGCAGAGGAAAATGGATTAGTGTAATCTGCTCTGGTTTCTTTCTATTCCAGCATCCAGAGCATCCCTCTGTTCCTTCTCTCTCCACTGCAGGGGTTATAAGCTTCACTTTGTTATTCTGGTTTCTCAGGACCTTTTCCCCAGCTGTGGTGTCTTGGGCCATAGGGCAAGCATAGGCATGTCTTAACTGCTTATTTTTAATTGGAAAATCTTGTTCAGAATACACATGGAGTTATGTTCAACTCAGGTGTTTGTTTCCTTGGGTTCTCAAAAGCCTACTCCTTCGATCTATGAAAAGAAAAGAATCTAGGACTTTAATCAAATGAGTTTCCAAGCTTATTTCTTCCTGCAAAGGGGTGATTTATGATCTCTTGAAGAGGCTTGCTCCATGGGCCCAAATCTGTACTGACAGTTGTGCTGTGTATGCATCTGCTGGTCCGGGAAGGCAGTTCTGCATCTATTTGCATAAACTGACTTATAACAGCACTGCTATGTGTTGCGCACAGGGGTAGGGAGGGTTATTTTATATGTGCTTGGAGCCTGAAACAAGATAGAATGGAACGCTGTCAGTATTTCACCCAGCTCCATGGATTGAGTGTGAACGCCAGGGTATTCAGAATGTGAGCCTGCGCTGAAGGAATTTTCTTTTCAGAGGTGTAGGTGAAAGAGTCCAGCAGCAAGCAAGGAGAGGGGCCTCACATCTCCAGGATTGCAGCTCTGAGCGTGTGCACAGCTACATTCTTAGCTTAGGCATAGCCATGGGCACAGATACTGAGAGATAATGGTTACATTGAAGCAAACATAACTTCAATAGGAATTGGATTATCTCACTTTTTTTTATATACTTAAAGGCAGGTAGGTCCTGGGATGTTACTTTAGCTATAAAAACCCTGGTCATAAAAATTAGTTGTCAGCAACGTGGTAGAACTTTAATAAAAAATCTGGAACAGTAAGTCCTTGGTAGAATTTCAATCAATGCTCCTCATCTACTCAGCGTGTCTCTAACTCTTAAATGCCATCTAAACTCTCCTCCAGAGTGATAAAGCAGAGACTGTGAAACTAAAAACAAATTGTCTAGCTAAACTCTGGGCTGCTAAGCATGTGAACCTGATTGTGCCATTAACTCTGCAAAGCTGATCATCATCAAGGCTGTGGTCTACTGTTTGTGAGAGAAAGCCAGGACCAGAGTATCTGAGATGTTGACTTTATCTGATTGTGTGTTGGGGTTGGAAGTTGGAGCGGGATGCCATGTACTCATCTTGCCACTTACTTAGGCAGCTTGAAAGTTAGCACAGCCAAATTTTTACAATCTCAAACAGGTCCACAAGTGGAAGTATTTGTGTTCCTCTGTTTCTGTGGGGAAAAAAATTAAAACATGCTGTACTGAACATTTACCGCAAGTGCTAACTATTCTTATTGCTTGGTACAGATCCATCTCAGCTCTATTTCCAACTAATACAGCACTGTGAGTTTGATCTGCAAGACTGGTTGATGAACAGTGTGACACTATTGATCAGCATCAGAACTCAATTTGTCCTACCTCCCTTTTCTACTCAATAAAAGACAAAAGGATGTATATGATTGGTAATAAATAATCCAATAGTCAACAATAGAGGATTTGTTATGTGGTCTATGGTTTTTTATAAAATAATTTGTTGCCACAAAAAATGAAAAAGTAAAAGAGGTTCAGGAACATCTAATGGGATGAAGGGATGATAAACCACTGCTAAGTGAAAACAGCAAATGGCAACCATCAATATAAGGCCTTAGTCCTCAAGGTTTAGTTTGGACTGGCTACTGCGTACTCTCCTACCCTGTGCTACACCACTCTTTCTTAGAGGGGGCAACCTCTTCTGTCTATATCTGTGGTCTTCACTGGAACAATCTTTCTTCTTTTCTGTCCTCCCAGGAGGGGCAGTTGAAAATGCCTGAACATACTTTGGTTTCTATAATAGCTAAGGGGTACTATAAGAATTTAATAGATACCTAGGACACCGTGAGCCATCATACAATGCACAGGCAAGCCTCTCCTGCAAGGAGTTGTCTCACATAACATGTTTGTGGGGCTGAGAGTGAGAAACCCTAGACTAGCATATACCTAGAGGGAATGCATTCTGGGAAGGGATGAGGCTTACTTAGGAACTGATGAGGAGCTGAGAGCAGGCAAGGAATGAGGTATTGAGAGCTGTATTCCAGAACCAGGAGCCCATGACTACTGTACAAGGCTTCTGAGCAAGTAGTGGAAGGATGTAAGTGACTCTCAAAGTCCACATTTTCAACACTTACTGCTACTCTCAACCCTGGTATAGTACTGTGTTGCTCTGAGTAGCATCATTGTGGCCTATGAAGCACAGTTGCATTGTCCAGAAGTGTACGTGATCTGCTGATGTCACGTTACAGCCACTAATAGGGGTATTTATGTACCAGAATGGGCAAGTGGGTGAATTAGTATCTTTGCTTCAGCACCTTAATAAATCAGTAAAGCAAGACTTTCTGGCTCACTTAAAACAAATCTAAAGGCCTTAGTCCTCAAGGTTCAGTTTGGACTGGCTACTGCTTACTCTCCTACCTTGCGCTATACCACTCTTCCTTAGAGGGGCAGCCTCTGAATACCTTGGCCATCCTTCTGGCCTGTGTGTATGCCGAGCTCCTATCCATCAGATGTCTTTTACATTCTTTGTTCCCTCTTCTTGGAGTACTTCTGTATAATTACAAAGGTTAGTGTTCTTGAAACGGGAACATGTAGCTCAGTATGCTTGGTAATAGGGTAGCTTTAGGTTCTAAGAAATGGAATCACAGGTAATCACAACTAACCAGCTTGAGAATATAAGGTTTGCTAAAAGAAGCTAGAAGTGACTTCCTAACTTAATAGGAGAAACTGGTGGTTTGAATAAGGGCAGCCCTAGTTCCTTGAACTCCTATTTTAGATTCACTTGCTACTTGTTACCATCACAGCTAGCTATGGTAGAATTCACTTGGCCTCTAGGTTTTCATGACTACTTTCTTACTTTTCTGCACCCCTACTTGGAGATCCAGGGGTATATGCTGTTCCGTTGTGCCCTAGAACTCTTGCCATTCTGTATTTCTTAAGAAGCAGCTGAAGCCCAGAAACGACACTTCCTTACATTTTCTGACTCAGATGTAATAATGAGCCTCTTGAACTTAATCTCATCAATTATTAGCAAAAACTCAGAGAACAGCTACTTGTTAGACTACTGGCAACACATGTATCTGTGTGTTCAAATAACCTATGTATGTAGAGTTTTAAGAATAGTGATCCCTGGTATCAAGTCCAAAGGCCATAATTTAATTGGTAAGGAGTACACCATGGGTACTTCCCAGGTGATTCTGAAGAGCCATCTTTGAGAATCACTATTGTAGATTACACTCATAGAGGTAAGATATAGCTCAAACAAAAATGACACAAGCCTTGGAATTTCACAAATCTAACATCTCAGAGAGGGGTACTTCCCAAAGATCTATATTTCAGGTATATCTTCCTAAGGTAGATTTTGCATTGTCTTCTGACTCAGCATCGTTTGCAAAGGGTAAATCAGTGGTCACGCATCCTTCACTGTTGCTAGTGTATAACTCAGCATCATGGAAACAATTCTGGACACTGATATCCTGTTTGTCTTTCTGATGCCAGTACTCGCACATAAGCCATTTGTTAGACATTTGTCATTGTTTTTATACCATAACTTGGTAATTTGATTTAGACAGAGGCATTTTCTGTTGATAAATCTAGATAGATTTCCAAGTCAGAACACATTTATTAAAACACCAATTAGATCTTGCTCCCTCATCCATCACATGACCTTTAATTTTTGTGCAACTTTAGCAGGGAGCTCCAGAAACCATGTTTGTCTAAGTGAATGATTTAAATCAAACTGTCATACTATAAGGATTACCTTATCTCTAAACATCATGGCAAGCCATTATTTATGTACTCTCTCTATATACAATATTGTCTACAAGAACTACTACTCCATTATTGGAATACAATATAAGTATGGTGATGATGATGATGATGATGATGATGAGTAACTGAAGCCCAAAGGGGTCAGTTGTCCAGAGTGCTTATAGAAATGAAAAAAAACAAAAAAAACCAAAAAACAAAAAAAACCAAAAAACACCAGTGTGGTGATATATTGTGTATGCTAATAAAATTTGCCTGAAGATCAGAGAGACAAAGGAACAAACCACTGCCACATCTCACATCCCAAACTCCGAGAATCCTCTGACTGAATGTCTCTGAGTCTTCCGCCAAAAGGGATCCAGCTGAAAAAGCTTCTAGTTCCTGTCTCCTCGCGCCTTGTATACCTTTCTCCACCCAGCCATAGCACTTCCTTCTTAGTGCTGTGATTACAACTGTGCCTCTGAGTGCTAGGATTAAAGGTGTGTGCCACCGCTTTCTGGCCCCTGTTTAATCTAGTGGCTTACTCTATTCTCTGATCTTCAGGTAAATTTTGTTAGGGTACATAATATATCACCAGTGACATGAATGTAGTAGAAAGTTGTGTTAGCAAGATTCAATATCAGGAAGAAAATATGAGACCAATGAGAACAGCAAATTCTTTTTCTTAAGTGATTGTTTAGGTGTATTTTAAAGTGGAATAAAAAGTATTTTCCTCTTCCCCATAACTTTGATTTTTAGCCAGCATAGATTGACAATAGTAAGATTTCATTTTTCCCTACATGTCTTAGGATTGTACATTCTAACAGCTTACTACTCACCTGTGATGGGCTGAATATAAACATCTCCTGCATATGACAATAAAAATGCTTCTTTCAGAGGAGAAAACAGAAAAGAAGTGTCAGGAACTAGGCAAGAAGGAAGGTTAAAAAAAATCTAAGGAAATAATGATGAGGAAAAGGCACCAGAGTGACTTGGAAGAAAAATGCTTCAGTAAATCTTTATTGAACACCAATTTAGGGTAAGACCTTGTGAGAGTAATTGTCAGGATGTTTGGTATCAAAAATCCATCTTGAGCAAGCTTAAGGAAAAATACAGATTTTTTGTGAAAGGATACCATATAGCTTATAGACCAGACACAACTTCTCAGTTCTATGTGCAAGTGGTTTTCATGCTCTCCAGATACAGGAGATGCTAACCTGAGCATCTGTGAGTGTGGCCTCAAGTAGTGACCTCACATTATTCTATTAAAGTGACCCAAGATACAGTGTTTTCTTTGATAGTTCAACTTTAACAGTCCTGGGAAGAATCTGACCCAGTTTGAGTCACATATTTCTCATTATGTGAGTGATGAGAACTTCTCATACATCCTCCTTGGCTGAAGGAGGTTATCCTCACTAATGGTTACCAAGGGAACAGCATACCTTGGGTCAGAAAGAAGCTAGTCCGTTAAATCTGGGAGTTGGAGATGGTGGAAATATAGAGCAGAAAGTTCTCCTTGAGCAACAAATGAAGAAAACTAAAATAAGGAGTGCAAAGATGAACAGGGGAGATAAACCCTTGTAGAGAAGCACATATCACATCAAAAAACTGAGACATGGTTTTGCACAATTTTTTTTTCTTTATTTCAGAGAAATAAAAGATGTGGTTTATTTCAGAACCAAGTGACCATGGCCTGGGAACACAGATTTAGGTCTCCTCAAATTCTATATTCCAAGGAGGTAGCAATGTCATGAATTTTATAGTCAATAGAACAAAGAAAACCATAAGTCAAGACAGTTTTCAAATACATTGGTAGGTATGTGAGTTATAAGAAAGTGGAGAAAGTGCTGTTGGCTTTGGGTGCTGTCTGGCAGCATTCTCATTTGATTTGTGGAGACTAGGGGTTGGTTCACACATTCCAAAGAACTTTTATCTGTCAGTCATAAGATGTTAGGGCGATAAAGGTAGACTAAGATAAATTGTAATTAGGCTCTCTTTAGCAAATCTCACTATCTCCAAATTACCACACCTTTAATTAGTTATTTAGCCTTTGCCTACACAGCTTCTTTCCAGGAATTATCATTCACAGACTCATGTAGCCATGATTGACCTCAAGCTCAATATGTAGCTGAGGGTGAGCTTGAACTCCTGATCTAGCTGTCTCCACCTCCCGAGTTCTAGAATTACTGGTGTGCTTCATTCTGGCTGGCTATGTGTGGCTGCTGTTGTCATTTCCGATGCTGAAGACTGAACCCAGGCTTCATGAGTGCTCCACCACTGGATCCCAGTTACCCCATCCCCCAACCTGCCAATTTTGAGACAGGATATTGCTAAATTACTCAGACTGGCCTTGAACTTTCTAACCTGCTCAGCCTCTCTAGTAGCTGGAAGTACAGGGCTATACCAACTGGCCTCACTCGTTTAATCAGTTCATAAAAAGAAGGCAGTATGATTTCTTTCTGCCACCATATCATAGCTTTTTCTCATCATATTGTGTAGTCCAGGTTTGGATTCTTTTGGTGATAGTCAAGAGCACCAAGGGAGGGCATTTAAAGGCTCCTTTGAAATAGATTATAGCAAAACCCATTATTTGAAGTTCCTGGTGGTTGGGACCATCACTGCCCCCATTGCTCTATATAGTAGGTGTCAAGATTGTTGACTCCTGTCCTATTGTGCTTTCATTCCAGGCTAATATTCAGGGCTTTCTTTATGAAGCCCCACTGAAACATTGCTCACTGGTGGCCACATCCTCTGCCACTTATGCTGCCTCCAGAGTAGCACACTGAGAGGAACACCCTGCCACTACAGAGTTGATTATCTTCCCTCTTTCAGGAACCAGGATGATAATAAAGAAAAGGAAATATTGAAGAGGAACACACAGAAAGAGATAGAGGATGACATGTCTCAAGGAGTGGTCACTAGCCAGCATGCCACCTAGCTCCCATCCTGCTAACACTACCTATTGAAAGCTCTGGTGAAACCTTATGGAGAGTGCCATCCAGCCTCAGCTCAAAGACATTCCAAACACTGTGGCCACTGCTTAAATCACCCTTCCTTTTTGCCCAGCTACAGCCAGTACACGCTGGAGAATGCCCTCTTCCCCTGTGACTAATCCAGACCCATTTTTTTTTCCCAGCACAAGTACCTGTTCCAACATCAATTTATATATACAAGTAAGAAATACTACCCATGCCCAGACTGTGGGTGGCAATTCTTCCAGAGGGGTTTGTGGGCCTTAACCATGCTAGCCTATTAAAGTCACTTCACTTACCCCATCTGCTGCTCATCCACTAGTAAAAAGGTATAGATGAGAAGCCCTACCAGTGTCTTCTATACAGTAGACTGTATTTTGCTCGGACCTCCTTGCTGGCTCTCACGTGAGTGTGCCCTCTGGCAAGAAGCTTCCCCTGGCCTTGTCTGTGGCCTTCCATTTACCTGCTCATACCCACTCCACAGTCATTGGATAGTTATTCTCCTAGCCTGTCCTTCCACCTCTCTAAGTGAGGCAAAGGCCTGGAAATGCATCTGTGGCTCCATCAGTCCCACCTCTGCAGCTTGAGGTGGCTGCACTAGAGCTTTCAGAGCCTGTCTCTGTTTTGTTTTTGTTTTTTGTTTGTTTGTTTGTTGCTTGTTTTGTTTTGTGTTTTTTTGAGACAGGATTTTCTGTGTAGCTTTGGTACTGCCCTGGATCTCGCTCTGCAAACCAGGCTGGCCTTGAACTCATAGAGATCCACCTGACTCCACTTCCAGAGTGCTAGGAATTAAAGGCTTCTGCCACCACTGCCCAGCCTAGCTCTGTTTGTTGTTGTTGTTGTTATTGTTTGTTTGTTTGTTTTGTTTTAAGGATAGGATCCCTCAGTTCACTTTGGATACAGTTAAAGAGTGTGGGAGACAGGTCATACAAATTGATGAATTTATTTATTTATTTTTTATTATATTTATGTTTTAATTTTACACATCAGCCATGGGTTCCCCTGTCCTCCCCCCTCCCGCCCCCACACTCACCTTCCCCCAGCCCCTCCACTCCATTCCCATCTCCTCCAGGGCCAAGACTCCCCTGGGGATTCATTTAAACCTGGTGGATTCAGTCCAGGCAGGTCCAGTCCCCTCCTTCCAGGCTGAGCAAAGTGTCCCTGTGTAAGCCCAAGGTTCCAAACAGCCAACTCATGCACTAAGGACAGGTCCTGGTCCCACAGCCTGGATGCCTCCCAAACAGTTCAAGCTATTCAACTGTCTCACTTATCCAGAGGGCCTGATCCAGCTGGGGGCTCCACAGCCTTTGGTTCATAATTCATGTGCTGCCATTCATTTGGCTATTTGTCTTGGTGCCTCTCCAATCTTGGTCTCAACAATTCACGCTCTTACAGTCCCTCCTCTTTCTCGACAACTGGACTCCTGGAGCTCCACCTGGGGTCTGGCTGAAGATCTCTGCATCCACTTCCATCAGTTATTGGATGAGAGTTCCAGCACGACCATTAGGGTGTTTAGCCATCTGATCACCAGACTAGGTAAGATCAGGCTTTCTCTCGACCATTGCCAGCAGTCTACAGAGGTTGTATCATTGTGGATTTCTGGGGATCTCTCGAGCACTCTGCCTATTCCTGTTCTCATGTGGTCATCATTTATCATGGTCTGTTATTCCTTGTTCCCCCTTTCTGTTCTTGATACAGCTGGGATCTCCTGCTCCCCTAAGCTTTTTTTCCCTCAAATCTTGTCCTTCATTACTCCCACTGTCATCCAGGTTGTTCATGTAGATCTCATCCATTTCTCTGTCATTGGGTGATACCTGTGTCTTTCCTAGGGTCCTGTTTTCTAGGTAACCTCCCTGGAGTTGTGTAGCAGTCTAGTCATCTTTGTTTTACATCTAGTATCCTCCTATGATTGAGGACATATCATGTTTGTCCTTCTGAGTCTGGGTTACCTCACTCAGGATGATTTTTTCTAGATCCATCCATTTGCCTGCAAACCTCATGATGTCATTGTTTTTCTCTGCTGAGTAGTACTCCATTGTATATATGTACCATATTTTATTTACCCATTCTTGAATTTTTATGATTAGTGCTGGGATGTTCAGCAACGGCTTCTCTGCTCACTGGCAAGGTTAGGAACCCAATAGCTTCTCCATCCATGATGTTGCTTGCCTCCACAGTCCCAAGGTAGCTCTGAGGACCTGGAGAACTGTTGGTCCCCACTCCATGTTGGGAGATTAAAGAACCTGGGCTCTGAGGGTAGCGAAAGATGGTGGTAGCAGTTGGGTGGATGGATGGATTCATCAGAAAAGAGCAAAGAGAAACAGGCCGCATAAACACAACTCAGATGGCAAAGCAAAAAGTGAAAACAACTATTTGAGAAGAGAGTGAGGAGGAGTGAAAAAGAAAAGGAGAAGAGAAGGAAGTGGGCTGAGCAGAGAGCAGGCACACACTCAGAAGATAACTAATTCATGAGTCTATAAGACCAATGCAATGGTAGCTTTGGGAGAAGAGTAGCAGACACAACATAAAATATGTAAGTTCAGCTGAGTCTGCCCAGTGTCTCCAGAGCTAAGGTCCCTGGAGTTATTCCTGAATGCTCTCACAAATTTCTTCATAAAGGAAATCACCAGCAGGGACATCGTTTTCAGTTGTAACTTTGTAAATATGATTATCTTCTAGTTGCTAGATTTTTTATTATTCCATAGCTACAACCAACCCTGTCTTTTAAAATAAAAAGGTGAAATTTGGAGTGAGAATTATTGTCATGCTAAGACAGCAGGAAGTACCCAAAGATAGAATGGTCAGAAAAGGTTAATTTGAGGCCAACTGTGTGAGAGAGGGTGCACCAATCTAGCAATGTAAAAGTTGTTCACCTCTTGGGGCCCTACAGTTTCTCTTACTAGCATCTGAGAGATTTAACTACATCATGGTTGGAGAGTTATTTTCTCCCATGTACCAGTTTTGATCTATTAGCAATGAGAAGGGTGTGCTTTGGGGGAAAGATGTAGCACCAAGGAGGTAATATCTTAAAATATCATCTGCCATTCATGCTTTAGTGGGAAATGGCTTGCCAAGAATTTTCCATATGGCAGATGAGAAATCTTTTCCCTGGGGTGTCATAAGGAAACTGGTCCAGCTCTCCTTCTCACTAGCCAAACCAAGTCACTCAATTTTAACCAGTGACATCCCTGGAATAATGCTATTTGTTTAGTATATATTGCTTTTCTAGTTTTTCATTTCATAGTAGTTTATAGCTGTTTTGTGACACTGATTTTCTCAAGAATATAACCATAGCTGCCCATCTCTACTCTGAAGAACATGAACATCTCATGTTTTGTATAATATTTGAAGAGTTTTGTAGTTCCCAAGAAGACCAAAAAGTTCTTGCCAGAAGAAAGTGCTAGAGGGGATCATGGATCCCCAGTTGAGTACCCTTGATATTTAGTTTAATGTTATTTTTTTATTTGGCTTGATTGTATACTTCTAATTATGAATTGAGCAGTTAGAAAATATTATCACATATTCATGTAAAGTACCTGTCAAAGCTGAGTAGCATGCTTGCATAAACAAACAACATCCAACAAAGAAAATAATTGAATGTTTTTTATTTCTTAAATGACTAATTTGTTATTTTACTTAAGATGATAGTGGTAGAGTGAAGTAGCCCTTAACTTTGTAGAGGTGAAGATCCCTGTTTTCATTTATTCACAAATGCAGCAAGGTATTTGAATGGGTGACATCCTAAGGTCTGTACTACTTAGAATGCATTAGTATTTTAATGTAGAGTTGAAGATTTATTAGTGGATTATTAAAAAATGGAATTGTATGTATCTTATTAGCTTTGATGAGTGGATCCAGATTTTGGGGCACACAGAAATTGTCCCGCCTATCTGTAAATGCAGATTGGCAGGTCCAAGAGTCCCTGAGTCTGTCCCAAGAGAAAGAAGTTTTCACTTATAAATGTGTGACAATTCTGATACAGGTGGCCCCAGGATAACACTTTGAAAAACATTGCCCTAGAAGGTCTACTGGTAGGACAAAGATCAGCTATGACTGTTTTTATTCTAATACAGTTATGTGCAAAATGACTACTTAATATGTGCGCTCAAAAACCTGAAGTGATCTCCCTTGAATGAATTCAAGAAAAATTGGCTGTGCTTAGAAACAGTTTGAAGAGCACTGTACACCATTATATGTGGAGTTATGGAAAATGTTAACACCATTCCATATGTCTTGGGAATTGCAGCTGAATTTTCTATATAATGTCTTTTTCAATATGCTGATCATTTTACGTTGCCTATTTTCTAATATGGTAAAAAGAGCCATGTGTGTTCTGTAATTCAGCAAAAGTGAAAGATGTGATTTGGTTTTTCATTCTTTTTATTATTCAAATGTACCTTTCAAACACATGCTATTTTGTAATATGTACATTTAGGTCACTTAATGTCATTTTATCAGTGTTTGGAGTTACCCTGGGTTTCATTTAAAAGGTAGAAGTAGCGTTTTTCTTTCCTTTTCTTTTTTTTTTCTCTTTTTCTTTTCAGTCTGAGTCAAATGCTTTTCAAATCAGTCCCTATAAATGTAGATGGAATCACCAAGTGTTTGGCTCCTTTAATGTGCTGGGAACACTGACAAGTATTTTAGAAGCTCATGCTGAGTAAGACTCCCTGTAGTAACTTTAAAAATTATTTATTTTTATTTTCTATGTATGGATGTTCTGGCTTGCATATATATATGCAATACCTGTGAAGACCAGAAAAGGGTTATGGATCTCCTCTATCTGGAGTTACAGGTGGTTGTGAGGCACCATGTAGGTGCTAGGAATGGAGCCTGGTAATCTAGAAATGCAGCCAGTCTTCTTAACCACTGGGTATTTCTCCATCCTCACTTCATACCATTTCTCAGGTGAAGAAATGATTTAGAGGAATATATCAGAGTTCTAATTAGTAGACAGTAAAACTGGAAACTGACTTACTTAACCTTTTTAATAATACTTGCATAGCAAACATAGGATATTATGATTTAATAAAATGATATATTTTGGGGAAAATTCTTTATATCCATTAATATGTGATATACTAGAGCAGACTCATACCTTTCTGGTAAAGAATAAACTGAGACCCATATTATATAACATGTGTTAATCAGTTTTCTGTCAGTTTGACAAAACACCTTGAGAAGACAACTTACATTTTGGCTGATGATTTTAGACATGCACACCTGTGGCCTGTTGGCGCCATTACTTAGAGGCCCATGGTAAAGGAGAACCATTATGGAGAAAGAGAGCAACCAGGAAACAGAGGAGACAGACAGAAAAGGGCTGGAGAAAAGCAAGGTCTTTAAGGACACACACTGGCCTAGTTCCTATAGATAGCCCCATTTCCTAAAGTCAGTTGCCAGTACCTCCCAGAATATCATCACCATGTAGGTACAAATCTTCAAGTTGTGACACTGTGAGGGTATTACATCGTCAAGCGATAATATAAATGCACATCTAAAATACAAGTGCAGGCATGAGCATACGCACATGGGGATGGGGACAAACACACACACACACACACACACACACACACACACACACACGTGAATAATTTGGAAGAGAAAACCAGAGCACTCACAAAACCAAACAACTTTCTTTCCTCTGATTGTATCATTCCATTTAGGTCTAAAGATTCTGAAATTTTCACAGCCGTTATCAACACAATTTAAGTGTTTTTTGTTACGCACTAGCTAATGGTTCCATACGCATATGCAGTTTTAATAGTCACAGTCAACAAAAGAGGTGATACCTTTGGCATTATTCCCATTTCACTCATGAAGAAGTGGATTTGTAGATTAAGGAAACAATTTTCTCAAGGCCAAACCACACTGCGTGGCAGGGTCAAAGTTGCACAGATGCCAGTTTGACAGTGAAAGGCGTTTTCCTAGCGAGCTCCCGTGTGCCTCAGGAAACATCCGCAATCACTATGGAAAGCAGGCTCATCTCAAATCTTAGTGTGGCAGATTCGGACTAAAATCCACACTGCTGGGTTCTTTTGGCCTCTCCTCCATGTTTTCATTTTGGATAAGTTCCTGGGTAGAGAGAAACTTGCTCTGCACTGAAAAGTGATGGATGAGATAGAGTGAAGAACCTCAGCTTGTATTCAGCACAGACTAAACTTTGTATATTTTGGAAGAGCAAATGAGAGCCCTGACAATACCAAACAACTTTCTTTCCTCTGATTGTATTGTTCCCTTTGGGTCTAAAGATTCTTGAATTTTCATAGCATTTATCCACACCTCTTTGTACGTTCTTGTTATGCACCAGTTAACAGTTCCATATGCATACATATTTTTAATAGTCAGAGTCAACTAGAGAGATTGACGCCACTGGCACAATTATACCCCTTCCTCTCATGGAAAAGTGGATTTGTAGAGAAGGCAAAAGACAAAAAGACATCAGCGAGTGGGGCAGACTGCAGTGGAGAGGGCCTTCCAGAGCACAGCTGTTATCATCCTTAGGGCAAATCTCCAATAAACCAGATTTTCTTTCTGATGCTTTTCAAGAAAAGTTGGAACTCTGCCTGATGTTAGAGAAATGCCCAAGTATTCTTTTCAGCTTTTTGATGTTTGATTGTTCCTTTTCTATAGCCTAGGTAGATCCCAAACCCAAACTTATAATAGTGTCCTGTCTCCAAGGAGCTTCAAGTAGTATGTTTTTTTTTTTTTTTTTTTAGCTCTTCTTTATTTGTTCTTTGAGAGTTACAAATTTCCTTCTGTGTGTTTTGATAATATGTATGGCCCAAGCTCTTCCCAGAGCCCTCCTTTTATACCCACCCAACATTTTTATTTTATTTTAAACACTCAGGACAAATTTGTGCTGCCCAAATATTCTTAACTGTGTAGTATTATCTTGGAAAATGATCAACTTAGCAGGGTCTACACTCTTTGAGAAAACTGACCCTTCCTTTCCAAGCAGGTATCAATTGCCAATCATTCCACAGTGAAGGGTGGGATTATGTGCTCAACTCCCTTATCCATGCTGGGATTTGTTCCAGCTTAGGTTTTTGTAAGTTTTGTGCATACTTTCACAATTGTAGTGAATTTTTATGCATAACTGCACTATTGTGTCCAGAAGATGTTTCCTGTGTCTGACAGAGGATCAGTTCATCATGATGACCCACAACTAGAGAATGTACAGAGTAAGGGCCTTTGGCACACTCAGGCCTAAGTGTGAATCTCAAGGTTCATGGAACTATGTAGAACATGAGGCAGCAAGACTGTAGGAGCCAGAGGTGGTGTGTGAGTGGTTCCAAGACAATAGCATCTTCCCCATACAACACTGCTGATGCTCATATGAACTCCTAAAGACAGTGTGCATCTGACCTACACTGGTTCAAGCCAGAAAATACCCCAGCACTGAGAAGGGGAAGTGGGTACAAAGCCCCAACTCTAACCAAGAAGCTTTTTGCATTTGATACTAGCTGGGAGAGGGAAGATCAGTTTCCTCCAATGGAGTGACACTGGGTGTATCAGTCACACTCCAGGGCAGGTCCCATGCTCAGGGTGGTTGGCCAAACAAAGTAGATTCCATGTTTGTGTGTGTGTGTGTGTGTGTCCTTTTTCTTTTCTTTTCTTTTGTTTGTTTGTTTTGATTTTTGATTTTTTTTCCTGAGAAAAAAAACATGAGGTTGGATAGGTAGGAAGGTGGGGAGGACCTGGGAGGAGTTGTGGGTAGGGGAAAGAATTGTGGGGGCATCACATCCCCACATTTCCCCAGAGTACTCTTGAGCAGAAGCAGTAGGAAATATTAAATAGAAGGATAGAAGGGAGAGAAACATATAGAAAATACAGGATAACCTCAAGAGGGCCTGGATCCTAATCCATCAGGCCCTGACTGTCTCAGCCAAAGGGTTTTTAAAGGAATGCCAAGGGGGTGGAGCACAAGACCTCCCCCCCAATACAGCAAGTGCAGACCATCTCAGACACCTGGTACTCAGGCCCATGGTCCAGTCAAGCTCTTTATGCAGACCTGCTGGGTAAAGCTACTGGGAAACCTAAATGGGCCCCAACAAAGAATATGATCAAAATATGTAAAAAAATAAAAAAAAAATAAGAAACAATAACAAAAATAAGACAGTTTCCTGTAGCTGTCCACTTCCTCTGGCACTACTCCTGAGCGCATGTACTCAAAGCACTCCATATCCTACTATAAAGATATTTGCTCAACTGTGTTCATTCCTGTTCTACTCACAGTAGCCAAGAAGTAGAAATAGCCTAGATGTCCACCATCTGATGGACAGATAGTTAAAATATAGTATATTTGCACAATGGAATATTATTCAGCTATTAAGAAAAATAAAATTGTTAAATCCACAGATAAATGGATGGAGCTGGAAGTAATCGTTCTGAATAAGGTAACTTAGACCCAGAAATATATAGGTCTTAAATTTTCTCTTATCTGTGAATGTTAACTTCAGATATGTGTGCTCCATTTATAATACCCATAGAGGTCAGGAAATTGCTAAGTGTTATGGGGAGAGACATTCAAGAGAGAAAATGAGAACACTGATATAAAGTGTTATAAAGGGAATAATGAAGAGGAAGTGTTAAACTAGGGTCAGGGAGTGGAAGATAGAAGAGAGTATGAGGGTGAAGAAACAGCACCAAAGACCCTTTGAAAAAGAAATATAGAAACCTACTGTGTATGGAAACTTACACACACACACACACACACACACACACACACACACACACACACACAGGGTGGGGGGATGGATTAAAATAGAGTGATCTTACTGCAGGGTAACAATGTTCCTGTTAGATACCAGTGGCTAACAAGTAAAAATCTCAGTGCCAGGAATGAGTTACTTCTTTGGGAGCTGTTGGACAATGAGGTCCCATAGACCTGCAAAAGCTACAGGCTATTTCCTTTGCTCCAAAGACTCTATTGCTAAAGGTGCTACATATTTACATCACAGAACATGGAGAAATCAAGCTAGTACTGACCTGGATGCTCTATCCTTATTGGCTAGCTTTCACAGTGCTAAAAATTTGACAGGAGAAAAGTAATTATCAGTTATACCCAACATTCAATTTTAAGTTGTGGTTTATGATAAAGATAATTTAAATTTTAAAAATTATTCCATTTATTGATTGAAGGGGTACACATGTGCATGTGGATATTAGAGCCATGTGAGGTTTGAGCTCAGGTCATCAACCAAGCTTGGTGACTCCAGCTGAGACATCTCACCAGCATCCCCCGCCCAAATTATTTTAAACAGAGTTAGCGAGACTTTACTCTAAAATTGTGTCAGCTAAATAAACATTCCAAGTTAAGTTCTTAAGGCACTGGTCATCTGCCCTCATCAGCATATTTACTGATATTTGAAAAATAGATATGGGGGCTCATGTCTTGATCCCAGCTACTCAGGAGGCTGAGGCAGAGGGATCTAGGTTCGAGGCCAACATGTTTCAAAACGAAATTTTAAAAGAGCTGGGAATGTAGGTCAGTGATCCTCAGTATACCTCACAGCACTGGAAAAGAAAACAAAACTATGTATGTATTTTTGAATGTGTAAGTATAGAAGTTGCCTCCACTCTGCTCACTTCCCAAGCAGGCTGCCATATGCTCCTCTTGGGTCGGCTTATAATTTCTTTCTGTTTCTTCTTACAGGACTCATATGACTAACATGTCTATAGTGCTTGTGGTACTTGTAGTCTTCAAAGATTTGCTTCTCCCTCTGTAAATAATATATTATACCTTTTTGCTCAGGAAAACCACTGTGCCATTAGGTACTCCCATCAGGGTTTTCAGATAATGTTTTTGTTTGTTTGTTTGTTTTGGTTAAGAGCTAGTCAGCAGGAGCAGCTGCCCTCTATGTCCCATTGTCATTAGCTGTTGGCCAGAAGGAATTAAGAAAATGATTCTTGCCACAGAGCAACATTACCAGAGACAGAATCTCAGCTCTATGAACCTGCATGTTGGTTCCTTCTTTCCAGCATACTGAAGGCTAATTGCATTCACCAATGAAACAAAACTATCTACTGAGCCAGTCTGTTGAGCTAGAGATTGCTCTTGCTCACCTGTGTCAGTCAGCTTAGCTCAGAGATTATGCAGTGTGTCTTGTTTGCACATAACTAAACTTAACGAGTAAGCTTACAGTAGAAAGAATATTTACCTTTCATGGTGACCTTTTCTGGGTAATCTTGACTTTTGTTTTAAAATCTGAAGTGTATTCCCTAGTTAAGAAGGGATTTCCCCTTCTTCAATATCAGAGGACTAAAAGCATGTGCTTAGATTTCATGCAGGAATTAATAGCTGAATTAACTGTGTCCCATAGAGGGATATCATAATATACCTATGCATCAGAATATTTAGTCAGACCTTAAGTAAGGAGGGGTGTGAAACTGGAACACCATGGCTGTTGTGGATTGTGGTAATCTTCTTAAAATGTCAGAAAGGAGATTGAACGTCACTGGCTGCGGGCTTCATTTCACTCACACCCATGTTTTTTAATCAGTTTTTGTATATTATATATTATAGTCTATGATTAGACCATCATATGGTATGAGGGAGGGATTAATTGCAGCTGGACCAACCTGGTGGTATTTCAAACAATTATCCAAAGCCTACTCCTTCTTTCTATTTTAAATGATTAGAATATCAGACCAACATGAAATGTGTTGTAACACAGTTGGATGCAATGGTAATTAGTGTGTGAGGGGTCACATAAATACTTGATTCCATGTGTCTAATATAGTACAAACACATTTGTGCCACCATGGGATGCACAACTGAACAAGGAGGACTTTAGTATGAATATTAGCACATATTTTGTAGTGGTGAAGGCCATTTGGTGGCCAAATATCTCTCAGGGGAAATTAGAGCAACAGAGTTCTTTATTTGAAAGGGGAGTGGGAAGTTTGTATAGAAGAAAGCTGAGAAACATCTTGGTATTAGTTGGAGAGATGGCCAGAGGTAACTGTAAAGAATTTGTGGGTCATTAGTTTTACACAATTAGAAAAAAAAATCATAGTATTTTGTTTCATAAAATACCATTTGTCACTGAAGAAAATTATATGGAGCTATAAAATGAAAAAATTTCACTCATGTTCTCCATTCTGGCAAGCCAATATGAGCTTGATTAAAGTGTTTCACCTTTTCCTCATTTATTTATCTTTAAATCAAAGATAATAATAGTTAATACCACCTTCATAGATTTTTGTAATATTTAAGTGAATTAATATGTGGAAATGCTTATAGTGATGCCATTCAAGTTCAGTTTTCTATCTGACTGATTATGTCTGCCTATCTAGATATTTACATATCATTCTAATCTAGTGTGTTATTCTAGTACTTGCTTTTCACCATGTCAAATTATCATGAATGCTTTTTCATGTCTGCCTATATGAAACTTGCATCTAACACTTTTCAAGTGTATTTTATGTTCTAGTATGAGAAAATATTGTAATTGTTAGTTCACTTGGAATGAACACTTTCTCTCTCTCTGTCTGTCTCTGTCTGTCTCTCTTGCTTTGTAGACCAGGGTGGCTTTGAACTCACAGAGATCCACCTGCCTCTGCTTCCTGAGTACTGGGATTAAAGGCATGGGCTGCTGTGCTAGGCCCTGCTGCTATTTTTAACTACCACAAAAATTCTGCAGTAACTACTGTAGTTGGAAGTTTTCCTGTGTCCTGCCTAATCCACAGCCACTCCGACCCAAATAAACACACAGAGGCTTTTATTAATTATGAACTGTGTATCCATTAACTCAGGCTTATTACTGACTAGCTCTTACACTTAAATTAACCCATAACTCTTATTTTTGTTTAGCCATGTGGCTTGGTACCTTTCCTCAGTTCTACCTTGTCATCTTGCTTCCTTTCTGTCTGGCTGGTGATTCCTGACTCAGCCCTTTCTTTTCCCAGAAGTCTTCTCATCTGCTTGCTCCACCTATACCTCCTGCCTGGCTACTGGCCAATTAGCTTTTTATTGATCAACCGATCAGAGCAACACATATTCACATACAGAACAACATCCCACAATTAACAACCCTTTTCCATGTGCCCTTATTGGCAGCAGGATTGAGGCTGTGTTAAAATTGTTGTGAAGTACTGTCAACCTTCATTGAAAGAATCTGAGGCTGTTTATAGTGCTCTTACTGATACTTGAGAATTTAATTTCCCTAACACTTTCGCTTGTATCTGTGGAAGTGATTGTGTGCTCCTAAGTGCTCAGCAGTGTGTGAGGATGGGTGTGGTGGTGCACAGTTTTACACTGATTCCATTCCCTAGGAATGCTGTGATGCATGCTCTCCTCTGCCCTACATTCAGTTCTTCAGCCTGGTGCTTCCATCTTAGTGGCTGTGAGTCCATCTCTCTGTCATTCCCTTTACATCATTTTCAGTCATCCATATACCAAATGGGAAAATAACCATTGTACTATTAGGCATATGTTTAAAAAATTTCTAGGTCTAGCTCCTCATGGACCCATTCTGAGATTTACCTAGGTGACTCATGAGGGAGATGTGACAAGAAGGTGGAAGATATCCAAGTACCAACTACTTGCTTTCCATGTGTCAGGCTGAAGCTTACATCCTATGAGCTAAGATGATCTTTGTACTTTGGGTGGGCCGATCTAGTGTGGCAGTAATTGGTGTTAATAGCTACCCACCCAGGAGAAGCATCTGCCTCTTAAACACTCTTGCACATCTTGCACCTTCTGCCAGTAGGCAGGAAAAACAGTCCTTGTCTCATTTGGCCTATGCCACAAAAGGTACAATGCTGCCCTCAGAAAGACTGAAAGGCAGGCATGGTGGTGTGGTGACTAATTTAGATTTAGAGTCCAGATGTACTCAGTTCAAACCTGGTGACCTAATCCACTTGGGAAATGGATGGCCTAGATACTTAGCTGAGTAGAGATGTTTTCATGAGCTGAATGAATTGATGTGTGCCAGATTCTTAAAACAGTATTTGACATACAAGTTCAAAAGTTGTTTCATCAGGCTTTCCAGAAAGGCAGAAGTTAAAACTAGACAGACAAACATAACAATGAAAATGTACCCCACAAACTCCAATACTGAGTTGTGGTAAAAGTCCAATGTCTGACAGTTTTTCTTATGGTTCTCTCTCAATTCTATGTCAAAAACTGGTTTTCACCATTATGTACTATCATTACTATTCTTCTATAAAATGAGGGTACAGACACATGACTTGTAAGGTACCTGAAGCTACTAGAGTGATATGAAAGACAATGAGGATCAGGTAGACATGGATAGAAAAATGTAGCATGTGTAAGGACCAACCAGACTGAATCTGGATTAGCTCAAGCCTTACTGCCCAATATAATAGGCACTAGCTTCAAGTTGCTCTTGAATCTTGCAAATGAAATGAGTCCAAATGGACTAAGTTTAAAATGCATAGTCCTTTCAAAGAATTCATCTAAAAAGAATGAATGTGAGGTATTATAGTAATTATATGAAAGTATTTATACATGTTGAGATGATATTATAGATAATAGGTTAATGTATGTATTAAACTTCTGATTCTCTTTCACTCTGTGTGTGTGTGTGTGTGTGTGTGTGTGTCTACTCACATGGAAGCCAGAGGAGGATGTCCCCTGCCCTGCTTTATCACTCTCCACCTCAGTCTTTCACAACAGGACTTCCCACTGAACTTGGAGCTAGCCTAGTGGCCAATAAGCTCCAACAATCCTCTTGTCCCCTCCCTCTACAGTGCTGGTATCATCAGCAGTGGAACCATGTCTTTTTCTTATTTTTCTGTGGCTCTGAGATCCAATCTCTGGCCCTCATGCTTGTACAACAAGCACTCCTGTCTACTAAGCCACCTCTCCAGTCCCCGTGATTAAACTTAATGTGAACAGTTTAACCTGTTTCTTACTTTTCCAGGATGGCTACTACAACATTTTCAATTATAGATGTGGCTCACACTCACTTTCGCCGTGTAGCACTGGATGAGAAGACTGGAGTCTAGTAGTCTCTAAGCAGTAAAAGTGTCCTTCATCCCCATAATTGTTACTTTCAGGGTACTTCAATAACTAGTTCATACATAGCTGGAGAAGTCAAGGAATAGTCTGTCTTTAGGCTTGGCTACATCCAGGAACTAAATTGGTACTGCTTCTACTTGTATATTCCATGGATCCATCTCTGTTGTTTTCTGATGTGTTGACACCAGTGCGAGGCACCTTCTCACTTCAGGTTAGCAGCAATAGTCATTGCTCTATACATTATTGTACCTCCTCACGCCTGGTAGAAAGAGGTGGACTCAGCTCCTTTACCCTTTCTACTCTAGCTTCAGTCTGATGCCCATGCCTGCACCAGTCACTGGGTATGGCATGGGATGCTTTGATGAGCCAGGCCTGGTCACCTGCTGCTCCTAGGGACGCAAACAGACACAGCTATTAAAGCCCATGCAAAAATGTAATCCTGCAAGACAAGAATGGCATGGCTACTCTGCAAGGACAATTTGTAAAGCCTGTCCAGGGAAAGAAAGGGTAGACCTTTACCTGTGTTCTTTATTTCATGTTCACCTGAGCCACAGACTTGTACATCATGCTCTTCCACCTCTTTCTCACATAACCCCATCCAGCTGCTCTCCAAACTCTAGTAATTTGCCTTGTAGACAGTTTTACAAACAACCCATTATTTTCTGAGCTTTGTACATGCTTCTTATCTTTTCCCCCTTTCTTTAATCTCATCTCTTTGGAATTGAATTGAGATTCCCTTCTTCTCATATCCCGGAGTGTTTATTTCACTAAAATACCTTATATAAACCAATAATAGCAGATACGAAAAACCATGCAAATCAAAACACTTGACAGGATGACTTGTTCCAGGACAAGAATCCCAACAGCTGACTCACAATTCAGTCAAGAAAAAGAACACCACCAGGCCCTCTGGAAGCTCCTTCCATGTATTCATTCCAAATGCAACCATAACTGGTTAA
Organism: Onychomys torridus; assembly: GCF_903995425.1. Classification (NCBI taxonomy): domain Eukaryota; kingdom Metazoa; phylum Chordata; class Mammalia; order Rodentia; family Cricetidae; genus Onychomys; species Onychomys torridus. The sequence continues at coordinate 29,922,755 of NC_050455.1, forward strand.
CATGCAGAAAATAAGAGCCTATGAGGTGTTCAGCCATAAACAGAAGGTCTGTATCACACCTATACCCTCAGAGCTTTTGTGTTGCTGGCTTTGCACCTGGGATCCCGCTGTCTCTGATCTCTCTCAGGGGCAGGGGATGAGCAGATGCAGAACCAATGACAGAGGCTGTGGGAGGTTTGCAAGCAATCTCGTTTATTAAACAAAGGGCTGAGGTATTTATGTGTGTGCTGTTTGGTGGGCTTTGATTCTGTGGCTATTGTGGCTTTTCTTGATTTGACCCTAGTTCTTATTTTTGCAGTTGTCATATTGGGGCTCTGGTTTCAGGCTCTTCTGGGTCAGGGCACTACTGCACATGTCACAGCTCTTTGTTTGCTTAAGGCATGGCCCAGTGCTTTTGGCCTTTCCTGCCTCACTTGTGGGTCCTCATTAAGGAGGGGATAGAAATATTGTAAGAACCAGAAGAAGTAGATAACTATAGTGAAACAGTATTTGGGAGGCACAACAGAGTACTTGAACTTATCAACTCATGGGGGTTTTGACAGTACAAACAAGACATGTGCAAGCTCAAAGCAGAAACTTCCAGCATGAAGGGTAAAGTAGGCACAAGACCACTCCCTAGGCTAAAGAAGCTATTGACTATTTATTAATAGCTGCTGTGAGAGGCAGAGGCAGATTTCTTTAAGGGTGTTACTCTTAGAGGTTAACCATGATCTAAGGGATAGCCTTATACCCAAGAATATTTAGGCAGCACAAATTTAACTGGGGAGACACACACACACACACACACACACACACACACACACACAGGGGGGGGGGGGGAGAGAAGGAGGGAGGGAGGGAGGAAGGGAGGTAGGGAGAGAATGTCAACTTGGTAGGGAATTGGGAGTGGATCTGGGAGAAGTTGGGGGAGGGGAATATGAGCAAGACAACTTGTATGAAATTCTTAAAGAATACACATATTATTAAAAGAACAAACCTCTACCTTAGCTTTTATATTAAATACATCATTGACACTTCTCAATAGTTATCTCTATATCACTTTGTCTTAAAATTTATTTGGTGAAAATGTAGGCTGGGTATAAGAGTTTTGTCCTTAATTGCGTCATCATCCTGGGACTAGGGCCAGCCTAAAAAGTGGGTGGACCCTCTATGTCCCCCCTTACTCCTTCTCTCTTCCCTCCGTGTGGTCTCTTAGTCTCTTACTCTCTGTGTCTCTCTCTGTGTCTCTGTCTCTGTCTCTCTCTGTGTCTCTGTCTCTGTCTCTGTCTCCCTCTCTCTCTCCCCTTCTCTCCCAATAAAGCTCTAGAAAGGTAACCATGGCTCGTGATTCTTCCACCAGCATGCTCCTCCAGCTGGCTGCAGCGGGCGGTGCCCACCAGCAGCGCCACTTTAACCAACATTTGGTGTTTAACCAACACTGAGGATCAGGAAGATGACACGGCAGGCAAGTTTTTGTCATGCAAGCATAAGAACCAGAGTTTGTGTCCCCATAACCAACAAAACCACTGCCCATGGCTGCATACACCTCTAATCCCAGCAATAAGAAGGTAGAGGCAGGCAGATCCTTAGTGCCAATTGGCCAGCCCACCTAGACAATCAGTAAATTCCAGGTTCAGTGAGAGACCCTGTTTCAAAAAATATAGTGGAGAATTGGGGCCAGAGAGATGGCTTATTGGTTAAGAGCACATACATTCTACTCTTGCAGTGGACCTGAGTTCGGTTCCCAGCACTCAGGTCAAGTAGCTCCTGACCATTTATAGCTCACAACCTCCAGCTCCAGGGTAAACACATACTCTCTTCTGGTTTCCACAGGCACCTTCACACATGTGTAAATATCAATCTCCCCACACATATAGTCATAATTAAAAAAATAAAATAAGATATAAAAAATAGGTAGTTACCAATTGAGGAAGACACTATATACAAACCTCTGGGTTTCTCATACATGTGCACACATATGCATTTACACATGTCCACCTCTAATCACAGGTGCATACTCACACTCACATATATACAAGCACAAAACAAACACACATGAAAATGCCAGTTGATCTGGGCACGCTCAGCAGCAAAGTGAATGCATGGGCCACTCAGTTCAATCCTTACTCCAAAGAGGAAATAAATAAGGAAAACACAAAACACAATGCGCACTAACTAAATCATGTTCCTCACAGTTGGGATAAGGCTGATTGCAAATGTACAGTACAATAAGAATGCTTTGGTCTGCTTGGTATTTTCTTTATAGTGACAGCTGGAATTAAAGACTCAACCTGACAGAGTCAACTCTCAGGTTGCTTTGTTAGATGAACGTCTGGTTATTATCGTCCAGTGATTAGTAGCCATTAATGTTTGATACCCATATTTGTTAGTTCACTGTAAATTGTAAAGTGGTTGCATCATTTCTCTGCCATTTTACTTAATTATTTTACCTTTTTATTGAGATATATTTCACACATGATATGAGTCACTAATTTGAAGTGTACAAAGACATTTGAAGCTGTATTTGCATGGCTCTGTAGTCATTACTATTTATTTTAGAACATTTTATCCTCCACAAATAGAAACCCTCTATCAACTCTAAGTTACTTCTTCCCTCCACACATACAAAAGCTGTAGGAAATCATTAATTTCACTTATACAGATTTGTGTATTTTGGACACTTCACATATATAAAATGATATATTTTATGGCCTTTGGTAACCAATTTCTCTCATTTACAGAATGTTTAAGGTTTATTCATGTTGGAGAATGTAGCAACACATTCTTCATTTTTCAAAGAATAGATAATATTCCATTGTATGCTCATATTTTGTGTATTTGTTATTATTTGATGGATATTTCAGTTGTCTCTACACTTTGGGCTATGTGGGATAACATTACTATGGACATTTCTGTGACATGGACACCTAAGTGGACATATGTTTTGCATTTTCTTTGCTGTCTAACTAGGAATTAGAATGTTTTGGTAACTCTGTTTGGAGAAACTGCTAGTTTTCTAAGAAAGCTGTAGCACTTTGCATTATCACCTCCAATGTATGAGAGTATCAATTTACCTCCATGTCCATCAATACTATTATGTGACATTTTTGTTTGTATTTTTGAGATGTAGTTCACTACATTTATGGACTAGATTTTAGGATCCTGTTTTCTGGATTTCCCATGTACTAAGTGTGTGCTTCTATACTTTGTATCTCTACTTTTTTTTTGATAACCTACTCATCCTAGTTAGTGTGAAATAATATCTCTTTATGATATTGATTCACTTCTCTAAAGAATAATAATATTTTACACTTGGGTATGTTTATTGACCAGATGTCCTTTATGATTTTTACTATTTGTATTTATGTTTCAGAAATATGTATACTATGTAATATATTTAGCTATCACTGGCTATCCGTTCCATTTCAAATCTCTGACATTTCGATTAGGTTATTTACCTCACTCACATCTATTGATAATGATTTGGCTGTGCTTTCTATTTTGGTATTCTTTTAAAAATTGTCTTAATTTTTGTTCTTTTGTTATTATTTTAATGTTTAGAGAAGCATTAGGATTATGAGTACAGACTACTCTTATCCAATCACTCCATGTGATAATATCCAATAATACTATAAAGTAATTCCTACTTTAAGCATACTTCTTTTAGTACCTAAACCTCACTACCCTTGTCTATTTGTATATATCATTATTCTCTTTATTGTTTCCTTTTTCCTCAAATGACTATTCACCTGATAATTATCATGCAGCTTGTAAGGAGCAGGTATGAAGATTGTTATAAGTATCTGCTTCTAATATATGACAAAAGAATGGCCAATTGACTGTAAATTTAAATTATCCTTTTTGATACTGAACCTAGTGTTGAGCCCTAACTACATACAAGCATGAGCCCATTCTTGCTTGGAGGTGAGAGTCAGCTCTCCTAAGCTTTTTCCATGGGCTTCTGAACTGAGTATTGAGAAGAATGAATCACTGACCAGGACTCCACAAGGTGTTTGTTTCTGTAGCTGAAGATTTATATTCATAACATTGAGGCTGGAGTTGGAAATTAGACCTGCCACTTTAAAATATGCTTAGACTAGCTCAGGTATAGTGTGGAGATGATTCTTATCAGGAGTTGCATTAAAGCAGCATCAGAGACAAGAACTAGCATATTTTTTAAATGACAGCTCTAAGGAGTCTGCTTGTTATATATTAAATCATGATTCGAAAGACTAAACCCTGGATTAAAGATTTTGATTTGCCTCCATATTCTCTTAATCAAATCTCCTTTTCTTAATGCTTCTACTCTTAGGAAAAATGAGAAACCACTTCTGCCTAATGGCTTTTATTGCATCACATTAGGTCCCAACAGACACTAAGCAACTCATCTTGATTTGAAATGAGATGAACTTTGGTGCAACTACTGAACCTCCATGAAAGTGCTGAACCTACAATCAGACTTATCTTTGCAGTTATAGAAAGATGATAAAACATCTGGAAGCATTCATATAAAAATGCGCAAAAATAGTTACTTGTAGAGTAGAACTGTGGATGGCTGTAAGCATTTTAACTGTTTTCACCTTAGTTTTCTGATTTTTTTTTATGATGACCATTCACACATACATGTACATTTAACAAGTGTAGTTAGATAATATCCCTCTAAGTCAGTAGATTTACCTTTTTTCAAGATGCAAGAATAAATTTATGAAGACAATGAAAGCCTTGTACACTGAAAACTATAAAATATAAAAAAAGAAAAGAAAGTGTTTGTTGGTTGGATATCTTATTTTAAATTTTAATTATTTTTGAGAATCTTATACTTAAGTACTGTATTTATATCAATCCCACCCTTTCCAACACTCACAATGCTATTCCCATTGACATGTGAACTGGCATGGTTATTATTCAGGTCTTGCTTAGGAAATTCTGTTGTTGATATTTCATGGGTGTAGCTTCTCTGCTGTGTATAAAAGATACTCTCCTGAAGTAGGCATGCTGGGCCTCTGGCTCTTACAATCTTTCTATCTATCCATTCTTACACTAGTTTCTCTTGTGTCTGAGGTATAAATGACTATCTTTAGATTAGCCAATTCAGGTTGGGTATCCCATGGTCACTTATTCTCTTCATTTGGGCATTTTGTAGGTTTCTGTAATCTTTTCCATCTGTTACACAAAGAAGTTTCTTTGATGAGCAGTGATAACTACACTTACATGTGGGTACAGTGATAAGTATTTAGAATATAATTACAAATTGTATCAATTTAAGAAAATGGCAGTAGTAGGTTCTCTTCTAAGGTGCATCCTTCCCTAGCCTTGGATAGCTGACTAAGTTTCAAGTACCAGGCATGATTTCCCACCTGTTGAGTGGGAAATTGCTGCTGGTTACTCCCAAGATAGCTACTATTGCACACTTGAGTAGATCTCACTAGCCTGGTTGTTGTGACTCACAAGCTTAACAGCTAGGTAGGGCATTGATTGCTCTCTCTCTCTTGAAAGGATGCATTTTCCTATGCTATGGGATCCAGTCCTCAGTAGGGAGGATTCTAGGTCAGTTCCAGCTTGATTCCTCAAGTCCTGTATTTAAATATTAGGGAATGTCCTTTGTAGATAGCTCAGTTTATCTGAGCCTCTTCAAGGCCACTCTACTGGTCTCTGCTTCTTCCAGGAAGCTTAGTTGGTCTGTGTTTCTTTTAGGAAGCTTAGCATGCTAAGAGTATCTCTCACAATCCTTACTGCTTATATATGCTTCGGCTGTGAGGGGACCTAGTGAAGCTGGTCAGTTTCAGGGACTTCCTGGAGCCATTGAGTTGTTTATTTCCTGTGTTTAAGGAGCTTCCCTGAAAGATAGAATGGTTTACTTACCCTTAGAACGTCCTGTTCTTTTACCTCCCTATAAATGTCCTGCTCTTAATAAACTTCCCCTCCTGATATAAGGTATAAATCTTGGAGAAAACTGCTATACAACTATTGGTATTCATATAAAATAATGCAAATTTTATAGTGAAAGTGTGGAGTTTCCTTAAAGTTAAAATTGAACTACCATGTGGTCTATTAATTTCATTTATGAATATGTAGCCAAAGCAACTGAAGTCGAAACCCAAAAAGATTCCCAAAGCTACAGAATTCAAAGCCTTCAAAGGAGGGAATGATAGCTGTCTTCATACTGGTGTGTTCCCCATCCACTGCTCACATCATCTTTCCTTCTTTAAGAGACTTTGAAAGGTAACTGAATCCTTGTGGATGCATTTCTAAAATTGTCTTCTTAAATAAAAAGCATGGATCCAAATATAAGGGTGAAAGCCTTAGATCAATGAAATAGGGTCTCTATGGTTGATACTGGGATTAAAGGCGTGTGTCACCACCCTAGGCTCTGTTCCCTGGTATGGCCTTGAACACACACACACACACACACACACACACACACACACACACACACACACCCTGCCTGATAAGTGATTGGATTAAGGGTGTGTGCTGCCTGACTTCTTGTTTACTTAAAATGGCTGGCCATTTCCCCACTGATCTCCAGGCAAGCTTTATTAAAGCTCAAATAAAATATCACCACATTTCATCACAAATAAAATATCACCACACATAATAGCCAAGATATGGAAATAATCAAAATATTCATTGGTATATTAGTAAAGAAAATGTCACACACACACACACACACACACACACACACACACACACACACCATTTGGTACATTGTCCATGAAACTAAAGGACATTTTGGTATGTGAAATAAGCCAATGAAAGAACAACCATCATGTAATACTACTTCAAGAACGCATATAAAAGATTGACACTCCTAGACAGAGGAAATAGAATGGCGGTTTCCAGGGAGTGGGAAGAAGAGGAAATAGAGAACTGATGCTCAGTGAGTCTAAGTTTCCATATTGAAAGATCAAGAAGTTACAGAAATCTGCAGCACTCTACAGTGTGCATGGTTAGTAATAGCTTTCTCACTGTTTCAAGTTTGTTCTTATCACAAAATTATTCAGAGACAAATAAATGACACAATGAAACTTTGTATGTGGTGGGTAAGTTCATTTCTTTGATTGCTAAGGTATCACACAACACATGCATATGCCCAAACTCATCAAATTGTATATATCAATTATGTACAACATTTTGAGGTTTGAGTCATAATTTAATGAAACTACTAAAACAGTCCCTTGGGAAAAACTTTCAAATCTTTTAGCCTTCACATTTTCTTATCTGAATTGCAGAACTGGCATAACATTTCACAACAACTTAACTTACTTCCTTTACTCCTCAAGTTAAAAAAAAAAAAACAAAACAAAACTGGTCATGATTCCTGATTAAAAGAAATTAAAAACACGTAGGTAGTATATCTACATTGTGTTCATTCTCAGACATACACCAAGGATAGATGCAAAGAAAAACACAGGAGAAGCCAAGTGCATTTTCATTGTTTCTGTGTGACTGACATGGACTAGGTTGCCCTATAAGGCTCAGCTTTGACTCATGTAATTCTGCCAAGAGATAATGACTGCTAGGGGGCATTAATCACATGTTATAAAGGACAAACCAATAACAAGGATTGAAATACAAGTCTCACAATTTTTAGAAGATCTTTTAAAATCAAACTTTAATCATGAATTGTGAAATAGAACACAGGCAGTTAGGTGCTACTAAAATATTAACATATCTATTGAAACAGAAAGGCAGGCACTTTATTATCCCTATGACCAGCTCTGGGGTTTCATAATTAAGTCTTTCAGTATGATTTATTGAGACTCTACACAAAGTTTCAAAGAGACTTTGAGAGATTCGTACTTAGCACATGAATGTGCTGCAGTTCCTGAGGCAGTTCAGAACTGGGTTTCATTATTCTGACACTCTGACTCAGAAGCGGGTATTCTGAGAAACTTCTTCTAAATATCCCTACTCATTAACTGTAAGAAGGACCTCACACATCCCTCTTAGCCATGTGAATATTCAATGTGTGAGAATGTTATACTTAGGAGCAAAAGCGTGTTAGTCACAATTTAAATTAAAAGTGTTTTGCTGTTGAAGATTTTATTTAATTTTAATTAAAATGTAATCACATCACTTCTACCTTCACTTTCCTCTTTCCAACCCACCCCCATGTCCCCATCTTTAACCCCTTCCATATCCCCTCCACTTCCTTTCACATTAATGACTTCTTTCTTATTGTCACACACACACACAGACACACACACACACATCCATAAATATACAAATATACCTGGCTGAGTCAGGCTGGTGTTGCTTGTGTGTAATTGGATAACCAATTAGTGGGCTTGTCCCTGGGAGATATTAATTCTCTCTCTCTTAATATCCATAATTGCCTGTTGTACTTTGTCTAGGGATGGGACTCTATTAGGTTTCCCACTTCCACATTAATGTATCTATTGGTATTTTTACTTTTCAGGTTTTGTTTAGGCAGCCTTACTGTTGAAGTATCATGAGGGTAGCTTCTCTGTTATCTCTATAAGGCACAATCTTACAGCAGATTTCCTGGTTCTCTACTCTTACAGTCTTTGTGCCCCTTTGTCTTGATGTTTCCTAAGGCTTAGATGCAGGAATTGTATTTACACACATCAATTTGGAATGGGCTCAACAGATCAGTTGCTTTCTGCATTATGACCAGGTGTGGTTTTCTGCAATGGTCTGTTTGCTGAAAACAGAAGCTTCTTTGATAAAAGATAAGAGCTACACTTATCTGTGGGAATATAGATAAGTTTTAGAATACACTTACAAATTATATCCGTCTCATAAAGTGGTGGTTTTCTGCTGAGATCTGTGACCTCATGAGCCCAAGAAACTGGCTTGGTTTCTCACACCAGGCTTGACTGCTTCTTGTTGAATGGGCTTAAGTCCAATTAGACAGGTGTTGGTAACCACTCAAATATCAGTTACATTATTGTACCTTTAGAAGTATCTTGTCAGGCTAGTCACTGTTGTAGTTTATAGGTGTCATGGCTTGGTATGGTTATTGATTGCTTATTGAGAGGTAGTAAAGGTCCTGTGAAGTGAGGGAGAACAAAGAATTCCCCAATGAAGGATCAGCTTAGCCTTTAATGGAGGATGAAGATTAAGTTTTAGCTGAGGCAGTTGAGGACACAATTAAGTTATACTCAATAAAATACAAATCTGTGACTGAAAAGCAATTATCATTTGTAAGATGTCCATTTAGTATTCAATGAATCCATCTATCATAGGTAGATGAATCAATTAAAATATGTTTTATTTATTTGCTCACACAAAAGTCTTCTGCGAAGTGGTCCTTACAAGTCCAATGTGTGGCTCTGCTGTGAAGATTAAAGGAATTAAGCATAACCCCTGCTGACAAAGGGTTTCCAGTTTAATGCAGTGACCCTTTAAAATGCAATGCTGATTGTACAAAAGAAATGTTCCCCCAACTAGATGTCAGGATGGAGGAGAACGGATAGTTACTTCAAGTCTGGAGTTCTGAACTTGCACATTATGGGAATCAAGTGATACCTGGCTGGATATGAGGATGGTAGTACATGCCGGAATCAGATTACTAAAGAGCAGAGGACAGAAGATCAAGATTTCAAGGCCAGTCAGAACTTGTGTAGCAAGACTGTCTTAGAAAGCTGAGGACTGGGAACATAACTCAGGACTAGAGTGATTGACTGGCATGAAAGGTGGAGATAAGATGGAGGAAGTTAACTAAGCCAACTCTTTAAGGCCAAGTTATGCAAGTGAAAAAAAAAAAAAAAGTGAAGCCACTGTAGACAGAAATGCAATCTGATTGAAGTGATGAGTGTTAAGAAATAATGCAGAGAATGGATGGCAACATGATTCAAAAAAGAATGACTTAGTTATCCAAAACCTTCTCTATTCTGCTTGAAAGAATAATTCATAGTCAATGAGACCAAAGCAAAGGCTGACAGTGATGATAATACCACCAATACAAATCCCCTCTCCAATATATGTGCTGCCACACTATTATCTCTGCAGAGTTAATATTATTATATTATTTTATTATAAGTTGAAATAAAGTATGCAAAAATATAGAGGCCTTGGGAATTTAGATAAAATTATATAGCTTGATGGTACCAGACTGTGGCTGATATAATAGAATGGCACTCTGTGCAACATGAATATCTTTGCTTGAAGCTTTCCCTGTACCCAGAAATCTAAGCCAGTCATCCTCCTCTATATGGAGTAGATGGGATTACCACCTCACAGATGGGATATACTAAGCTGATCCCAGATCCATTGATGTGGTGGTTTATTGGTTACTTAGACCTTGCTGTGGCACCTTGTCACATATTGCATCTGCAGTCCAGAAGCATAGAGATGAATTCTTGAATTCTGTCTACTTCCTCTTTTTGCTTGTAGCACGGAATATTGTCACCCACATTCAGAACATTCAGAGTATATCTTTCCTCAGTCAAAGCTTGCTATAAATGCCTTTACAGACATGACCAGATAAATGTCTCAAAGGATTTTAAATCCAATTAGGTTGACAGTGAAGATTAACTACCAAAAGTCCATCCTTTTTCCACCTGATATCCCAATACATCATTTTAAAACATTAACATTCTATAACTTGTCCTTATAGACTTATGGACATCTCAAAGTATAAAATGCATTTAGTTCATCTATAGTTCCTAAAATCATAACAGGTTTAACATTGTTTAAAAGCCCCAAATCTAAAAACTCTTCTGAAACTCAAGACAATCTGTTAACTCCAAGCTTCTGGGGGATCAGGGAAGTTGCATACTGTCAACATACAATGGCACAGTACAAGAATTTCCATTATAAAAAGGAAGAACAGAGGCACAGCAAGGAAAGGTTGGGGAAAAAAAAGACTGAAATCCTGCAGGATAAATGTCAAATTTTGTAGCACCATGACCTGGTGCTGTCAGTGGCATTATCTGGTTCCCACAGGTTTAGGTAACCCATATTAGTTACCTTTCTCAGTTCCATGACAAAAATAACAAACAAAAGCAATTTAAAGGGAAAAAAACATTTTATTTTCTCACACTGTGAGGGGATTCGAAGTCCTTCATGGTGAAGAAGGCATGATAGCAGAAGCAGAAGGTGTCTACAGTGAGAGCGTGGATGAAGATGAATACTGATGTCATGTTAGTTTTCTCTCTGTCCTTTCTTCTACAGTCCAAGGCTTCATCCCATGAGATGATATTCACCACCATTCAGGGCAGCTGTTCCCTCTCCATTTAAACATCTATAAAAACATCCTTGCACATATGCCCAGAGATGTGTCTAAGAGGAGATTCCATGTCTGATCAAGTCAATAGTGAAGATTAAGCATCAGATAGGAAGCCCCTATTCTATGTGAAATTTCCTCCTTCAGTGGGAAAATGGAATATGCAGTAACTCAGTGTAGTGACAATTATAGGAAGTACCAGTAAGTACAAATATTTTTATTTGCCTACAGAGGTGAACAAACTGAAGACCTGGAGCTCATCACCAAGTATCAAGGAGCAGAAGTATAATAACATTCCAACATTTGCTTGAACTCATGGCAAACTACCATCTTATATACTGCTGCTTGAGTTATGTTAAACCTGTAGCACACCACAGTGCTGCTTTGCCATGATTAAGGAGATCTCTCTCTCTCTCTCTCTCTCTCTCTCTCTCTCTCTCTCTCTCTCTCTCTCTCGTGTGTGTGTGTGTGTGTGTGTGTGTGTGTGTGTGTGTGTGTGTGTGTGTGTGGTGGAGGAAGGGAAAGAGAGTATCACAGGAGAAGAGTTGGCAGGAGGGAGGGGAAGAGAGTTAAGAAGAGAGAAAACAAACCCCTTAGACCCTAATGGGACTTTCTTTATTATTGGCCTGTTAATTCTGCTTCAGGGGCAAGGCTGTAATAAACATCTGTTAGAGGTGCTGTTCCTTGAATAAAAACTTCATGTACACGCCAAGGAAGGGAAACGAAGCTGAACATACTGAAAAGCTGTGTGTGTTTTTGCAGTGTTTGAGCTTTGGGTTTGCCTCCTGTTCCTAAGATCTCATCAGGGTACAGGGCTGTCTTCCTGCATTTCAATGTGTTTGCAGCTATTTTCTCCTTCCCACTAGTAGGGCACACACAGTCAGGTACTGAGATGTGACAGGATGATGGAAATGAGGAAGGGAAGATGGCACATGGGAAGGCGGTAATTAACTGGAATGCATATTTATCATAGTCTGTCATTGTTTACAAACATTGTAATGATTCCTGATTGTTGAACTAAACTCCAAGCTCTCCTTTGTGAAGTCAATCAAACAACCCCAGCAGGTGCAGATCAGCAGCAGGACAAAACAAGTGAGTGCTTGGTATGAAAGAACTGGAGACGGTGGGATGTCTCCTGTTAAAAACAGATCTTGGAGGTTGGAATTATAACTCAGTGGTACAGCCTTTGCTTGGCATGTGAAGGATCTAAGTTCAGATCCCAGAACCACAAAATAAATATATGATCAGAATGGTCAATCTATAAGCTTCATTTTCCTCATATGTAAAAAGAAGAGAAGAAATCTACATTAGATGATCCCTGCTCTCCACTTTTATTCCTAGACACCATCCCTTCTCTTAACTAGACATCTGTGATGGCTTCCTGATTGGCCTTGCTGCTTCTATTCTTGCACACCTATAATCCATCTTCTAGTTAAGAAGCAGAGGAAGCTTGCGATAACCAAAGCTGAGTCATACAATTCCCTGGGCAAGTCCATCCTTCTTTAGCCCTGGTTTCAAACATGCCCATTGACTGCAGCTGCTGAGGCCCTATAATGATGTCACTCTCATCTCTTCTGGCTTGGACTTCCTCTTCCACCATTCCCCTCTTTGGATCACTTCAAGTCACTCAGGCCATCCTTCCCTTCCTTGCACAGGTGTAGGCCTCTACATCTACTATTCATTTGGTTGCTACATGATCTTTGTAGGTTGCTTCCTTTGGACATTTGATTATGTCTCTAATGCTACTTTCTCTGGAGATGAAATCTGACTATTGTGACCATTCACTACATTCCCTCACTCCAACTCACTGCAGTGAATTATGTACTTCCCCCCACAGCCCTCATTACTACCTGAAATTTTATAATTTATCATTTTTACTGAAACATGAACACCTCCATGGTCAACTATGCCTACATTGCCAGCAAAGCATCTGCAAGAAATCAATCAATCATGAGTTGAGTGAGTGAACGTGAGAATTAAAGGATAGTGAATAGAGAGGATTCTATAATCTATTGAATGTCATATAAATGATTTTTTGCCTGTTAATTAGAGACCCTCTGAAATATTTGTTAAAGTCAAATGAGTATGATTTGCAGACATGCTCTCCTACGTTCAAGCAGCTTAAAATGTATGATCTAACGAAAGACAAGATTAGCCTTAGGGTAGTGTTAAAATCCCCAAAGTATTCTACACTCAATTTCTGAAGTTTTCTGTTTTGTACCATGATTTGTTATTCAAACATATGAACACATGCACATCATAGAAAAGGATGCTTAGGAGTTTCAGGAGAAGCATAGAATGGACAATTTGAAGTCATGCTTATAGCATCCTGGGATAATATTGATATCTTGGATGTTCTACCAGTCCCCAGATTTGCAAATTGAGCTGATTGTCTTCATCACCTCCCCCTCCCCCAGCCTCTTCTTCCATGGTGCCTGCTTCAGAGAACAAGATTAGCTGCAAGAACGGGGTACTCCTGGAAACATCGTTTATACCTCCCTCCTCTCGTCCACATCTGTAACTTCTGCCCTCTCAGTAGCTCTGATAGCAGGCAGCTGCTCTCCATTTTTAGAAACAATAGCAGGTGCTATCATTTCATCTCACCTGGGTCATTTTAGCAGCCTCCTAACTTGTCTGCAACTCCTGTGTTCTTTCTTAGAGCAATCTGTACTTTTGTCATCTGAAACGCATTTGTAACCTGATAACTTCAGTAGTCCCTTCGTCCTCCGTGACAAGATTCTGTGATCCGTATTCTAGCTCTAGCTGCCTCTCACCTTTCCCATGACATCCTCATTCACCAGATGCCTGTGAATTCCTCCCAAGGTTATACTTTCTCATATCCCCACTATTGAACACTATTTTCAGTATCTCACACAGTATTCATTGGTCTTTCTTCTTACCGTCTCTTTACTCTTTAACCTAGAGCCAAATGCTACTTCCTTCCAGAATAATGCTGAACTTCCCTAAATCTTAAAGACATCTCAAGCACTCTAGTTCTATAGTCTTCAGAATTTCATTTTAGTTTCCTAGACTTCTACTCTGGCTCCTATCACAGGTTTCAAATTATTCTTGGAAACTGACTGCTTGCATGATTGAGAACAGTATTTCATAGGGTGGAGAATATGTACCCTCAGTCCCCGATGGCAACATTCTTCTGGAAAGGTTACAGAACTCTTTAAACATGGGGTCTACATTGAAAAAATAGGGTACTAGGTTGTTGGGACATATGTAGGCTCATAGCCAGAGGGCAGAGGTGTCTGCCTCCTGGTGCATTGCTGAGACATGAACAAGCTGCCACACCTACCCTCCAGCGGCCATAGACAGAAACTAGCTTTGCTGTGATGAACACTGCTCTCTCTTCTCTGTCATGAAACTGTGATACGAAACACATTCCTTCCCTAAGTTGCTTGTGTCAGGTATTTGTCCCAGCTATGAAAAAAGCAACCAACACACTGACCTTCCATTTCTTATGTTTTGTGACTTTCTCTGCTTTTCTCTTTTGCAGCTATCTCCTTGTTTGTATGCTTTGCTTTCTCAGTCTTCCTCTGGTACTAGTATTTACATATGCAAGGGCAGCATAGAGCTCGGTGTCCTCTCATGTAGACCAGGGGCTGCACAAATGTAGGTCAGTGTTATCATCACACAGTGCTCTAGACTCTTGTTGACCTTTTTAACTTACAGTGATCCTCTTGCATCGACCTTCTGAGTGTTGGGCTGGTAGACGTGTATCATCATGTTTAATAATGTGTTCTTTTGTCTCTGGGTTTTCATTTTTGCCCCTCTTATTTTCTTTCTCTTTATATCAGTTTCTGATCTCCATCACTTTGGAATAGGGTATCCATGTGTCTAAACTGAATGTTTCAGTAACTACAGATTCAGAAGTCTGATCAAGATCTTGCCTGATTCTGAAGGCTTTACAAAATATTTATTTTTATTTATGTATATGTGTCTGTGTGAGTGTATCCCTTGTGCATGCAGGTGCCAGAAGAGGCTAGATAAGTGCATTGCCAGAGCTGGAGCTACAGACAGTTGTGACAGCCTGATGTGGCTGCTGGAGCCCATACCCACATGCTTTGGAAAAGCAGAAAGAACTATTAATTGCTGAGATGTCTCTGTAGCCCCAACTTTGAAATTTTCAACTGAAGCTAAACCCCTTCTTTCAATAAGTCTTGCTATTTTAGGCTCACCATGATGTGATGAGAAAGAAAATTAATTCTCTTAATGACCAAAGTGGAAAACAATGGGATAAAAAGTCCAGCCACCAGGACAACCCTTTCCTCCTCTTTAGAATTCTTGTTTTGATTCTTTTTTAAAAATTCTCTTTCCCATTCATTTCTCAGACGTTAACAACTAAGAGCCTGTTACTAAGTGTTTAATAATCAGTGCAGAGAAAAGTATTTAATACACAGACATCAAAATGTAGAAAGACCTCAAATGTCTATCAATGTAATCATTGCAAAGGAATATCAATGGACACCAAATAGAATGGACAGAACCCAAATAGCTCTCAACCTAATTTTCCCGTGATTATAACTGGGTCTGAGTATTTATTTTATATCCCTCCAGTCTGAAAATTGTCAGTGCTGCTTATATTGCCTCTATTCCTTTGCTGTATTTGCTCATAGGACAGATCTGTCAAAGTACTTGAAAGACTATTTTAAGTGAACTAACATGGAAGTAATGGTAGGTTACTTTTCTTGAATCATGGATAAATGGACAATCTCATAACTTTATGTATGCATTTCACCATAGCAGACAACTCACTTTTGAACAGTTAACAATGAACTGACAGAACAATGTACAACTTATGAATCCCTTCAGGAATTCTCTTTCTTTTTGAAGTGCAAGTCAAATATGCAGTCATTGTTCTGGAAAGCCAAGAAAGAACATTTCTGTATATACCGGTCTGTGTGTACACTAGTGTTTTATTGATGAAATTATTAAGGCCACTCCACATAGTTAAAAGGGAGGTTTATTTTGTGGGGTAACTTACAAATGAAGGGATAGGTTGTAGGGTCTGGCAAAGGTATGGTGCAGTCTGGCAGTGTTCTTTGGAGAACTCTGCTTGGTCTACCTCCAGCTTCCAGGGTCCCAGAAGTAAGAGAGACCTCCTCTCGATCCTGGGTCTTCTGCTTCCTCCTCCACCCCACCTTGTGGGCGTGACCATTACCAAAGCCTCAATGGGGGTTGGAACTTCCAGGCCAATGCTGGGATGGCTACCCACTACATCTCCCCCTTTTGTCTAAATAAGAAGGTTCTAACCTAATACAAGACTATATACAAAGAGATGGTTATCAAATATTGTCCAGGAGTAATGAGGGATAATGACCTAGATAAGTTGGAATTACAATAAGTGCAAACAATATCAAGTGAAAAACACATGGTAAAATCTAGGGAAGTCTAGAGCATGGGTAGGTGGCATGTTACAAAGATCATTTCAAAAGGTGTCCTGTCCTAAAGAACCTGAGTCTAATCTTAATATATTCTATCTAAGGTATTATATATGTATATATACTAAGTTGTAACTATAACTGTTAGTCTTCAACCTCATCAAAGACCTGAGAAGGAATATAATAATACCTGAGAAATGGGAGAAGGATGCAAGCAACTTTCAGGAGTCTTGCAAGAGTAGACAGAGACAGCTGGCAGACTGGACAGTCACCTAATGTTTCTCAGCATCGTTGGTGCATTCAAATTGGCTACAGGCCTCAAGTATCTGACAGACTATGTTTCAGAAGCAGGAATTCTGAAAGACCATCTTACCCTGTCTTGGCAAAGTATAGTGGTCGCTTTTCTTGTGTCCCACTTGTCCAGAAAGGACAGCATTTGTACTGTCAGCAGTTGAGGCAAGGGCAGTTCTTTTCCCAGTATGCCAAGAAGACAAACTTCCAAATGGAAATGTCTTAGAAGCCCAACATTCTCTTGGGATCAAATTGGTGCTGCCAGGAGCAATTGTGTCTCATGTCAACAGAATTCTAAGTTATTTACATGCCATATTCTCTAGGTCCATGAAGTATTTGAAGATAACCTGTCCATCTGACCTATGTATTTATAAATCTGGATAACCTAACTAACATAATTATAGAGATGACAAGCATAGGTGACAATAAATCTATAAGTCTTATCTACCTAAACAACCTAAGGACTAAGGCTTCCTATAAATAAGGCAAACAGTCTGTAAGCAAATATACATTAAAAGGACAATGATTTTAAATTGTGACAATACATAAAATATCTTTAATAGAGGTAGGAATGTATAGTGCAATATGCAATATGATAATAATCCTAAATATATATCAGTATACAGAATATCTTAAATACAAGTAGAACATACATACAGTATTACAGATATAAATTCATATTTGTATCAATGTACAAATATTTCAAATAAGAGTAAAAATATGTGTGCAATATAACAAACATAGTTCTGTATTTTTATCAATATACAAATTATCTTTAATAGGAATATAAAAAGTTTATATTTGTATCAACATATAAGAATTCATAACAGTGCAAAGGCTGCTATATTACTAAATTTGTTTACTAATGTATATGATAATCTACCATAATATCTTATGCCTATCCATTCCATTTCTTCTCCCCCCCCCCTTTTTTTGAGACATATTTTCTTTCCTTAAGGAAGGTACTGAGTTTAAAAGTTTCTTCCACCCCCCAACCCTAGAACCATTATCCATAACCCTGAGAAATATGAAACCTTAGGGATAAGGGGCATTGTTTTCTTAGAATTGCTTCCTGCTGTTTAGGGGGTGATGGTATCTCTGTTGGGTATTGTGAGAAAGCTCAGATAGTTAAATCTCAGTTAGACTAACTGTAGATTCTGCAGCAACTCTCAGAGTAATGGGTAAGACTGTCTGAAATTCTGGCAAGAAGTGTAGTATGATGATGATTACCATGGCATCATTCTGGATTGGGTAGAGTTGTTGTTGGGGCCCCATCTTCCTTATGGAGACTTCAGAGATTGCTGTTGAAAAAAACTTATCTTTTTATCAGAATGGAAGGTTTGGATTTAAAGATGTCATGACATGTAAGAAAGGATTCCAAGAATTCAAGAGTAAGCATGGAGAGAATAGAATCTTGAAGACAATGGTCCCTTATAATTGGTTTCCTTCTGTCTCACATCAGAGGGCTCTTCTGATATGGGACTGAAGAATCTCTCAACCTTTTCTTTTATCAATATGCTTGGCTTTAGAGAAGGAGTGAGCCAATTCCATCTCTAAAGCCAGCTTGGTTTATAATTAAATTGGAACCACAACTATTTTAGATTGATAGAGATATAGATTTTAGACAGTGATATCATATCCTGTGTAGATTGGTACCAATAGATTCTTTCTTTTTGTTGTAAACATCTGGATATCCAAGACCTTATGATTTTTGGAAGATGGGTATTTCTATTATCCTGGAAAGACAAAAACAGAACCCTACCCCAACCTTTGATTGTTAAATTTTTTTACAACCTGAAGAGATGTCACATTGGTGGATGATCTTTTACTTTTCCTCATCAACGGGTTTCTCTTGTTCGAATTGAATTTTTATTAATTTTGTTGTTATCCATAGCTTTTCTTCTCCTGTGGAAACAAATATATTGACAATGCCTTTGTAGACAACCCGTGATAAGGGTGCTAATTGGCAGATTATGGTTAGGTAATAAGAAAATGGATTGTGAGTGGCCTGAACATTGGAAGAATGGTTGAAGAAATGGGATTAAATGGCTGGTTATCTTCAGTGAAATTTCTATTTAAATACTTATACTAAAGTTGATGTTCACCTTATTATGCTTAACATACAAAGTAATCAGTTGTTTTATAGATTTTTTTTTAGATAGTCATTGAGAATACCCTAGGAGTTTTTTTGTACAAGGATGAGTCTTATCATTCAGTTTTTCTACTCCTTCAGCCAAATGTTTCTATTTCCCACATTACCAAAGAATACATTACCAGTCATCAGCAAGAGCTGAGGTCTATACTTGTTTCTTTAGTTTAAAGCCCAGTATCTGGGAACTGGGAAGATGGCTTATTAGCTAAAGTATTGATGGTGCAAGCATGAAGAGCTGAGTTCTATCCTGTCTTAGTAAGGATTTTTATTACTGGGGTCATTGTCAGATTTCTTCTCGGGACTGCCAGCCCCTAAATAATGACATAGAGACTTATTGTTAATTATGAAAGTTTGGCCTTAGCTCAGGCTTGTCCCACTAGCTCTTATAACTTATATTAACCTGTTTATATTAACCTATATTCTGCCACTTGGCTTTTTACCTCTCTTCCATTCTGTACGTTCAACTCCCTCTACATCTCTGGCATCTACACCTTTCTTCCTCCCTATGTTCCTGTCTCTGTCCAGAAGTCCTGCTGATTCTCTCCTGTCTAGCTATTGACAATTCATCTCTTTATTAAAATAAGCAGATGCCTTAGGCAGGCAAGGTAAAATAGCAACACATCTTCATACAATGTGATAAAATATCCCACAATATGTGATAAAGGCCATGACCAAAAGTAACTTGAGGAGGAAAGGGTTTATTTCAGCTTATACCTCTCTGATCATACTGGATCACTGAGGGTAATCCAGGTGGGCACTAAAGTCAGAAACCTAGAGGTACAAACTGATGCAGAGTCCATGGAAGAGTGCTGCTTACTGGCTTGCTCCTTGTGGCTTGCTCAGCCTGATTTCTTATAGCACCCAGGACCACCAGCTCAGGGGTAGCACAATCTACCTTAAGCTGGACTCTCTACCATTAATTATCAATCAAGAAAGTGTCCCTTAATACAAGGGGAGGTGCTTTGTCTTAACACAACTTGATATGCCATGCTTGGTTGATACCCATGGGAGGCATGGATGAGGGGGCAGAGGGGAGGTAGAGGGAGGGAATGAAAGGAAAGAAGGGGGGGGAATGCAGCTAGAATGTAAAATAAATTAATAAATTAAATTTAAAAAATAATAATTAAATTAAAAAGAAATAAAATTTCCTATAGGCTTAGCCACAGGCCTACTTAGTCAGGACATTTTTTATCTTAATTGAGGTTTCACCTTCTTAAATGACTATCACTTGTGTCAAATTGACATAAAACTAGCCAGTACAAATCTCCAGCACAAGGAAAAATGTGGTGGCAGGCTTATAACCCTAGCACTGGAAAGGCTGAGACCATCAGATTCTAGCCAGTCTAGCCTAATGAGCAGTGAGACCTAAGTCCCAGGGAGACACCTTGTATAACAAAAAGGATCTCCAGCCTTCATGTGTATCCACAAATACACACACACACACACACACACACACACACACACACACACACACACACAAACCAAACCAAACAAAGCCCAAGAAACAGGACAATTGGCATGACTACCTGTCTCTCTATGGAGATCCTGGGACCAGACTGCCTGATTCTTCATGCCAGTTCCATTTTGTAATGGCATTGGGCTTCTGCTTACCCTTCCTGGGCCTCAGTTTCCCTTTCTGCAAAAAGTGAAAGACAACAAGTATCTTTCCTAGGGATTCTGCAGATCTCAAATGAGTCTCAATGAGGAAACTGCATAAGACAACACATGGCATGTAGTAAACATCCCACTTAATGATCTCTATTATTATGACAGGTTATTAATATAGGCTGTGCCTATATAGAGAAACTTTTGCTTAGCTCTGCCTTTATCCCATTTTGAACTCCTAATTAAAAGAATAGCAATTAATTACCATCCAATTAGCTGAGATACAGGTTAAGGCAGAGCTGCTAAATTCTGCAAGGCTTTCTCTTCTATTATCATCTGAAGACAGCCTGGTGAAAATGAGGAGTTATTCCCATTTGGTAAAAAATGAAAGGGCAGCTCAATTTCCCTTTCCTCTGCTTACTGGGTTTCTTTAAAGTTTATCATTAATGGGGGACGGAGTGTGCCAGATAAGCTCCTGTCAAAAAGGTAGCTTTCCACTGGAACAGTGCAATGTGGTGAAGAAATAGACAGGGGTCTTGAAGCTAAAACAACCAAAAACAATCCTAGCCTTGTCTTTTACTGGCTTTGTAAGCCCTGGACCACTTAGTCAAGTTTTATCAAATCTGGTTTGCTATTCAATAAGTATGCACATTTATTTCAGAACAGTGAGAAGATCCCCCCAGGGGACATTAAGTGGCCCCCCTGGAGAGTCAATTATCTTGGCTGAGGAGAAATTTTCCAGGTAAAGTTTAAGGTTGGAGCCAGCCGCCACTCAGCCTATAGTGCAGAGGGCAGACTCCACAGGAAGCTAGGCAAACCAAATATTAAGGTGAAAACTCCCTGCTGTATGTCTGAGTAGCATCTCAATGGGCATGTGGTAGGTGCCCATAGTTCAGTAATTCAGTGCAGAATTTTTAAAATTAATATCAATACTAGTCATTACCCATTTCTGTCTGTTTCCAGGCTCCCATCTCTGTGTAGCCTGAGAATTGTGATAAACCATTCTCCCTAGATTTCTGAAAATGATTCTTCTGTCAAGAATACACACCATTCAAAAAAGGCCATTTGATGTTCCTTATAGCAAAAGTCAAACAGAATGGCAGCCTATTGTTACCTGGAAAAGGCAGGTCCTAGCCAGCTACCTACTTGTCCTGAGGTAGAAAAGCACTTTAGTCCCCACCTCTCTCCACAGGCTGAAACATTCAGTGAGATGCTGCCAGATGCAGGACAGCATGGAGCTCAGTATCTCCAGCCTGGAACTGTACCAATGTAGGCCAATGTTATCAACACATAGGGCTCCCTTCCCCCCTGCTACTCTCCCTTCCCTTCCCCTTCCCTCTTCATTTCCTTTCTCCTCCTCTACTTTCCTGTCCTTTCCTATGCTCCCCTCTCCTTTTCTTCCACCTTTCTCCATCAGGTATGTGATTCTATGCAATATCCTCTTTCTCCAACTACTTTATCATACAAAGTTATCTTCACTGTCAGGAACAACAGCCTCTTCTGGAGAGTGTTTTTGCTCCTATTTATTTATTTATTTATTTATTTATTTATTTATTTATCTGTCCCAGATGATAGATTATTTGTTTAGAAGATTTTCTCCATTTGGATTTGAGTTATCTACCTTTTGTCCCAGGGCACAACATCCCAGTGGTAACCGTGCTGTGGTCCCAAGCAGGGTTCCACACAGAACTGGCCTCTGACCCCCTCTAGACCCTGGGCATATCCTTTTAGTGCTCTTTAGATTTTTGCCTGTCTTTCTAGGATCCTGCCTCTACACTATTGCTGTGGCCATCCGGACTTTGCATCTCTTCCTTGTTGGACTTCTCATGAGAGCGTCTTCTGCTCTCGAGGTTTTCTGCTTAATGCTGACTTCCTTCAGAGTGATGCATGACTCACACATGTTCTGAGACAGTTCTTCTATTTCATCTGTGTTGCTCAGATCCCTGAGTTCTCTGGCTCTTGAATAATTAATTGTTCTAGCATAGGCTGACTCTTTTTGAACCATGAGAAACAATAGAAGTTTAGGTCTGCATTTGCTCACAAACACATTCTCCCCCTTAGTAAGACCCATGCCCTGCTTGGCTATTCCATATTTATTAAACAGTATTAGCAAATATTATATGTTTATTATGTCACAAAGGGCTTTTTCGTGAACTAATGAAGTGCACACTTCAGACACTACTGGTTGTTACCAGAGCAGCCGCAGTAAGAGAATACATGAAGAGTGTGAACTATCTCCACACATCACTAAGAGAGTCAGCATGCTTTATCCTTTAAGTTAGTCCTGTGCCAATATTTTGGAGGGAGAGAGCTTAAATTTCTTACACAAATATAAGAATGAAATATCTAAGAAAATAGAGACTTTTCAAGTTGTTCTAAGTCTATTATGCTTAGAGGTGTTATTGAAGGTAGAGTCATTACGGTGTCCATGCTTTACAGTAAATGTCTTAACCCTTGCAGCTTGTTGGCACTTCCAATATATCTCTTGCAGAAGTGTGTGTGTGTGTGTGTGTGTGTGTGTGTGTGTGTGAGAGAGAGAGAGAGAGAGAGAGAGAGAGAGAGAGAGATATTGGAACATATTTTCACCAAAACCCAGAATATCTTGGTTTGAACTCCTGTCACTTCTCAAGCCTGTGACTTTGGACTGGGCTAATTTAATATTAAGCTGCATTCATTTTCATGAAAAGCAAAGTAAAAGAGCACCACTTAATGGATTACTATGAAGACTGACACATATGGGGTCCTCCATCAATTGCATTAATTTATATTTTTATTATTATACTAAAGTTTTGGCTGGGAGGATAGCTGTGGCCTTGTTCACAACTGGAGTTCTTTTGCAAAACAGGTGGTGATGTAGATTTAGTTTGTTGCTTCAAATGCTGTTTAGATTTGTTGGGGATAATGTGATAAACACAACACCACCCCAGAGAAGAAACAGGTCATTCTCAAGACAGCTTTTCAGTCCTGATAGTTCTCTCCCTCTGCATCCTTGGTGTTGGGAGTGTGTTTGTATGTTCAGATGAAGAAATGGATAAAGTTAATAGGTGCTAAGTGTGCCTATATGAGTTTGATATAGTTCTCAAGAATCTTGTTATAAGCTTCAGAAAATTAACTCTTACTAGATTAATCAGAAAGAGAATTTCCAGGCCTAAAGATTATAAATCTGTCTCTAGGGCCAAATTGAGACTCTGCTAAATGATGGGCTGTTTCTCTCTATTTTTCAGCTTTTCCTGTCTCCCTTGGCTCACTGTTCCATGAATGTCTTCCCCAGCTGGTGTGAAAGATGGCTATTGGACTCACATTTCCCAGTTTGGCAACCTCCCACAGAATACAGCATTTATGACCCATATGTTCTAGCAGAACAGTCCCAGTGAGGGCTCACATCTACCTAGCTTGAGTCACACAGCAAGCCAGCATCACCCACTGTGGTCATGTTAGGGAACTCTATTCACATCAGGGCCATATATCCTCCCTTTGTGACCTAGATATTGATTAAGACATAGGGTGGGTCATGGGAAACTTGCCCCAGTTTACAAAAAAAAAAAAAATAAGTTGAAGAAAAGGATAAAGGCAAATTTGTAGAATGAATGGAGGCAGGTAGGAAAGGGGTTAGAGTGGGCCACAGAACTTGGACTAGATGACTAATAAGGACTTTGGGGGTCAGAGTAATAATGTGTGACCTTAGCTAAAAGGAAGGAGAAAAAACCTAAGGCTGCAATGAAATAAAATGAGGAGAAAGGCAATTAGAGAGCAAACAGTCCTTGAAAAGTGGAATAGTCATGTCATCACAAGCTGTTTAAGAGAAGAAGATACCCAACCATGGAGTCAAGCTTCAGGATTATCAGCTTTATTCAAATCACTGATTGCTCTAAAACCTAACAGGTTCAAAACCAGAGGTGGGAAGGTGGGTCTGAACATTACCAAATAGGAAAGTTATACCAATATGAAGTATAGATAGAGTAGCTAGGAAAGTTGATTGCTATGTAAGTTCTATAATAATGCAAGGTCCTTTATATTAACAAGTCATTATACATGAGGACTAATTTATACACACATAGCCATATACAAAATAAGGCACTTTGAACTTGTTGGACAGGCCATGCAATTTGATTGCTGTCAAGCCAGCCTATTTTATCATGATTATATTGGATGTCTCCTGATAGTACTTCTTCTAAAGACTTTCATGAGTCAGAGGTCTTTAGTTATTTGTAAAGAATTTTCTGTCTCTTTAAGCCTCTCTCTCTCTCTCTCTCTCTCTCTCTCTCTCTCTCTCTCTCTCTCTCCTTCTCCCTCTCTTCTCTCTCCCTGTCATATACCCAAAATCTCTAATCATATGGTGTATATATATATATATTATATATAATATATATATCAGTTTTCTGTTCAATTCATTTGTCCTATGCATAAACATTTACTGAACATCTACATACACCCTAGAATATACTCTCGCAGCCTGACCTGTGTATATTAGTACGGTGTAGAATTCAGAAGGCCATTGATACAGCCTACAGCCTTATGTGGAAAACAGCCATTTAAATTAATAAACCTGGAAGAATACACATATACACTGTGCATGTACACACACACACACACACACACACAGAGAGAGAGAGAGAGAGAGAGAGAGAGAGAGAGAGAGAGAGAGAGAGAGAGAGAGAATGTCAGGCTTCTACATACATGATGTTATGAAAATATAAAAGTTAAAGTTAAAAGCCAGAAACAAGAGATTAGGATGATCTTTAATTGTTCTTTAATTGTACTGGAGAATAGAATGGGCAATCCATTCTGTGAAGTTACATTTCAGCTGTGTTTGTGCTGATGTGAGCAGGTTAAGCCAGTGTAGACGAGAAGAGTGTGTGTTTCTGGCAAGGGGAGAACAAATTGAAAACCCTGAAGTGTAAAAAGGGCCATAGGGCAGGAGCTGAAGTGAGATCATGGCTTTCTTTATTGCCGTGTACTAACTCTTCTGTGCAATACACTCCACCTGGCGCAGAGGGTGTCTTATCCATTGTCATCCCTCATAGCATCCATACGCTGGTTCTGAAGGCACTGTCTCTGCTCCAGACCCACCCTTCTTGGCTATGCTTTGTGATGCCAGGACTAGGATTCAGGATCACCACCCCAACTAACCAGTCACACAAGGACACTCTTCATGTACAAAGCTGTCTTTCTGCTAGGTTTTGTCAGTAGGGGATGCTGGAGGAAGGCGTGAGACATGCAGCTGAAGAAGATTCCTGGCTTGTTTCAAGCTACATCTGCTTTGCTTTGCCTTAGAGCCATTGGCTGTTCTCTCTCCATCATGATCTCAGAGGTTGACTCCTACAGGTACCTTCCCCAGTAGTGTGGCAGGCTTCCTCAGGCATATGGACCCTCCTCCACCAGACACCTCTTCTAAACTGTTTAAGCTTTAGCATTTGCACATTCTTCTGTCCATCTTTACAGACAGTAGCTGTAGCCCCTGGTCATTCTGGTCATCTCTTCAGTGTCACTTTTATCCTTCTAATGTCTGTTTATTTACCTTTTATTGAATTCTCCATGTTAAGATTAATAGTGGAGTATATGCTTTCCTGACTGATATGTGGATGGCTTAATTATCTTTTCTTGCTCATATACACTACCTCTTAAATAGGCATCCCAGGTGGGCCCACCCAACGCCAAAATGCCCTTGAGTAAAGAAAATGTTTGCCAAGAGCAAGAAATGATGATTGTCAAGCTTAAGAACGTTTTGTACAGAAGCATGCGTAGCCTGCCTATTTCTCTACCATTCAATGCATCTTCAAAGGTTAGCAGAATTAGAAAAACATCAATTTGCTCATTATTGACTTCTCAGCTGTGAAACTAAGAGTATCTTTTAGCAGCCTTGATAAATTAAATCTGGCCACCTCTCTCCCAGACTGGGAGGCTCCTGCATCATTGACAGAGAAGACATGGCAGGCCATCTCTCCCAGCCCAGCCGCTGCTGTAATGTGGTACATTGTACTCACAGTCATTAGCAGGTGGAGAATTTGAAGTGTGGGTAGATTACAGAGATGCCTCCTTTAAAAATGCATAAGCACTTTGTGAGTTTGCTAAGTCATGTCTCACTCAGCTGGCCTTGAATTTTTCATGGAGGCATATTTTGTAGGCTTTCCTCTCCTACTTCTTACCAGTAAGAACCGCTGCACTCAGGGCTCTGTGGAAGCTGGGACACCTCAGTCATACCACCTGCTTGTCTGGTCCTTGACTTTGCTGAGATGTAAAATATTCAAAGGTTTGAATGTAGATATTTGGACAGCTGATTTTCCCACTTTCCCTGCATTTAATTTAAAATTCAAAATTCTTCCTATCCTGCATTTAGATAACTCAAGTAAATTTTTATACCAGAGGACTCATCTACTTGTTAACTTTTAAGCACTGCACTGAAAGATTCCTTTCTTCCAGAAATATTCCTGGTAATATGGTATCTGCTAGATACTTTTTATGCTTATCATTATTCTCCATTCCAATGGCAAGTCAGGCATTACCAGATACTCAGTTAATACTTTCCTACTGCGTCTCTGCTACAGGGTCCTTCCTAATGAGGCACTTGAGCCATCAGTAAATATTGACTATACAGTGCATTTGTAGCCGAATCATCATTATATCAGTCAAATTTCTCATTGAAATGTTTATGCCGACTGAGGCCTGGCTTGTAGTAAGGCCAATATATTTGAACGAATGGAGTACATATTTTGTTCTATAGACTGAGGCATACTTTACTTCAATGATTTCATTTAATTTTCTTCAAACATCTGTAAACAAAAAACTATTAGTTTAATTATTTTTCAAATGACTCTCAGAGATCTCAAGTAACTGTTCCAAAGACCCACACTTGTCAAATTGTTGTAACTAATGCTGGAGCCTGAGATCTTTTCTGCCAAGTTTTCAACTTGAAACATCTGAAAGTATGTTTTTAGCACATGTGTTCATTCATCAAACATTTATCAAAAATCTATTATGTGCCAGATACCAAAATGGTTGCAGAAGCCATCAAATTCAGAAATGGCTTATAAAAAACAAAGTGGTATTATCAAATTTTAGGTTTTAGCAATTCATAAACCTCTGAAAGTCACTGGATTTTCTTCTCTTTTTAATACCATTAAGTTAGACTTTTCTTTGAAAGAAATAATTTTCTACTTATATATGGCCAATCAGTTACAACCTGTTTTCTAGCTAAATGGAAAGACTCCAAGCAGTGTTGAAACGTCCCAGATTAGGAGTGAAAGTATTTAAATCTGCAGCTCTGGGGTATTTGTGATGCTGCTTTTCTCCACAGTTGGAAAGGTCCTAGAATACCGTACATAGCAGAACTGGCCTTGCTTAGGTCTTTCATGACTTCTTAAGGTTTGTGAGCATGCCTCTGAGAGACTGCAAAGTCAAAGTGCCCTGTGTTTCCAGCCTTCTTCCTTCCTAGTTTCATACCTCTGCTTCAGTTACATTCTTGGGAAGAAGGTAGTTGGACACAGTGCTTCCAGGGAGGAGATGGTGAACATCTCTGTTCAACATGACTATTTTCAAATTTCATATTGTCTCTGTTTGGACTATATTAATCCCATCTTCTTTCTTGATTTCAAAAGAATATAAAAACCTCAGAAGCCATTTTATAAATTACCTTGCCCAAATCGTAAAATATCCAAATGTTCTTGTGACATATTGAAATGCGCAGTAGTGACAAGCTCCACCAAAAGTAAGTTGTTCAGTTTCCTTGTAAGAGTGACAGTGCCCAGGATGAATGAAAGGTAATAGTTATATTTGCCTGGAAGCTGGAATATCCCAGATGACACTTAGATGCAGGATCTTCCCAGCATCTTTAGGAGACAAGCTGCAGTGCCAGGCCCCTTGATTGCTAATGCAGTGCAAGGCTGCACATGGGTGCACAGGGGTCAATCACATATGGGTTTGGGTGCTGCTTTAAAGGCTCTTATTTAAAGGCTCTTAAGAAGATTCAAACTTCCTTTGGAGCCTTGGTGACTGAAGGGACTTTCTTGTGGAAGAGAACTCCCAGGCAGGAACATACATTTCTGTTGACTCAGAGGGCTTATGGCCAAAATGTTTTGTCACCTTGTTTTAAGGTAATAGACAAGTATGTTCCAGATAGTAAGTATGTATGTTTGTATGTATGTATGTATGTATGTATGTATGTATGTATGCATGTGTGTGTGTATGTGTGTGTGTGTGTGTGTGTGTGTGTGTGTGTGTATCCTCCCTGCCTCTTTCCTACAATTCCCTTCCTTATTCTAGTCCTTCTTCCCTTTTTTTTCCTCAATGCTAAATCTAATTTCTAAACATTCTCCAGTGGACCAAGTTACATAAACTCCTGTCTGAAGTGATTACTTTTATTTAGTCCAATTCATTGGACCTACCCCACTTTGAGTTGTATCAGTAAAGAATGATCCCGTTGTCAGGCAGCTGAGGCAGATTCTGACCAGAGGTGAGAAATATTTCCCTCAATATCCCCTGGCAGACTGAAAGCGTTTTTCATTGTTGATATTTCCAAGCACCAGCTGGTACATGTGGAGCAGTTTCTCTGTTGTGCAGAAGATATTTAGTTGTAATAACTGAGAATAGCTGTGGAGTTACTGCTATTATGATTCCTTTTGGTTAATTGGATTGTGGCGTTTAATTTAATAGCTGTATAAATGCAATGATTACTCAGTCATATGTTAGAAAGTGAGTCTATGAGTGTGTAAAAATTAGTTGTTTGGGGGCTGTGATTTAGAGAAAAGTATTTTTACTTCTGAAAAAATATGAATAGTTGTCAAGTGTGAGAATCATTTAACATGTGAAATAGAGACATTCCATAGGATGTCAAGGGGTGACTTTTTAAAATAGGTTCATTTCTTTGATCATATTAGAAATGGCAATGAACTATATTTTTCATAATGATACCTATAAAATCAAACTGCATTTTAAAAACTCAGAATATATTTTATTATTTTTCTGTTATATTATTATCATAAAGATATTAGTCTTCCTTCATATTTTTATGGCGTTAGTGAAGTGGGTGAATTGAAATGCCCAGCTGCACCAGGCTTTCTCTTTTGTCCACCAGCCAGTTCCCAAATCATAACACAGCAACTTATTTGTTATGAATGCTCAGACTAGCTTAGGCTCATTTCTGGTTAGCTCTTTTAACTTAACGTGTTTCTCTTTATCTACCTTTTTCTCCTGGGATTTCTACTTTTCTTTCCTTCTATGTATCTTACTTTCACTGCTTCTCCTGACTGCTGGCTGGGGGGCTGCCTGGCTTCTTGGCTTCAGCGTGTCTCTCTCTTTTTCCCTCATTCTCTTCCCCTTCTTTCTCTTCTCTCTTTTTCTTCCCCCATTTATTCACTCTGCCTGCCAGCCCCCACCTATTCCTCTCTCTACCTAGCAATTGGCCATTCAGTTCTTTATTGGACCAATCAGGTGCCTTAGGCAGACATGGTGAAATAAATGCAACACATTTTTTTTGCATGATTAAACACTCATCTTTACATCATTGAACAAATGCAGCATAAATAAATGTCACATACCTTTACATAATTAAAGTAATCTTCAGCAGCATAAATAATTTTTAACACATCTTTTCTAGTTAAAGTAATATTGCACAACACCCAACCTGTAATATATGATCAGTACATAGAATGATTCCACAAGGTTTGGGGCTATTCAGAGATTGGAAGGATAGAGGCCAAAATTTATGTCTGAAAAAGTTCTTTTGGCCATGATTGTGAATTTTTCAAAGTTCATGGAGCCACCGACTGTGTACCTGAAAAATTGTTCTGTCTCCAAACTGCTGGACTCATTTTCAAGAGTCAACACTTAGGGGATGGGGACAGAAACTCTCACATTGGTTTAAATTAAAAAGGGATGTTTTTGGATCACATAACTGACAAGCCCACTGACAAGACTAGCTACAGGCATGGCTAGATCCAGCTACTTTAAAGTTATTATTAAGATGCTCTGTATTATTAAGTTTCTTTGTTATACCTTGGGTGATTCATTAGACTTGCAACAATGAGCACATCATCATGTCTACATTGGGAAGATGATGGTCTAATAGCTTCTGGGACACACGTAAGGTAGTTATGTGCAATAGTTAAGGTGCTTAAAAAGTACAGCCATACCTGTGGGGAGACAGACATTTTTAGGAGAGATGCATAGGGACTTCAGAGAAATTCACACTTGAACAGTATTTTGAGAAGCAAGAATTTTACAGACAGGCAATTTGTTTTAGGAAGCAGTTAACTGACTTGGTTATAATACTTGGGACATCTGTATTCAAATCCCAGCTCTTCTACTAACTATTCAAACCATGGCGTATCTGTTAAGCTCTCTGGGTCTTGGTGTTTCCATGTGTGCAAATGCCAAGTGGAGCTTTTGTGCTCATAGGATGATGGAGAGCCAAGTAGATGATGGGGCTGGCCAGAGCCCTCTTCACTAACCACTACCATTTCCCCTTGGATAGCCTCTTCCTGAATCCTGACTGTTACAGGTGTGGCTTTAGCTGAGGGTTTAATGTTACCCATGGTAAAATTGGCAAGCACTTTCTGAGATTACTGTCAACCATTCCATTCCGCTTGTTTCAGCTAAATCATCTCTAAGACTCTAGGTAGCAAGAAAATACTTATCTTGGTGTTAGTGCTGGTAGAACTGAAGTCCTAGAAATTTGGGTCTGTCAAGTGCCAGGTTTGATAAACACCTGGGTATTTCTGACGGGGCTCTTCAGTGCAGTGCCAGTGTGCTTAAGCATGATACCATAGTCTACTAGATGCACAGTCTTCTATTAGTGATGGACGTCCATTCAATGACTTAGCTTCTGGATGTTGCTGTGGTGAATAACCCTTATTCTTTTGAGTACTAATGTGTTCTGCCTCTGCATCACCCTGAGTTGCTGGCACTCATTTTTGGGGTCTGTGTTTGCCTTTCAGGTGAGCCTTCCAGATGGTCCTCTTCTCATTGCGACTGCTGCTGCAAAAATGGCAAAGGAGACAAAGGGGAGAGCGGGACCTCCTGCAATGACCTCTCCACTTCCAGCTGTGACAGCCAGTCAGAGGCCAGCTCTCCCCAGGAGACGGTGATCTGTGGTCCTGTAACGCGCCAGAGCAACATCCAGACTCTGGACCGGCCCATTAAGAAGGGCCCCGTGCAGCTGATCCAACAGTCAGAGATGAGGCGGAAAAGTGACCTGCTCAGGACTCTGACGTCAGGCTCCAGGGAGTCGAACATAAGCAGCAAAAAGAAAGCTGCGAAAGAAAAGCTCTCCATCGAAGAAGAGCTGGAGAAGTGCATCCAGGATTTCCTGAAGATAAAAATTCCAGATCGCTTCCCCGAGAGAAAACATCCTTGGCAGTCTGAACTTTTACGGAAGTATCATCTATAGGGGAGGGCTGGGGATAGTCACCATTTTGAAATAAACCTCCCCAAAGGAAGACATATGTTAAAGGAAAAATGACAACTAATGAATGATCCACATTTGTTAGAACACAATAGTCCATTGATGTGCTACTGCCTACTTTAACTAGCTCACCTTAACGTGTAAATCCACAGGGTAGATTTCTTTTCAGATGTGGAACCAGAAGTGCGCTCCTGTGTTGTCCTTTGTCTTTTATTAACTTGGTCCCATGTGCTGAGAGTCTTACATACAATGAAAGCTGGCTACATGTGAGTAGCTCACAGACTTTGGGAGTCATCTATCCCAAACCATTTTTTTTTTCTCCCTCTCATTTTCTGCCTCCTTCCTTTGGTCAAGGATGGGGAAAGAGATATGATCCAGTGGCATAAGTCAAGGTTTTTCATTTTTTCTTTCCTTTTGTTCATGGGGTGAGGGGAGAATGGCAGATTTGTATGATTTTTCACTTAGATCTCTATGTGCCAGTTTCTATTGACTCTGTATGCATGAGCACATGTGCAACACAAGCACAATATATGTCTGTACATATGCACAATGGATGCACATGACCCAGGGGCTGGACAGCCAAGGACTGACACCCTGCTGCCAGCTGCCCCCACAAGAGCACTTCAGACAAAGGAACCTCTGCCTCTTTATTAAAGCCCTCCTGGGCAGGTTTTCCAGCCTCCCTTGGCAACACCTTCTAATGTTGAATAGGCTCGAATCATCAACAAATTCTCTTTCTTATTTTGAAATGAATACCCCCAGGCTCCTTTGCACTGCTGTGCTCTTTCCCTACACTAGGAGACAGTGAGATGAGCTAGTGGAACACTGTTTGTGTTTTAAGAAACTCGCAAATATTCTCATCCATAAACACAGCTTTGAGATGCCCTGCACTCAGCCTTCTCCATTCTTATTTGATGATCACCATTCTCTACCTGAATCAGAGTTCTAATTTGCCCACATTTTCCTGATGAGGCCTTTTGTACAATTCAGGCAAGTTCTTTGCATCCTTATGAGTCGTGAAGCTATGAATAACACACAATAATTAAAGATGCATCCAGCCTTCAGTTTGCTTGCTTTAAAGGATTTGTACCCCACATGCTTCCTAATTTCTCATACGAACTTTAAACTACACCTGTACATTGTTGCTTGCTTATAGCCAGGCTTGGTTGCCTTTGGGATTCTGGGGTTTGGCTGTGGCCATACTATGGTTTAGTTGTACCATTTCTAAAATGTCTGTAATGACCCAAGTGGGTGGGGCTGGAACACAAAAGTTATGAATTTGACTTTTAAAGCTTTTTTAAAAAATATATTCCTGACCTGTACAGATATAGTCCAAAAGAAATTGTTAACAATGTCTATCCACATGACTCTTGTCTTCTATTAATCTCTCAATAGTTCTTTTGTTCACTTGTGCTAAATGAATGTCCAAAGACAACTTTAAATTTTCAGCATTCCTCATACATATCAGTGGTAACTGGAAAAAAAAATGATTTGTCACTATAATGTGCCAAGCATTCCTAATTTTTTGGTGTGTGTGTGTGTGTGTGTGTGTGTGTGTGTGTGTGTATACATGTGTGCTCACATATGTGTAATTAGCACAGGTAATAAAGACAACCAGACAATTTCTATGGGAGGAAAATCTAATGATCAGTTTCTTCTTTCTGAAAACCTTCATTTAGGTACATTAATTTTAGAATCTCCTCATTGATTTATTGGTACCCATTAGCGTATAGTTGTCTTTCTATATTTTTTGTAATTCTTTACTACACAGGTGGATAATAGGATAAGGCAATGCTTTCTTGTCCTGATGCTTCAGAGAGTTTAAAATTTTATTTAAGTGAAAAAGAAAGTTTGCTTGGGGTGCTGAGTTGCCAGGAAAATTATCATTTATAAAAGTATTCTTTTGTGTATTAATATTTTAGCAGATAGATGATGGATAGCTTTGTGTAAAGCCTACTAATGTACCTTCATTCTATGTTTCTTGATGGTACTTCAAAGATACCATCATAGTAACTATATAAGATACTGAGAAGCATCATGGATCTTAATAGATCAGAAGACAGTGGATGTAAATGACTGACCAGATGATTATTGACTCACTGAAATGCCTTTCAGAGAATCTGAGATTTCAATAAATTGGCCAAAGTTCCAAGTTTCCTTAAATTTCAGCCCTAATCATAATTGTATCAAGACAGTGAAGCACTCAAGAACTGGGCTGACCATCAACCCATAGTTACTACTTCACTTTTCAAATAGGAAATGAAATGCTATACCCAAAGTATCATAGCAATGTTCTTCAGGCTCTGTTGTTAAGGCATTTCTTTTTTCTTCACAGATACTCTTTGTACCTACAGTGAACAAGCTTAGTAGTATAAATCTGTTGAAAAACAACAACATATCACTTTCAGTTTGGGCTACTTGTAAAATAGCATCTTACCCATGGTAAATGTTTAAAAAGAAAAGACCAAAAGCATGGCATTCACTTGTAAGGGTGTTGACATGTTCAGGAATAGAGCCTGGGTTAGTAGAAGGCTTTGAGGAGGCGCCAAGAACATAAAGTCTTATGTTCCCTTTGGCATGGAGTTATCTAGCATGCTCCTTATAGTCTTCAACACACTGGGAATAACCTTTGGCTAATGAACCATGAGATTAAACATTCTGATATCCCTGGCTTCTGAGCCCTAAGTTCAGTTATGGACAGAACAATATTATATACAGTTCAGTTCTTGAATGTGGATTTTGGCAGGAGCTATACATTGTTGTTATCAAGAAATGAATAGTATTGGATGGTCAAATGAATGAGACCTGACATGTGTATAGACTGAGTTTGGGCTGCTTCTCTGAAATCATGTAAGGCTAAATTCTATGAACTTGGGGAGGTTATTCCTTAAATGGATATGTAGTTTCCTGAAGTCAGGGACCCACTATTGAGTAGGGAACACTATGCAAACAGCAGAGGGAAAAGGAAAACACGTTAACATAATTTATAGTTACCTCTTCCACTGCTCAGAAAAAAAAAATGCACTGATGTAGTCATGAGCAACCCTGTGAAGTGACTTCCAAAATACACTGTGATGTATTCCAGTGCACATCAGCATAGCTGTCCTACTGGACATGCATGCATGCTGCGTTTTTAAAAGGGAGGAAGAGTGCAATGACAAACATATCTCCACAGTGGAATACCTATTCCAGCTGACTCATTTTGGAGCAACATTTGACTAAACGAGGGATCACATGGAACCTCCCATGTATCACTTGGCCTTGTTTGATTCAGAAGCATCCTTTCTCACAGATGGCAGGTGTCTGTTCATTATTTATTCTCTTCGCTACCCCTGACTTTGATTCTGGATGATGTTTGCTTTTCCAGACTCTCCATTACTCCAGTTTGATAAGCAGAACATGCTCCAAGGAGGGAAGGAAATGGCAGATACAATATTAAAAAAAATTACTCCAGTACAGTTCCTACAATGAAAGTCAAAATTTGATTCTCAAACTTTTCTTTGCTATCACTTCAATCTTCCAATTTGGTGTAGAGTAGAGTAGACCAACACAGAAGAGATGAGAGTTGGCATTCTCTACCATTGGATACATAGTCATGGAATTTGAGTAATGGTGGCCTTATGTTTGATCTTTGCTAGAATTAATAAGACATTTTCTGTGAACTTATAGGATGAATTTTTGTCATCTCTACTTGACATAACAATTTTCTAAGGAAAAATGAAGGGAATTATTTTCCCCCTGGTGACTCTGTGGCAGATAAATGTTTTTGCCAATTTGCATGCTGAGTTATAGGTTTTAGCATGGGCCATTTCTCTTTTTAATGTCTTGGTATTGTTGGCATCTTGCAATCTTGATGGCCTACTGGTTCCAATTTATTTATTTTCTCTTATAGTGTCAAAAGAACACACTAGAGAAAGAATCAGAGTGAGCAGTGTGTATTTGGACCTACAATGGAGTTAGATGTCATTGGTAAGGGACTGTACAATGATAGATACCTGCAAAGAAATTAGAGGAAATGGAAAATGCTAGAATGAGTTTGATTTATATTGCCTTCATCACTTTGGTTCTAGATGAAATGGTTATTGCTCCCCATCCCCGTGGAAAGAAGAGTCTTCAGCTTTAATAACTACAGCCTTGTGATGCAGCCACAGAATTTGCTTTGAAATGTCTGTTCTTCTTATTTTGCTATGGACACTGGAAAGGGGATTTTCCCCCAGTGACCACTGCCGCAAACACTTTTGTAGTTTGGTATTCATCACACATTAAATCCATTTATGGCACTTTCTGAAAAGGAGATCCCCTTATGTAGATTTCAGAGTCAGATTCATAAAGCTTGAAGCAGGGCCAGGGAATCTGCATTCTGAACTAGTATCTTTAATCATTTTGATGATGAAAGGACCACACCTTAAGAAATGCTGTTGAAGAACGAAGGAGAAGTCAACATATAATTCAAAGCAAGTGCCTTTCATTGTCTATGAAAAGTCCATTAAATCATGCTTTGGGACTAGGCCACAGTATGTCTCCAAAATCCCTTTATCACTTTATCTGCCATTCAACCAAAGTCTTCTTCCCAGAAGGTCTATGTTTGTGCCTTTTCCTTGAGTCAGAAAGCCTATATCACTACAGCTTTATCTTTTGGCAGATGGGCCTCCGCTCCTCAGTCAGAAAGCCTGTATCAGTATAGCTTTATCCCAGGTGGATGGGGAATATCTCTGCAAGAAGTGTCTTTGAATAATACCCAACAGGCAATGAAAGTAATGATGCTTTTTGTGCCAGCTGTTCATTTTATTACTCAGTTTGGGTCAAAGGAGCCAGAGAGTAATCCATAATTTAATGACTGTGCTGCACCAAAAATGGTTCCATTGATGAAATACACAGATAACACCAAAGCAATGTGGAATAATCAGTGAATTCAGCTGTTAATCAATTCAACCCTGAACCATTGAATTGCTTGCTCTGTCCAGTTTGACTTAAGCAGGATATGAGGCTCATGGATGATGGAGATCTTGAACCATAACATTAACCAAAAATGTAAATGAAAAGCCTAGGTATAAGAATAAACATACAGGAATGGACAGAAAGAATTAAAAATGGTGATAACCCAGCTGTAAGGGCACAAAGGAAGTGTAGTGCTAGAATTTTCCTAGTCATTCTACCAGAAGAGATTGCCACACCATAATCTCTCTCTCCTCCCGCTCCTGTTGTCTGTCTGTCTGTCTATGTCTGTCTGTCTTTCTCTCATACACACATACACTACAGAGGCTGGAAGGTTACAATGACTCACCCAGTTGACCCTACCATATAACAGAAGAATAACTGAATAAATGACAAATGTCCATATGGTAGGAGAAGTAGAATAATTAACTTGTCATGAGTATTATTGAACATATAAATAAATACAAAAGGAAGTGAGGAACAGCTAATGAAATAGATGACCTTGAGCAGCTAACTAAGATAACTTGTAAGCACACACACACACACACACACACACACACACACACACACACACAAATAGTTCAATTTGTTTCAGTCTGTTGCTTTCCCAGCTCTGCACCCAAATGGGAAGATGCTTTTATTGGCCTAACTTCCTAACCTTTTTAAAAAACAAATTCTTCTTGTTTGTGAACAAATTGCATTGTTAATTGGGTAATGAATTTTAAGCTCTAGAATGTCAGCCATCCTTTATTTAGGGAAACTATTTTTAAAAAGATAAAGAACAAAATGTTCCCTAACCCAGCAATTATCATATGGTTTGTCCTGGAGGAGGGTAGGGGTAATTTTCCTGTTAATCAGCCTTGTAAAAGCACTTAGAGGCCAACTAAGGATTTAGTGAGTCTGAACTTCTGTGATCTGCTCTGTCTTGTTTAAGTTATTCTTAGAACAAACCTTTAGCTATTCCCTGAATTTACACAATAAAAACCAGAAAAGGTTTAGGTTCCCTTTTTTTTTTTTCTTGCTGATATTGGCTCTATCCATCACTGAAGGAAGCAGAACCAGAAAGCCAATGCATTACAAAGTAGTGAAGAGTTACTGTAAAGTTGCATCTGTGTGTCCACAGTGTGGATATGAACACAGGTGTATGCCTTGGTTTACATTCATGGTAGGCCAGTGGTTATTGGCCATGCAAGTACATAGGAAAAGTCCTTGGTTAAAAAATTTAATGTATTTTTAAATTCTGAACAATAGGTTATCATTTAGAATATCAACTAATTAATATTGGTCCCCTGGTATTATTAAAACATTACACATGTCTGAGGTGTGGGGTGATCAAACTCCCTGTCATGATGTGTAAAGTCAAGAATGAAATCTTACATAAAAATAAACAAACAAGTAGGAAAGAAATAGAAGGTAGTGTCAAGAATTAAACCAGGGTCTAGGGCAGGGAGGCAAGAGCTCCAGCCCTTGGCTACAACGGAAGCCCAGAAGAATGCATTTTGGGGAAGTTAAACTAGCATTCATGTTGGTCATTAACCATTTTTCTTCATTGTGACCAGGGGTCAGTAGTTCATCTTTTTGTGTGTAGACAAATAATTTTAGAAATTCTTTTGATTTGCATAGGCTATGTACATTTATGGCAGTTACTGCCAACTAAGGATGTTTTTGTGGCCCAGTAGTCTTTGGCAATACCTGCAGACATTTTTGACTGGCAGGTGCTGCTGAAATCCAGAGAGTAGGGATGAGAGACTGCCAAGACTCCTCCAGTGCTCAAGAAAGACCCTCATGGCAAAGAATTGTCCATTCAAAAATCTTAATACTGCCTAAGTTGAGAAACTTAACTAAGGAATGCTTTACATTTCTTTTTCTTTCCTTTCGTTTTCCTCAATATAATACCTCTCTTGATCATTTGGGATTTCTATATAGTGCACCCTGATCACATTGACCTCCCATTCCTCACAGTTCCACCCTTCCACCCTTGCACCTCCCCCCCCCCCACACACACACAAAGAAAGAAATACACTAACTCCTACTTGTGTTGCCCACTCATTGGAGCATGGTCAAACTCCCAGTGGCTAGCCCCTCAAGATAAATGAATCCTTCCCCTCCCCCTGCTAGAAGCCATGGCTTCCCTTTTGCACTGTGTTTAGAAAAATCTTCCTGGTTGAGGTACAAGCTAGGCCAGAACAACAATCACCAACTAAAGAGTATATGGGATTGATGATGTCTGATGCAACCGTCACTTTATATAGATGTGAGAGCTGAGGTTTAGAAGAAGGAATATGCCATCATTTTGTAGGGCCATGAAATGGAAGTGGCAGTCTGTGGCTTAGGCAGCCAGGGGATTTCTAGGTGAGTTTTTTTGCTTTTCTCACCCAATTACACTTTGTTGATATTGTCAGTCAGGTTAACAAATAAGTGTGTTAGTTCTGAAGCACTTTGGAGTCTTTGGGGTTTTGCATGACTCCACTGGAATGCTTTTTGAGCTGATCAACAGTAGACTAATAAGGTCTCAGATACAAAATCAGGAGGAGTAGAAAGTTCTCATAGTGGACCAAAGATTCCATCATTTTAACTGTTCATTGTAGACCTTATTTCTTTGGATTGAGGCACTTAGATCTTGGAAAAAATATGTTTCCTTGTTTCATAGACTTGCACAGGTCTGGTTCTCACTCCCTGTTGTCATAGACATGACAAACCTCAGAAGCCCTGGGTGCTGAGCCTCATCTAGTAGGCACATGCCAACTCTGAGGAAACTTTTGTGGCCTTAAATAATTGGTATCTATTTTAAATTAATCAGACCAGCATTAAAGTGATAGAATAAAGATTATCTTATCCCCATTTTACAAAAGGGAAACTAAAGACCGGAGAGTTTAAATCAATCAATCATATATTTGTTTGTGTACGTACCCATCAAATATTGGTAGAATGCATGCTGTGTAAACACCACTGCAGCAAACAATACAACTACTCAGAAATCTGATTTTGGATAAAGAACTTGAATTCATATTACCTCTGTATGTCTACTATATTTATCCTATATGTATATATTATATCAACATATTAGAATTATCAGTTAAAAACCAAGTCTTAAGGAATGTGTATTAACGATTTGTCATTTCAGGCCAGAAATTCTACTTGGTATTTAACATACTTTATTTCACTAAATCATTTACTAATCTAACAATGTATCCTCCCGCACCGGCCCTGACCCCCGTCACTGCTGCTTGCCTTACAGATAAGCTAAATGACATTCAGAGAGAGAGAATGGGACATATAGGCCCATAAAAACAGTGGCAGAAACACATTTTTACTTGGGTTTATTATTGTACTCCAATGGCTGTGGACTTAACCACCCCACCAAATAACCACTTCCCTTTTTATTATGAACTTTTGTCTATTTCTCTTTTTCTTTTACTATAAGTGAAGGGTAGCCAGTATGATCTCTGTCCAGCCCCCTTTCTAAAATAAATGAGTTATTTAAAACCATGACTACTATCAGACATGAATTTCCAGAGGAGATAAGGAAAAGGCAAATTTGGAAGGCTGTTCTCTGTTCTCTCTGCCATGGGCTTTATTTTGCACTCCAAACCCTTTGGGGGACAGTCAAAGCACACAACTAATAATCTCTGTCCAGTCCTAAGGAATACTCACCCTAAGCTGTTCTCTGTACTAGGAGGGCTGTACTTGAGACTGCTTCCCATGCTGTGTACAGGGCACCAGGGCAAAACTCAAAAGACATACACCAGGTAGGAGGCTGTGCACATGTGTTATACAGACATGTGTCTATGTACACTTTTGCTTTCTCATTTTGACTTTCTTTTTGCAAATATTAGTGGCTATTTTTTATTCAAGTCAGATCAAAAGTACAAATGAATTGGCTTCCCACAGAATCTCATGATTACTCTTCTAAGCTGGGGTGGAGGACAAAGCAAAAATTGTCAATGAAATACAAGAGTATGTGTGTGCAAGGAGCATGGGTATCTGGTGTTTTGTGTGTTGGTATATAAATTACATGTATATATGTATATATGTGTGTACATCTATCTAGATGTATATATATAAATAGCTATATATCTATACATATTTATACACATAAACACATAACTTGAAACTTTGAAATTTTGAGTTTAGGAAACTAATTATTACAGTTTATATTGGTTTCCTAGATAGTCTATTGTAGTTCTGGTTTCCAGAATTCTCTTCTACTATGAATGTATATATTTATTAATGATACAGAGAATATGATACAAATATCTAGATTTAACTTCTACAGATAAAACTGTATTTAAAGAAATGCCAAACCATGGGTTTGAATTTCAAACTATATGTTTCAAAATGTTCACAACAAAAACAAAACAAAGCAAAAGGAAAGAAACAAATTGCCACCAAATGAAAAGTGGTGATTTTTAAGAAGAAAAGAAAAGAAAAAAAAAACGACAGCAGAAACCCACTGACTATTGCCCAGTGCTCTCTCACTCACCTGTTGATTAAATTGCTCTCTCTTGTAGTCCATGGGGTCTATGCGGCCTGCATGATCATGAGTGACACTGGTTATCAGTCTAACTATGTTGAAGTTACAGCAATTGGTTTAAAATATGCATCTTGTAAATAGGTGCCAAGTCTCCAGGGCACATTGAGCACTCTCTCTCTAGTCTCCTGCCAATCACCTTTTCAGCCTGTTTACACAAGTATCAAAAAGTTGTTCAGAAAAGGAGGATCAGAGTCAAATGAAAGAAAGTGTGTCTTACTTGTTAGGATATCCTACAGACAGAAGAGCCAACTGTCTAAATTTGGGGCAAAAAGGTAGGCTCTATTCTCAGAGTCAAGTGCTCTGGAGGTTGTGGGAGAATGCAAGAAGTGTTTGAAGTTAACCTATGCGGGGCTTCTTGGGATCAGTTTGTAAGCACATAAGCCTGACCCTTCAATGAAAGTCTGTTTCCCAAGCCAGGGCTCAGCTGATAGAGCAAGATTCTTTCTTCCTGGGCACCTATGTGGAGTGCCACAGAACCAGACAACCCGGCACCCCATTGGGCAAATTATCTCCCTAAGCCCTCTGTGTTGTCTTGCAGGCTTGAGGAAGAAATGCCTTTTCTTCATGCTTTTTAATGAAATGTTCTAATGACGTTTGAGAACTCTTGCAGTAATTTTCTTTGTTCCCAACATTTTGGAACGGATGGGAAGTTTTACATCATCCTGTCCTTGAGTTCCCTTGCAATTTTTCCCATTTATTTATTTTTATTTTTTATATTAAAGGAAACTGAATCAGGAAAATTTTCTTAACATGTTCTGCCTAGTTTAGAGAATGGCAATGTAGTTATGGAAAGCATGCAAGGTGGGGAGGTGGGGGTACCAATGGTGCTCGTTACTGTCTCTCTGTATAAGAAACTGGATTCATGATTTATTGAAATGGTATCCTATCTAAAACATTCGGAGAAACTACCTTACAAGAGCTTCCCTTCAGACGTTTCCCTGAAATTTGTTAATGGGATCAGCTTCCAGTGACACTCTTCAGGCTGACACTAGCATTCAGCTAAGTCTGTAATGAACGACTCTGAGATAGTGGAAGGAAGCTAAAAAAAGTTAAGCTCTCATTCTCCACATCTTTCACAACAAGCAGAGCAGTAGATAGAACCCAATAAACAGAACAATTTCTTTAAATTACATGTACATGTTTAAATAATATTCGTATCACCTTTGACCCTTCTCATCTTTGAGGCTGTGCTGAATAAGCTACCTGAGATCTCCAGATACATACAGCAGGGATTGTCACATTTCTCTTTTCATCTGTCTTTGATGCTTTGAATGTGATGTTACCCCACATGGAGGCATCTGGATTTTGCTGGAGCTAACACTGAATGGTGATTGACAGGGGCTTTGCTCATGTTCCTTTTTTGCTGACCTCATTCCGCACTTGATGATGGGTCAGCTTGTTGCACATTAATACATACCAAGGGACACCCATTGAAATTACCTCTTTGCTTTTCCAAGGCAGTTTGCTTGTACATAAGTGTAACGTCAACTTGTTTACTGGTTCTTTTGTGTATAATTGTGATAGCGGGTTTAGCTCAAGCCCTAAGAGAATCTGTTTACTGAATGGTGTTAAAATGAATGTGCTTATTACAGTATAAACATCATTAATTATGGACTCACATGAATGCATGTCTATATGTCATCAATTTCCATCAGCTCAGATGTTCAGCTGTCTGCAGTCTGTGAATAGCAAAAGTACATAAGCTGCTGTGACTGATAACTTAGTAACCGTTTTACCTTGCTTTGTAGCACTGTAGATCTTAGCTTGCTGTATTTCTTTCTTGTATATTTGATTTGTGAGAGAAACATGGTTTAAAAAAAGAATACTACCAATGTCCCAGTAGAACTGCACAGCATTTTGGCAATCATTGGTCAACTCAAAAGGCAAGTACCTACAGATGGAACAAAAGCCTGAGCAACACATGGGTATATTCATACATATGTCTATTATGTAAGGTCTGCAGTGCTAATGACTACCATCCATCCTCA
Source organism: Onychomys torridus (assembly GCF_903995425.1). Lineage (NCBI taxonomy): Eukaryota > Metazoa > Chordata > Mammalia > Rodentia > Cricetidae > Onychomys > Onychomys torridus. The sequence continues at coordinate 29,966,221 of NC_050455.1, forward strand.
CTGCCAATGGGAACAAACTACCTTCTTTGGAATCACTGATGGATATGGAAAAAATCATTTTCTATCAACTGCTTTCATACTTTGTTTTGTTCTTATAGTATGGTAGATGATACCAGTGCAGTATCAGTCTTGTAAAATTGTGTGACAAAAACTGCAAAAGTAATTCTGTGGATATATTTTAAAAGGCAGAACTATATTTCAGATTCTTGTGTGAATATAATTACAAAACTAGGTAACTATTTTTACGTGTTTCCATAATGACTCCATTTCATAAACATTGTAATTTAGCACCAATCATAATAAATCATTTGGTAACATTTAGTTGTTATATATAAATATATATATTTCAAGTACATGTAAGAGATCAATGAGTCAACATTATTTCATGCTAACTCAACATTTTACATGAAAGAGAATTATTGTTAGAGTTAGTTTATTTCTAGTTTGGTATGGCAGGTGGTCAAACAGGAGTATAGGAAAGAGGAGATTTGATAAATTGGTTATTTATATAGAGATTTAATATATTTAATATTAAATTGCTATCAGGACAATGAGTAGAAGCCCTGCCTCTGTCTCTTATTGATTAGATGGTCTTGCAATAATTATTATTATTTATGAAATATCATCAGACCCTGGTTTCTTCTTTTGTAAATGTAAAACAACAGACCATAAGATTCTTGTGATAATTAAATCAGATAATCCAAAGAGATAATTTATCAAGGTGTCTAACTCATCAAATAGATACAATAATAATTCATACAGCTTCATTCCTACCACTCCGAAAATGCCAATTTTAAAGTGGGGTTTGGCTTCAGCACTCTAAATGTCTGAATGTATTTATTTATCTCCTGTTAGTAATTTATGAAATTGCCTATAAATATTCATTATGATTTTCAATCAAAGGGGGAAAGTATTGAAGAAAAGTATTTCCTCAGATACAAATTTTGAAAATCACTTGATTTTTTGCTATGGTGCCATGTGTCCAGCAGAGCACTTTTCCCTATAACACACACTCAAAAATGGAAAGGATTGGACGGTGTACAGTTTGAGAAATATAGTATCTTTCATGCATCCCACTTTGTAATTTCAAAGTCTTCTTCATAATATTTAATGTGACCTCTATGGATTTTTCAGTAAAGAATCTTTTCAAACTTGTTAACCCAGAGTCTCCTACACTTTGCTCACAAAAGCTGTTTGCAGTTTTGAGGCACACACTTGGGAATCACTGACCCATCCCTGGTCAAGTATAAGAGAGAGAAAACCGGAGACTCCAAGAGGGAGCAGCTCTGTTTCAGGTGGGTTTGGAACCTCCTCTGTGGCCTCAGGCCAGGCCTTCTTTTCCACAGCACTTGTGTAAATGACTGGAGACAGTTATTCTGACTCCATAGCACCTCTTCTCACATGGACCTAGTGTGTAGTCACATGAAGCACTGAAATCCAAGTGGCAGAAAGGAAGGACTCCAAGGCATAGGCATCCAAAGATGTAGTCACCCAGACTACATGGGGTCGAGTGCAGGCTCTGGTTTGTTTCCATAGGCTGATTTTTTTCAGTTGTCTCCATTAAGACAGAAACCCTCCACCACACTGAACTCAAAAGACCAGAGGAATAAAAGTTTACACAGACAAAAGCAATAGGGATGTTTGAGAGGAACTTTCCCTATGTATTAGTAGGTGGAATGCTATAGGGCTTCTCCTGAAAAGCCCTGTGCTGAGAAGGTGAAAATTGAATGAAATCCAAAGCCCCAGAGATTGGTTTAAAGTAAGTATATTTCATTAGACTCAGGCACAGGAAAGGCTTTCACCTCTGCATACTGCTCCAGTAGGACAGATGAAGAGAAATTAACATCAAGAGGAAAAGTTGGATGCACACTTTCTGACTACAGCATCAAAGTCTGAACAGCTGCAAGCATTTCACTGACCTTGTTCTGTTTAATGCAGAATCTAGTTTCCTCACAAATGCAGGCTTCAAGGACCCTGAGCTGGGGTGATAAGAACACTTCACCACACTGGGAGGTGGGGAGTGGGACAGGTGGCAGGTAGGTGGTGTGCATCAGGGAAAGAATTCTCATTAGTGATTTTTGGAGGCTTTTAGGTGGAGTGTTTCTTTCTTCATGTCAATGCTGTAGCTATAAGCCAGTATCTGCACATAGCCCCTGTCCAGAAACTCATCTCTCTGCCAAATTGAGTTCAACAGGACTTGATCAGAAGGATCATAACTATGGAATGGGGGCACAGAAATAGCCCAAATCACCACCTTCCCAGAGAATACTTCCCCTCCCCTCTAATTTTAGTTCAAAGGCACTGTTTCGTTCCGTGTCTATATAACACTCAGAGCTCCCATCAATCCCAGCTCCAATGGCAGCTGCCACTGAAAGAGGTCATGGTGGGTGTTTATCCCAACAGGAGGCTAGCAAAAGTTCCTCTCCAGAAAAGACAGCTTCAGCTTTAAATAAGCCATCCTCATCTTGTAAGTCCACAAAATTATAGTAAGTCAGCAAAGGCCAGATAGTGTGTGCAGTCAAAATGTTCAGAATGCCAGAGAGCTCCCCTGGATCCTTAGCAACCATGTGTGAAGAGAAATCAAGCCAAAGTCTGGCATGAAATTTGACCTTCCCCCTTGATTTTCTCTTTCCCCTGGACCACCTTGATGTGTCTTATCTTTAGCTGATATGAAATGCTGCTATTCTGTAACCAGGTCTGAGCACACGTGTGTTAGTGAGCTCTTACGTGCTACTACATATCTATGATGGATAATATGAATCAATTAAATTTGGTGTCTCTGAGACCTAAAGTCACACAGCTGCATGTACTTCATGACACAAATAAAGCTTTGTCTTTCTTACTCTTTCAGACCCTCCCTACCTCTTCATTCATTCTTCCTTCCTTCCATTATTTCTTTTCATTTTTACTGTAAATTGGTTTTAGAAAGAGTAAGCTTTGTATCATGGGATGGCCTTGAACTCAAGGTTCTTTTGCCTCAGTTCCCCGAATTCTGGGATTACAGGTGTGCACCACCATGTCAGGCCAAGTTAAGCTTTTCTTCTCTTCATTCTCCTAGAGTCTCTACTTCCATCTGTGGATTTCTGCTCCCCTCCTCTCAGCCCATTTTATTTTCCTGCATATGGAGAAAGAAAGAAAGATAGATAGATAGATAGATAGATAGATAGATAGATGATAGACAGATGATAGAGACAGAAACACACACAAACCCACATGGTGGGAGAGAGAGATAAACATGGAGAGAACACTATATTACAGTGTATTATCTACCACTGCTGCACACAGGTTCTCTTGGTTTCCATGTCTGCTGTGCTGTGAGGACTTGGAGGGCTTTATCTGTGTATAATTTTGGACTTTTGTCACCCCTCTTCTCTACAAGTCTTCACCTAAGATATTCCTGGTCTCCTGTTTGGAGGCAGAGCAGAAGCTTTGGAGATTCCCACAGAGTCACCATCTCAGACTGCCTTCATCTGAGGTCCCCTGACATGAAAGGAAGGACTGAGAGGAAGTGAATCGGGTGATGGTAGAACTTATACATATTCTGAGTGTGTTTCTCCAAAGCCAATGTAAATGGAGAAGCTGCCCTGATTCTTCATGCTCTTTGGTCTGTTTCCTGCTAGTGTCCACATTTGTGTAGCTTGGCCACAGAATTTTCCATACTACCCTGAGATCATCTTGGGTAATCTCTTCCATCTTCTGTTCTGCAAACTCACTTGGAGTTTCTATCTTATCTTCAATGTGAACAGAAGGTAACATATTAGCAAGGCAGGGAAGATATGAAACTTAGCTGGAAATTCAAAGGCGCAAAATTGGCACCAAGGTTGTGATCTATCCATTTGCCTGTAGGAAGAGTGGCCCTTGGTCGCTAAAAATAATAGACTTGAGGACGTTTTTAAAATAAGGTAAATGCCCTACTCTCTCTACACCTAGCATTAGCACATATGACAGTGTTTGAAGGGAAAAAGAGATACATTAATAATAACCAGATCTGCATACCAGAGCTGTACATTTGTTCATTAGAGCAAATGAATATTGTTGCAATTACTTGGATTTATCCTTCAAAGAGCTGCCTACCAGTGGGTTCCTTTGTATGTTCCAGGCTTATGCTAACAGCAGGATGATTTCCACAATGTTTTCTTGCACCTTAAAATTTTGATGCGAAGTTTTCTTTATCTAATGTTCCTAAAAGCTGAAGCAAAAGTTTGAGACTTGAAAATAACCACATTCTGTGTCCTATCACATAACTTATCATGGGCCTGGCTAGCTATTAAATATCCTGCAAATTGGCAGGACAAATTGGTCTCTAAAGTGCTTTGAGGAAATGGTAAAGTTATAGCAGATTAAGAGTTAGCAAAATTAAATATAAACTGGTTTTTTTTTGGTGTACCTTTTCATTAATAAACATGTGTCAACCAAGACACGACATATAAGACGTGTTTTCTTTGAAAGGAGAAAATTAATTTTCATTCATGACATATTGATAATAGACACATTGATAATAGTCATCTTAGCCCCAAGATATGAAAGTGAACAAATAAAAAGAAACCCCAAATCCACCAGGTTGATCTTGATTGACAGAATCCTGAAAGTGTTTGGTCAACGTAAGGGCAGAGTGGGAAGAGTATGAACAGGTGCAAAGCTCTGATAATGCAGAAATATAAAAACAGAGAAAATGGCAAAATGATAAAAAGGCAAAGAACTATATTCCTTTGGTATATGACTTCAGGGATTTTCTGGACCCACTTTCATTGACATAACATCATAAACTTTCCTTCCTTTTGGGCCTTTTCCTCTCTCCAAACCTATTGTTGTTTCTGCTGTAATACTATCATTGTGAATTCCTCCTGGAAGCTCCCAAAGAGGCAGAAAATGGGCAGGAGGGCTGAGGTAAAGCAGCTTCTGGCTTTGTATCTCAGGACAAACCTTGTGGGTTAATTACATAGAGTTATAAGCTCTCAGAACCAACCCTTCCTGCCCCAACCAAATCCTGTTGGATATGAACCAGAATAGATAGATCCCAGCGGTACCCCATGCATTAAACTTGAGGAACATTAGTCTGTAACTGTGATGAAGTGAGCAGTGATAACCTCAAAGGCAAAGAGATGTTGGGGAGGAAGAGGTGCATGGGAAGCTGGTTGTTTTACAATGACGACCACAACAAAGACAAATATAAACAAAAAACACTTGGGCTGGAGAGATGGTACAGTGTTCAAGTACTTCCTGTTCTTGTAGGGGAAAGGAGTTCAGCACCCAGCACCTACACCAGGTGGCTCACAGCTACCTATAAATCTAGGTCCAGGGGATCTGGTGCCCACTTCCAACCTCCACTCACACTTATACTCACTTTCACATACTCCTCTCCAGCCATGAATGTATACAAAATTTAAAATAGAGTAACTAATTAAAAATAAAATAAATCATTTTAAAAGTCCTTAATACATTAGAAAATACATTGACATTAGATACATTGCTTTTCTCAATATAAAAATTTAGCACGAAATGTAAGCAAAATAAGGCAATAAAATAACAATCAGATATCTCCATAGTTGGTATTTCATCCAATATTTTTCATTTTCTATGTATTTATTCATGTAGGTAAAATGTTTATTTTCATCACATAAATTAGCCACAATATACATGAATCAATATCAATTATTATGAATTATGAATACACTCATACACACTTATGTAATATATATTGGTTATACATTCACAGTAATAGATATTGGTGTCTGATTGTTACACACAAGCTGCCTGACGTCAAGCTTCTTGGCTACCACCACACAGCAAACAGTGCAGTCAGAATAGGAACCTAACTCTCCTGATAGTCTTCACTTTCCACTCTTCTACAGAGCCTGTTTTACACACACACACACACACACACACACACACACACACACACACACACACACACATTTTCTTTGAATTTCTTTAGTTAGCACACACAGCCTAGGTGAAGAAGTAGACAGTTAATAAATACTATCACTTTATCCTTGCTTTCATTTTATGTTTATGATGTTTATGAGAACAATGAATGCCCTCTTGGTTTGTGAGAAATGACTGCATAGAAATTAAATTAAGTCATGATTGGATAAAAAATTTGAAGCAAATATGCAAGGTTCTTTTAGATTAAGAAACTCCTTTTTATTTTGTGGCTGGATCAAGAGAGGCATAGGACCCAACACCCTAAACCTGTAGACAGAAATTGGACTAGGCTAGGGGTGATTGCCATACTTACCATGCAGAAATCTTGCCTACCCCCTGGAAGGCAGCTGGGGGTAGCTGAAGCTGCTAATACTGTCACTGAGGTGAGGGTAAGAGATCCCAGTCCTGGGGGTAAATAAATTAGTATTAATTATGCATTTTGAGGAAACATATATGGGGTTCACATTTACACTGGTTGTGATTTCAGGCAGTCCCTTGATTGTGGCTTTAGACTTTCCTGGGACCCTTTTGCATGTTTCCATACAGGAAGATCACCTGCAAGCCTCATGCTTGGCACACACCTTCTGTGGAGCGTACGTAGATTTTCCTAAAATGCAGATGCCTTTTGGGAACAAACAGCTCCTAATATATAAGCACACGTTGCCCTCTGAACTCTGAACAACATTTATCCTCTTTTCTTCTTAAATGGAACCAAACATCATTTGTCCTGCTTAACTCAGACCTTCAACTCTAGCACCAAAGCCCATGATTTTTCCTTTGGATCCCCTGCCTTACTGATAACAGGCTTCTAACCCGTTTGTCAGGGGATTTAGGCCTAGAACTCTTTACCTTGCCCAGTTATGAGTTATGAGTTGAGTTAGGTAGCCTGAGGCCAGTTCTTAATCTCCAGGGGTCTGGAGTTAGACTTTAAACATCAAAGTTGTGATAACACAGGAAGGTGAAAATATATGGTTAACTCTTACCTAAGGAGACACCAAACCCTTGCTGAGTAGTCCTTCCAGCTTAGGCCCCAGACATGAATGCAAAGCGGCTCCCATTCCCCTCAGGTTTCTGATAATCCTACTGTTAGATATACATGCTATGCTTACATTTATAGTGGTGGGGTTTGAGACTTATGTAAGGTAGTTACTAACTGTATTCAGGCCCCACCTTAATATTTTATAAAGCTTTGCAGAGTGGACATGGAAGCCAGAACACCACTTTCTAAATTGTTAAAAGTGTTTAGCAAACTTTAAAATGATTGGATAAAATATGTTCTTCTATCCAAGCTTCACCTTCATAACCACAAAACCAGAATATAAAGCGATGTTTTTTTAGATAATAGACAGTCTGAAATATACTAAGAAGGCTGCATTTAATTATCATTGTTTATATATGCACACTTTACAAATACAATAACAAAATGAAAATAAATAACAAAATGAATAAATGTGTAACTAACTAATCATTTTATACTCATTCTTCCAATTTTCTTGACTTACTTCAGCCAAGGTGCTAACCATTCTGTCATAATTAATACTGTAACAAATTAATTTGGTTTTAACCATAGTAACAATCTGGACTGAAAACATACTTTTATACAAAGTGTCCACATTTTGATTATATTTTCATATAATATTTAAAGCAAATTATAGGAAATATAGTAAGTCAAAGACGCTTTTCATAATCTTTCAAAAGATTACCTCTCTCTGGTTTCAAAATTGTAGGAACAATTCAGATTGCTAACAGTGAACTTCAGCATTCAAAATAATTACGTAGATAAACATTTTAACTTAAGTCATAATTAGAAATTTCATATATCTCTTACCAAGCCTCCAGCTTTCAATGATTTAATTAAGACAGTGGGAATCAGTAAGTGGAATGCTATGGGGATTCAGGAGTGATGTGAGTGGGAATCAGTAGGTGGAATGCTATAGGGATTCAAGAGTGATATGAATTGCTTCATTTTGCAGATTGATCTTCAGGGACCACATTGCAAATGGCGTTGATTCCTAACTACCAAGGAACAAGGAATTGGAAGCCAAACAGAAGCAAGAAGTGACATACTCAAGGGGAAGGATACTTTGTTAAGCTGAAAATCGACTGCTTTCCTGCTATCTGAAAGACTGTGATCAGATTCTTTATTTGAGCAGTTCCCTGGTGGCTCAACGCCAACCCTTTCTCTGGAGTTTTACCTGCCTCTAATACCACCAAGCAGATACCCGCAGCACAAGCTTGGCATGTTAAGGAAGAGTCTTTTTGTTTTGTCTTGTTTTGTTTTGGGACAGCCCTGGCTGTCCTGGAACTCATGCTGTAGATCAGGCTGGTCTCCAACTCACCTGCTTCTGCCTCCTAACTACCAAGGGCTGGAACTAAAAGTATATGCCACCACATCCTGCTAGTAAGGGCCTTCTTAAAGGAGTCAAGCCAAGCATGTCTGAGGCCTGTTTCTTTGGCTTAAACAGCACTGGTAGACATAGACTGGGTGGCTATTTAGTTTGAGGTCTCATGTTGATAGTCTTTTTGCTTTATTTTCTTGTGTGCATTCCTATATACAGGTTTCTGCAAGGCAGGGGACAGGAAGCAGAGTCCTCTCTTGTATGATTATGGGCAGTGCTAGGTACATGATTTGAGCAAATTGTTTGGGTAAGAATTCATCCTCTCTCTTGATGATGGAAAAATATGGTTTTTTTTTTTTCCTTTTGAGATGGGGTCTCACTGTCCTGAAACTCCCTACAGAGCTCAGGTTAGCTTTGAACTCCAAGAGATCTGCCTGTCTCTGTCTCTTGAGTGCTGGGATTAAAGGGGTGCACTGCCATGCCTAGCTGGAAAAACCCCTCTTGATCAACCTACAGAGTTCTTAAGAGAGTGTGACAATGGCGATATGTTTATTTTGCCTTTCTAGAATATGTTGATAAATTTGATAGAAATAGAAGCTTAGTATTGACGGACCAGAGACTGCAAAACTTGATTTCATTGTTCACATGAATTTCTTTTGTATGTGACTGTAATGCCAATGAGTCAAACGGTAATAGAGTGGCTTGATTGTTGTTACCACATGTTAAGTGTCATCTAGGTAGGAATTGCTACTAATATCAGCAATCACATACAAAATCTGAAAATGTTTTCCTCCTTCCCTTATTGCTATCCTAAATCAAAAGAAAAGATTCTATTTTTTTGGTGAATGAGTGCATAAAATATATTCAGTATTGGAAGTCTAAAATCTACTGTGAGGCTCCACAGCTTTCATTCCAAACGTGTCTACTTGAACTGTAGTTGTCTATTGAGTTGTATAGTCTTTGGTTCTTGTTAATTCTGGTATGTGATAGTTTTTTTTGGAACTTCTTTTTAATAATAAAGTTTAATTTTTCTAATATATATATATATATATATATATATATATATATATATATATACGATGTGAAATGGAGATGGCTTGTACATAGTTGGGTCAAATCATGTAAATGACTGACTGCTTTTCTGCACACTAAAACACTGTGGTCAGTTCTGCCTTACAATGGAACAGACCAGACATGGAAGTTGTATCATCTTATCTCTTTATGGTTCCCATTTTCTTCCCAATAATACTCAGCAGATTTTTAGAATCTATTTAGTATCAGGATTCAAGTTAAATTTTTACATACAGTTTGTCATTGAGTGCTCATACCACCCAAGTTTTATTAGTGTGATCTCTATGTTAAAATAAGGAAGCAGAACACAAAATTCTTGCAAAGGTATTGTTGATGGTGTGTGAAGGGCCCAGGGGGAAAAAAGGATTTGTCTAAATTATAGACCAACACTCTAAATTATCACACTGTGCTTCTGCCACACAGATGGTTGAAGATGACCATGAAGATCTATGGACAGACTCACTGGGCACTGTCTCCTCAGTATGGATTAGGGATGCTGATAGCTTGGGATCAGGAACACTATATATGGGATTGAATTGAGAGAGAGAGAGAGAGAGAGAGAGAGAGAGAGAGAGAGAGAGAGAGAGAGAGAGAGAAGCTGTTATTTGAGATGATCGTAGAGACTTTAGACTCTCTCTCTCTCTCTCTCACTCTCTCTCTCTCTCTCTCAATTCAATCCCATATATAGTGTTCCTTATCCCAAGCTATCAGCATCCTGATAGAGAGAAAGAGAAAGAGAAAGAGAGAGAGAGAGAGAGAGAGAGAGAGAGAGAGAGAGAGAGAGAGAGAGGAAAAAAACACTGACCCATGGGAATACCTTGGCTTGCTTTGCTCTTTGCTCTGCCCTAGTTGCTGGAGTACACAAAGTGCTGATTTTGGGGACCTGGTTCAGGATATTGTGTGACTCTGATTCAAACAGAAAGACCAGTGTGTTGTTTGCACCCATCTGTGTAATCAAAGCTGAGCAGCCTGGATGGATTTCTGCTAATTGGTTCAACAGAAACGTGCAGCTGGAATGGGATGCAGTGGAGCCGTCTGCTGTTGTGAGGATAGAACAGCCATGGCCATGCTCCTGGCTGCCTGTTAAACAGATGCCCTACTTTGTAAAGAGGCACAGAGTAGTGGTCCTCGAATAACTAAGCTGCTTACCATTTGCAGACATTCACAGTAATGAATCAGCTGTCAACACACCACACACACATTAGTGGGGACTGTGACAGCATTGCTGACACACTATTGATTCATGGCACAGGCTGTTTATCTGTGACAAGAAAACATCAGCTGATATTGACAAATCATCTGAAGATACTCACCTTCTTGTGCTCTATCAAGTTGAGTGAAATACACAGTAAACTGACTGCTGGAGAGTCAAGATAAATCTATGGGGAAAGAATGTCCATAAGATATTAGTCATTCCCCATAAACAAACTGTATCTGTACTGATAAAGGGGCATTTTTTTTTTGTTCTAAGGCCAAATATCGAAAACCAATTGTGTTAGAAGGAAAAAACAATGAGGGAATTCACAGTGGGGCTTGATTACATGATTCTGTCTTGCTTGCTGCTGGGTATACACTGCCAGTGTGGAAGATTTTAGCTTATTAAGGAGATGGACATATGATTTTAGTATTAAAAAACCACAATAAGGTAGAGGCTTTCATTTAACCAGTATTTTACATGCATAGTATAGGACTCCTTCTCTGGTTGTTTTGTTTTGAGGCAGGGTCTCCTGTAGCCTAGGCTGGCTTCAAACTTGTTCTATGTAACTAAGGGTGATTTTGAACTTCTGGCTCTTCCTACCTTCCCCTCTTGATTGCTGGGATTATGTATTTATAGCAACATGACTGAATTTATATGGTGCTGGGGAGTGAACCCAGGGCTTTTTACATGCTAAGGAGGAACACTATCAACTGAGCTACATATCTACTTTCTCACTAGTTACTATAATTAACTTCTGGGATAACATTATAAAACACACTTTGTAGGTGGGAAAATGGGAGCATTCACTAGCCAAATAAAGTAATTTGGCTTTACTTCCCTAGTAAGGATTAGAATTGGAATTCAAATACAGGAATCTTTTGTCTAGAAGTCCCTCCCATCAGATGTGCATACCACACATGACCAGAATGAGCTTTCCCTCTGCATCACATGGTTCTGATTGAGGTGTTAGTAGCCACAGAAACCACAGATGATCTGGTCACTGTGAAAATCCCTGCCCTGTACTCCCCCAGGCCATCTGGCTCTCTGATAGAATCCCAGGGACTCAATGATCAGTTTTTTTTTTGCCAGGGAATGCTTAGAGTTCAGGAGAATCAGAATCAACTAGATTCATAGGCTTAAATTGGGGGGGGGGGGCAAAAGAAAGCTTTGTCACTAAAGAGAAGACTTGAAAGTGGTAAATTCTATTCAAAAGCTTTCTCATGAGTTAGTAATACAAGTCAAGAAACAGATATCTCCTTACATGATTTAGTCCCCTGTTAAGGATTGATTGAATTCACACATTTGCCAATTTACTGAAAATAACTTCAAGTGTCATTCCATGACTGTCCACAGAGTCCAATTTCAATCTGCCCCATCTCTTTGTTTATAGCCACTATCTTCTTGGATACTGCAGGGAATGCTTGTTCTCTGCAATAGGTCTAGCAGAAGCAGGGAGATAATTTTGCTGAATTATAGGAATTCTTTTCTCTAACTTGTTTCGATGTCTCAATGTCTCAGTGGGCTTAGTTGCCTGCTGTTATTTTCTGTAGAATTTTTTTTTTCCTTTCCTGTGAATCGATTCTTTTTCCCTCCAGTGATAAGCCTATGAACATTTTAGACGCTGTCTGTCATTGCAGTGGGATCATTTTATGGACAAGAAAATGTCACCTTACAATAAGGTTTTCCTGTGATTTCAGTGATAGAATTACAGCAAATAAGGTACAAGATGAAGGGCCTGCTAGCTCCACATTACAGGGGAATCTGCTTTAATAAGACATTGAATTGAGGATGTGTGTACTAGAAAATGAAGAGCTGAAGTGACCTAAGAACTGTTCCTCACCCCGACTCAGAAAGGTACTTATTTCCACCAGCGTTGACTTCTACCTGATTATTGGTGTGGTGGTCACCAAGTGATGCATTGTCATTTTGCAATCAAATTTTGATTTCCGGAAATAATGAAGTAGTCATGTTTAGTTGACAATAAGTCCATGCTTTCCCATGGTATCTCAGGCCATACACTTATCATAAATGTGATACAGTGCTTGGTAGTTCTTGGAATGTGACTATTTCTTAGCACAGAACATGTGTATAGATGAACTCAACAAAAGTTTGCTATCCACAGATAGATGGATGCATGGCGAATGAATAGATGGGTGGATGTATAGAAGAACTACAAGAAACATTAATACATTCTTAAAGGAGGTGCTGAATCAGCACACATTACTACGTCAAGATGATGCTGCACATAAAGACAAAATCCACCTAAGTTTTAATATTTCAGGAACTCAGCCTTACAGGGAGCTAAGAAAATACAAATTATACCAATGAATAATGTATTAGTCTCCTAAACAAACTCTTTCTTCTCTAAGTTGATTTTAGTCATAGTACCTATCATAGCAAGAGAAGAATAACTAATGCAAATGCCACTCGTTTTTTAATGGCCAAACTTTTATCAAGTATTTGAAAACACAGATGTAGGACAGGCTTTCTCTCAAGAATCTCATAGCCCAGTTTCAGGAATGTAGGAAATTCCAAGTCAAAGACTTTTGCATATGTATGCTGTTTCTCCAATGTCTATTGTTTTTATTCCACCACTGATATATCTCTTTTTCCAGTTTCATAGATACAGGCCCTTCTAAGTTATTCTTAACAAATCCCAGATCAGATATTTAAATGTGAGAAAATACTGCTACAACATTGCAGTGAAATGTTTTTCATTTTCTCTACATTCTATTTTATAATAGTTTCCTCCTAAATCTTCATGAGGATTTTATTATCTGGCTGAGAGAATATTCGCATAATTATTAGCATATATTCTAGTTTAATAGTCTGCATGGTTTTCACTGGTGCAGCTAATGTAAACAGAATGGCTAACTAAAGTGGAATGTATTGGAGGATTAAGAGTGAGAGTTCTGAAAAGCAGAGAGCACATGATGTTGTTTGCACAGATCCTCTTCCAATGTGTTTATTATTGTAGGGCTCAATGTTTGACTATCCTCATTTAGGAGGCTCTCAACCTAAGATTGTCTCTATAGCAGTGTATGTGGGAGCTATAAATAGAGCATATGATAGTAACCAAAGAAGATGATAACTTGAAATTTTTTCAAATAATATAATCTATCCAATGGTCTAGTCTTTGATGAACAAAGCTGGGAAGGCTATTTCTAGATGCTTCCAGAAGAATAGAAAGAATCTTTTACCTGAAGCCTAGGACAGTGGACCTGAGTCATTTTTTTTTTCTCTTTTAAGTCTCTTTACCTGCAATGCAAAGAAAATTACAGTGGCAACATCTGTCTTCCAGGAGGTTACATCCTGGTTAGAAGGGTGGCATGGAAATATTACATTTATGTTTTGAGTCAAACTTGCTTTTAATTTTTGTGACCAGTGTTTTAATGGAACTATATGGAAACCTGCATTCAAGCATTTCATTTGGTGCTTAGCAAATGGCCACAACCTTATTTAGCTGTAAATGTTATCAGAATTTTGAATACAAAAGTTCTGATTATGAACATGCCAACGTTAGTGTTTCTTAAATCTCAGAACACCAAAATTTGCACTGATTCCTCTAGTCTAGGTCCCTTAGATGGATTTTATGTTGTGGATCTAAGATCTATCTCCATTTGGATTATTCTGACTTTGCCTATCTGCTCAAAGCTGCTCAACAAGACAAGTCAGTCCTTAGGAGGATGAGTAAGTGTTCAATAAATTCTCAAATATTTAGTGATATAAATACTTACTGAAATCTACATAGTACCTTCTTGCCAATATTTTCATTTATACTGTGTTTTCCTCCAGGATACCTGTGGGTATCTGAAGAGGCAACACAATTTCTATCTCCTTTTTCAAAATAATATTTATGGCTTTGAATCTCTTAGAGATGAAGAAGATTACCAAAAATGTGTGCTAGGAATGTAATTACATATCAGGGCATGTGTCCAAAATTCAGAGGTGATAACTAAAGATTCAAAGACTGCCAAGAAGAAAGAAAGAGAAATGTAAGAAATCTGCCATCTGAAAAAAATTAGCTTGGACATTCACAATGTAACCCTTCTGTGAAAGATTCCCTGTCAGTACCCATTAAGTTCTGTAATGCTCAAAGACCCCTATAACGCTTAAGAGATTTCTCTGTACATTAGCATGAGTAAGACATTGTACATAATATAATCTTTATGCACCAGAGTCAGAGAAGCTGGAATCATAAAAACAGAATCATATATACTAATGTTTCTGTGGGCATTATAACACAAATTGTTAAACAGTCTTATTAATAAAAATCCCAGAGCCAGACATTATGGTAAAAGCTGAAAGATCAGAGAGGCAGAGCAGCAAGCCACTAGTTCTTACCTCTATGAAATCCTCCACCAGAAGAGAGTGAGCTTCCCTCTTCACCCTGCCTTATCACTTTCTCTCTCTGCCCAGCTCTATCACTTCCTGTCTGTCTGTACAGACCTCCAGACCTCTATGGTTAACTAGTGGCTCACTCCTCCTTCTGATTATCAGGAAAGCTTTATTTGTTAGAGCACAAATAAAATGTCACCACAGGGCATAGCATTTACAATGACATCATTTAGGAGCATTTGACATGTGGCTTACCAATGGCACCTCATCTTTGATCTGTGGGTTTCTTGAAAATACCAGCAAACAACTTACTTGTGAGAGGAAGTGTTACAAATCCTTACAATTTTTACTAGGCAAAATAGGAGACTTCAAGCAAGGAAACCCTGAAATTGTCTTAGCTGCGTGGTACCTAACAGTGAACTGTTTCATATATACACACACATATGTGTGTGTATGTGTATGTGTGTGTGTGTGTGTGTGTGTGTGTGCGTGTGTGTGTGTATGTGTGTGTATTCCAGAACACATTGTTATATATAATTGTTATGTATCTATATATCCTAGAATATATATTCCAGAACATACATATATGTATGCATATATGTATATATATATATATGTATATACATATGTGTATGTGTGTGCATATCAGCATACTAGCTCTATCTAATTACATAACTCTATGTTCTGCTTGAGCTAATTGGAATACAAACACATGCTATATATTAGAGTAGGTATGTTTTATTCAATAGAGAACAGAGAACAATAAGTTCAAAGACTTATGAGAGAAAACTGACCAGCATGGATGAGTCATTGTGGGGTCTGGGGCTGAGTTGGAGTCTGTGAGAATCTAGGGGTATGCAGCTGTTAGAGTAGAATTGGGACTCACTCATGTAGAAGGCTTTGAAACATTGTTCTATTTTCCTTTTGCTGGTCTAGGTTTAATGGAATTTCAGTGAGGCATCTAGCTGTAGGTCTGGAGTTGCTGCTATACTCTAGTCAGCAGTAATACTTGGATGGAGATTAAAGGAGGGAAAAGGCAAATTATTTGCCTCTCTCTCAACCTGGAAGTGCTGGTAGTAGATGACTAATGTATCTTGTCCCTCGAGTTATACCCAGTGTTGTTTGTTATTCACTCTAACTAGAACCACACAGATAAATCAACTTCCAGACATAGAGTTCCCAGATGGTCGAGTTGAGACAATGTGAAATAACAGTTTTTGTGACCTTAGGGAAATTTTTTAAACTTCAACTTCCCTAGCACCCTGTTTTATCTTCTACAAAGAAGCGAAGTAATGGTACATATACTCCTATGGTGTAACTTTAAGCATTAAATGTTGTCCTTGATGTATGTGTCTTGCATAGTATTTTATGCATGCTAAAATTCAACACTATTTTTATTCTTACATCTATGTTCACTTGTCAGTGGCTGCATATGCCTCCTATGACTGCTTTATCAATCTTTGTTTATCTTACCCTTGAGATATTTTTTGAGGTTGTGTCAACCTTAATTAAGGTAACATTCAGAGACAGGATATTCTGCTTTCTAAGGCTGTTTCAGAAGGGCTGACCCACATGTTAAGAGGGGGATTGTTCTCATTGAAATGATAATTGTGTGCAATCCAGTAGTTTCTAGAGGATGAAACATGTTGATTAACCTGCAGCTATAGACACCTGGAAATAATCACATTCTAGTCTCTGTATTTGTGTACCTTGCAAAAAAAAAAAAAAAGTGGCTGTTTGAATTGTATGATCTGCTCAGTGGCTCCCAATGTTGCTGTGGGATAATGCTTTTGTACACTGGTTTAATAAAATGCTGATTGGCCAGTAGCCAGGCAGGAAGTATAGGAACACCTGTTAATAGACATGGGCTGAGTTTCAGTGTAAGAGCTAGCCAGTAGTAACCTTGAGTTAATAGTCAAGAAGTTTTAATTAATATAAGCCTCTGTGTGTTTACTTGGGTCTGAGCGGCTACAGACTGAGTGGGACACTGGAAAACTTCTGTCTACACAATGTCACAGTGTCTCCACACAAGATGACTGCTTTTCCTCTCAGGTCTATTTTTGTGCTGCTAATAGTGCCTTCCTCGCTGGGTTAAATATGAAGATTTTTGACTCAGTATCTGTAGATACTCTTTGTTTTTCTTCTGTGGCTAGAGCGAGGACTCTTCAGGAGCAGATTCTCTTAAATTTACTACAGATGCTCCTGCTTTGACAGTTGGATTTGACTTCATAAGCACTGTTCCCATGAACCCAAGTGATTGCTATACCTAGTCTTTCCACAAGTCAGAACTCTAGAGCAGGGGCTGGCTCTCTGTTGGTTAGATCAGCAAATGCAATGTTTTCTGTAGCTGTCTGCTTCAGGATGAGCTGTCTAAGGAAGACACAGCAGGAGTCATCTGAGTGAGGAGGAGATTCATTTTGTCGTCATAGAAACTCAGAAACTGGGCTCCTAGCAGAGCAGCCAACATTTGCAGTGATGGGAAGGTACGCTGGAGGCGGGGTCCTGTGTGGACTTTCAGCCCTTTGATGTTTCTGGATTTGTGCCATGCACAAGTGAATCAAGCATTAGGGCATCCTCAATTTTATATATTCATTCCAATCTTAATTTCTGAATTCTATACCACAGCCAGAATATAGAAGTGCAGGGGACTATTCCCTTCTGGCTTCATCACTGGTTCATCTCTTTGATTAGTCTTTCTAACCATCATAACTTCCAAATTCTAGACATGTCCCTACCTATCCAATATAAATTTATATAACTCAAACTTAGTCTCTCTCTCTCTCTCTCTCTCTCTCTCTCTCTCTCTCTCTCACACACACACACACACACACACACACACACACACACACACACACACAGACACACACACACACACACAAATGCTTTTATAATTTCTACATCTTCTAACTTTATACTAGTTTACAGAGCTGTGACTGTAATATCTGAGAAAAACAATGCAAAAGAAGTAAGTTTTACTTTGGTTCAGTTTTAGAGACTTTAGTATCTAGTCATTTGGCCACATAGGCTTAAGGAGAGAGCATCAGAGCAGTGGGGTCAGAAAGCGGTGGGTTTTTTTCAAGTCATGGCAGTTAGGAAGCAGGAGGAGGTGAGGGGATGTGAGGACAGACCTAACCTTTAAAGACATGTCCTTAGTAACATTCTTCCTCCAGATAGGCTCTCCTTTTAAAGTTTCAAGAAACTCTCAAAGTAGTACAAATAGATAAAGACAAAACATTCAACAACCCTGTGACAAGCCAGTGAAAGCTATTTCTTAGTTAAGTAATAACTTTAAAACTTTACTGTATTTCTTGCAAAAACTATTGCCCAAAATATATTGCAAGGATATCAACTATGTCCTAACCTAATTGATTATGTTACTTAGAGTTACATATGTCAATCCTATGGCAATAGGCTTCAATGTGGGGATTGCATCTCTATAGATCAACTGTATTGTACTGTACAATACTGAAAAGACTTATAGCCTTATACTTTAATGGCATTTATCTTATACTACTAAATTGGCCACAGCTGCACACATCATAGTGGTAGTTATGTACAAAGCATATATTGGATGCATGTGACAAATAATAAACTACCATGATCAAGTCAGCTTGATTAAAGAAATGTGGGGAAGTTTCAAACAAATGTGGTGATGGTTCAACACACACTAGTTGAGAAATGAAATGTACCATGTAAATGGACTCAGCACAGAAATCACATAACCACTTCAATGGATTAAAAATGGTTTTTGACAAATCCAACTTCCCTTCATGATAAAAGCAATGAAAAAACTAGGATAGAAGGAACATATTTCTAATGATGAAGGCTATAAATCTATAACCAACATTACTCAATGTTGAAAGTTGACT
Organism: Onychomys torridus; assembly: GCF_903995425.1. NCBI lineage: Eukaryota > Metazoa > Chordata > Mammalia > Rodentia > Cricetidae > Onychomys > Onychomys torridus. The sequence continues at coordinate 29,984,961 of NC_050455.1, forward strand.
CTGTAGGTTTCCCTATTATGATCTTGATGCTCCTTGTACATAGAACTCATCTTCCCTCTCTTCAACTGGACACCTGGAGCTTGGCCTGATGCTTGGCTGTGGATCTCTGCATTTGCTTCCATCAGTTATTGGATGAAGGCTCTATGGTGACAGGATATTTACCAATCTGATTACTGGGGTAAGCCAGCTCAGGTACCCTCTCCACTATTGCTAGTAGCCCCCTGGCAGTATGATCAGGATCCATCGCTGGTACATGAGCTGGCTTTTTGGAGCCCATTACTTATGGTGGGACACCTTGTACAGCCTTGATACAGGGGGAGGGCCTTGGATCTGCCTCAGTTGTATGTATCAGGCTCTGCTCACTCCCCATGAAAAGCCTTACTTTTTCAGAGGAGGGAATGAGGAGTGGGTTGGAGGGGAAAGGCTGGAGGGCATGAGGAAAGAAGAGATAGGTATCTGTGGCTGGCATGTAAAATAAATAAAAAATTTCTTAATGAAGAAAAAAAAAGAAAGTTTAAAGCATTTCCACTAAAATCATGAACACTTTCTCCATTCTTATGCCATGTAGACTAGCTTAGTCTCAAACTCACAGAGCTCCACCTGCCTCCTTCCCAAATACTTGGATTAGAGGTTTGCATCAACATGCCTAGCTCTCCATTCTTATTTAACATAGTGCTTGAGTTGTTATTTAGAAGAATAAGACATGAGGAGACAAAAATGATTATATTCCCAAGAGACCCTAAAGACTCTATTAGTGATCTGTTAGAGCTAATCAATACTCTGAGTAGTGTGAGAGTGCAAAACTAACATAGAAATCAGTAGTTTTCCTGTATATCAATGACAATTATGCTAAGAAAGAAATCAGAAGAACAATTTAATTCACAGTTGCCTATAAATGTTTTCATGATTAAATCTAAGAAAGTCAAAGTCCTCTACAATGGAAACTTTACAACACTAAAGAGAGAAACTGAAGAAGACATTTGGAAGATAAAAAAAGAAATTCAATGCCTGTAGACTGGAGGAAGAATTGATGTGAAAATGGCTACCTTAGCTGGAGAAATTCACAATTTCAGTTCAATCCTCTTCTAAATCCTAACACCGTCCTTCTCAGAACTAGGAAAATAAATGCAAAAATTCATATGGAAGCAAAAAAGACTTCAAAGCAATTCTGTGGGGGGTGGGGGAAACACTGTCAGAAGTACCACCATACTTGATTTCAAGATAAACTAGAGTTAGAGTAATAAAAGCAGTGTTGTGGTGGTACTAGATTAATAGAACAGAATAGAGAGCCAGAAACAAACCCATATAGTTATAACTACCTGAATTTTTGACAAAAGTCCCTAAACTATAGATTTGAGAAAGGACAACACATTTTTTAGGACAGCACTTTTAACAAATGGTGCTAGGAAAACTGGATATTCACATGTGGAACAAAACTAGGTAATTGTCTCTTACCCTGTATGTAAAATCAAAGCCACACAGTTGAAAGACCTTAATGCAAAACAGTTCCAAAATTGATAGAGGAAAATTATGGGAAAGACCTCAAAATATTGTTATAAGCAATTATTGTCTGAATAGGAGTCTAGTTGCTTTGGAAATTGTATTGTGACAATTGACAATTGTGACTTTGTGAAGTTAAAAGGCTTATGAAAACAATCAGGTGTGGAGACAGCCTATATGTGCGAGAAAATCTTTGTTAGCTATATATCTGACAGATTATTAGTATCTAGAATACACACAGAACCAAAAAATCTAAGCATCGAAAAACTGGAATAGATGCTTCTCAAAAGATTAAATACACGTGACCAATAAAATTATGAAAAGTTCCATATCATGAGCTATCAGAAAATGCAAACAAGCACTACATTTAGAGTCTACCTCACTCACCCTGGTCAGAAGGGAAATGCTCAGGAATAAAATTATGCCACAGGAAAATGGTACAGAGAGATCATCACATTAAATTAATAAGTCCTTTGTAGAAAGACACATGTGGACTGCCTTTAGTGTGTTGATTGGAGACTTTATAGATACATAAAATTATATAGTGTAGAAGACATGAAAATAGAAATGAAACTGTCTGGGGGAACAAGAGAATGATGGAGGGGGAAAGGGAGGGGTCAAGGGTATATGGGAATACTCTCAACGCACATTATACATTTGAAAGAAAATTGAATTATATAGTCAAATATAGTATAAATATTTTAAAGGGGGATAAAACAAACACTTTACTATCTTTACTTTATGATCATCGAGCACTGATTCCTTTTCAACAAATAGTTTATCTACACAAATTTTAGAGCAGTATAACTTATCACATGGCTCTGCCACTGTGAAGGAAATTAAGATCCAGTTGGCTACAGCCCCAAAGTGCTACTGAAACTGTTGCTATTACATGCATGTTGAGACAATGAACAGATTAAAGTTTCCAAATCTAAATGGAGACATGAATAAAATAAAACTATAATGCAAGTTTCATAAAAATGCAATTTGAATGATAATTGAACTCCTTATTTGCTTCTACTAGGAAAATGTACTTTCTTATGCCAGATATGGTTATACTTAAGCCTTAACATAGTACCTGCAATTACTTACAACCAGCCCCTCCTTGCGTCCTGTGAAACCTTAGAGCACATTCATTTGATTATATGCACCAAAGGAGTAAAAAATGTTAAAGTGAAGGTAGATGTGTTTATCAGATTCTCAACATGTGGATGAAAAATGGAAAAAGCTCCATCAATCAATTAGATGTTTCTGGAACCAGATGCACACATAATGACAAGGAACTGAACATTTGGAAACATCTGGATAATTGACAGGCACTTCTTTTAAGCATGAGGATGTTAATATTGGATTGATTCAATGAACACAGAAGTACTTTCAAAATCCGGGCTTGTGAAATCAGATTAAGTTTCTTAAAATATTTATATATAATAAAACATGATATTATTAAGCTAACTAACCATAGGAACGCTACCACCTTTCCAGGCTTCTCATCATTGAAAATGCAAGTTTTACTTGGAGAATTTCATTCACTCAAAGGGAGTGAATGATTGTAGAACTTTTATATTAGCACCAGTACATAAAATCTGTATATCCACACTTTTGCTTTCTGACTCTTCTGAGCTGTTCTTTTACTCAGTAAGGCTCAAAGAATCATCTCGAATGCCTTCTTTTATCCAGCTCTTGTTGTCAGCCAGCGGGCAAGTACTTTCTCTCAAGCCAACTCTAGAGATATTTCTCTTGTCTATCATTTTTCTCTCTTGATGAAGTCCCATTTTACATCCTACAACTTCTTCAAGGAAAGTGTTTGGATTCCTCTTTGTTATAAGACTAACATATACTTTCTTGAGATAAATTCAAATCAAATAAGTATTCAATATAAAAACTGAACAGTTCATTGCCACATTGATCACTTATGTTATTTCTTTATTTGGGTTATGACTATGTAATATGTTTTAGTTATTTTTATCCATTAATATTCTATGCCCATTATCCGTATCAATGAAACAATATTTTCTAGTATGTATAGAACAGCCATTATGAACCAGCAGGGGTTTAAGTGGTTTACATCAATTTTCTCATGCGATTTCTGTACATATTACATTTGTTATCACATTCATTCTGTTATCTACCTAATAAGTGGTTGAATCAGAGTTTTGATGTCACCTGTTTTAACACCTTATCTTCAAATTCCTCCATTCTATATTAGAAGTGTTATTTGTTATTTATTAAATAAAACTAAGATAATATAGGATTTCTGCAAATTCCTTTTTAAACTTAATATATTATAGATGCTTATTGTTTCAGTGAAGTTCCTCATGCTTATAAATGTTCAAGAGTTGTTTGACTACAATGATGAGTAACCACTTATTTACATTAACCCCTACCAGGAGGCATTTAAGTGACATTCTTATTTTCAAAGAAATATTTTACTAAATCTTTGGATGAAATTCCTCAGAATTGAAATGTAGGGGTTCTTAAGTCATTTGTGACCTCTAAGATTCTGTCCTTTCTGGTCTTTTCTCACTCCTTCCAGATTTCTTGTAAAAGAGTATGGGCTGATGGTGCCAGACTCTGGAGTCCCCTTGACTTACTGAATAAAACACAAATGCTATACTTTCTCTGGCTTTCAAATTTTCATATTCTTTCAATCCAAGCATGTCTCGCTCAGGTCACTTTTACTCATTCAGAGCTGAGGTATTAACTGTCTCAATAATGCCTTAGCCTGATACTCTCTCTTCATATTTCAAGTATGATTTTTTTTCCTGTTTCAAAAATCTAGCTCAATTATTCCTGCTTTCACACATTCTTTTCAGCTAGCAGGTCTATCTTCACAGTTCCAATTTCTCAAAGCGCTTGCTCCACATCTCTGTTTGCACAGCTATCATGTCGCATTTTGCATTTGAGGTGATCTGCAATGCATGCTTGATTATCCTTTGAAAAATTATAGAAATAAAAATAAAGACATGGCTTGTGGGTAAGCTCCATGTCTAGTACATTGTGTGCCCCCCCCCCGGCTTCACTTATTGGCTTGTTAATTAAGTAGTAGTGTCATAAATGAATTTACATTTAAAGATGAAGATCACTTTACTGTTTCCTTCAGTTGCTTTTGATTATACATAGGAGACTAATCATGTACACTTATACAACATGCCTTGAGCTAATTCTTTGTAAAATAAGCATCTATCCACCTGCTTTAAAGGTGGGTTTACAGCTGCTTTGTTGATGGTCTACTCAATGCTCCAAATGTGTAAAAGAGTTGGCTGTCTCAAACATGCCTTCCATGCAGGATTATATAGCGAATGGCACTGCCCTCTGCACTACAGCCATGACTACAGTGTCCTCCAGGAAATTAGGCACTGGCTATTATGCCCTCTGCAATACAGCCATGACTACTGTCTCCTCCAGGAAATTAGGCACTGGCTACCATGCTCTCTATGCTACAGCCATGACTACTGTTTCTTCATGAAGATTAAGCAGGAATGAACCCTCCTTATATGGACAAGAAATCTTGATGCTGTTCAGTAAATGATGATTTTTTTTTTTAATTAAAAAGGAGGTAAGCCAACCAGATTCTTTTCTAGAATTCAGCATTAGTAAACTACAAGGCAGAGAAAGAATATGGAATACAAAGATATGCTAAGCTAGTACCAAGGACCAAAGATTTAAGAACACATAGAACGAACACAATGGAGTCATATGTTTGGAACACAGTTCCCCTTCTTATCCTAGCAGACCAATATTGACTATAAAATAAAATGATTTTAATTTTTTGTGGAAAACAAGTTTATAATTCTCAATTTTGAGATAATGGTTAATTTTAGGTGGAAAAATTCTATTTGCTCCTGGTTGTGCCAAATCTGTACAGGGGCCATTTTGAAACATAACCAGAAACATTAAAAAATAGCTCAGAAAAATCACTCTGTCTAATAGAGCTTTTCAGATTTTCAATGGATAGTGCAGGAATCAGACCTCAGAAAGAACACAGGAAAAATACTAGGAAAGGACAGCAGATATTTTGGAAGCAGACTAATTGCCCAGTGAGGTGCAGCCCAGAGTATACAGGCCAGCTTCCTACCAATTTCCACCATGGGAAAATTGTTTTCCACACCTACTGGGCTTATGCCAAAGAGAACATGAAAATTAAATGAAGGAATGCATAGTTTTAAGTGTGCTTGGCAAGAGGAATGAAAAAAGCGTTGAGGGAAACCTCAGCTTTTCTTTCTGCTTGCAATATGTTGCAATGGATTGTGGTCTGTGTTAAAACTTTTTTTTTTTTTCATCTGTCATAAACTTGGATTGAAATATACACATTTGTTCATGCACACACACACACACACACACACACACACACACACACACACAAGCACACACATTTCTACTAAGAACACTAGTAGACTGACTCACGCTGTTTCATTTTTTTGGGTACTAAATAAAGAAGCCTACACTCTATGAGGTTCTTTTACAGCAGACACATGTCATCAACTATAATGACCTCTCTTATTGCAATGTATTTTTCCTCCATACCAGTGGTTTTTGTTTCCCATGAATACACCTCTCTCTTCTTGCCTAAAAGATGAGTCGGTTATCTTTGCTCTTCACTAAGGAGACTCATGACCCCACCTCATCTTTTGTATTCAGACAGGTCTCCTAGGAGATTCTGGGAAAGGTATTTTCATTTGTGAAATCAGAATAAAACAATGTCTTTAACATACTCACAGATTTGACTGGTAAATTAGGAAGGCATATTTTATCAGTGACAAGTTAAACATTATACGTGAAACTGTTAATAATAAAAATGAGACGTTATAGAACTAGGCAGTGCAAGGAACCTCTGTTGGAAGGAGGCTACTGTAAGACTTTCAGTATGATAGCTCTGTGCTGTTTTATTTAGGTTTAAGTGTTAATCTGTTTTTCAATGGTGTGATGAAATATCTAACACAAACAACTTAAAGGGAAGAAAGGCTAATTTTGGCTTGTGTTTTCATATAGTTCAATGCATCATCACTTGATGCCATCAGTGTGTATCTGGAATAGGCAGAACATCAAGGTGTGAGTACAGTGGAGCAGAGTTGCTGATCTTAGGTCAGGAATCAGAGAGACCAGAGGACTGAGGGGTCAAGGTAAGACTTCAGGGACTTGCTTCCCACAACAAGGTTCTACCCCATCATAGTCCATTCAACTGTAGGTTTATCAGTTGATTAACCCATTGATAAAATCCAGTTCTCTCAATTATCTCTCAAAGCTCATCATCTGGAAACCTAGCTGTATTAGTTAAAGTTTTCTAGAGGAACTGAACCAAGATAATGAGTATATATGATGAAAGTTGATTAATTGGACTTGATTATATAATATGAGCCAGGTAGTCCAACAACAGCCAGTCATTTGCTAGAGAGGCTGAGAACTTGGTAGCTTCTCAGCCCATGAAACTGTATGCCTCAGTTGTCAGTAGGCTGTGGAAGTCCCAGCAAACTGCTGGTCTTCCATCACTTTAAAAGGCTAAGAAGATTTGCTCTGCCATCAGCAATGGATGATGACCTCAGTAGTGGGGTAGACAAACTCACCATCAAGAACTAAAGGCAGGCATGCTATCACTAATTAGTAATACTTTTCCATTTTTTTTTTATTTCAGAGTTTCAACTATTTCATATTAGAAACGTTCACTCTGTGGAGTCTATGCAAATCTTTCAAAATTTCCAAAATATCCCGAATCTGAAAGCTTTCTGCTCCAGGCACTTTGTTGCATAAGGGACACTCAATATGATTTACTAATGCTTGATTTGAATTTAGCACTAGAAAAAGCTCATAATTTTGGCTGAAGAATTGAGCATAAATTTGGGTATTCAGATTGTCTTATTAGGTGACCAGGTACACATTATTACAAGTTGTTTATGAATTCCTAAACTTCAAAAGCCTGAACTGTCTTAGCAATCTCTTCTGGCTGGGATGATTTATATATCCTGCTCATTGATATTTGATCAACACAATCTATCCTTTTCTACACTTATTAATTAATACATTCATAGGTGTTAGACAAGGGAGATTTTTATGTCATTTGCATTCACAAAGGTGATAAAGACTTAGGTCAAATTCACCTTCACTGTAATTTGCTGAAACACTTGTTCAAGGACATGAGGAGTCCCCTGGCAAAGCTCTTAACCTTGCTGTGTCCAAGTCTCCTCAGCTGCGAAATGGAAATACTCAAATCTGTCTAGACACTCTTGTGAGGATGTGTGAAATAATGGATGTGGACCCACAAGTTGTGACAGATATTTCTAAATCTTCACAGAGGGCTGCTGCCGCCCTCACTCTCTGGCTATGGTCATTTCTTTCTCTTATCCCATCTTTGTGTCTTGTCTTCCTGTATCTTATATCCTTTTCCACACAAAAACATCAATTTTAGGGGATGTCCACTTAAATCTCTTTATCTTCCCATCTTCTGCACAGACATGTGCCAGGCTACATAAACAGAAAACAGTGTTTCTCCTCTGTCTCTCCTTTCTTCCCTCCCTCCTCCCTTCCCCCTCTCATTTTTCCTGTTCTTTTCACATTTATTACAGGCTTCAGAGTCAGACACAAGACAGGGAAGATGGTAATTAAAAAGAACAGAGTCTAATACTTAATAAATTGAATTTTTACTCAGTAGAGAAAAACAATGACATCATGAGGTTTGCAGGCAAATGGATGGATCTAGAAAATATCATTTTGAGTGAGGTAACCCAGACTCAGAAGGACAAACACGGTATGTACTCACTCATAGGAGGATACTAGATGTAAAACAAAGATGACTAGACTGCTACACAACTCCAGGGAGGCTACCTAGAAAACAGGACCCTAGGAAAGACCCAAGGATCACCCAATGACAGAGAAATGGATGAGATCTACATGAACAACCTGGATGACAGTGGGAGTAATGAAGGGCAAGATTTGAGGGAAAGAAAGCTTAGGGGAGCAGGAGATCCCAGCTGGATCAAGAACAGAAAGGGAGAACAAGGAATAACAGACCATGATAAATGAAGACCACATGAGAACAGGAATAGGCAGAGTGCTAGAGAGGTCCCCAAAATTCCACAATGATACATCCTCTGTAGACTGCTGGCAATGGTCGAGAGAAAGCCTGATCTGACCTAGTCTGGTGATCAGATGGCTAAACACCCTAACTGTCGTGCTAGAACTCTCATCCAATAACTGATGGAAGTGGGTGCAGAGATCCTCAGCCAGGTCCCAGGTGGAGCTCCAGGTGTCCAACTGTCGAGAAATAGGAGGGTCTGCAAGAGCATGAATTGTTGAATCCAAGACTGCAAAAAGCACAGGGACAAATAGCCAAAAGAATGGAAGCACATGAATTATGAACCAAAGGCTGTGGAGCCCCCAGCTGGATCAGGCCCTCTGGATAAGTGAGACAATTGAATAGCTTGATCTGCTTGGGAGGCACCCAGTCTGTGGGACCAGGACCTGTCCTTAGTGCATGAGCTGGTTGTTTGAAACCTTGGGCTTACACAGGGACACTTTGCTCAGCCTGGAAGGAGGGGACAGGACCTGCCTGGACTGAATCCACCAGGTTTAAATGAATCCCCAGGGGTGCCTTGATCCTGGAGGACATGGGAATGGAGGGGAGGGGCTGGGGGGAAGGTGGGAATGGGGGCGGGAGGGGGGAGGACAGGGGAACCAATGGCTGATGTATAAAATTTAAAACACATAACAATAAAGAAAAAAATGAACAAGAAAAAAAATTAGTTTAAAATAGTTTTAGGAGTCGGGGGAGATGGATCAGTAATTAAAGCATTTGGCACACAAGCATGTGAACTGGAAATTAAGATCCCCAGAACCCAAGTACATGCTGGATAGCCAAAACAGCTGGCTGTAATTCCAGTCTCAGAAGATAGAGACAATACCAGAGCAGATGAGCCATGTCTGTGAGCTCTCGGTTTGACTGGGAGATTCTGTCTCACTGAATGATATGGAAGGTCAACTGAGGATGATCCCTGACACCAACCTCAGACCGCCATGTGCACACAGACATTTGCATGGGTACTACCAAGTGCCTACATTCAAACATCCATAAACATATACACATAAAACATATCACACATATACATGAAAATTAAAAAAAAAAAACAGTTTTGTATTTATAGACAAGCTGCAAAGATAGTTCTGAGTTCTCATATGCCCCTCCTTCAATTTGCCCTAATATCAGCATCTTGTGTTAACTATGAAAACGTAAGTAGTCATTAGTGACACAATAATGCTGTTCATTGGATCCCACTTTGTCCGCATTTCTATGCTTCCCCCACTACTTTTCACTTTTGTCTTCTAGGCTCATTTCCAAGAGCCCGTGTATATTTGATTGTCATATCACACTCTCTTCTGGTCTGTGACAGTTTCTCAGCCACTGTTATTAAGCTTTAAGAATGACTGCCACAATGTACTGTAGAACCTTCTTCAATCTTCTCCTGATGTTTCTCATTAAACTGGGTGATGAGACTTCAGGAAAGGTACAGAGGCAAAGTGCCTTTCTTGTTGTATGCCCGCAGAGTCCACATTTTGAGTGTGTGAATAGGACTCCTTGACTTGCCCTTTTCACTGTAGTGTATGAGTATGTGAGTGCGTATTTGTGTGTGTGTGTGTGTGTGTGTGTGTGTGTGTGTGTGTGTGTGTGTGTGTGTGTGACAATCATGTGCCATGGTGTGCCTGTGGAGGTCAAAGACAACTTGTGGGAGTCAATTCTCTCCTACAATGGGGGTACTGGGAATTGAACTCCGGTTATCACTCTTGATAGCAAGTTCCATTATGGCTGAGCATTTCACCTACTCCTTATTGACATCTTATTGGTCATGCTACCTTTAACCATGTGGCCCCAAAAATATGCACAATAATTTCTTACTCTTCTCAGAACTCTTACTATACTGTGTTCTCACAAAGCTTATTGCTAAGATTCCCCTCTTGGTGTCTATGAATACCTTACTTGATGTTTTCCATGTGTTTAATTAAAGTAGAATAGACTCTATGCTGGATTCTATACTTGATGCTATAGTCTTGGCAACACCCACTATTTATTTTATTATTCATTTATTCCATATTTGATCATTAGGAACTTTTTACAGGTGGTCTTTTGTGTTCATTTGATGGCTATATCCTTTTGTTTACTGACTAGTCTCTTTATACGTTCTGATTGCTTCAGGCTTTTCTTTTTGTTTTTCTGTTCTAGTCTGATGTCTTTTTGTATGTGCAGCTCAGGGTTCCTTTCCCTGGGGAAGAATATTAGAAGCCAAAATTTAGTTTCTCAGCACACTTTTTGCCATTGGGTGTCACAGTCCAGAACTTTTAGAGACTTCAATCTAACATTAGGTGGTGGTCTCTGCCCTGGAAGCTCTATAGTTAGTTCTTTTCTAGAACATTCCTGGGGGGTTCACAGATATTCCTGCTCTAGCTTTATCCATGTGGTTATTAAATTGGCACTGGGAGGTAATGACAGTTTTAAGATATGGCATGATAGCAAAAGTCAAGGTTTAGCCATTATTTCTTGCATAGCTATTCAGGAGATATAATGGAGCAGCACCAAGACTAGAGATGAGAACAATGCTTGGGAAAGAATGAGCAGGAAGAGCCATTCTGAAAATCAAATAGAAGTCAATGGCGATAAGAAACATCCACTAGAAGTTTTGAAGATGTAGGTGTTCATGCCACAGTCAGTGACTTTGAACATCCAGTTCTACTGTTACTACAGGACATAATTCTGAAGAACTGATTTCTGTTTGGACACTTGGGCTTTAGGAGATTCACAGAGTGGTCACTGCAGGCTGCAGCTCCCTGGCTTAAATCTCAAGAGTGCATACTATTTCCCCTCAGGAGTACAGTATGTCATTCGCTAACATCACTGCAGATCCAGGGAGAAGTTTGGACTAGGCACCTAGTGATGATTTGAAGTTACTCTCACAGTACTCATTTTTAATTTGTAATAGTTTTATCAGTTGGTAATATCAAATGTTAAAGGCCTGCATGCATTTGTGAGGCAAAGTGTTATTTAAAAGATGCAGCGGAGATAGTCCAAAGCAGTTCACGTGAAAATTCTGATGAACATGGTGGGCTTTTCTACTTCTGTGGAGAGTACATGTTTGATCTTCTAGGATTTCCTTTGCTACCCCGAAAGCGGTCTAGAAAGCATCAGGAACCTAAGTACTTGGGAAATGGTTAAGGTATGCAGTCTACTCAACAGGAAATTACATTTGAAAAGAGACTCCAACCACCAACAAACACATTAAAGTCTGAGATTAAGTGGTCTAGAATGGTCTGCTAATGGAGTGGCTCCACATAGCAATCATATGTAGAACTCTAAGAAATACTACTGTTTGGGTTCATCATCAGAAATTATAATTTAATTCATACTAACGAGACTAGAACAGTGTGTGTGTGTGTGTGTGTGTGTGTGTGTGTGTGTGTGTGTGCATGCGTGTGTTCTCGCACGTGGTCAAACACACATGTGTGTCTGTGGGTGTATATGAGTGTTCATGTATATGGTGTGAAGTTAACTGTGAATGTCTTCTCTGATTGCTCTCTATTCTATTTACTGAGCCAGGCTCTCTCACCAAACATGGAGCTTACAGATCACAGTCTAGCCAGACAATTTGCCCCAGGAATCCCTTGTCTTTGCCTCCCAAGTGCCAAGACTTCAGGCAGTTGCCACACTTTCCCAACCATTAAAAGCGTCTGAGGATCTGAAATACAGTCTTCACTTGCAGGGCAAGCACTGAGAAATTTTCATTGCTCACATTTAAGTTTATACTTCCCAATGTGCAATAAATATGAGAATTACTGATTCAAAGCACCCATACTTTTTTAATTTAATTTTTAAAATTCATTTTAAATACCAACTACAGATCCCACTCTCATCCTTCCTCCTGCTCCCCATACAAGTTTCTCCCAACCACAGTCATCCTGCATCCCCTCCCTGGCAGTGAGATCGGGATCTATACCTGGTTCATGAGCTGGCTTGCTGGAGCACGTTACCTATGGTCAGAAAGCCTTGTTCACCCTTAATGCAGTGGGGAAGGGCTTGGTCCTCTTTCAACTGAATATACCAGGCTTTGCTAACTCCCCATGGGAGGCCAAAGCACACATTCTTAACCCTTGCTGGACAATGAAATTGCTTGAGCTGTTTACATCCATTATCTACCAATGCTGTCACTATAAATAAAGCGTTTAGAGGACGAGAAACTAGAATGAGGAAGAGTTAAATGTGATTACAATATTTTATAGGCATGCATTTAAATATTGCAATAAGACTCATTGCTTTACACAGTTAACATATGACAATAAAATGTTTACAAACATCTTGTTATTTGGGGGAAGATATCTAGCAATTCTTCATCTTTTTTTTTTTGTAGTTTCTTACATAACAGCAATTTTCTGGCGGCATTTGATAACCTTTCCCTTTAGGCCCCAGGAGGCCACACCTGGAAGCCATTTCTGGAAAGTGGAATAGAAGTCTTGAAGACATTAAGGGACCTGCCAGGGTGAACGTGACTAAAGAGGAGGATGTGTAGATTGCTGCTCTAACTAAAAGCTGCTGTTCACTTCCCATTTTCAAGATGAATCACACAATAATGTACAGGGCTGAGTATTATCATTCCTCATAGAAGGCTTTTATTACTTGTTTGAATCTACCATATAGCCTGAATCCTGTGACATTTGCAAATTTCAAAAACACCAAATTATCAATACATTTCAGGTTGTGTGTTGGAAGCCAGGCATTAATCACTGGATTGTATAACTCTGTCATCTCCACACATACACATTTTGAGAACCCTGTAGGAGTATTCTTTCCCTACTTCAGAGCACTACCAATGCATCTCTAGGAGCTTGGCTTCTTTGTCGCCTGAAGTCACTTGGAGACTAAACAGTCTTTTCTCCGGTCTCTGCAATCAGCCTGTATTCTCCGTATAAACACCAGCCTCAGCTTTTATTTTTAGAGTCTTCTAATCCACTCTGATAAATGTTCTCCTTCTAAGGGCTTGTCAGGAGCAAGGGTGATTGATAAACTGTACCAACAGAAAGAGAAAAATGTTCTTTCTAGTATCTGCCATTGTAACAGATTACATAAATAATGTTCTAAGGCTAATCAGCACTAAATGGATTTTGTATTTGAAGTATTCTCTGCAGTCTTCCAGGTATGAATCACCTTTCTTTTTCAAAATCACCATGAGAGCCACCTTGACTTGTAAAGTCTGGCAAATAAACAGGGGAAACCAAATAGTGGCGGGTCTGTGCACATGCTTTATCAAGGCATTGTATTGTCGGCAATCACATAAATCATCACTTCATATAAAAAGGCCTGACAGAGAAAAGTAAAAGGTTCATCCTTGGTCATCAGCACAGCTGCATGGGGATATGTTGCATTCTCAACATCAGACAGCAGAGGCTTCATCTCTTCACTTCTTCCTCCTCTAAATTTCAGGACAGAATTCTTTGAAACAGTGTTTTCTGACATATGTCACCAGAGTGATTTCCTGTGGTACAAGAATGAATATTTTGAGCTGACTTTTGTAACATTTGTGTAGCTTTGTGATATAGCTCACTCCTTAATTTGCTTATGTCAAAAGATTCAAAGGGAGATGGGGGGAGGAGAAGGGAGATGGGGAGAATAGGAAGCACCTACTGTTAGTGAAGAACAAATCCAGTGCTAACACAGTGGCATCTGGGATCCTGCCACATGCAGAGATGTATGGATGTGGTTGTGTACACCCACAGGCACAAGCTTGGCACCTTCTGATATGTCTTCTGGGGGGTTCCCCATTTTGGGCACAGAGCTCCAGCTCATCTTCTCTTGCCCTGTGTGCTTCCTCTTCTTAAAAAAGAAAAACAAACTCAGAGAGGTGAATGGAGAAACAGGCAACAGCAAAGAAAGGCTTGGAGATGGGAAACTTAACAATAAGTCTATACCACATGGTTCTGAAAATCATTGGAAATCCGTGGCTTTGTGGCTTTGTGTGCTAAAGCTATGTAATACAGCAGCCACGGTTATATTTGAAAAAGCCCTACTTTGGGGATTATTGAATAAAGATGAAGTCCCCAGGTGTGTCTTTATTTGCTCTCGACCTGGGACTAGTTAATTCCGTTCTGAGCCCTACTTTCCTTGTTGGTAAGACATGTCAGTGGGGTTTTAAAAACATGGCTCATGGCTATTTTGTCAAGGAGTGAGTTAAACATGATCATCAGTTTATGCTTCACATAATTTTTAAAGTTGCCTGTAATGACAACAAGTGAAATTGGCTCTCTTCTTATAATAATGCTATAAATTCCTGCTTTTTGAATAATTTAAGTTAAAATGACTCTATAGAAGGCCAAATAATCAACAACTTTTGTATCATGAATTGATGCTTTGGATGTTTTCAAAGCACTTATTCCATGCCAGGCCCAGTTCTTTATAAGTTACAGACATTAATTCTTTTGATCTTTAAAATTTGTAAAAAACAAAACAAAACAAAAAACAAAAAACTTGTTTTTGTATTTGCTACATATTGGCATTGAAACCTTAAGAGTTAAGAATCTCGTAAATAATCAAAGCAGAAGGCAAATAACAGAGAGGATGCCTTTAATTTTACTTCAAATCATGACATTTGTTTCTTACCTAAAACTTTGCCTATTAATAAGAAGGCTGCCAAAACTGGTATCATAAGTAGCTAAAAGAATGTATTTGTGACCTGTATCACAAGCAGCAGTGGCTTCCTACTGTCCGGCTTACACCATGCCACTCTCTTGGTTAGATTGCCTTCTCCTTTCTAGTCAATGAGGACCAGATTCAGCCAATACAACTCAAGACTACTCACATAAGTTTAGATTTCGGATCAATAACTGTTTTGATTTTTAAGTCTAAATGTATTCCAGGGAATATTAAAAAATCTATTTATACTAGAATCACTCACTAAACATTTGAAATTCAAATTTAGCTGGGCCTCCTGTGTTTTCTGGCAACTCTCTCAATTGACTTTGGAATCACATCCAAGCTCTTCAGCCCCTTTGGAGTTTGTCCTGTGCTTGTTTCTCCAGCCCCCTCAGACCATTGCCCACATAGGCTCCATGTTCTAACCTGGCTGGGATGTTTCAGTGTCCCTGGATGTACAGGATCTCTCACTTACTGATCTTTCTCTGCTCTGTTTTCTGTTCTTCCCATCTTTTACCGGTACTGTTAAATCAGGTTAGCTGTCACTCCAACAGAGGACGGCTTCAAGACCACTCCATCTGGCTCTCTCAGCCTTTGTATTACACTGGGTAGACACTGTGTATTTGTTCATTGGGCTATGTGGTAGAATTTAAACCAGTCTTTGTTAGATTAACTGACCTCAGCAGTGTAATTATGGAGAAAGTTAGGCTCTTTCCCAATGTAGTGTTGATTTAGGTAATAATGAGCTAATAAAATACAGATATAATGGTAGGTGGTTCAAGGCAGGATTTTATATATTTTCATCATGTCACACACATTTTGAAAGTAAATATACTTGACATTATTACGAACTTTTTTTTTTTTTTGAGCTAAGGATTGAACCCAGGGCCTTGTGCTTGCTAGGCAAGCACTCTACCACTGAGCTAAATCCCTAACCCTACATTATTAAAGATAAAGCTTTACCTATTTTTCAGATAGGATACACATGATTTCATTCTTTCAGAAGCAGTTTCTATATGGTTTAACCAATGATAAATAAAGCTTTGTTTTATTTATTCTATATCATTGTAACCTCATAGCTTATTTATAAGGTTTTCTTTTTACATAATTCCCACATCAAAATATACTTTACTCAGTTAATTGTCTAATTCTTCTTGTCATCCTCTCCCGAGTCTGAATATATGGAACATTAAAAATCACCGCTAAAGAACCACACTGTACAGTGGCCATTGCTGGGCTATTCTAGGTGGCTCTTTTCCAGACTTGGACTAGGTAATCATAAGTATGGTCATTTTTCGCCAAAGACATTTCAATAGTAACTTGAAATTGCTCATGTATCTCTGGCATCAGCATATGACTCAGTGAATACAAACTTGTAAAAATTGTTTTGCTTTATCAAGGTCAAGTTTCATTCAAACGAACAAGCAGTTTTTGTGGTGAATCCTCCAATGGCACCTTGGTAGCAAATGCTGCCAAAATCTTTCTGGAGAGTAATGCTACTCTCACTAGAGTATGGGATTTTCAGTGAAAGAAGATTCTAAAGACTTTCTGGTTTTGTTCCAAAATCTCTCTTACCTTATTACAAACCAGGTGATCCTCCCTACTTCTGGAGGAATGCTACATTAGTTTCTAAATCATTTTTCTAAGTCCAGCCCCAGCTAACTTCATTAGGACATGTTTCGTGTGTGTGTGTGTGTGTGTGTGTGTGTGTGTGTGTGTGTGTGTGTGTGTATGTGTGTGTGTGTGTGTGTGTGAGGCTCAAAACAACCAGAGATAGCTGGACATTAGGGAACCCACTGCCTTTGTTTGACAATAATTACCATGTATAAATGATGTATAAATACTAGTTAATTTAGGTAAATAGATCTCTTCAGTTCTAATTGTTAGCTCAGGTTAGATCAAATGAATTTGACGAGGAGTTTGAAGAGCTGAGGATGAGAGTGTACACAGTTTCCCTCTATCTCCTTATATTTCAACTTGTAATGTACAAGTGGCATGGCAGTCTTCATATATTTTTCTTGTGGCCTTAAGAACTTACTGTAAATATGTCATATCCCACTCCTGGGATACATGTGCCTACTATGTTTATAATAATTAGCTTCCATTAATGAAAAATTCAAAATATCATAGATATCTAAAAATAGAAGAAGTAAAACACATGAATTTTCAGAAGTCCCTGTCTTCCCCTGGCAACTTAGAAGCTTGAATAAATAAATATCTTGAGGCATACTCCAAGCCTGCTTGTAGCATACTGAATGAAAAGTTCTGAACTATGTCTTTTTTGTGTGTGTTCAATGGGATATTCTAGCTGGCAAAATGATTATATATCTCTAAATATATTCATAATAGCAATTATCCATAGTAAATTTTATATGGACAAGGATTTATACAATTTGTATATATGTACAAAACCAAAGGAGCTGCATGGAAGAATAGTAATGAGTTCTTTTTTAATTAAGTGATGGGATTTTACATGTACACAAGTTGTATTTATCTGTGTTATTAAGTATTGCCTATTATAGTTGTAATTTTTTCTGTACATAGGAGAAGAGTCTCATCTGCCAGTGTTGGTCTAGACATTGACTCCTCTACTCTTTTTCTCCTCATTGAACAATAGACTTCAGTATTTTGGAGATCTTCATTTTAATGGGGTTGAAGTTGAATAATCACAGTGCAGGAATGAACTATGCATAGGTGTTTTCTTAGTGACATTAACCTCCATGGCTGGGCTGTAGAAAATGTGAAGAATAGGTATAGCACACTACGGGTACAGATGTAGGCTCCTCTGGGCAGCTGTGGAACTGGTGCTGACTCTGAAATGGATCATAAAGGCTTAAGAGTAATAGAAAAGACTGACTGTAAACTGCCTGTGAAAAACTGTAAGCTGCGGGTGGATTCATAACTAGCATATTTATTTGCACAGCCTTATTTTGCATTAGAAATATCTGATATTATAGTGTTGATAAAATATTTACAGACCTTCAAATTTTCTTTTGGAAGGATGAGATGGAAAGTGAATGAACAATGTAAAGTCTTCATTAGGCTTTGTCCTGTTCCAGGTTTCTGTGAATATGTTTGGGTTGGCTTTATAGCTGCTTTGCATTTTTTTCTACATGATAAATGGAATCAACTCATTAATTAATAGTTCTCCATTCAGTGGAAAGAAGATACCAAAGGATTTTTGAGAGATAGCATAGCTAGGATTGAATTTCACAGCTGGTATAAACAGTGCATTTGTCTCCTCCATAGTTATTTTCCTATTCATCCTAAACCTCATTCGAACAGATAATAAACCACTTCATGAGCAGATGTGCCACGCATTCATCTAGCACTATGATGGTAATGAGGTGAATGTGATCTGGAGTGTATATGGAAAATGAACTAAGCCAGACTGGTGTGAATAATACAGACTAGAAATACTGGGACCCATACTAAAAGCCAATCATAAAGTACTCAACAATGCTGTCTTTGATGAAGTCTGGTGGTATACCAAAACACCTATGTTTTAGGTGCTGGATTCCACATGCAACCAGTGGTTCTTACAAATGTAAACATCCTAAGTTGTTTAGGGCATAAAGGATAAATTTCCTGCAGGTGGAAGCAGCATCTGACATTGCAGAATGCTTCAGAGAACTTAAGATGAACTGAAAAAAAATGAGTAATTTAACATTTTTAATTTTAAAAAAATGGAGACCAATTTCACCAAAACTTGAAAATCAAATCATGGGTAATTATTAACATGGGACCTTCTGCACATATGATCTTTATTTATACATAAGGTATAGCTGTTCTTGACATGGAACTATGCACACTCCTGCATATTAAAGGCAAATAATGTTGTTCCATGAACTAAACCAGAACTATACTATGTGGTTTTGGTGACTTTGTCATTTTATACCATATTTGGTACATAATGATAAAAACAAAACAGTGACTCTGAGCATGGGGGTTTGTCTCATATATTCCACACCCAATGATTTGTCACACTGGCTTTTCTTCCTGCTTTTGTGTCTTTGTTTGGAAACATGGACAAAAACATCAGTTCCCCTTATGGATCTACTGACTTGAAACACTGTCTATGGTTTATAGGCCGCAGTTCACTGATGTCTCTTTGCTGCAGGAGGGAACATCTAAGTGATTCTATCCTACTCCAGAAGTGGAAAGCCAGCATATGGTGCAGAGCAAATCCAGCTTTTGGACTTTTGGATATGCACTACTCAATAGTTCAATTAACAAACCCTGTGAAGAACAGGTAATAATTATTTCTTAAAAGTAAAAATCATTGTAAATCAGCTTGTCTATCGAAGCAGAAGTGAAAATGTCACAGTAATGGACCCATGTTGTACTCAAAGTTTTAACTGGATTCACTGTGTTTAAGGTGTCTCCACTAATAGCTCTGAGGAGTGTTTGAGGTGATTATCTATAACACAAAGCATGACTTTAATTTTTGAACTGCAGAAAGTGGTTAATGTTCAAGTATTACTGTTAAAGGATATTGAGCTGCTTGTATGTATAACCAATTTGTTCTACTCATGAGGTCCCTGTTTCTTGGAGTGACCATGTCACACACACACAGGCATTTATCCTGGAGTAACAAGTCTAGTTTTCCAGACCTCTCAAATCTCTCTAAATGTGTCATTTTCATGAAGGTCATGGTTACCACCCTCTCTCCTCCTGCCTTCTTTTGGTTACCTTAACATTCAATATGCAAAACTCATCTCAGAATTCCTCTACAAGTCTTCACTCTTTCAGCCTTTTCTCTCATGAAAATTATCTGTATCCTGATGTCACCTGATGCTATGGAGACACTTGTCACACTGAATTACAGTTCAGCATCTACTTGTTTGTCTCTTGTGGCTTACGCTGCTGGAACATTTGAAAGGTGGACCCTGAGTCTTATTGGTCTTTGTATCTGAAAATCCCAGGAATGTTCTTGCTGCCTGCAGGGTGAACCTTGTGTTCCTTGTAGGAAAAATGAGTTAACATGGGTTGAAATGTGGTAGAGGCTTTGATCATCATCAAGAATGAAGTAAACCTCATGGGTAAACTAAAGCCTTTCAGAATCTCCTTCAACCCCTCTTTCTCTCATTCTGAGGCATTTGACAATTACTTTCCAGCCTGATAAGATAAATGTCTAGACATATTTAACCCCCTCTTACTCATTTTACTAGTCTTGATCATTATTTTAGGATATCCTAGTTAATTTCCCTTATCATCATTGCCTAAATTTTCATGACCCTGAAGCAGATGTGGTCTTTGACATATTTTGTAGAAATTAGACAATCTGTGGTCTTCAAAGGCATGAAAATCATTGTCTTCACTGGAAATAGGCACGGCAGAAAATGACTCTAGCTGGTTTCTATGAATGTAAAAAAGGAGACAATACTCTGAAAAGATTAAATTCAAAGATGCTGTTCTCTTGATTTTAATAAATTAATTAACTAATTAATTTTAAAGGGCTACTTTTCTTGATATGAGTGAGTAGTAGTTGCTTGTATCCTTTTGTGAGGAGCGTGAAAAGACACAGATAGGATAGGACATTTCCCAATTTGTGAATAAGTTCCTTTGTGACTTCAATCTTGTGATTTACATGGATTTTAGTGAATACTAAATCATAAGTTTTTCAATTTGGTTTTAACACTAATTTCTCTGCTTACTACTTCTTTTTCCCCCAAGGGAAAAAAAGTAGCATGAATACAAAACATGGAGTTCTAGGAGAGATGGACCAGGAAAGTTACAAAGACCACCAGTGCTTCCTAACTTAATTGTATTTACACAGCCAGGAGAACCAGAAATACTGTCAGCTTGGGTGGGTGTCTACTGAAGGCAGAGTTGATATTCTTCCCTTAGTCTTGAGAAATGTTTAAGATGTTTAAGATGAAGTTGGTCCCTCATTTCTCCTGAGAGAATGTTTCAAGTATTGAGAATAAAGTATGTTCTGTTGCTATTTGATGGATGGATCTGCATGTGTTTGGTAGATCCATTTGGTACACAGTCCAGTAGAGGCCCAATGTTTCTTCATTGATTTTCCTGATGTCAATTTGCTTACATTTCTCTTGCATCTTTAGCATCTCTATTTACTGCCTGATGTTTGAGTTCTTCAAAAACCAGTTTGGATATCACTTAGAGTGGATAAGTTTTGATGCTCTGGCTCAAATCCTTGTGTTTGTAAACATATGTTTTATCTCATTGACAAGACTTGATTTCATTCAAAAACTGGTTGTTGACTATCGATTTGTTATATTTTGGATATTGATGTATTTATTGTAAAAATGAAGGCTCTATTTCCTTTCATCTTCATTCAATTAGCCCACTGTCCTTTGTAGTTGGTTTCTTTTAATCTTTGAGAGCCCACCACCCAGCTCCCAAATAAATACATGGAGACTTATTCTTGCTTATAAATGCCCTGCTGTAGCTTGGCTTGTTTTGAACTAGCTTTTCTAACTTAAATTAACCTGTTTCTCCTCTTCTATCTTTTGACTCTGGGAGCTTTCCCTTTTTTTATTCTATATATCTTTCTTCTTTTCTTACTCCTTGTCTGGTAGTGTGACTGGGTGGTTGGCTCCCGGTGTTCTCCTCTTCTCCTTTTCTAGATCCTCCTCTTCTCTTTTTACTCTCTGCCTGCATGCCCCCCCATTTCTCTCTCCTGCCTAGCTATTGGCCCTTTAGCTCTTTATAAGGCCAATCAGTTGTTTTAGACAGGTAAAGTATCACAGCTTTATGGAGTTAAAAGAGTGCAACATAAAAGACTATAACATATATTTGCATTATTAAACAAATAACCCACAGCATAAATGAATATAGCACATCTTAAAATAATAGTGTTCAATAGTCCTCTACAGTTATCTTGGTGTAGGTACTAATTGGCTAGTGTCAAGAGTTACTAACAGAAATGGCATGGACACTCAGTTACTTCTATCTAACTACTATGCAGTCAACATTGCTATCATGCCAAAGTAGGACTCAAACTTTCCTTTGCTCACTTGGCCATCCTGTGTGCAAAGTAACAGCCTTAAAGCAATGTGATGGGTACTTGGATGTTGTAAAGCTTTTGTACAACCAATGCTTTTCAAAAATTACTAGTTTTACTTCTTCAGCTTCACTGGAATATAGTTGAGAAAAGTTGTATATATTTAAGGTGAACAATTAATATATTAAAATACATAGTCACTGTGAAATAATTACCACAATAAACTGGAAGTATATATCTATCACCTCAGACAGTCATTCCTCCTCCCTCAATCTGTCCTCCATCCTTCCTTTTTCTATCCTTCCAGGTGAAGCATATAAAGTTAATATTTAATATCTGATCTCTTGATAAATTTCAAGTATTATACTGGATAATATATCATTATCAATTATGGTCACCATGGTATACTTTGAGCCTCCAGAACTAATTTATCTTATTCCTGAAAACGTATACCTTTGACTGTCTTCTCATTTTCCCTAGACTCTGACCCTGGCAAATACTCATTTACTCTCTGCTTCTGTATTAGATTTTTTTTACATTAGATATCTAAGAGAGACCTGTGTATAATTTGTTTTTCTGTACCAGAGTGTTTTTTTCCCCTTTAATTTAGCACAATTCACCTCCCTGTTTGTCCATAGTGTTGTAATGACAAGATTTTATTTGTCTTTAAGGGGCTGAATAACATCCTACTATGTGCATGTATATGTATGTGGATTATATTTTCATTATCAATGGGCTGATGACCGGCTCTTTTTTTTCTCCACAATCTTACCAGTTCTTATTAATGTTTGTCTTTATGGTGGCAGCAATCCTAATCTATGTCATATGAAATACTGTGGTTTTTATTTGTCATTCTCTGACTCATGGTGATGTTGAGGGCTTTTTCATGTACTTGGTATAGACTTGTATGTTTCCTTTTGGGGAATGACACTTTATAGTTTTCCACTCACTTTTTTAATTGGCTAATTTCTGCCTGTTCTTAGGAAAGTATTAATTTTGGTTTCATGCATATTTCCAATTTTAGCTCTTTACCAAATTCAGGGTTTGCAAACATTTCCTGCCACCTCACAGGTTGTCTTTCCACTCTGATATTGATTTTGTGGTGTAGAAGCTCCTTAGTAGAAGTCATGATGACTTGTTTATGTTCTTTAGTTGTATTTGACTCTTGTGTCATGTCCAGATACCATAGCCCAGGATAAAGCCAGAATGTTTTCACTACACTTTTCTTCAGTAATTTTATGGCTTCACTTTATCAGATTAGGGTTTTTTATTGTGTGTTTATTTTTACATTAGTTTATGTTATGTTTCTAGATCTGCTGCGGTGTGGTGCCACAGTATATATGTGGAATTCTCAGGATAACATGAAGGAATCCATTCTTTCTTTTATCCATATGCATCCAGGGATGGGAATCAGGCCACCAGACTTAGCAACAAGCATATTTGCTCATTGAGCTAGCTTGCCAGTTCTGGGTAAGGTTTTTAACTCATCTTGTGTTGGTTTTGTTTGTAAAGTGGATTTATTTCTCTGGAGGTGGACTGTTAGTTTCCTTAGCATCATTTGTCGCTTAGACTGTTCTGTACTGTGATGTGTTCTGGGTCTCCTTACGTGCACAGATTTATTTCTAGAACTTCTATTCTATCCCACAGCTACTGGTGTCTGTTTTTATGCATTATCATGCAGTTTTAATATAGCTTTCTACTATTGTTTCAAATTAAAAAATGTGCTTTTAGCTACTTTAGATCTTTTGTGAAGTTTAACAACATTAATAAGGTCACTGAATGAGTAATCAATTCCCAGTAAATAAAATCTAAGGACTAGATGGCTTCATGGATAAATCCACTAAACTTTCCAAAAAGGATTCATATCAATTCGTTTTTTTTCTTTAATTTATAATTGTGTGTGCATATATATGTATGTGTGCTGTTACACATATATGTACAGGAATATTTGCATATATGTGGTCATGAATATACAGGCCAAAGAACAACTTCAGCTGTCATTTTTCAAGTATAAGACACTTTACTTTTTTGAGATATAATATATCATTACTCCATGACTCACCGAGTAGGTTGGACTGACTTGTCTGTGAACTCCAGGGATCTACATTTCTTCATTTCCACAGTGCAGAAATTACAAGGTCACAGCACCATGTCCAACTTTCTTTTCTCCCTTCCTTCCTTCCTTCCTTCCTTCCTTCCTTCCTTCCTTCCTTTCTTTCTTCCTTTCTTTCTTTCTTTTTTTCTTCCAGTAGGTTCTGGGGGATCAAACTGAATCATCTCAGCCTTCAAACGATTTTAAATTTTCTCAGAAAGTAGAAGAAACAATCCCCAACTAATTTTATAAGGAAAGCCTCACTCTAAATCCAAAGCCAGATGAAGACAGTACAAGAAAAAGAAACCATAAAGCAATACTCTACGAGCATAATTGCAGTGTTCTATGATAAAATACTATTAAACAAACCCATTGTCCCATTAAAGCAGGCCCATGGCCATGTGGACTTGTCCCTGGAATACAAGGTTTACTTGACATATGCAATCCAGTCCTACAAGACACCATATTAGCACCAGATAATAGAGGCAATACATACAGTTATCTCAACAAATAAAAATGAATTTGGGCCAATTCAACATCCACTCTCAAGAAAATTTTATGAAACAGTGTGTGTAGAAAATGGTTTTCTCCATATGATAAAGACCATAGCTGTTCAGTGGAGACAGTTCAAACCATCTCCTCTTGGATCCTGGGTAAGACAAGGAGGGCAGTCTTGCTACTTCCATTTATCATATGCTCTTAAGTCTTAGGCAGAGCAAGTAGGCAAGAAAAAGAAGAAATAATACCAAAACAGGAAAAAGAAGAAAATAAGAAATCTTAGCTCTGCTTGCTGATTATATGTTCTTACATGTAGAAATCTTCCTAGCCAGGAAATGATGGCTCATGTCTTTAATCCCAGCACTCAGGAGGCAGAGGCAGGCAGTTCTGAGTTTGAGGCTAGCCTGGTCTATAGAGTGAATTCTGGGATAGCCAGGGCTATACAGAGAAACTCTGTCAAAACAAGAGAGAGAGAGAGAGAGAGAGAGAGAGAGAGAGAGAGAGAGAGAGAAGAAACAATCCCATTTGCAAAAGCTACTGAACACAATACTTAGAAATTAATGAAAAATGTAAAAGTTTGCACCATACAAAGTATAATAAAAGCATTGATGAAAGAAACTAAAAATGTACAGTTAAGGAGAAAGTGATCCTGTGTTTGTAGATGGGAAGACAATGCTATTAAATGCTTGTGTTGCCCAATGAAAGTCACATATTCGATGCAATTTTTGTTTAGAGACAGGGTCCCAATTCAAACCCTCGCAACACTGTGGCGATTAGGCCAGACTTGAACTCACAGAGATTTGCACACTTCTGCCTGAATGTTGACATTAAAGATAGGCACCACAGCACCCAGTGTCAGCAAAATTCTTATAAAAATGCCAACACTAGTTTTTACAGAAGTAGAGATATAATGATATTAAAATCTGGATGGAACCGCAATGCTTTTAATATTGAACAGACTTGGTTCACTCCAGTTTTATGGAAAAAGCTTTTCAGTGTGACAATTAATATTCCTGGTCTTTTAATTAACTTTTTAGCAATATAATTTTAGGGGTCAATTTTGACATTATTTATATATTTTATCAAGTTTTGATCCTACATTTTCAATATACTTTTATTTTCTTTGGTTGTAAGTATATGATCCTTTTAAAGAAATATAGCTTCTCTGGTCATTTTAGATATCTATATTATTGAGTTAGAGTGTACATACTATGCATACACTAACATGATCAACAGCACATGTTTAATTGAGTTTTAATAATCTAGTACAGTAATGCAATTATTACAATACAAATATGAAATAATTGCATCACCTCCTAGAATCCCCCTGTGTACCTTAGAAGTCCATCTATTATCTCTCCTGCACCCCAGGACATCCCATAACAACTGATATTTTTTGTCACTGGAGTGTGGCCTTTTCTGTCCTCTGTCAGCAGAATCATGTAGGTTATAATAGTGGGGTTATCTAACTTAGCACAAAGAACTGCATGTCCCAGCATCAACTATCTTCCTATTTTATGATAGTGTTCAGTAGCATCCCACAGTGATCTGTTTGTTCTTATACCATTCCGTGCCCACTTGGAGAGTTCTTGATTATAAGCCCCTTTCAGTAAAGCATCCCTGAATAGTTCATCTTGCTTTGTTCAGTCATATATTGTCATTTATCATAAGCAAATGTCTTATAGTGGGATTGCTGGATCATAGTTATCATTATATATACATATGCATACACACACACACACATATATATATATATATGATTATATAGATTGGTTTTTTGAAACAGGGTTTCTCTGTGTAGCCTTGGCTATCCTGGAACTTGTTCTGTAGACCAGGCTGGCCTCGAACTCAGAGATCTGCTTCTGTTCCCCGAATGCTGGAATTAAAGGTGTGTGCCACCACTGCCCAGACATAGTTTATTTTTATAAGATACTGCCAAGATATTCTGCAAAGACACTGTATTTTTTTGTTGTTGTTGTTTCACTACAAGAATTCAAAAGTCCCTACTCCACATACCTTTACACTCAGGGTCCCATTAACCTGATGGTGTATGGGAGTCCCTGTTACCATCTCAACATCTGAAATTCTGTCTCCTCTCTCTTCCTGTCCATGTCATCTTCCTTGTTCTTACTCAATGAGACCAATGCCTAATCAATTTCATTGTTCTTTTCTGCCTTAAGGGTTTTATCAATGATTTTCCTGAGATAAAATTTATAATTTTTCTGTTTATCCTGTCATTTCTTCTGCTAAATAAAAAATAGCTTGCCTATTTTTCTCTTCAACTTCTCAAAGTAGAAACTCAGGTTGTTGATTTGGTTGGTGCTTTTTAAAAGATATAGCATTTGATGATAATCATTCCCTGTTAAACACTGTCAGCTACGTTGCATAAGTTTTAGGATGTTGTCATCTCATTTTTATCCGGTTCAACACATGTTATTATTATGGTTACTTCATTGGTCTGTGAGTAATTTAGAAATAGATCTTAATAATTACTAACATTTTTATGGTTCCCTAAAAAATGGGTAATGTTTGATTGGATAGGTTTGAAAAGCCTTTCTGAATATAATTTGTGGTATGAAGCATAATTTAATTAAATGTTAAGCCATAGTCCTGATCACATATATTGGCATAAGGTTTAACAGTCAGCCTGTTGAAAGTATTGTATAGACATGTCTTTAGTTAGAGCTAGAAGTGCCAGAATGCCATGTCCTACTTGACGACTGGTTACTGGTTCTTAGGAATTGTTGTGTCTATTAAATATATTCATTCTATGAGATTTCAAAGTTTTTTTTACACAGTTTGGTTGAAATGTGCCTAGATTAGTGCTAGGAAAACTGCAGAGAGTAGGTGTGGGTTAGGAGCCAAGACAGCTCCATGCTGTTTGGGTAAACACTGAGTCTCCAGGAGATGATGAGTTCTCTGCTCGGGGATGAGCATTTTTGGAACCAGCTTCCTCCTTATTCTGCTTTTTAATTCTACCTTCTTTTCAGTGAAAGGCAACAGTGAGTTATTTGTTATAGTTTTACAAAATGTAAATATCTCAGAAATCACTATTCCCTGAAAATATACTTACACTGTAAAAGCCATACGTCCTGGCTGTGAGTTACATCACATAAGCAGAACACTTTTGCCTACTGTGAGTAAGGAATTCTATTTTAATTGTGGTTCTTATCAGGTTTTCTTTTTGGTTTTCATTGTATAAGTATAATTTTCTTTAGAATTTAAAAAAGAAAAGCTATCACTTTGATTAAAATGAAAGTTCAAATAGTATGAAACTTTTAGCCTCCATGAAACTATGTTAAAGCAATTAATAAATCCTAACACTGAAGTGTTTAACGTTTTATCTCTCTGTGGTCAGTAACAGTATCAATACTCCCTCTGTCATTTCTGCTTTTTATAATTTGTGTCTTCTGTCTTTATTTCTTCTTCCTAAGTCTAGCTAATTGTCAGCCTTATTAATCTTTTAAAAATCCACTTTTTTGTTGATTGTTCTGCTGTCTTCTTATTTTCTAATTATTATTTCCCCCTTTGAACTTTTTTCATTCTTTATGCTTGCTGTGTATTTCATCTGCCTTTTTTCTACTTTCTTACACTTATTAATTTAGGATCTTCTTCTTCTTCTTCACTATAGGCTTCTGCTGCAATGTATTTTCTCTGTGTATTGACTTAATTGTATCCTTTAGGCTCTGGTATGTTATGTTTCAATTGACATTCATCGCAAATTATTTTCTAATTTCCCTTGTGGTTTCGTTTTTGATCCACTGGTTATTTAGAAGTGAGTAGTTTCGTTTCTTTATAGTTGTGAGGGCTCCAAATTTTCTTCTGTTAGTGATGCCTAATTTCATTCCATTGTGTTTAGAGACACACTCTATCTAATTTCAAATTTATTGAGACCTCGCTACTTATTCTATGGCCTACAATGGCATCTATCCTGGAGTGTGTTCCACATGTACCCAAGAAGATTCACTTGGTTCTTGCTTAATGGAGTGCTCCATAGTAGACTAGCTAATAATATTCAACTCCTCATTGATTTTGAATTTTTCACTGAAAGTGGAATATCTATGTATATAGCTATCATTGTTGAGGTGTCTACTTCTCAGAGAACCTATTTTTAAGGCCACCTTTACCTATGACTAGTACAGCAGCTAATGATTGCAACCCATGTCACTTACACAGCATTTGCCCATGATTTGCCGCTGACTTTTCAACAGCAAACTTAAATGATGACTGTCTTTTATTCAGTCAAGAATATTCAATAGAAATGATATTTAAAGAAATAAGATAACCTGACTTGAACCTGGTAAAGTCAGTGCTTGAATTAAAGTATGCTAGTTAAAATCTTATGTGTTTTCCATGAGAGCAGGGTGTGGCCCCTCCCCCACTTTATTCCCTAGGCATCAAATTATAGCTGCTTGTCACCTGCAGAGTTCTGTTCTTCCTCTTTCCTTTTGACCACCAAGCCCTGTTCATTCTCAGCCTACTGACTTTGGCAGAGCCTCTGCCTGGCTTCCATCCAGCTGTCTATGTCAATAGCTCACCTCCTGGGCTCACATATTCCAGTATTAAATTCTTACCAGTCTTTGGGACCAGAGCCAGGAGGCTCTGATGATGACAGCAGACTTCCCCACCTGTCTATTCAGATACTGCCAGCTGGGCAGTGTCCCTCTCCTCAGCCTGCCTAAAATCATCTTTCCAAAACTACCGTCCCACCCTTCCTGGCTCCAGCCCTTCTCTTGGCAAAATATAAGAAAGACATTGCAAGACAGAATCATACAGCAAGGTATTTTTCAAAATCCTTGTATAGAAAATAATTGATGAAATCTGAGTGTACCTACAGGAGAGGAAACAACTGTATGAAAAGTGGAGGGACACTTAGTGATTTAATTTTGTTTTACATTCAGCAAACAAAATAAGTCATTCAGCTGTGGTTTTGTTTCTTGTTTGTTTGTTGTGTGAATTGGGCAGATGTGTCTTTCAAGCAGGTGCACAATGGTTCCATGGATCAAGAGTCTGTGTAACTGGGCCAGGAGTATGTGTGTTTGTGTGTGTGTGCACGGTGACCTGCAATTGAAGTTGTTTCAGATTAAGTCTGAAGTTTGACTTGGAAATCTTGGGATTAGAGTCTATGGGTGTGGCAAGAGAAGGACATGCTTTAGATGAGGGTATGCAATGGGGCTTTGGAGTGCCAAAATAAGTCAAAAGCAGATTGAAAAATATATAAACATTTCACTAGTGCACATACCCATTACTTGATGTAGATATCTTTATAAACAACCTGTTCGACAGGTGAGTTACAGCTTAGCATTGTATATCCCAATACAGATGGCTGAATAAAATGAAATATAAACCCAATGTATTGATTAGTGAGCAAGAAAATACAGTCATTGTCCTAGACTCAAGTGATGGTACATGGTAAAGTCATTGTGGAAGACAGATGTATGAGTTTGTGAGGATTGGTGTCTGTCTCTGTTGGCAAGACCTTTTGGAAGAGATTTTGGTATTCCACAAAAGACATCGAGCATGCAATAATTTAGTGTTTTGATCTTTTCAGAATTGGCTCATTACTCTTCTAACTTTGTAATTGATACAAGTGAAAAGTGGTTATTTCTTATTCTTCTCATTGGTTAGACTATGGGAACAGGATTCTAATTCAAAGTATGAGGGAAATGCACTTCTTATTGGCTTCTGGGGAAGAATAAACCCATAGTGCCTTTGGGCTATGGATTTTTATGGTGTCATTTTGACATCTGGGCTTGGATAAAGCAAAGAGTCTTTGTCCTTTTACCCAGAAAAGACAAATGCAAGTATTTAATAGTGATAAATCGGAGACCATTTAAATTGTCCTTATCAGGGGAGTAAATAAAAAGAGTAAACTTATACATGAGATTACAAGTTGGTAAGAGGAATGAGTGGATATAAGCAAAGGGATAGGTTCCTCCCAAATCACAAAATAAGTTAGGAGGCATAATACTAGTTACACATGTTTGAAACAAAGACTCAATGTTATTCAGCTTTAAAGAATATATACACAATTTATGAGTGTGTATAACATAAAATTTGGAGTTTATACTAAATTCATAATTAAGATTGGAGTATGTTATTGATCAAGTAGTTCTTTAAGAAGATTTGTATTTGCATATTTCAATAACTATAAAGTGATATATGCATAACACAAAGTGAAGTTTTTAATTGGGTTTGATATTTGGGATAATTCATTACTTTTTAAGTGTATTTTTTAAAAGTGCTTGGGCTTGGGCTGGAGAAATGGCTGAGCAGTTAAGAGCATTTGCTGCTCTTAAAATGAATGTGGGGTTAATTCCCAGAATCCTCATGGCATCTCATAACCATCTGTAACTTTGGTTCCAGGGTATCTGAAGCCTTCTTCTGGCATCCATGGGAGCCAGACAGGCACATAGTGCACAGCATATATGTAGGCAAAACAATCACAAGCAGAGGGTAAACTTATATTTGAAAAGTACTTAAGCTTGCAAAATTAAAAAAAAAAGGTAAGAGATAATCTGGAACATTTATTTAGTTTCATCTACTTGTGAGGCTAAGGCAGAAAGATCAGGAGTTCAGCCTCAATAAGGAAGGGGGAGAGAATAAATGTTAAGTTTTTTTTTTTTTCCAGAACAAATGCTCAGTACAAAAGAGCACTTGTTGCACGTGCACAGGGTCCTGAGTCCAGATCTTATCTCTCATGTAAAATGCAAGATGTGTCAACTCATGTATTTATGACTCTAGGGATGTGGGGAATGGGGGCCACTTAGAGACAGAGGATTGCTGGACTTTGCTGATCAGCAGCCTTGCTTCAGGTTCAGTGGGAGATGTATTGCAGAGAGAGATAAAGCTAGACACCTGACATATTTCTCTGGACTCTGCATATAACACATATACATATACCACAGTCCCATCTCTTCAGCCTCAACTTTGCTCATTTCTATATTGGGAAAAGAAAGCAGTTGTAACCTTCACTTTGAAATAACAGGAAAACATTGCAACATTCAGGGCTTAGCTCTGCAACCTAGACTCAGTGAGGAGATGAAGAAAGGATGTGACATTAAAGAAACAACAGACACATGAATCAGAAGAGCTAGGTCAGGTGAGCTGATGGAGTGCTGTCAGCTAAGGCAATAACATGGAAACGGAGTGCATTTATTGGGTACAGCACAGGAGAAAGGGTTAGCTAATCATGCTAGGAGTGGAAGAAGTGTCTGTAGGAACTCTCTATAGGCAAGAATTCTCAGTGTGTAAACATCTGGGAGAATGAAGTTATAGTTTCTTGGTTTTACACATGCTGGTCAATGTTTATAAACATTCATATTGAAATCGGACAAAGGCTTTGCCTTTCTGAATCCAAAGGGGAAAAGACCCTGTCAATTTCCCACAGATCTGAGGCCTGGACATAGCTGTGCTCATGTCCACAATATAAATTCACTCAGGACTTCATCTTCCCATTACACATTTGCTCAGGACTTCCTCTACTCCCATAAGAAAGAATGAGTTTTGTTTGCAGGAACTTTTATACCTTGTAGGGAAATGCTTGTCCTTTCTTTAAGAGAGTCTTCTTAATAAAAGTATTTAATTTCAATGGAATGTGTCAGAATGCTAATCAAATCTATGTGTGGAGAGCTGGAGACATTTCTGCAATAATGTGCACATGTAATGTACATCTTTCACATCAGTTCCCTGACAAGGATACACCAAAATCTACGATGGAGTCCTAGGGTACCACTCAATGCCCCCAGAAACCCAAGACTGACACAGACTGGAAAGCAGTCATTATTAAACAATGTGATAAATACTATAATAAAGATATGTATAGATTTATAGATGTACCTTGTTTTTGTCAATGACTAAGTAATAGTGGACGTCTCTTCCACCATGAAGAACTTGAATTCAATAGCTGTGTTCACTTCCTGTTTGGACCACCATCAACACAGAACTGTGATTTTTAAAATAATAACACAAATGAAGGGAATGCTACAAATAACTGGCTTTCTGCAGGGATCCAACAATTTAGGATACTGTTCTGAGGCAACACAAACACAGCAGAGTGGCCTCCCAAGGCTGAAAGGAGAGGACATAGTTTGGAGATTAGAGAGGCTGAGGTGGAATTTGCAGAGATGATTACAGAGGAGGGTACTTCAGGACATAAAGGGCCCCAGACTCTATGTTGTGTGACCCTTGAGCTGTTTGTAACTAAGAAGCAGTACTCATGTAGGGTTTCAGGTGAAACTCAAGGAGGCCAAGTGAGCTCCCAACTTACCAGAGTAATTCTCAGGTCTCAGAGGCATTTATGTCTCAACGAGACCAGAGAGCCACTTAGTTGAACATGTTTGTCACACAGCAAAGAAACAGAGCATACTGAAGCTAGTAAAAGTAAATCTCAAACTTTCAGAAATAAAGAGATACAGCATCTGCAATGAAACAGGGAAGGCAGTTTGGTTGAAGTTACAGGCTGTGAAATTAGGAAGATGAAAGAGTTGACTTTCAAAGAACCTAGAGTAATGAAAAGTACAATATTCCTTCATTAAATCTCTAAGGTCCTAGAAAAGGATCAGTAAAGTATAGTAAACCAAAGGAAAGAAATTATACAAGGTAAAAATCAGTGAACAGAAAGTAGACATACAGAAAAATCAACAAAATCAAAGGCTTGTTTTCTTTGTAAAGATTAATATAATCAGCAATCTGAAAGTGATCACAGTTTAAGTCTATAAAAGAAACAACACACATTGCTGATGCCAAGTTAACAGGGAGGCACAACTACGAATCCCAAGACATTGAAGCTGACAGAAAGGCAGGGTAAATTATGGAGATATGAGAGAAAAAGGAGCTCCTAGTCTTGGAGTCTGATTGAAACTTCTCATCAGTTAAGAAGCACAGAGGCCAACACAATCAACAATAGTTGTTGTAAATGTTGCCAAAATAGCAATAGTATTCCTTTCATATACAGATATTTTATGTTAAAATAATAATGATGACCCCAGGTTTAAGTCCAGGTATATATGACATCAGAAAGGAATACATTTATTTCTCCAGATATTTTTTTCAGGGAATCTCAAAGAAGACCATTAATGTTATCTACAGAAAATATGTCCTACCTCCCTTCATCTCTGGGAGCTACAATTTTACTGTATCAATTGTAGTCCAGGGAGGTATCTCTCAAGAATTACTCTGTGGTCTGATATATGTTCCTCAGCTATACTTCAGAGCCATCAGCTTCGCTTCCTCTCTGCTGGCCAGCTTTCATAACACTAGAAAGTGTTAGGCAGGCTTCAGGAGAAAAATCATCAACATCCTTACTTAGCTCTGAACCCAGTGAGCTGTAATCATGCCCAGTGTGGTAAGATACACTCACTCATGCAATAATAGCATCAATGTTATGGAGGCAACTAGCTCACTCTATAGGAGAAAACAATTGCCTAGTACTGTAAATCTGTCCCAGAACTTGTGGTTGAGAGGTCTTAGGCTCTAGGGGTTAATCTACTGTTACTGTTTTGCTAAATGGACATGATATTAAACTATCCTTTAAATTTGTATCTCTCTATATCTCTATGTCCACAAATTAGTGTAGCTTTTAGACCTCATCAGAGAAGTTCCTTTGGGCAGTAGACAGTAATTAAGACAGGAGATCAGAACTGGTCAAATTGCAGAGAATAAATGTCTGTGTAGTACTCAACCATAAATGGGACATCTCCATCATACACATTCCTCCTAAAACTCAGGGACCAGTGTGGAAGAAGGGGACAGAAAGATTGTTTGAGACAAAGATTGGAGATGACCAGAATAAACAGTGGACAACCAAACCCTGTGAGTATGAGGGCAGCACAAATTGGATTTGGTAGGTTGTAAAAAAAAAAAAAATGGACTTGAAGTTGGGAAAGGATGGGAGGTTGTTGGTGAAAGGTGGCTATTTGGGCACATAGGGGAAGGCATAGAAGTGAATATGATCAAAATAATTTATATATATTTTTTTTTCAAAGAGTTAATTAAAATGCTATATTTAAATTAAAATTCCAAATCATAGTTTTAAACCTTCCCAAATCCTATATAATGTGCCTATTGTAAGAAACAGTGAACTACAACTCCTCTTTAAGAAGGCC
This sequence comes from Onychomys torridus, assembly GCF_903995425.1. NCBI lineage: Eukaryota > Metazoa > Chordata > Mammalia > Rodentia > Cricetidae > Onychomys > Onychomys torridus. Next base: position 30,019,787 of record NC_050455.1, read on the forward strand.
ATACCCATGATTTGAGGTGTTTCTTTCTTACTAAGAATCTTTCTTTCTTTTAATCCTTGTCCTTAAGCCTACATTATAACACCTGCATTAAACCCTAAGTCTGTTTCATACTGACTAGTCCTGACATTCATTTCTGACATCATCTGTGGTTTATGCAAGTTGAGGTCACTAAAAGGTTAAAGGGGGCTTCCAGGCTTCTTGGATGACAGTGATGGAACTGTGCCTCTGACCCCTTCACTGTTGACAACATGATAAGGTACAAAAAGGAACATCACGAGCACCTTAACATTATGTGTTGCAGAATATTAGTAAAATGATAAATTACTTAAAAGATACAATTTACCCAAACTAATCTGAACATAAATAGAAAAGACTATCGTATGTATTAGAGATATTAAATTCATAAGTAGAATTACTACACATTAACATTTCAAATTCAAATTCATGAAATTATATTTTCAATACTAACAGCAATCACCTGTGTGTGTGTGTGTGTGTGTGTGTGTGTGTGTGTGTGTGTGTGTACAAAATTAGCACCAAAACATTAAACATTTATGAAATATGGGCAAATTCTTTGTACTGAAAGTTTTAAAACATGACTAATATTTTAAGAGGGAATCGCACATTCATGACTTTGCAACTCAATATTAAGAAGCTATTTCTACTTGGGCATTTTGGCACACACTTTTAGTCCTAGTGCTCAGAAGGCAGAAGCAGTGAATCTCTGTAACTTTGAGGCTGACCTGGTCTACAGAAGGAGTTCCTGGCCAGTCAAGGCTGCATAGTGAGACTCTGTCTTATAAATCCTCATTTGTTCCCAAATTGGAACTGAACAGATGTCTAAATTCAAAATGGAATTTTTTTTTTGTGGAAAACAATGGGGTGATTCTAAAGAATCCAAAATTTTTTAAAGTGAAGGTACAAATTAAACAACATCTATTACCTGCTTTCAGAGCTAACTATAAAACTGTAGCAATCAATCAATTAGGCATGTGAATAGAATAGATAATTTACAGGTATGTGCATAACTGACCAAGTGATTTTCAACAAATGGGGCAAGGAATTTCAATATACAAAAATAAAGCTTTCTAGCAAATATTTGTTACCAAATATGGAAAGAAGCACTGAGTGGTGCATTTATAACATAGGAACTCTGACAAGTTTTGTTAAATAACTTATTTTTAAAACTAGACAAAATATTTGACAGATATGTCATGAAAGAAAATACACATGAGGCCCAAGAAGTGCTTGAGACTATGATTGACAGTGTTGAGTATAACACCTAGGAAAGCAAATCACCCAGTATCAAATCCTTGAAAGTCCCCTTTAGAGTACTCTGGCTTCAGCCAAGTCAAAGAAGCAATACAAAGTGTCCAGAGAGAGGCCAGAGGGTTCAAATGGAGGCACAGGGGACAATGGGGTCTGAGAAGATCTGCCTTGTCTATTGAGGGCACCGGCTTCCTTCATGGGAGCTGTCAGGTGCTTCTAGAATGCTCTCCTTGTCATAGCAGGACAGATGTAGCTTGCTAATGACACCAGTGCTTATCACATGCCATCCATAGACTATCTTCTTGTGCAGTGAGCATGGTGATTGAGGATCCCCTGAGAAGACAAGTAACCTTGGTCTTGCCACTCCAGTGCAACACCAGGGAGAACGCATGAGTCTCTGCCACTGAACCAGAAGGGTTTCCTGTTTATTAATCCATCTTGAACTTGCTCAGGGCAGTAGAGAAGACCTGGTTCTCCAACTTTTGTCTAAGAAGCTCTGTGGTAGGTAGGGAACACTCCTTCAGCCTTTGATCTTCCAGGCAGTAGTTCTGGCTCTTGGAGGACGCTGTCTGTCATAGTAGCTAACTGATGTTGTTGACATCCCTGATGATGGTTAATTTCAATGACCTTTATATGGTTTCCCAGGCTCTGTTTGTTTCCTTTGGTTAATGAAACTTGGCTGGGATGTTATAATTAGTCATTAGTGAACACAAATTGAAACCAGGTCAGTTAGGTGTTGTCTGGGTACCCAACAGAGCAGCCAACCTGCAGAACAACAGCAACGCTGAGGACTGTTGAGGATGAGGAGCATGAGAGCTAGTACATGGCTCATGGGCATGCAGAGTTGCACAGCCAGTTTGAAAGCTGTTTTACAGCATCTTAATAATACAAAATCAATTTATAATAAGACCTAGCAATTCCTTTCATGCACATATTTACCCAAGACAGATAGAGACTTATTTTTACACCAATATTTGGACATGATGTTCAAAGCCACTCAATTTCTTACCAAAACTGAAAACTCACGTACATCAAGGGAATAGCAAACACACTTTAGTACATTTGGTCAGTGAAATATAGTCAGCAATAAGAGGAAGAAGGTATTGATCAGTAGCACAGATGGAGCACAAAGCATACTGTGTCAAAGAAGGAAAATAAAACACACTTGCTATATGATTTGTTTACATTAAATTTAGCAAAGATAGTACATTGTCAAAAAAGAAATAACAACATTGGACTTCAATGGTGTAGAGTTGCTTGAAAAGTCAATTTTGAGGATAATGGAAACTGTTTGATACCTTGCCTGATATACTAGTTGCAGCAATATGAAAACCCATTAATCTGTAACCTCAAAAGAACGCACTTTTAAGATGTAAATTACAGCTCATAATTACAATTAATAAAGATAAAACCAAAACTTGTATCCCTAATTATACAATGTAAAATTAATTACTTAAACTTAATTAAAATAATGTTGAGATGGATCATAGACTAGCACTAAAACTTTGAAAGTTTCCTGAAGAAAACAGAAATACACATTTCTAACATTGGACAAGCAAAGTTTTATTTTTCCCCAAGGGGGAATAAAATACATTTAATAAATGCTTTTGGGGCATGTAGAAAAGGAACCCATTTTTTTTTTGGAAATTAGGGAAGGCTTTTTAGAAAGTGGACTCTTGACAGAATTGCATAATTTCTGGTGCAGCATGATCCATGCGCACCATGAGGAACCAACAGCATCAGGACAAGCATTCAAAGGCAAAAGGATAAGGAAGGATGTCTTTCTGTATCTAAAGAGTATTCTAACAAATGTCCCAAATGCCACTGTCTATATTAAACAGGGAGGTGACTTTAAAGATGTGGAGTAGCTTGGGTGATAGAGGATAGGAAAGGCGGGATAAGAAAATTTGGCAAGCAGCTTACCTCTGCCTTGTCTCTAGGTGGCATCCATATTCACTTCAGGTCAAGGTAATTGTCTTATGAAAGAGTGTGACGTCATCATTGTCAAATTAGATTTTTCAAGAAAACCTGAACACTGAAAGTTTTATGCAGGATCTCCCGAGTTTCAAACCTTGTAACAGTGTGTGCGCCAACACCGTGTAGGTCAAAGCACAGAACAGCGAAATCACACATACACACATCTCCAGACAGGCTGTATGTCTTCCGGTTTACAGCCTGTGTCCTGAGTGTAAATCTTGTGGAATTTAGTATCTTGAGGGAGGATGATGAATGACTATTCAGAAGTTTCTGACTGGGACAGTTGATTGCAGTGACTGGATTCAGAAATCAGACATTACAAGCATGTGCAGGCACATGTATGTGTCTGTTTGGCTCATCTTCAGTTTGGAGTGCTATGTAAAGGAATTTTCCAGAAGGTGTTGGAATTCCTCAAACTATTGTTAAAGGACAGAATGAAAGCTGGAAAATTGGATATTATAACTGATTGTGGGATTTTGGTCTGTACTCTCTCTTTAGAAACTGTCCAACTCGGTTTCCTGATGCTACTGTTTAAGCTGACTCTCTCAATACCTACTTAATAGTTTACTTAAGGTAAGTTCCTTGGCTTACTAGTCTCTTCAAAACCTACCTCCTATTTCTTTTGTGTAATGTGGTTTTTTTCTTATGTAAGACCATCCCAAAGTGACAAAGCCATTGATTACTTCCTAAGGTCCATTGACAAACTCCATGAAAACCATCAATGCATACTTGCCAATAGGAATATTTTAAAGCATTTCCTCCCCCCATGCCCCAATGTCCAGGCTCCAACCAGTGGAATAAGGAAACATGGAACCCATCGGAAAATTCTTGGTGTGCTTCTCAGCTGGTAAGAGAAAGTCGTTAGAATTTTAAGCTGGAGAGATTGGATATGAGCTTTGAAGAGATGAATTTGGTAAGAATTTTTAAAATGAACTGGATGATGGAAGCCAGACTACCATGAATTCTATTTTGAGACTTTCACTATCCCCACACTAAGAGGTAATTTACAGGTTCATTGTTAGTTGTTCATTGTATGGTGATAGCAAAAATAAAAATAAAAATAAAAATAAAAGCAGTGAAAATTCACCATGAGGCTTGCTGATTTTTAGAATCAGTCTTTGAACTTGTTTTCATTTGCCTGCGAGTATGCTTTTTGTTAGTCATGAATCTTTCTTACAAACTAGATTTGATTTGAAATCAATTTAAGAATATTTGTTAACTCTCTGGTACAGTGCTGCCTTGTGTCTGTCCAGATAGGAAATAATCCAGTAAATGGGCCTTGCTCACAAAGGGGTGAAAATGTGAATCCCCAAGCTAAAGAGGAAAGATACAAGAGGGATCTCCAAGTTCCTTGCACATTCCTAGTTCCAGCAAGGTGCTAGGGTGACAGGTGGTCTGGAAGTGTGAGAATGAAGGTAGCCAGAACGCCGCTAATCTTCACATAGAAATCGCCCATTTGCAGTTGCTCTTAGAAGATTAATGAGGAGATGGATGTGCATAGAAAACCTCTAAATGACTATATTTTTACATTTGGAAACTGCGGGCAACACCAGCCCACACCATCTGTTGGCTTGGCAGCTGTGACAGTTGACAGCATCGCTCAATGGAGGAGCCAGCATTCACTTTTGGGAGGATAAACACATAATTAAGCATGGCTGGGAGAGTTTTCGGACAGTGGTTTCTGTGGAAAGTCTAGAACCGACTTTTTTGCTTTCCAAGCTGTGCAAGGCTCAGAACTTTAAAGTTCTCTCTCAGCACAATCGGCTCAGTCCCCCTCACCTCTCATGGAACTCCTTTCTTTAGCACGGTATGACTGTTGCTGTCCCTATCTGACCTGCTGTGTTTACCTGGAGGACATCCATGCATGATTGAGCCCACTCACCTTCCACTTTGGTAAGGGGGTCTTCATCAGTTTGATGCAGCCCTTCCTCCTCCTCCACAAGGATATATTAAGGTTTAACAATCAATGGGGAGAGGATTCTTCTTTGATACTGTAGGGGATTGTAATCTTCACCCATCCTCCTGTAGGTAGCCAGCTTAAACATGTTGGTTCACCAACCTGGATCCTGCAGTAATTCTTTGGTCTGTCTGGGTAAATCGACATCTGTTCATGTCCTCCTTGGAAAACTTGCACAAACAATTCTGAATAAACCCTGTCTTGGTACTCAAGACAGGTACTTCCTTCCTCAAGACCGAAAGCTTTTCTTGCTTGAGTTCTTACTTTTCTTCCTTGCTGGGTTCTCACACTTACTCAGCTGGATTCCTTTTACTCTTTTGCACAGTGCATTTGTCAGCCCCAATACTGGACAAAAATTCTACTCTCAATGTCTTTGAAACATCCATGCCTGTTTGTTGCAAGATTCATTTATGTGAAGGTGATGAGTTGATCTATTCTGACTTTCAACATTTAACTAAGATTATCTATTTGAATTCCTCTTCTGCAAAGTTACACTAAAATCTCTTCTGGAATATACATTACTTTTTAATGTATTTGATGGCAAAATCTAGTGTAGATTTTAACCTAAAGTGACCTGGAACTATTACTTAATTATTTTTATTAGCAGGACTATTACTATTTCACTAAACAAATATATAATTTGCCATTTGACAGAAGATATATATTAGATCTACATTATTGTACCACTAAAACAAAAATATGAATTCTGAAGCACACTTAACCCCGACTGTCCAGTACATTTTTATGAAACTAACAAGCTTGTGCCATGGTTTTTATTTTTTAATTTTCATTTTTTTACAGTAATCTTGGAAGGTGACCAGTGCTCTGCTGCATCCATTTTCAGATGATAAGTGGGAGAGCTAAGCTTTGAAACTAGATGTTCTTCCATACTCCCCGGTGCTTTTGCACATTTCCTTCCTTAGCAGCTATTGTTAATTGTATTTTTAAACCAAAGGTTTCAGTAACAAAGTAAAACTTGGAGAACGAGAAGCAGTGAATAAAAGACTCTCAGCCTGCAGACTTCTTTGTTGTGAACGCCTGTCTGCCTTTTGTTCTGGGCAGTCATTCCAGATCTCAGACAAAATAGACATGACCCATGTGTGCTGTTTTGCATAATGCTTTCCTTCATTTAACTTCTGTTATACGCTACTCTATTGCGCTAACTTATCTTCCACAACATGATTTAGCTATTTTGGAAGCTTCTGGTACAGGGGATTCATGGTGTATTCTCAGAAACAGAGTTTGGATTTTGCTTAGTACTGATTTCCATTCTACCCCCTCTTCTACCTTCCCTCATAGACACCCACCTCAGAAAGTTCTCATATACATGAAAGAAAGGTAAATATTCATATCAAATGAATGTTATAAAGAAACTGTATGGTAACAAATTACTAAGTATATTCGGAGTGTTATTTAGGTTCGAAATTTAGGTCCAGAAAACATAAAATGTTTTCCTCTGTATTTCACAGTATATATCTGTTTCCCTTTGATGCTTTATTTTCTGCTGCAAGATTTTTCTATCCTGAATATTGACAGAGGCCCATTCTCCTTCTGTGAATTGTCTCTTTCCAAGCTTGTTATGTCTGTTGAGAATACTGTTTCCAAATGTGCTATTTATTAATACGAGCATTTCTGAAATTAAAAAATAAAGGATTATATATTTTCTAAGTAATTTTAATCATAATATACTAAGAACCAGTCTTGCTTTAATGTTTTCATACTTGTTCTTTTTTTAAGATCTAACTACATATCTATCATCTATTTATCAATCTAAGTATCTATTTACCACCTGTCACCTATTTATCTTTAGTCTATCTATTGTGGTAGCCCACAAAGGTTTCCTTGTTAGATCTGAGCTTGCTTTACACAGCATAGCTGCATTAGGGGATGGCTTGACCACGTGTAGGCTTACCAGGTGTCTGGGGTGGTCTTCACTTGGCTGTGCTGGGGGGAGTTCCTTTGCTCTACCCTTTGGCATTCCTTTCCAGGGAGTGGGTCTTCCAAACGCCACATTTCCCACACCACCCTGGGGCAGGGATTCGGCGCTGGGCTCTTCCCTGTTCACTCGCCGTTACTGAGGGAATCCTGGTTAGTTTCTTTTCCTCCGCTGACTAATATGCTTAAATTCAGCGGGTCGCCACGTCTGATCTGAGGTTGCAGCCTCGATCAGAAGAACTTGGGTCCCCCACAAGAGGCGCTTTAAAAGCCCTTTAGTAGAGACAGAAGGGGCTGGTGTGTTTTGACCCAGGCCTTCCAGAGCTATCCTATGTTCTAACTATCTCTCTCCTCTATACTTCTGTCTACATACTTCTCACTTTTCCTTCCTCAAGAGTACCCTGGGAGAAAAAGAGAGAGCTGGTCTCCCTCAATCTATCATCTATCTATCTATCTATCTATCTATCTATCTATCTATCTACTATCTATGTCTATCAGCTATTCATCATTTGCCCATCACTTATTTATTTATAGTCTCTATATTTATCTATCTATAATCTATATACCATCTACTATCAATCTATTCACAAACTGTTTTATCTATTACATATAATTCATATATAATATAATTTTAAATATATAAAATCATCTGTGCCATTTCATTTTTTATGATGTTTCTACCTATCTACCATCTATTTTTTCTAACTATATTTAACTGCTTAGTGGTATCAATGAAGGTCAGCCATTTAAGATTGATGAACACTGCATAGTACTGTCTGTACAAGCAATACAGACAGTACTCTGTGGAACAGCTCTGACTATGCTCTTAAAGGATCTGAGTAAGAATTTCTAGAGTACAATGGTTCATTCATAAAAAATATAAAAGTTGAATTTCTGAAAATAATGCTACATTGTTGTAGTGGTTTGAATAGAAATGGCCCCCATAAGTTCATAGACTTGAATGCTTGGTCATCAGGGAGTGGCACTATTAGTAGGTGTGGCCTTGCTGGAGGAAGTGAGTCACTGGGAGTGGGCTTTGGGGTTTCAGAATCTCAAGTTAGGCCAGTGTCTCTCTCTTCCTGCTGCCTGCAGATCTAGATGTAGAGGTCTCAGTTACCTCTCCAGCCCCATGTCAGCCTGCATGCTACTGTGCTTCCCACTATAATGATAATGGACTAAACCTCTGAACTGTAAGTTAGCCCCAATTAAATGTTTTCCTTTATAAGAATTGTGTGCTCATGGTATCCCCTCACAACAATAGAAATCCTAACTAAAACAATTGTTTTTGAACACCTTTGATAGTTAAATAATTAGTAAGAAATTCATGTATGTTTTTTGTTTCCCACCCACACTAAATCCAGGTATACATCAAGTTTGAAATCTGGTGGCTATAAAATGGGGATTTCATTCTAATGTGCAATTTTCAATGCTTCTGAAATTGGGAACAATCTTTATGCTTTGGTTGTCCATTAGTGGTTTTATAACTACATATTCCTTTGTCCTGGTACATTTACCCTTGGATTTTTGTCCTTATTTCTATTCAATAGTTTACATAGACATAAAGGAAAAATGTTCCATTTAATTGGAATATTTAAATTCTTTCAATTTTTAATTCATTTTTATTTTCAAAATTAAATTATAGCTACAACAATTTCCTCTTTCCTTTTCCTCCATTCAACCTCCCTCTAACTCTCTCTCAAATTGTGGCCCATGGCCTCTTTTTATTTAATTTGAAAATATATAAGATATATTCTCTATATATAAATATATATTTCTAAATATGCAAATATAATCTTCCCTGAGGAAGACTATTTTCTCCCACCCTCATCATTTCTTAGTAGCCTAAAGTTCTTACTGTTGGATTTTTTTATACTAGATCTATTCATTGATATTTACATAATAATAATACAGCATTATTTATTTTTGGGTTTGTTTTTGTTTTTGTTTTTGTTTTTTGGTTTTTGGTTTTTTGAGGCAGGGTTTGTCTGTGTGGCTTTGTGCCTTTCCTGGAACTTGCTTTGAAGACCAGGCTGGCCTCAAACTCACAGAGATCTGCCTGCATCTACCTCCCGAGTGCTGGGATTAAAGGTGTGCGCCACCACTGCCCGGCTATAATACAGCATTATTATAATATACTTGTATTTACATCCTAGTGGATGGCCTCACATCCATTCATATATATGCAACACTAATTGGACTTAGTTATGAAAATAAATAATTACACAAATGAAAATAAAACCTGAAATTGGGAGGAGGACATCTTAGGGGAAGATATAGGGGCAATTGGAGAAGAACAAAGGGCATGTATATGATCATGTTTAACTGGATACTTGTACAAAATTCTAAAGACTAAATACAATTATGAAATTACTATAAATGTAAATAAAACTTTACAAGCAGTTAGAAAATTAAAATAAAATCATTCAGAAGCTTTTCTTAGTTTTCCTATGTTCTGGAAAACTTTAAATAACATTTCAATGATTATATACATAATATAACTTCTGAAATGGTGGGCCTGGTGCTGATCCCCTTCCTTCCTCCATCCACCCTTTGCCTTCTCCCTTTCCCCTCCCTTCATACCTCTATCTCTTCATCTCTTCATCCCTAATACTTTCTCAACACCCCTTCCCACACCCCATGTGCAGTTTAATTTAGACGAAGGGTGGTTTCTGCCATCCACGGCTCACATTTGATTCCCTTTGGCTCCATAGTATCCTGTGGTCTTGCATGCAGCATAACTTCTGAGTGCTTGTGGGTCCTTGCCCTTGGCAACATGCTTGTGAAACATGATATGATCTAGGACTGTAGCTGAAGTTTTCTCCAGTCCTGCCTGGCCCACAGTCAGGACAAATCTCTCTCACCTGTCAGTCCCACAGTCACTCAGACACAACAAAGTAAACAAACAGAGACTTATATTACTTATAAACTGTATGGGTGTGGCAGGCTTCTTGCTAACTGTTTTTATATCTTAAATCAACCCATTCTATTAATCTATAAGTTACCACATGGCTTGTGGCTTACCAGTATCTTTACATGTTGCTTGTCATGGCAGCAGCTGGCAGCATCTCTCTGCCTCAGCCTTCTACTTCCTAGAATTCTCCTCTCTCCTGTCCCACCTATACTTCTTGCCTGGCTACTGGCCAATCAGTGTTTTATTTATTAACCAATCAGAGCAACCAATTTAACATACAGAACATCGCACAGCATAGGACAGATGTGTACTCTTTGAGAGCAGCTGTGCAGGGCTTCAGCTCCATCAATCACAATGTTAACATTGCTTGGATTCTGAATGCAAGTTCTATGCCTGAAGGACAGTGACTTCTCTCTTTTCTTTTCTGGTTGTGTTGTGTTCTGCTTAGCATGGTGTCAGTCCTTGGTACTGTTGGTGATGTGGTATAGATAAGGTCCCTAAATACTCAAAGGATGCTTAGTCATACCACAAGGACACTTGCTTAACTATATTCATAGCAGCTTTTTTGTAATAACCAGAACCTGGAAACAACCTAGATGTCCTGCAAGCGAAGAATGGATAAAGAAAATGTGGTACATTTACACAATGGAGTATTACCCAGCTGTTAAAAACAATGACATCATGAAACTTGAAAGCAAATGGATAGAACTAAAAAAAAAAAAAAAAGAATCATCCTGAGTGAGGTAACCTGGGCCCAGAAAGACAAATATGGTATGTATACACTCATAAGTGGGTTTTAGCTATAAAACAAAGGATAACTATGCTACAATCCACAGCCCCAGAGAGACTAGGTAACAAGGAGTGTTCCATGCCCAAAAGGGGAAATGGAAGAGATTTTGTGAGTGGACTAAGGGCAGGTGGAGATGGGGAACATGAGCAATCAGGTAAGGAGAACAGAGGGAGAGAGTTCTGAAAGAGACTATGGAAAGGGGGTGGCACTTTAGGTTCAGGTAAAAACTTGATGCAAGAGAATCTCCCAGGAATTGACAAGGATGACCCTAGCTAAGACTCTCAGCAATAGGGGATATGTACCCTAAATGGGCCATCTCCTGTGACTAGGCAAGACTTCAAGTGGAGGGGGTGGGAAACCAACCCAGTCATATAACTTTTGACCTACAGTCTGTTCTGTCTATGGGATGTGCTGGGTTAAGGGTGGCCTGAGATTCAGGGAGTGCCCAACCAATGACAGGTCCAGCCTGAGATCCATACTATAAGAGTGAGCCTATCCCTGACACTGCCTAGAGCTCAGGACCCACAGGCTAGATGACCTAGGATGTATCCAAACACAACTGGAGAGGGGAAAATGCCAATTTAATGTTGCCTAATGATGTTCTACTCTACTCTGATTGGTGCTTAGCCCAGTTGTCATCAGAGAGGCTTCATCCAGCAACTGATAGAAACAAATGAAGACCCACAACCAAACATTAGGTGGAACTTGGAGGATCCTGTATAATTAGGGGAGAAAGGATTGTAGGAGCCAGAGGGGTGACACCACCAGAAAAACCACAGAATAAACTAACAGGGGCTCATAAGGGCTCATAGAGGCTGAACCACCAACCAGGGAACCTGCACAGGACTGACCTAGGCGCTGCATATATGGTACAGTTGTACAGCTTGGTCCTCTGGTGGGACTCCTAACAGTTGAGCCAGGAACTGTCTTCTTTTGCTGGCTTTTGGGACACTACGCCTCATACTGGGTCGCCTTGCCCAGCCTTAATACATGGGGAGTGCTTGGTCTTCCTGCAACTTGATGTGCCATGTTTTGTTGATATCCATGGAAGACTTTCTGAACACAAAAAGTGGGTTAGGGGTTGTGAACAGATGGGGGTGGGAGGGGGAAGGGACTGGGAGAGAAAGGGGAGGGGAAAAGGTGGCTGGGATGTAGAATGAATACAGTAATTAATTTAAAAAACAGCAAGAAGAAGAAAAATCTGCTGTGCTTCCATTCTGAGTTACCCATTGGACCCCATGTCACCGTGGATTCCAGATGTGAGCAGTGATCTTGTGTTTCTCTAACCAACAGAGGGAGGCCACAGGCTCTACTAAAAAGGGTTCAGAAAAAAAATGGCTTGTGAGATCCAAAACTAATTGTTTTGTTTTGTTTGTTGTTGTTGTTTCAGGGTTGGGGCAGGACTTCATGCCATAATCCAGGCTGTTCTCAAAATTTCTGTGTAGCACAGGGTAGACACAAACTGTCACTTCTGTTTCAGCCTCCTGCATGCTAAGATGATAGGCATCAGTTAGCACACCCAGTATCCGTTGTCTAAATTAGGGCCAATCTTTTAACTATTGTTTTAAGGTATATTAAGCTCGATATTTTCAGTGACAAACTTGATTATAAATTGATAAACCAGCCATTGTTGTAAGTTAGGACTTTCTCAAACACTTTTTTCTCTGTTTCTACATTATTTTGCTTCATTGGAAAACATTGTTCTACTCTCTCAGAGTTTTCTATACAGTGTCCCAGTGTCTTCTGATTTTACCCTCATTTGATGCTGGACTTTTGTGACTGTTGTATGTTCTCCCTGTGTGTTTGCTCAGATTTCGTACCCTTCTCTCATCTTGTGAATTCTCTTAGCTCATCATCCAGAGACTGCTAATTTTTAACATTGATGGATGGAATTTCCCACATGTCTATAGCACATGTTCTTATCAGATATTCTCTCTCTCTCTCTCTCTCTCTCTCTCTCTCTGTCTGTGTGTGTGTGTGTGTGTGTGTGTGTGTGTGTGTGTGTGTAATCACTTACAGGGATATGGAGATAGTGTGCTTTTTAAAATGCTTTAATTTTGAAATTTTTTTATAGGATCAACTAATTTTTTTTGTAGTTGTTTCCATGTGTATGTATGCGGAATATATATATAAAATTAAGAGATCTTCTGTTCATTTTACATACCAAACTTAGACTTCCCTGTCCTCCCAACCCCCAGCCTTCCCCCAACCCACCCCTTATTCCCACCTCCTCCAAGGCAAGGTCTCCCATATGGAGTCAGCAGAGCCTGGTACATTCAGTTGAGGCAGCTCCAGGGCCCTCATCCCTGCACCAAGGCTACACCAGTGTCCCACCATAGGCACTGGGTTCCAAAAAGGCCACTCATGCACCAGGGATGGATCCTGATCCCTCTGCCTGGTGGCCCCCCTAAACAGTTCAAGCTAAACAACTGTCTCACTTATCCAAATGCCCTAGCCTAGTATCATGGGGGCTCCTCAGCTTTCTGTCAATAGTTCATGCATTTCCATGAGTTTGGTTGGCCATCTCTGTACATTTTCCCATCACTGTCTTGATGTCCCTTGCTCATAGAATCCCTCCTCTCTCTCACTGATTGGACTCCTGGAGCTTGGCCTGGCACCTGGCTGTGGATCTCTGCATCTGCTTCCATGAGTCGCTGGATGAGGGCTCTATGATGACAGTTAGGGTATTCAGCCATCTGCTTACCTAATTATTATAGTTTCTCTAGGCATGTTGCTATTTGTTCTTTGACCTGGGGCTTACTTTAGATTTGATCTATACCATGTCCAGGTATAATGTACAAAATGGTAGGGAATGCCACATCAAGTGCTTCTGAACAAACATCCTGATTTCTGGACTTGAAGTCTGAGCATCAGAATTTTTATGTATACACTGTTTCCTCTTCTGTATAGATCAGAGCTGCTTTCTGGGGACATCTGATGCCAGCACATGGACCCTTTGGATTAATATTGGTCAATAATTTGGGGTTTGAAAGAATATAGACCTCTCTCACCTTGGGGGTTTATGTTTTGGAAAGCTATGATCTGAGAGCATAACCTTAGTCACTACTCACCTTCATGGCTCCTGATTTTACTCCGTGGCTTTTCTCAATCCTCTGACATGTCTTGAGGGAACAGCTTTCTCTTTATTTGTAGGATGCATTTTTTTTGTTGCTCTTATTGCTTTTTAGATGATTTCATCGAAATGTTCACTTAATGACTTCATTTTCAAAAGGAAAGCTGATTAAGAAATATAATCTATTTTTATTCCATGATTAAATTTTCAATTTGTTAAATACTACTTGTACATTTCTCACTTTCTGGAAGTCAATGTCTTATGAAGAATACATACTAAAAAATATTATTCAGAATATACTAGGATAATCACAGTTTTTCAAAATCCTTTTGATCCTTTAAATAAATCCTCCTTGCAGTTTTAATAAATATTTTATATTAATAAAAATGAAAAAAGTTACATTTGTTGAGTGCTTAATACTCAGTTTTATTGTTATACATTCAATTATTAGTAAATATTTTATGTGTGCAATCTTTTGAGATTTTTGCTACAATTCTGTGATGTTTAATGGTATTAACACTTCATAAATGAAGACACACCAAGCATAAGCCATTCACAAACTTCACAAAGCAGTAGATAGAGGAATCTACTTTTCAAACAGGCTAATTGTCTTTTAACTCACCTCTTATTATTTTAATGGACTAGTATATTTAATACCATATTTAATTTTAGTAGTCTTCAGCATTTCCTGTCGCGACCACCTCGACCAGCAAGGAAGATGCAACACCGAGCTCTTCTTTCAGCAGTTTACTCAGGAACCTTGAACAATCTTCTGACTTCTGACCTTGGGGAAACCCGCTCACAGCCTTAAGTAATCACTGGGTAGCCAACCCTGATACGCCACGTGGGCACTACCAATAGGTCCAGGTGCGCATAAGCAAGCCAGATTCTCAGCCTTGGCCAATTAAGGAGTTGTTTATCACAGAGAGCGCTCACCTTCGGGAAGGTGGAAGGCGGAAGCCGGCGCCATCTTTGAGGCACGGCTGTACACAGCTCTCTACAATTTCCCATGTTATTTGCAGTGCTACCATTGATTTGAATTTGGTTTTCGTGCCTTCAATAGGACCTTGTTAATTTTATTTTCCTAGAATTTGTCCCCTTTCGTTGAAATATATTGTGTTTTTAAATATTTCCTCTGTATGCTCCACAGCTGCCTTCATCTCAGATCCAATAACAAGATAAAGATGCTAATACCAAAGGCAACTGTAATGTTCATTTTGATCCTTCTTAGGGCCTTTTGACTTTATCAGGCCAGTATCCACTGGGCCTCTCTGAAAAAACAGACCCACATATCAATGTTTTGCTTTTGTTTGAATATATATTTGTGCTTGATTTTTGATTAATAATTTTCTTTTAGAACTTCTCCAATGTGTTAGGTTAAAAACCTAATGTATTTCAACTTTTGTTTCTTTTAAAATATTGCTTTAATTCAAAGGTGTGCATTTCTTTCTTTCTGCTTTAGCTGTTTTCTGCACTATAATAATTTCAATGCCATTATTTTCTAAATAGCTTGTAATTATACTTTTGATTTTTTCTTTTAAAATTTTTCCTTGTGTCGGTTTTTGAAATATACTTTTATTGTTTAATGCTGGCTTTATTGGATTGTTATCAAAGGAAGTAGAATGTAATTTCTACCTTGGAGAACTAACATGGGTTTTATAGTCAGAGAATATAACCAATTTAGGTAAATGTTCCATAATCTTTAAAAATGAGATAGAGTTTTAATATGTGAAAACCTGTTCTATGCATAATGTGCATTGTGTGGGATTCCTCTATATATTGTTTATATGTGCTATTTTGCCTGAAATTCTGTCAAAAGCCCAAAGTGTTCATTAAATTTTCATATTTCCTTGTGCATCTTTTAATCTGTCTTGCTAATTCTATGATATGTTTCTTACTATATTTTAATGCTCTTTTATTTTTCACTGGAATGGTTGTGAGTTCCCATTTAAAAGGCCTTATTTAACATTCAATTTTAGTACTATAAATGTCATCATTTTATTTTGATTTGATTTGATTCAAACAATGTCTGATACGTTTTCCCAACTCAACTTTTTAATATGCTGTTATGCTCTCTCTCTCTGTCTCTCTCTGTCTCTCTGTCTCTCCCTCTCTTTCTCTCTCTCTCTCATACACACACATATACACACAAACATGCACACACATGCACACACACACACTATGCACACACACACTTTATTGCATTTATTATAGTGACTGGTAGCTATGTATTTGCAATATAACCTCATCAAACATGCTAGATGAATTTCGCTCTTTTAAAAAGCTGAACAGAAAGACTCACTTCAGATGATGGTCACACTTACAAGCATACCAGGGTAGATTTGTTGAAGCTGACTACCCTCAGAATTATCAGGTACCTTGGAGATAGCAGAAGTATGTCATAGAAAGTTAGAGGTACTATTATCCACAGAAACTGGATGCCACCAGAGCCTTTGTGTCCTGACACTTTACAGTAGCTCACTTCATGAAGGGGACCTGCTTCTGAGCCAGGAGCTGGTGACCAGAGTCCATCTCATGACAGGATTCCCCAGGGGAGCATGTGGTTTCTGATAGGGCCACACAAGAAACTCCAACTTTTGAGGTACCAGATGTAACCAAACCAGGACTCCTATGCCCAGTTCTGCCTAGATCAGGCCCTTCAGGAACAATCACAGCTAAAGCAGTTCTCTGAATGAGTGAGTAATCCTCCCAGGAGGGAGGCAATCCCCCATGACAGACTGAAAACAACAAATCCTCAGCAGCAATGCCTTGCAGAAAAGAGAAAGGAGAGCCACAGCCATGGTACTCTTCCTCCAGGGAGTTCTTTATGCACATCCTTCAGACTAGCTCTCCTGGGAATGAGAAAGTCCTTATGGCTTCTGGTCTCCGGAGAGGAAGGTAGCTACCAAGCCTCCTGTCAATGTGATGTTTGTTAGCATGACTAGTTAATGGGAAAAATAAGAGATCTGGATGTTTACACCCAAACTTGAGGGTGTCCTCAAAAAGTTAGATATGATATCATCTTTATATTCTAATTGTGGTTGTTTTAACGTTTAAAAATGCTTGAGTTTGCCGGGTGGTCGTGGCACACGCCTTTAATCCCAGCACTTGGGAGGCAGAGCCAGGTGGATCTCTGTGAGTTTGATGCCAGCCTGAGCTACAGAGTGAGTTCCAGGAAAGGTGCAAAGCTACACAGAGAAACCCTGTCTCGAAAAACAAAAACAAAAAATGCTTGAGTTTAATTTACCTGAACAGGATACAACATGTCTTTATTCAACTAAACAAATATCTCTTATTTATTATTTTTTCTTTTCTTTCTTTAAATTATTTATCCCATTTGTGTGTGTGTGTGTGTGTGTGTGTGTGTGTGTGTGTGTGTGTATGTGTGTGTTGCATGTATGCTTGTGGTAGTCAGAGAATAAATTGTGAGACTCAGATTTTTAGCGTTCAGGCATTTGTACTCACCTCCTCTCAGGGACATGTCATCAGCAGCAGTCAAGATGTGACAATGTTGCTGCTGCAGCCACTAAGCAGAGCTCTCTCCCTATGTTCATGTTCTATATCCCCTTAAAAAAGGCAAGCCCTTCTCAACCCCCTCTCTCTTTCCTTTTTCTCTTGCCCAGAGACTGCCTCTGTGCCTCCCCCAATAAGCCTCCCACATGAGCTCTGTTGCCTGGTGTGACTTTGTGGTGCCCTTGACTTCAACCCTCCAAGGTCACCTTCTGCTGCTAGACTATTACAGGGTTCTCTCCTTTCTCTATATGGGTTCTGAGGAACTCAGATCACTGGGCTTGGTGGCAAGCTCTTTAACCCACTGATCCATTTATATTATTTCTTCTTTGTTATCTGTTCTTTATTTTTGTGTTATCTAAATTAAGGGTTTGAATATCTTTTTTTTCTCATTGTTTGCTATCATGTTAATATTCCTTTATATCATTAATGATTTTTTTTACCTTCCCTCTCAAGTTATGGGATGTAAAATGCTTCAAACTATGAAAAATTCTTTTAAAAAACCCTCTTTATAATCCTCAGTGATTTTAGAATATTTTCTTCAAAATAAATTCTTAACTCCATTTTCACATATAAAATATCCTCTTTAGTTTTCAACACACATTGCAAATTCTGTACGATACATTACCGGTTTGTACAGACAGCCCATTTTAGATGATGTCCTTTCCCTTGTTTCCTTCAAGGTGACTCCTTTTCTGACCTGTGCTTACCATCAGGAGTCGTCCTTTATTTGCTTACATGACACTTTTCCTGTGTGGCACCAGCATGCTTCCTCTTTCTCATCTAGGGGATGTTCTGGGGTGCAGTGAAGTCCTCCCCTCTCCAGGAAGCTTTGTGTCTCCAAAAAGATCCCAATCAATAGCATTGTTTCTTCCTGAAGATGAATTCACACAAATGTTGTCCATTTCTGGATCCTTCTTGTTTCAAGCAGTGATGAGAATTCTCCCTTCCAAAAATACACATTAGGTGTTTGTAGAAAAGGGTAGATGAGATACTATGGCTTATCTGTAATATTTCAGATAATCCATAGAAGATTATGAAACAAATATATTTCTCTTACATAACATTCCATGCCTGCTACATATATTGAGTCTCACAGAAACTATGACCTTCTATTATTCTCTAGCTGAATTCTCATCATAAAACACACAAGAGCTCTTTCATACCTATCAGGACCTGATAAGATCAGGTCAGCTCATTGATAGTATGATAGCTTCTTGAACTATTTACTTCTCTTTACCATTTTCAGCTCCCATGCTCCTATATATCTAGTCCTCACTGTATGATACCTTTTCCTTACAACTAATTTCCACCCATTTCTTTTCTTCTAGGAGGGAAACTTGCCTGAGTGTCTTTTTTCTAATTCTTTTTATTTAAACATTATATATATATACATATATATATATATATATACATGTATATATATATATATGTACATATAATATATATATATATGTGTGTGTGTGTGTGTGTGTGTTTGTGTGTGTGTGTATAATCACACAATTTCCCTTTCCTCCCTCCAAATCTTCCCTTGTATCCACCCACATTTCATTCAAATTTATGTCCTTTATTGTCCCAGATAAAGGCCCAGACACTGTGGGGCCAAGTAATCCCCACTGAGCCTTTTTTACCTTCGATTCACAGTCTGTTAGCATAAGACTTGATAATTAAAATCCATTAAATAGTCAGACTAGTGCTAGATATGTGAAGTCATGCCTGTACCCAGAAGTTGAAAGCATGAGGCAGGAGGATCACGAATTTGTGATCAACCTGAATGATAAAGTAAGACCTTGTCACAAGCAGAGCAAAACAAACAAAACCAACCCCAACCAAATCCAGAATAATGATTTAATCATAATTATATAAGCCCCTCCATATCTAATGGCCTTTACTGTCTGAATATATAGGTCAATATCCCAAGGATGTTTGGGATTTGATCAATGAAACATGTCACATATTGCACACTGCTGAGTGAGCTGTGCATTAGCTGGTGCAGTGTTTCATTTTGGCAGACAGTTCCTTCTGTCCAGGTAAGTCTGGGTGGTAGAATTTGTTTCTAGTTTGTAAAGTTCAGTAGGAGATGGATTTTTTCCTTCCTCCTTGCCTAACAAACATTGGTAACTGTGTCACTCACTGCTGAATAATTTGCAACACAATAGTAGCAACCATAGCTCTGCTAAGTGTTTATTCTCCTTGTACCTGGATGTACTCACCAAATTTCTTGACTATATACCTTTCTTTCTACCCCAAGTTCCATTAAGGTTTAGCAAAACACTAAGAAAAAAACAGGAATTATTAATATTCATTCAGCCTGCCTCTGAGCCAGGCCACATTTTTCTTAGGGATGTTCTTCATACACCATGTTGTGCACTAAGGACATCTGATTCTCCTCAGGTTTTATGAATCACTAAGACTCCAACAGACTTGTAAATGATGGGCACATAAAAGCTGACAAAGGACCCATTACCAATGCATATGAATAATTGCAATTGTGATGTGTTCTCTCAGCCAGAACTGCTATTTGAACTATTTATTCATTGAAAAATTATTAAATGAAGTCCATATGCAAAGAGCTCTTTTAGCAAGATGTTGACAATAGCAAATTAAACAAAGCAGATCAGACCCCACTTCTTACAGAATCTACAAACTAATGGGCAAAAGCTTCAAATCATTTATCTGTAAAATGGAATTGTAATTTACTGCTCCCAACTATGACTAATGGAACAAATACACACACACACACACACACACACACACACACACACAGAGAGAGAGAGAGAGAGAGAGAGAGAGAGAGAGAGAGAGAGAGCACATATGATGGAACCTAAGTACTTTTTTTTTTAAAGAAGGATTGCTAAGACAAACAAATACAAAACAAGGAGTAATTAATGTATGACAGAGACTGTGTATGAACTGAATTGCCAAAATTACTATATGGCCCTTTGCAGAAACTGTCTGCCAATTCTATATGATTAAGGGTGACAGGTAAGTGCTTGTGTTGATGTCTGTCCTGACTTGTTCACAGCATACTTTTTATTTAAAGGATTCCCTCAGTGACTTGGATTCTCTATCCACATAGTACACTAGAAGTTGCTACCAGACTAGGAGACTAAGCACATTCTTGTGTTCATAGGAGTTTTAAGGCCATCTATCTCTGTTAGTGTCCTAAATCCCATTTCTGCAGCTTTTTACTATGTTCTATCCAACTTCCATTGCCAATATCTACATTTCTTTTGCATGAGGTTTTTTTTTTTTTCCAAAATAATAAACGGTGGCCCTATTTCTATTCATAGAAGTTGAGGAATGCCAAGGACTTTAAAAACAAAACACAACACAACAGGAGAACAGTCTCGAGAGTCAGTGTGTGAATGTCTCAGCTCCCTTACATAGTGGGTTAGATAACGACAAGGCATCCTTAGTAAAATCTTCCTGTTTGTCCATGAGGCTGAGCTCTGTTTGCTCTTCGTGGCAGCTGGCTTAATGGTGTACTGGTTTTTTGGCTGTCTTCCTTTCTCTTCATCACTGTTCTCTTCTGTTGTATGGCAGTTTCCTCCAAAGGGAAAAACCTCCATCTTGGAGGGAAGCTTCTTAGGTCATGGAATATAAAGGGAAAAACATGAAATAATAGGATATTTTAGGACAGGATGTTTACAGGGACATAGAACAACAGGATGTTCAAGGGGCAGGTGTAACATTCCACCCTGAAGGGGACTTCATCAAGGCAGGAAGAAAACAACTCAAAATGGCTTCAGGAAATGCCTCAAACTGACCAGATTCACCAGATCCCCTCCATTCCCAAGAGAATATAAGCAGTCAAGACTGCCGAGAGTCGCTCTAAGGTGAGCCAAGCTGCAAGAAGACTCAACCAAGCCCAACTACATGGAAGAATCAAGACCAGGCCAGCAGCCAGGAAGAAACAAAGACCAGCTAAACATCCTAGAAGAACAAAGGCAAGCCAAGCTGCCTGGAAGAAGCTTAGACCAATGAGTCACTTGGAAAGGACATTCTCTGACTGTTGAGCTATCTCACAGACTATGTGGGATGCTCTAGGTTTTCAGATTTTTGTGGGCTATCACCCATGCTAGGGTGGACCTTCATGATGCAGCTTTCTTTGAGTCATTTCTGCAGTTGTATATAACCTGCCAACCATATTTCTATAAGTAACCCAAATATAATTCATTGGCTCAGCATGTTGGACTTTGGTGGTACTTACACTTTGGCCTGATGTTTCTTCCCCATGTGTGTTGAGAAAACAGCTTTTCATGTCTCCCTAGGAAAAATCTGCCACACAACCACTTCAGTGTCTCCTAGAGAAATAACTTAGATCCAGTCCTTGACCTAGTCTACTGAAGTAACTCAAACCAATACTGATTTCAGACCTGCTCCTTCAAGAAGTTACACACCTACAAAATCCTGTGACTTAAAGCATGACCAGCTTCACTTACTGGTCCTCGAAATTGCTCCCTGCAGTTATTCATTTTGAGCACAGCCAATTCCGTGTGGTCTAATGTGTCTATTCTTGACTCTGGCATTGTGGATGGGTTAAGCAATTAATTTTGTGATTGGATACTGGTGCTTTTCAGCCTCCTACTCCAGACTCCTATTAGTGAAGGGACTTCCTAGGTGCCCTCACAATGGAAAATTCACAACCAATAAACACTTGAATCTTAAGATTTACATTGGCCAGGCAGGTTGCAATACCAAGTGCTAATAATAACTCCATTTTTCCTCACACCCTGGCAGAAAATTCAGGCAGCTGTGTCCAATTATGCTGAGCACAGCAAACTCAAACTTATTAAAGGTAGGAAACAGGCTGTTTCAGGATGTGAAAAAAAACCTCAAAATAATGTGAGGATAACTTCTCAAGTGTACAGTTAACTTGCTGTTTTTATTTTATTTTAGTTCACAAGCCAACATTAAGTTTCAGTTTTCATATGTAGGGCAGGAAACAAAGTTCTCTTTAATACACAAAAGTCAAGTCCAAGGTCCAGCCTAGCATGGGTGACAGCTCACAAGGTCTGCTCTGAGCCCAACCCAAACCTCCACTGAATGGCTAGATCAGACCACTCTTCCATTTTACAGTTCAGAACAGTGCACTGTGCAGTGCTTACTAGTCAGTGAGGGATTTTGAGTAAAGCTTAAACTGAGTTTTGATGTGAAAAACCAAGGTGTGGGGAAAAGAAAGAAGGCAGGGCATTTTAATGTATTGGCACATTGAGTCCATACTGCCTATGGGAGCGTCTCATGATGAGGTTCATGTTTGGTCATGATTTAAATTTATTTTTTTCTTCCCATCACATTTCTTCATTACATCACCTCTGACTTCTAAGGAGACGATTTCATGAGCAACTTGTTCCATCTTCGAATGCTCTGATAGTGCTCTTCATGAATCTAAGAGTTTTGTACAATACTGATCTACAATACCAGTCTGCTTTTCCTTTCTACTGATGAAAATAATTGGCCCCTCTGCTAGCTTTCTCTAGTGGGGGCTAACGAAGGATCAATCTCTTTTGTCACTTTTTTGTAACTGAATATCCCTTTCTGCACTATTTCATTACTGTATCCAAACAATATTCACAGTGATTTTTCATGATCCCCTAAGTTACAACCTTAGTGTGTGTGTGTGTGTGTGTGTTTAATTTCCCATACCCCTATTTAAATTAAGTCCCTTGTTATATTTTTAAACATACTTTTATCGGGCTAGGATTGGTTAAAATATTAAGGCAACTCCATGCAGTTAAAAGGGAAGTTTATTTTGTGGGGTAACTGACAAGTGAAGGGATAGGTAACAGGGTCTGGCAAAGGTATGGCGCAGTCCAGCGGTGTTCTCTGGAGAACTCTGTTCAGTCTACCTCAAGGGTCTAGGGTCCAGGAACCAAGAGAGCTGGCCCATCGAATCTCAGGTCTTCAGCGGTCCTCTCACAGCTCTGCCTTGTAGGCATGACAGTTACCGAAGCCTCGATGGGAGTGCTACTTCTGGATCAAACCTGGAATGGCTACCCACTACAGGCTAGACAGACAGGTCAGCTATTGAGAGCTAATATTCATAGATCTAAGTATACTTCTACACATTTATTATATAATTTTATTGTTCAAGAATGTTTTCAGCTATGAATATTCTGAGTTCTAGGGTTCTATGGATATGTGCATATACTAGATACTAGCTGTATATATGTCATATATGCATTATATATGGGTCATATATGTGTACATATGTAGGGTTTGGGTTTTTTTTGATGAGATAATGAGTAAATAGCTCTTTCTCTCTCAAGTTTTTCATTCCTGTAAGCTTCCATTGCAGAGAATAAGAAGTATTGTTAAAGTTTGCTGTCCAAGTTCTGTTTATTTTTAACTTTTTTTTAACAGATTAAGTTTGTGTTTTTATTGTTCAGGCTGAGAATGTACAATACACTGGCTACATTTATATTAGTTTCCATGGTTTCCAATACTTCAGAAATTGTCCAAGAAAGGAGTGGAATTTTTCTCACCATGCAAAGATGTTTTTCCCTAACTTGTTTGTGCCCACGTAATGTACCAGTTTGAATCGTCTGCCTTTCTCCTCCCCATCTGTGCTGTTTGCAAGGGGTGGGGAGAAAAAGAAAAGAATTAAAAAGGCAGGTGGAAGAGAGACATGCTTTCCATTCTAGCATCCCTCAGCTCAAAATTATGCTCTTTTGCTTGATGTCCACAGAAGGCTTTACTGACTCTGTGTAGGCAACATCTGTAGTTTGCTTAATTCCCTCAAATCACTCTCATTCACATGAACAGCAGCTATCACAGAGAGAGCTGGGCAGAGACCAGTGGTCTCCAGAGGCAGAGTTGTCCAAAGAGACTTCGTGCAAACAGCTTTATTTTTGCTTGCTTGCTGCAGCAGCTTTTAGCTATTTTTCCTTTCTGACCAGTTGGAAGGATCTGATGGTTTTTTTGGTTTTTGTGTTTTCAGGCATGACTACCTCTGGTTCTGGTCCAGCTACTACCTGTGTTATTATCTCAGTTCTCCTAAAAAACAAAAACGCATCTTCCTCAAGAGATGGTGCCACTTTCCCTGTTTTTCACTTCCCCCTTTTCATTTCAGTAGCTCTTCTTGCATCCTGTCTCTCTCCATAAGAGTTAACTCTTGCAAATACGATGAATTTTAACCTCAGACTAAGCTTCTGAACAGGCGCTGCCGTTACAGCCATTTTACAAATAGAATGACTACAGAAGAACAGCGTGTATGTGCCTAAGACTTTAAAAACATGTCTGTATGGAATTAGACTTCATTCGTTCATTCAAGAAATTCACTGACAACAGGCTATGCCTTGGGTGTTTTATCAGTTCTGGAAACACATTACTGAGCAACATCAATGTGGCTTCTGTCCTCGTGGAACACTGGTTCAATTTTTCTTCATATTAGGCTGTACTGTCTCTAGAGGCCAATTTTATAAAAAAAAAAAATACTGGGGCATTTTATTCTTTGTAAGCTGTCCTCTCACATCAGAAATCTGTCTATCTATTGTCAGAGAAGAGAACTCCAGTGGAAAAGCGTGCTGTGTCGATCCAACCTTTTCTCTACTTCACCACTGCCCACAGGCCCAACATGTGTTTCTACTGTATCTCATGACCCTCCTAATACCCAAGGTCACTGCTGTCACCATGGTCAAGTGTTTATTGTGAAAATCTAGAATTAAAAAAAAATCAAAAAGATTGCTTGCTACATGGAAAGAAAAGATTAAGTGATTAGACATATGCATGTACATGTATTCATGTGTGTCTGCATATGTGTGTGTACGTGTGTGTATGTGTGTAAGTATCTATGTGTTTGCAAATAAGCATGCATGTTTGGAGGTCAGAAGATTATTTCCTTGGGTGTTGGTCTTCACCTTCCATCCTGTCTGAGATAGGAGCTCTTGTTGTTCTCTACTGGGCACACCAAGCTAGCTGGCCTGTGAGCTTCAAGGATATTCTTCTTTCAACCTTTCATTTCATGGTGGTAGGTGTATTAAAATTATAGCCACACATGTCTGTCTGTGTTGGATTGTGGGTTCTGGGGATTTGAACTCAGGTCCTCACAGTTGTGTGGCGAAAGCTTTACTTACTGAGACCTCTCCATACCCTATAACTGATTTTAGAATTTTAGACTGCCATTCTAAGAGTAGAAGTATGTTTGATGGTGGAGAGAAAGGAAGAGGATAACAGAGAATTGGGGGACAGTTGAGTAGATATATAGAAAGAAACACGAGTAAGAATCACGTCACCAGGTTTTGGTGGCGCATGCCTTCAATCCCAGCACTCGGGAGGCAGAGATAGGCGGATCTTTGTGAGTTCGAGGCCAGCCTGGTCTATAGCGCGAGATCCAGGAAAAGGCACAAAGCTGCACAGAGAAACCCTGTCTTGAAAAAAACAAAAACAAAACAAAAACAAAAAGGAATCATGTCATCTTAGGCAGAATGACACCAACAGCCACTGTTTAGCTCTGACTTCCTCTCTTAGTTTCAGCTGTTGGACAATGTACACATGGCCTTGGGAGTGGTCCTAGGAAGCAGTTGCATGAAATAGATCTGGGAGTTGGATTCTCCTGAGCCTAGTGGTAGTGAGGACACGTTAGTGATAAGAGTGAAGCAGTAGTGGTCCTCCTGCTTCTTTAGTCCTTTGTCTTTAGTAGTGCAGTGATTGTGATAAGCTGAGATTTTCACCTATGATTATCCAGGGTTCGAGGACTATCCCTGCGTGCAATTCCAGAGGAATTCAAAGATGCCTGAGAGGAATAATTATAATGATAATGTGCTGATCATTACTGACGCTTTAAGAAATAAGATGGCAAGCTTAGAGAATTGATGACCAATTTAATATAATGAGTGAGAGTCAAAGATCTTCCTGGCGACATTTAAACAGAATCATTTTACCTACAGCTGGAGGGCACAGTAACTAAGGATGGGAAGAGGGTATGTTTTAGAGGAAACCTAAACTCTCCACCTGGCAATTCACTATGGTAAAGAAGGGTCCAGTGGAGATTATGCGACCCTGGTCTGGACTGGTGTGTGGGCAGATGAATTTAAATAAGTTTACTCTTCAGACTCCACTGTCTTTTTGAGCCACATAAGCATCCCGATCAGCAGCTTGCCTCACCCTTGACTTGAAGCTAGAGAGACAATTTTAGAGGCAGGTCTTCTTCAAGATCTGTTTCTGCCTCCTCTTGGGGCAGAACAGATCAATAACATATCAATAACAAAAGACAAATAACAATGAGTTCTGTGTTTGCTAAGGTATGTTGGGGCCTCAGATACTAAATAGGCCACAGGCACTGGATACCATGCACTAAAATCATTGGCAAGGTAGGACTTAGCAGAATTTTGAAGGTGCAGTATCAGGGTAGACAGAATGACAGATTATAGAAAGCTTGCTGATTTGAGTGCCTCCTCCCTCTGTGATAAGACTCAGCATCTTGAGTAGAATCAAGTTCAGGAGACAGTCCTAATTTACTTCTACAGCAAGCCTTTAAAACTTGGATTTAGTAACAGTTCTTATGAAATCATACTGATATTCTAAAATTACCATGCAGGCCATGTGAAAGTCATGAGTAGAAGGCTTCAAAAAGTGACATCCTTGCTACTTGCACGAGTCTATCATCCAAGACTAGAAAGCCCACCAGAGGTCTATATCCTTAAGATGAGTGTTGCAGTGTGCTGAGCATACACTTACTATCAAACATTGGGCAGGACAATATGGGCCTCGAGTGACAGTTTGGGAAATCCGGGTGAGATTGTGTTCTGGAGTTGAGCTGACAGTAGAAGATACTGGTATGCAGTGGTAAGCTCTCTAATAGAAGCAAAGGTAAGCTGTGAGATTCTCAGAGGCCACTGGCAGCGTTCAATCACCAGAAGTAGGGTGAGTATAATCATGCTAATTGGCAGCAAGTCTGAAGTAAAAACTGAAGGAACTGAAACTGAAACAGGAGAATCTGTATCTATGTCTACAGGAGTCTTCCTTAAATTGGTCATATATCCCAAAATCCATATATCGGGATCATAGACAGAGAATATAATGTAACACAAGATGCCCTCTCTTCCAGACTCTAGCCTTAGAGCTTCCTGTGGAAGCCATACTATTTCAAAAGGATAGGTGGGGGAGGCAGGAGAGGGAACATCTCTTTCTGAAGTTTAACTCTAGTTTACCTCTGCCCCCAAGGTGTTCTCGGGCAAAGGTGGCAAGAATCAGTATACATTCCACTGTTACAGAGCTAGCCCAAAGTGATGGCACTGAATATGTAGCCTGTACAACTAGTATAGGAGTCCAGATGCTGTCCTCTGGCTACTGGATGGTGTATGCACAGAGAACACATGGTGCTCAGACCTCAGAATCAGACAGCAAGTGGGGTTCTAATTTGGTCTAAAAATGAGCCCCCACAATAATAACCATGCACTGTCATATTGCTTTGAACTTGTAAAGTAGTTATTTGATCCTTTGCCTCATTGGACCATTGCCTTCTCCTCAAGGAGCAGAAGAATCAAAGCAAATATCTTCTAAATTCTGTATCTATGTGACTTAGTCTTTAGGAAGAAAATGCCCCATCTCTCTTAAGTCCAAAGCCACATACTTCAGGAAGTACAACTGGTGAGGTGTTTCTTGTAGATTAATCAAAAGTAGCCAGAGGGACACAGGCATGTTGAATCAGGGCCATCCTTGGGTGAAGAATAATTGCTGATTCTACCATGTTCTCTCTCCATAGGTTTCCATGAAAGAGTTTGGCAATCCTGAGAGGAGGGCACACCAAGCTCACAGAACCACTTGATGTCAAAGACAACCAACACAGCAGCTGCAGAGATGGCTTAGCAGCTGAGAGCATGGCTGCTCTTCCAAAGGCTCAATTTCCAGCACACACAAGGTGGCTTCCAAAGGCTTCAATGCAGGACCTATCATCCTCTCTGGCCTCTTTGGGTACTGCATGCAGACAGAGAATAGACATGCATGCAGAAAAAAACACCCATAGATGTAAAATAGTAGTAGTAGTAGTAGTAGTAGTAGTAGTAGTAGTAGTAGTAGTAATAATAATAATAATAATAATAAATAATAATAATATCCAGACATGAAGGTAGAATACAAAATCTCAGAATCTCAGACTCTACTCCTATAGTCCTATAGAGTCTGGTAGAAGGAGCTCTAAGCCTGAAATCAAGAAGTAGTTATCCCAGTCTCTGGGTGTACAGCAATAGGTGACTTAACTGTGTCTCTGCTTTTCAGTATTACATGGATAGAGTGGCTGTCCTATTTATTGATTACTATAGAAATCAAATGATTAACTACAAAGACAAGATAGCATAGTCACATCAGCCATGTAGACAAGAGTATCTGTATTCAAACATCCCATCTTTCCTGTGCCTCTTCCTATCTCTGTTATATTATTTTAGATAGTGTCCTTTTTTTTCCTTCCTGATGGGATTTTTTTCTTTTTTGATTATTGTATTTTAAAAATTTTATAATTTAAGTTAATTTTACATATCAGCCACAGATTCCCCTCCTCCAGGGCAAGGACTCCTCTGGGGATTTAGCTCACTCATCCTGGTAGATTCAGTCCAGGCAGGTCCAGTCTGCTCCTCCCAGGCTGAGCAAAGTGTCACTGCATAGGCCCCAGGTTTCAAACAGCCAGTTCATGCACTAAGGACAGGTCCACTCCCACTGTCTGGGGGCCTCCCAAACAGTCCAAGCTAATCAACTGTCTCACTTATCCAGAGGGCCTGATCCAGTTGGGGGCTCCTCAGCTATTGGTTTATACTTCATGTGTTTCCACTAGTTTGGCTATTTGTCCCTGTGCTTTTTCCAATCATGGTCTTAACAATTCTCAATCATACAATCCCTCCTCTTTCTTGCTGATTGGACTCTGGGAACTCCACCTGGGGCCTGGCTGTGGATCTCTGCATCTCTTTCCATCAGTCATTGGATGAGAGTTCTAGCACGACAGTTAGGGTGTTTGGCCATCCAGATCACCAGAGTAGGTCAGTTTGGGCTTTCTCTTGACCATTGCCAGTAGTCTATTGTGGAGGTATCTTTGTGGATTTCTGGGGACCTCTCTAGCACTTTGCTTCTTCTTCCCATGCTCATGGATAGGCTGGATTAACATAGTAAAAAATGACAATCTTACCAAAAGCAACCTACAGATTCAATGCAATCCCCATCAAAATACCAACACAATTCTTCACAGACCTAGAAAGAACAATACTCAACTTCATATGGAAAAACAAAAACCCAGGATAGCCAAAAGAATCCTGTACAATAAAACAGTCTCTGGAGGCATTATGATCCCTGACCTCTACTATAGAGCTACAGTAATAAAAACAGCTTGGTACTGGCATAAAAACCGACATGTGGACCAATGGAATAGAATTGAAGACCCTGACATTAATTCACACACCTATGAACATATAATTTTTGACAAAGAAGCCAAAACTGTACAATGGAAAAAAGAAAGCATCTTCAACAAATGGTGCTGGCATAACTGGATGTCAACATGTAGAAGGCTGCAAATAGATCCATATCTGTCACCATGCACAAAACTTAAGTCCAAGTGGATCATAGACTTCGACATAAATCCAGTCACTCTGAACCTGATAGAAGAGAAAGTAGGAAGTAGTCTTAGATAGTATCCTTAACTATCCAAGGCCTCAGCAAAATGAAAATGACTATACTGACCTCATTATGAGAATTAATGAGTCATTATGAGAATTATACAAGATAATATCTCTAAGGATATTTAACACCATCGTTAATACTCAATAAATATTAGCAAGCATTAATACAGCACTAACCAAAACCACAATCTCCTAAGAGCCTAAAAATTCACTGAATGTTGGGATTTCAATTTATATAGGTTTATTCACTGAATGTAGGAATTATATTTTATGCACATATAATACCTTAACGTTATCCCACCAAATATCTTGTCACATTGTCCAAACTTCATACATATGTTCTGAATCACACTATCATAGTATCTCACCACCCATTCTTAATACTACCATTCTTTCTGTCATCTATGGAAAAGTATTGAATTTGAATACATACACATATATACAGAATTAATTGTTATGTTATGTATACTGTGATCACATTAGCAACTGTTCCTTCATCTGAGGTATTGCTCAGTACTTGGCTCATTGTGATTATGGAGAATGTAGGTAAATTAAATGCACTACTCAAAATCATTAAGTATAGGAGTATGTGATGGAGAACACAATTATCTAGTACTGTGCTAACCTGAAAACTGACCCAAGGTCCTTGTACTTGGAGACTGGTTATTCAGCATATGTTTCTCTTTTTTTAAAATTAATTTTATAAAGTTTATTATAAAATAAACTTGCAAACAAATAAAAACAACACACAAAAAAATTAACCAAACCTAGTCTATAAAATGTAATGAATTTCAATACAGTTAGAATAGGCATTTGGAATGGAAGCTGTGGCATTTTGCATTAAATTTTTGCACATTCAGTATCAAATATATTTTATGTACTTATCCACCACCCAAACCAAAAAGAAAAAAAGAAAAGAAAAAGGAAAAAGAAAATGCCATGACAGAATTACAAGTAACAAAAAGCTCCTCCTCAGCCCCTCATCACTAGCCTTTTTCTGTCTTTTGTCTTCTGTTGTACTGAGCATGTACATCTGTTTTCAGGTGTACATATATTGTAAAATTGGATTAATTTCAGCATATGGGAGAGAACACATGTTCTCAGGTTTCAATTCCACATTTATTTCAGTGTATATAGTAATGCTTTCTAAGGATTTCTAAACTACCCTTTTTTTTCTTGTGGGTTTTCTTTTTTGTCTTCTATGTTCTTCCAAGAGAAAGGAGAAAGGAAACACATGTTAATTTTGTTTGCCTAGGGAAGGTGCTGGAACCTGTCTCTTGAGGCACACCTGTTCATTTCTAACTCTGGCTCTGAGCCACGCCTTCCACAGACAGCTTTACTTCTTGGGAAACAGCCAGGGGTATATTTTTATCGTTGTTGTTTTGGGTTTATTGTATGTTAGTTTGTTTGTTTCAATAGCACCTGGACAGATCGTTTAATTCCTGATGTTGCCTTCAGGGGACTCATCTCCCCTTTTCATTGGAAGAGCCTTTAACAAGGGGCATGCTCAATACAGCAGATTCCCAGGACAATGAATTCTATGCAGGCCTTCAGGCAGACAAAGAGTAAGAATTCTTCTGTAACAAAAGAAGAACAAGCCATTCATTTTTCTCTATTTGCAACTGTGTCCCTCCATGCTTACCCAAGCTGTGACAATATTTGTGTTCAATGGATTAGAGCAGGGAAGTGCTTTTTCTTGGAATAGGTTTTAAAGACACAAACTTCAGCCCTACATTTCATCTTATTTCCCTTTTTCTTCCTACTTCTGTTGTGGACTAATCTTTTTGTTCACTGTGAATATGTGTCACTAGGATTGTTTTAATAAAAGCTGAATGACCAGTAGCTAAGCAGGATTTTCAGAGCAGAGAGAACACTAGGAAGAGGAAGGATGGAATACTGTGGAATAATTATTTTGTACATTGTAAAGATTTGCCACTAGAATTGTTTTAACAAAAAGCTGACTGTCCAATAGCACGTCAGATATTGGGCAATAGAGCCAAACTGAGAATGCTGGGAGTCTGGAGTTAACAGCAGATGCAGAGAGAAGCAATATGGGCATGCCATACTGAGAAAAGGAACCAAGCCATGTGACAAAACATAGACAAGAAATATGGGTTAAAATAAATGTAAGAGTTAGCTAGTGACAAGCCTGAGCTATTGACCAGGCATTTATAATTAATATTAAGTTTCTGAGTGGTTATTTGGGAGTAGCTGCTGGTTCAGCAAAACTCAACCTACATTGGAGTCAAGAGGAGTCGCCAGCCAGATACAGAGGAAGAACAAAACAACATGGGCAGGTAATAAAGCCACGAGGTATGAAGCATGAATCTTAAAAAGCCTTATTAATAAAAACAAACCTGGAGCCAGGTATTGGAGTGAATGCTGGAATATCAGAGAAGAAGAACAAGCCACAGCCACCTCATCTCACCAGTTACTCAGCTGATCCTATTTCCTTAGACTGGAAGCCTCTGTGTCCTCATCCAAATGGATCTCAGCTGAACTGCTGCTCAAAAGCCTAAAGGCTTAACCAGCTCTAGTTCCTCGTCCTCACACCTTAAATACCTTTCTGCTTTCTGCCATTACTTCCTGGGATTAAAGGCATGAGTAATTATGCCTGGCTGTTTCCAGTGTGGCCTTGAACTCAGAGATTCAGATGGATCTCTGCCTCCCAAGTGATAGGATTAAAAACATGTGTGCCACCATTTTCTGGCCTCTATATCTAGTGGCTGTTCTGTTCTCTGGCCCCAGATAAGTTTATTAGGGTGCACAGTATTTTGGGGAACACAATATCACCACAGAGGTAGAAAGTAAATTAATAGAAATAGGTTAATTTAAGTTATAAGAGCTAGTTAGAAACAAGCCAAAGCTATCGGCCTAGGTTTCATCATTAATAAGTCTCCCTGTTGTTATTGGCAAGCTAGTGGGAGAGATAGAAAAATCCGCCTACATGTTTCATCTTATGTCTTCTACCGGCAACTAAAAGCAGCACTACCCCATGCACTGGAGGACTGTAAAATTTCAAATTGCCTTAACCTGAGTTTCCCAGAAAACAAAGTGTGGCAAAGGTGTTTGAGGTGTTATTTATACATAGATGTGATTCTAAGGAGGCTAAATGAAGTACAAAGGTGTAGGAAATGTGAACCAAGGAATCAAGAAGAGCACATACACGAGTCACCTTTCTCATCGCTGTGGCAGAATACTTGACAGAAGCAACCCTTAGTTTCAGAAGGTCCAGTGCACATGGCAAGGGAAGCATGGGAGCAACTTCAACACCATGGAAGCTTGTGCCCACCTCTTCATGCTCTGGTGGGAATCAGAAGCAAAGACCAGACTGGAAGCAACCATTATCTTCATGGGCCCAGCCTTGGTGGTCTCCTTCTGCCACAAAAACCCCATTTCCCAGTGATTCCCTACTTTCCAATCAGTACCATCCCATCCGCTGTAGCCGACCAATAGGGGGCATTCTAGCTTTAAACAGCGATGACTGTAAGCTAGAAAGGCAACACTTTCTGCTATCAAATAGTTCATGCAGCTCCATCACAGAGGGTTATTGTTAGAGAAGTTTATAGACTGCTGCCCAGGGGAGTCTGCCCAACAGAAAAAGGATGGTGTTTACCTGCCAGTGCCTCCACTCCATCCCTAGGTTACTATTGGTCCCAGTATCATCATGGGAAGGCATTACATTCTTCATTCTTCATAGTTTTCATTAGCTCTTATCTCTAGAAAATACCCAGGAAAGACCCAATAATGCATGTGAGCAGTGGAAAGAGCACACATAAGTTTGAAGTTTGAGGTTCCTGAGCTTAGGTCTGGTTAGTCTGGCAACTAGAGCTGAAATAGGTAGCAAAGAGTGAAGAGGCAAGAAAAATCTAAAGTAGTACACACGTGATGTGTGGTGCACATGCTCACTTTTCAGGAGGCGTTTTAAAAAAGAGATATCATCTGATTGTTTTTTGTTCGTTTTGAGTTTCTTTTTTCTTTTATTCTTCTCTCATATGTTACATCCATCTGACTTCAGTTTTCCCTCCCTCCACTCCTCCCAGCCCCTCCTGCACTTCCACTCTCTTCCAGATCCACTCTTCCTCCACTTTCTCTTCAAAAAACAGGCAGACCTCCCAGGGACAGAGACAGAAAGAAAGAACATGAAGTTGAGTAGGTAGGACCTGGAAGGAATTTAGAGAGGAGAAACACTATGATCAAAATATATTGTACAAAAATAATTTTTACATGCAAATAATTAGATAATATAATTAGTACATGGTTGCCACTGTGATGCACCTGGAGCCACAGTGTTCTCACCTGTAAAATAATGCCTAGAAAGAAAACATATTATGAAAGAGATGTGGAAAATTAAATATAAAGTAATTTGTGCTAGACATTTAACATAATGTTTTTCCCATCACAAGAAGACAACAATTGGGGTAATATCATGAAGTTAACACAATGTTTTCCCCATCACAAGAAGACAACAATTGGGGTAATATCATGAATTTAACACAATGTTTTCCCCATCACAAGAAGACAATTGAGGTAATATCATGACTTCTTCCATTTATGGCATTGTGCTTACTTCTGTCTGACACAAATTTTATTTACAGTGTCTTTGAATAAACTTTCTTCCAAGGCCTCACAGGATGCACCCTTCACTGTTTCTTTCTGTGTGCTAGATAAGACACTGAAATAGAGAAGGAATAAGAAAAGAAGAAGAGAAGGAAGAAGATAAAGGTCATGCCAACAAGGCTTTAGCCATGGGGTACTGAGCAAAGAATAGGTATTTCCCAAGCTTTAAGTTTTTCTCATACGGACCATCTACAAACTGTAACTGCCTCTAACCACAAACTTTCATGTGTCTATTAGTCATAGTAAGAACTGTGAGCTTGGGGTGGTATTATTCCATTACAATCTCCATAAGACAACATTTTAAACACTTACCTGCCACACTCAAACATCTTTGGTTACAGCCTTTGTGTTTTATGTGGGTGTCATCAGAGAGCACAGGAAAGATCTGCGAAATGCTGCAGGTGATGAGCTTAATTAGGGTGGGAATGTATAGAAAGAAGTAAAGAGCTTCCCCCCACTTTGAGGCACATTCTTAGGAACTGTAGTTTTTAGTGCCCTTTGTGGATTTAGCTCTCCATTATCCTTTGGGGAGCTCGGGTGCCTGCTTTGTGATTTGTGAGTGCCAGCCAGATTTGTCTGCCCAGTCTGTTGACATACCCTATCCCTTCCGGAGGAAAATGTATGTTTACTGAGACCACAGTCACCAGATTTTAATCCTGGACTTAGCAAAACCTATTTATGAGGCAAATCCTGTGCTGTGCAAAATTAAAATCAGCCTTGAACACCTTCCCAAACCAAGCTGCAGTGGTTTTTGGATTATCCAGGGCAGTGGATTATTCACACCACTGCTCTCCTATTAACACAGACTTGTTCCTCATTCACCAGCCAGTCAGTTCCAATATGTGAATGAGCACTGTTCTGAGTCAGTTGCAAACTACTCAGAACATGTTATCCTATTAAGTCTTGAGGAACTGTGGTTAGACTCCTGGTCGGATGTTCTCAAAGCATCATCCTTGACTACTAGCATCAGCACTACCATCACTAGCTGGAAACTTGTTAGAAATGCAGAAAAAAACACAACCACAAG
The DNA here is from genome assembly GCF_903995425.1 of Onychomys torridus. Taxonomy (NCBI): domain Eukaryota; kingdom Metazoa; phylum Chordata; class Mammalia; order Rodentia; family Cricetidae; genus Onychomys; species Onychomys torridus. The sequence continues at coordinate 30,055,461 of NC_050455.1, forward strand.
CATTTTGAATAGTTGGGTAAGGAGTTCGCAACACTTGCAGTGAGCTGCCTTGGTATCCTAGTTACTTCTCTAAGGCCGTGACAAAACACCATGACAGTCTGCGGGTGTCATTTGGCTTACATACCCTGAATTACAATCCACTAAGGGAAACTGAGGCGAGAACTCAAAACAAGCAGGACCTGGAAACATGGGCTGATGCATAGGCCATGGAAGAGCGTTGTTTATTGGATTGCTCCTTATGACTTGCTCAGCCTGCCCTCTTATAGCACCTAAACCACCAGCCCAGGGGTGGCACTACCCCTCTTTGGTTTGGCCCTCCCTTATCAATCACTGATTTTAAAAAAAATGCTCTGCAAGCTTGCCAACATCCCAGTCTTTTTTTCCCAACATACTATTTTTATTATTTATTTGGGAATTTCATACAATGCAGCCCAGTAACACTTGTTCCCCAATCTTCCCAGGTTCACCTACCCACCCTTGTGCCACCCCACCCCCCCAAAAAACCCCACCAAGTCCCATTTGTGTTATCCATATACTCAATGGAGCATGATCAAACTCCCAGTGGCCAGCCCAAAAAAAACCCAAACACCAACAACAAAAAAACCATACAAAACCACAAAACCAACTAAGTCCTTCCGCACCCCATCTGCGTGCCACATGGAGGCATTTTTATTTTTAATGGAAATTGATTTTTCTCTCATAAACTATATCCTGAACATAGTTTCCCCTTTCAGCTTCCCACCACCTCCCACCTCCTCTAGACCCACTGTTCTTTCCTTTCCTCTTCAGAAAAGAGCAGACCTCCAAAAGGTAACAGCCAAACAGGACAAAACAACACACAGTTAAGATGAGGCAAAAGCCCTCACATTGAGGCTGGACAAGCCAACCCAATAGGAGGGAAAGAGTCTCAAGAGCAGGCAAAAGAGTCAGACAAACACTTGCTTCCACTGTAGGAGTCCCACAAAACACCAAACTAACAGCCATAGCATATACGCAGAGGACCTGGTGCAGACCCACGCTGGCCTTGTATTTGCCGCTTCAGTCTCTGGGGGCCCTTGTGAGCCCTGCTCAGTTGACTCAGTGGGCCATGTTCTCAGGAGCCTTCCATCCTCTCTGACTTCTACAGTCTTTCCTTCCCCTCCTCCCTGGGGTTCCCCAATCTCCAAAAGGAGGAACCTATTGGAGACCTCCCATTTAGACTTTCTCTTTCTGCATAATGTCCAGCTGTGGGTCTCTGCACTCACTCCCATATGCTGAGGGAGGAAGCCTCTATTTTCTTAATTCAGGTTCCTTTTCTCAGATGACTCCAGCTTGTATCAAGTTGGCATAAAACTATCTAGCATAGTTGGGAAGTGTTATGCATTCATTAGCAAAATGAAAGATGGGATTACATGAAAGAAGATTTTTAGTTAAGTTCTTACTGCAGAAGAGACATTGGACAAGGCCACTAACATTGCCTCTGATGGTAACATTCTGTTCGTCCATTAGCAGAAGAGTGGTTCAAAGGTCTCATCCTTTTTCTTTTGTTTGGGGATTGGAGATGCCCCTGCAGACACTTAGCACTTATTACTTGCAGGCCATTGTGGACCTTTGCCTGAGTTTTGCTGTAGTATGCAAACCAGCTAATTATTTGAGAAATGTTTGTCCCAAATGGCCTTATCTGTAGCCAGAATTTCTGAGGTCTATAAAGACTAAAAGCATAATGAAAACCAAATGAGCCTGTGTTTGGGTTGAGATAAAAACATTTTGGCATTGTGATTAGGCTGATCCATAAGTATGTTGTTATTTCCATCACAGGGAGGTAATTATTGTTGACACTTCACCAAATGTTAACAGGCTGTGACTGCCATAGAGGAAAAAACACCTTTATGCGGTGCTTTTGGTAGTAGGAGGTGCCTCCACACTTCAAAACGCTTATTCTCCCAGTGCCAAAGGAGAGACTTGAAGTAGTAAAGTTAATGCTGCAAAGAATTTACTAATAAATTTGCTTAGGAAACATTAAGTTACACAAAGCAAAATTTAGCTAAACATGACTGGAAAATAAAGAGTGCCTAGAAACATAGGAGCAGGGGGCCTCAAGTCCTAGGTTTGTAAGTCCATGGTCTTCCTTCTGCATTAATAGCTCTTACATATTATCTTCTGCTCAGGAATTCCACTTACTGAGTATATGAAAGATCTTTTCTTCATAGGATTTAAGGTTATAAATGTTGTTGTTTGTTTGTTTTGCTTTTTACTCTTTGAGGGGGTACCATGCAGCTCCCAAATAAATCACACACAGGCTTATTCTTTCTTATCAATGTCTGGCCTTAGCTTGGCTTATTTTAGCCAGCTTCCCTTAACTTAAATTATCCCATGATGCTTCTGGGTTTTTACTTTTCTCTATATAGCTTTTCTATCCTTCTTACTCTGTGTTGGTTATATGGCTGCATGGCTGGTGCTGGAATCCTCCTCCTTCTCTCACTCCTTCTCTTCCCAGATTTCTCCTTCTGTTTATTCTCTCTGCCTGTCAGTCCTACCTACCTATCCTTTCTCCTGCCTTACAATTGGCTCTTCAGCTCTTTATTAGACCAATCAGGTGTTTTAGACCGGCAAAGTAACACAGCTTTACAGAATTAAGCAAATGCAGCATAAAAGAATGCAATACATCTTTGCATCATTAAACAAATGTTCCACAGCATAAACAAATGTAGCACATCTTAAAATAATAATCTACGGCATATAGACATACATAAATTACAGTATTAATACTGCTTCATTAATATTTTTTGGGGGGAAGCAAACCAAGGTGTGAGGGTGAGATATCTCCATCAGCAAAATGCCTACTGTACAAGCATGAAAAGCTGAGTTCAGGTTCTCAGCATCTATGTAAAAGATGAGCGTGGTGGCATGCATCTCAACTCCCCCAGTCCTGGGGTTCAGAGATAAGTGGGTCACCAGAGCTCACTGGCCTGTCATTCTGGTCAATTGGTGAGTGCTCTATATCAAGAAATAAGGTTAACAGAGATGGAGAGATGGATCAGTGAGTTAAGTAATTATTGTGCAAGTTTGAGAATCTGAGATCATATTCCCAGAACTCATGTAAAAGTTGCATGCAGTAGTGTAAACATTTGTAATTCCAGCACCTCCTACCAAGGTTTTGGAGAAGAGAAAGAAATATTATTCTATCTCATAGGCCAGCTAGCCTGGTATGGACACTGATGGACAAGAGATAACCTATCTCAAAGTCACCCGGGACTGAAAGCTGGAGTTTCCGTGTTTCTTTTTAATATAGTCAATTGAAGTAATTCCATTGAATTATATGAAGAAAATTTTACTTCCTAGAGATATGTTGAAAAAAATTTGCACCTTGAAATAGCCATTAGAGATAATTGTTGATATATTTTTTAAATATTATACTCAAACTCAACAATTGATAGTTTCTGGAAGATAAATTGTAATATATTGAATCAACCAATTTTGACCTATCTTACATTTAAGTGGTTAGTTTATCAACAGCGTGATATTATGACATTATACTCTGGTCACATGGAAAAGCATTGTTTGAGTTACAAAGATCTCCTAATGTATTTATGTTTTTCTATAGATCCAAATGTCCCATTAATTAATGGTACCAGTCCGGTCATATTCTCAGAAGCCTTCGTGTACTGAGATGATGTCCAGTTTACTGGTTGCGGTCACAGTTTGTGAGACAGGAAAATCATGAGTTTTAGGCAATCCTCAGTCCATCACATGATCCTGTGTCAAAAAGCTGAACAAAAACAACAAAAAAGATACCTGTGAGTACTACCTGTGAGTAGTACTTTATTTAGAAATAGAAATTTTCCAGATGTAATAAATGTAAGATGCCCCCCTCCAAGTAAAACCAGCAACAACAAAACCAGAACTGAAGATCAGGAAGAATGAGAGTAACTTTAGTGACTACGCCCTTCAAAGGAGACAAATGCTCGGGACATAGAGGCAAAAAGAAATTAGAGAAGAAGCACACGTGAAACAGAACCAGAGGGATCTTACACTGCTTGGAGCCAAGGCCTAGGACTGCTTGGGGAAGGCACTGTATGCAACAGATTCTCCCTTGGAGCCCAGAAGGAACCACTATCACATACAGCTCGATTTTACACTCTTGATCTTCAGATATATGAAAGAATCCATGTCTGTTGTTTTAGGCTGCTTCACTATTTATAGCATTTGTTACAGCAGCCCTAGGTAATTAAGTGTTCCCCTTAGCACTTCATGATATATCTTTGTAGGAGCCAGCAAAGAAATCCAGAAAGACCCGGGAAAAGAAGACTTTCATCAGCCACACCATGGTGTGTCAGACCCTGCAAATCCTTTGTGAATCGACTGGAAATTTAAGTCTAGATTTTAGGAAGTGAGTGCCCCTGAGGGAAGTAGGAATCCGGAGAGCCAGCTTGAGGGAAGATTGGTGTTGTCTATCCTTGGACCAAGTGTACTTTAAAAGAGGAGCAATTCATAGTAACGTAGAAGGGCTTCAGCTGCTTCCAAGCAGTAGGAGCTGATAGTGAGCCACTGTCAATGAGTCCCTGTCCACGCAGCCCATGATTCTCTGATGGCTTCACTTGAGTCATTCTTTCCACATCATGAGTTTTTTAAAGGTGGCTTTTTGAGGTGGTAAGGATGTTCATGTTTGTAACAAAGAACATCTGAATGTAGACAGGCTATTTGATGTGTTCTGGGCATCATATGTTTTGGCTTTTGCCCTCTAGATCAGGGACAGAACAATGCTGATCCATTGGATTTACATTTCAGTCTTTTGGGAGATTGGTCCAGGAAAGGTTTCCACCATGGGAATGAAGCAGTTATTGTCCTTAGTCATGCTTTCCAGAGATAGATTTTGATTCATTTGGCACCGCTATTGCAGGGGAGCACCCCACAGTGCTGGCAGGGGATCCTCCAGTGGATGGAGCTTCCCTACCTTTGGGTTATTTATGGGTGCTTCAGGGCCTAGATGCAGCATGGGAATGGACTTTAATGGAGCAGGCTGAATCATACCTATGCTTGTGAATGAGCCTGCCTACAGCTATGTGAATTATTCAGAAGCCCTTAGAGTAGCCCTTGGTGACAAGCATGAGATGGAGAGCTGGGAGGAGAGATAGTCCACCTGCCCATAATCATGTGAGAATCTCTAAGCGTTCCCCATTTTTTTATTGTAGTAAAATGAATTTAAAAAATTGAGACTACAGTTCAGTAGTGTTAAATACATTCATAGTGGGCAATAGTTACTACCATCAATGTTTAAAAACATGCATCTTACAAAACTGGATCTCTACCAATGTCTCTGGTAACCACTGTTCCGCTTCTATCTCTATTATTTTGGATTATGCTAAATACTATGTTCAAGGACTCACACAGCATTTATTTAGTTTTCTAACTAGTTTATTTCAGCCAAGTAAAAACTTAAGCCATAATTTATAAAGACTCTTTGTATGCCAGATGCTGCATAAAAACATAATAAGCCTTAATACATTAAGTTCCAACAGCAAGAAGATTAAGCAATCATCACTACCCTCATTATATGGAGACTCTGAAGCATTGCATAAACTGAGCAAATTCTCCAAGTCACATTTGAATACAAGATGAAGTTGGCTTTCATCCACAGGTCTGATTGATATCAGCCCTATGTCCCAAGAAAGTAGCCCCTGGGCAGAGCTGGAAACAGACAGATTACATAGGTATGATTCTCAGGTTATAATAAAACCTCTGTGTGACAGGATATTAATACTAACATTTGACATGGAAATAAGGAAGGAAGGCCCATAAGTTCAATGCAAATTCTCATTTTCTCATTAACATATACCTAGAGATCAATATGGTACCTTGCACATGTGGCTATCAGTAAACATCTTTCTAATTAATACATAAACAATACAAATTAGTAGATAAAAATATTGTTCTTTGCAGTGCTTTATATCACTATATTTTTCATAGAACAAATATTTTTCAGTAAACAGAGAAAATATTTTTTCAAATTTTCAGATATGAAACTAAATTTTCTATAGTTTGCTCTCTCCACTCCATCTTTGTTCAATCACCCTGTACATTCTTGTTGCTTTCACAGAGGAGTTGAGATACTGGACCAGTTGCTGCTGATTACCTAGAAGAGGCTTAAAATTATACAAAACTCACTGCTGCCTGCTTTTTACACAAATAAGCTGGGAAAATACTGAGATCTCTTAATTCAGGGAAGGGAAGCTACTCCTGTTTAAATGTCCCTCTCTGAGCTGAGAATCACCACCAGCATACACCATACCTAGAACTGAAGATCCTGGAGCCAACACTGCAAAGCAGTCCAGTAACTCATTTGCCCATCTCAGCTTATCCTTAGTGATGCAGACATTTTTCTCTAATTTGTCACAGTCACATGACTTACACACGTTCAGAATGGAACATCTGTTTGACATTGAGAGTAAGGAGTGAAAGATACAAATGTAAACAAACCTGTAGCTACATACATAGACTGACTGACTGACTTAAAAGTTCAAAACTCTGTGATGCCTTCAAACTATAATTCAATTGTATTGATGCCCAGTCATGGTTTTTGTTTTTGTTTACTTGCTTGTTTTTCTCCTACATCTGCCACACTGCTAATAGGCAGCTTGGCAATTCTTCAGGCCACTCCATAGTCATGTGTAAAGGGAGAAAATTGTGTATAATATGGAGGAAACAAAAGACAGTTTGTATATTAGCTTGCAAACATTGTGACAATAACAGAAATGGTAAGGACCTTTTGGATCTCACTGAGACCACTTGTGTCCTGTCACTACCACCTGTCTTTTTTGTTTAGTGATTCATATGGAACCAATTTTTCATTTTTTTGGAATTAAAGTCACATCTTTGGAAACATAGAGTGTTGGTCCACTATGAGTTCTGTGCTCCACTGTTTAAAATGAACTTCCAAAGATTCCAGCTAGCTTCCTCATTGTATCTACTTTATGTATCTCTTTTCATAGCTACTATTGCAAGGTATCATGAAGTTCTAACATATATTGGGCTCAGTGTTTCTAATTCAGAGCTCTTAAGTCTTATACTGAAAGCCAAGTACTCCCCATCTACAATATCTGTTCAGTTACTCACTATGATGCACTCAGCTTCATGGCTTCTCTGATTCTTTTCCTTCTGTTTCTACCACAATTTCACCTTCTAAAAACATTCATATAGAATATGTATATCTTTATGAATAGTTCCTAGGATTCATAGTGTCTTCTTAGAGTAATCCAAGATGCCACCATCAACCAGAGCCTTTTAGAAACTGCACCTGCCAAATAAAGTTAGTGCCTCCTAAAGCCTTGCAGCAAGTGAGCTCCACATTGTTCTGGAGTTAACTGTGCCCTGCTTTATTTTTCTTTTGTCAAAATATAAGAAAATGAAGAAGTCCTCAGCTCAGTTCCAGCCCTAGAGGATGGGTAGTACATTGCATGAATAGATGTGTAGCTAATGGTCTAATAGAATAAGTATCCTAGAGTCTGATTGGTTAGACTTTAATCCTAGTTGGAAAAGACTATACATGCATAACCCAAGACAACTTAACTGATTTGGAACTTGGTCCTTTAATTTAAAAAGAATAATAACTGCCTTTATACACATATCTTATTATACAGTATTAACTACTATTACCTAGCACACATTAATGTTTAATCATTCAATCAATTTACTGATATTTTCAGTGGAGGTAACAAAATGGAGAAATCTCTTTCACAGCATATAAATTCTACAAGGAGGAGACAGAGTTCGATATTAACCTGGTATGAAGTAGCAGAAACAAACTGGTTTCTTTCAGACATTTCTATTTGGTTTGCCAAAGGTGCTTAACCTATATGAATGTTTAAAGATTCTGGATGAAATTATGGATGTGTGTGTGTGTGTGTGTGTGTGTGTGTGTGTGTGTGTGTGTGTGTGTGTTTGTGTATGATTACTAAGTGATGTGGAAAATTTTCATGAAGCACTCTAGTAATAAATGTCCTATTCCAAACTGAAAAGTGAAGCTGTAACATGAGGAGTTCAAAGGTGGCATGTAAAGTACACTTCCCTGTCTCCTCCAGCCATCACTGCAGTCAATACAACTACATGCCAACCTCTGAAGAGGAAGAAAGAAAAGATACACAGAGAGAACTTGAGCATCAGCCTCATTCAAGGAGATGAGAGAGGAGGATGCTTCCTACTTCATCTTGAGGGAATAGAGGTGTTTTAAGGCAACCCCCATTTTACCCTTTCTCTTTAGCTAAGGAATAGGGTGCACTTGAGTTTCAGTTCCTTACAAAGCCAAACTCTGAAAGAAGAGTGGCTAGAAGGTTTGATAATGGACTTCAGGAACATTAAGTAGCCCACTCTCCTTGAGTTTACAAAGGCAGATAATATTTGAATATCTCCTATGGGCCAAATGTGCATGAAAGTATAAGGAAAGGGAGGGTGAGTAGGCTCCTACCTTAAGAGTACTGCAGGGAGATCCCAGCTGAAATAACTCTCATATTCTTTATTCCCCTGTCTAAGGAAAGAGTGATCACTGAAGTAGAGATATACTCAACCTCCTTGGTCATCAAGATGGACTGGGGATGTTAGATACTTAACATGTTCCTTTTTTACTTATGAAAGTAAGTAAGGAAGTTTGAGAGTATAATAAGAGCTTTGGAAAGAATTAACTAGAACAACTGAGTAAAGATTGAGTAGGGTAAGAATAACTCCCAGGAAGTAGGCTGGGAATGGATGGTCAGAGCACACAATAGTAGATTGACAAGAAGAAGCTGCAGACAATCCCCTGTGCATGAGAGTCTGCAGACAAAGAAAGTAGCAAGTTTCAAGACTACTGGGTGAGAATGAGCTTGACTTATTTTAGATATACAACAAAAACAAGTGTTCAGAAACTGACTAAAGAGCAATGAATTAATAATGGTTATCATCAGAGAGGACTGAAGACTTTGACCAAGCAGGGTCTCCCAGGGTATGGTAGGGGTCTGCTTTTGAGTAGAAGATGGGTTTGTGAAAGAATTTTAAACAGAAAGTGCCACGAAATGATTAACCTTCTGTAAAGTATGCTTTTACGATCGAGTGAAATTACAGAAAAGTATTAAGCACAGAGCTGAGGCAGAATCAAAATCTTCTGGAGGAAGACCATGCTCTAGTAAGGTTGAACCTTTGGAATTGGATAGGAGAAGCTGGCAAGAATTGAGAATGCCTCTCATCTGTGTTCAAGACCATATACAGGCACAGAATTTACAAATGTACCAGTCACAACTTCTCCAGGAAATTTCTGCTACTAGGTGATTGATGAGATTGATTAGGACTGGTCCACCCACGTGCTAAGTAAAGTCTCATGGGTAAACAAATATCTATGGCCCAACCCAACTTGGTAGTCGTCTTAGGATCTGAGGGTAATATCTTTACAAAGAGATCAAGTGTGTAAATAGAATCTAGGAATGATAATGCTGGGCAGAAATCAGGAAGGAAGATCCCCAAGAACAGTGGGAGACAGAAATTAAGTACTGGCAGAAATTCAAGAATGGGTTTGATACTGTCTTTGGCCATGGCCAGAAAAGAAACCATTGCTAGCAATGAAAAATTTCAAAGCTTATCTTCATGCCTGTGGACAGGTCACATCCATAGCCTTTCTACTGATAATCTCTTCTAAATTCTAAACGAGCCTGCATCTATCTGAATTGCACTCCTCTATTTGTTAGTGTGTTCGAATAGGGCCTGATTCCACAATCAGATGTTTACGATACTGGGAATTATACAAAGAAAGATTCTCTAATCAATTTTTATTAGTGTGTCTACAATTTGATTGTCACCTACTATGTTTCATTGTGAAAGATATCCTTCAAATACCAAAGAACTTAACATTTTTTTTGTAGATGGCATTAGATAATCCCTTGGAGAAGCCCCTCTGAGGCTCGCTTGGTAAAATGTTTGCAGCCCTTTCCTAGCACACATGTATAAAGCTGTATGTGATGGTGTAGGTCTGTAATCTCAGTCCTGGGGGAGCAGAGATAGGAGGACCCCAAGTGTTTACTGATAATCCAGGCCACATGTCCTGGTGAGTGCCAGATTCTGTGAGAAATCCTGTTCCCCCAAATAAGGTGGAGAGTTACAGAGAGACCTATGACATGAACCTCTGGTCACTGCATGCACAAATGTGTATGTGCACCCTCCTACATGCACATACATGTATGCACAAAAAAATGCATAGATATTTAGCTATAATTAATATGTACATGTTAAAAAGAAAATATATAGTATTGTGAATAATATAGAAACCTTTATCTACCTATTTTCTATAACTTTGGGGAACAATATTATGACTTTAAAGGAAGAGAGAAACCACTGTTTTGGTTTTTATTTGTAATCTCTCTGGCGCATAGAAAGAGTCCATTCATACTAGTTGAATGCCTGTCAGAGTGAAGAATGGAGGCTGGCTTCCTGACTATGTGCTCTAGCAATAGTGCATGTTCTTTCCTCATCATGGCACTAAAACCACGAAATCATTATCCTCATAATTCCATGGGTATGGTGGTCAGGGAATTACTGTAAAGACTTTCCGTGGAATAGACATTCCCTTTCCATCTGCCTATACACATGGAGATGGTAGCTCTTCGTCTGTTTCAGAAATTAGATTAATCAGTCTAGATGCACTGTAATTAAACATGTATGGAGAACGTTCCTAGTGGCTGTTAAAAGGTTAGAGTCTTGTGAGTGAGTTTTAGTTGGGCCAGAAGAACATCCATGTAAAAAACAATAAAGGAATTAATGTGAAGATGAAAAAAATTTAAGCAGATAATGGTAAGGAATTTAAAGACTAGAGTGAGAGATGCCAAATATGGTAAATCTAGAGGAAGGTGATTATGTTCTGGTAGGCTGACTGTGATGCTGAGACGCATACATATTTCCTATGGATACAAGTTACTTCTGGACCTTTGTACTGGATTCTTTTCAGAAGGCTTTGTTCCTGCCCTTCTGTCTAGTTATGATATTTATGTTTTAGACCTCAGCCTGGTATACTTTCCCTACCAACCTTGTAGATAGCTGCCCCTCCCCATTTCCCTTCCCATCACCCTGTTACATCTTTCTTACCATCACATTTTGCATTTATCTCATTGATTTGTAAATTATAATCAAAGAAAAAAAGGCTATTGACTTAACAATAAATATTTGAGGAAGACATGGAGGGAGGGGTAGAAAGGAGGGCCACTGGGGAGGGGCAGAGGGAAGAAAAGGAGGAAGTGATATAAATCTATTTTAATAAAAATGCATTTAAAAATAAAAAATAAAAATGAGTCAAAAATATTTCACAAGGACAGGTTATTTCACTTGGGCATCTCAGAAGTATTCCATAAGATACTCATAATTGCCTGTAGTAGATATAAGGATGACCATGTATACTTAAAAAATTATTTGTATTTTTTCAAACTTATGGAGAAAGAAATTGCAATGATTAGTTTTCTATTATTTTTATTTATCTGCTCCTAATAGGTTTTCCCAGATCCTTGAATGTTTAACCTGAAGGTTCTTGCTTATCATTTATCTCTATTGATTAGAATGTCTTCATACTGAGTTGTTGTTTGCAACTCTTCTCTTGCTTGTATAGTGAGAAGACTGAACTTCATGGTAATATGAACTGTCTTCTGAGGCTGAAGTACCATGAGTCATAGAATGCACAACTAATCAAATGGGTAAAGAATTCCTTCCTCACATTCCCAATCCCACCTGCAAACCCATTGTTTGTTGAAGCCATGACTTCTTTACAAACAGCATGTTTAACAATAAGTATTTGAAACTACAAGGTGCTAAGGATGAGTTAAATCATGGAGGAAATAATTTCTAAATCTCCTTCTAACCAATTTCCTGATGTGTTTTCACTTCCTTTGGTTAGGTCCTAATTCCTCAGCTCAGGCTAAATTCTGAAGGATTGATGGCTGTGGTGACTAATTTATGTCAGCTTCACACAGGGTAGAGTCCTCTGAGATGAGGAAACCCTAATTTCAAAAATGTCTTCATAAGTTTGGGCTGTATGAAATACTAAATGGTGATTTCTTTATTAATGATTGATGGAGCAGGGACTGGCCCATGATGGGTGGTGCTATCCCTGGGCTGGTGGTCCTGGTTTTTATAAGAAAGCAGGCTGATCAAGCCATGAAAAGCAAGCTGGTAAGCAGCACTCCCGTGGCCTCTACATGAGCTCCTGTCTCCTAGTTCTCACCCTGTTTGAGTTCCTGTCCTGACTTCAGAGATGGACTATGGATGAAACATAAGCCTAATAAATCCTATCTTTCCTACCTTGATTTTGGTCATGGTATTTCATCATAGCAATAGTAACCCAAACTGAGACACTGTTGGATATTTTAAAACCTATATTCCTCACGAACTTCTAAAATTGGTTCCTGTTGGCCATAAGGGCCACTTCCCTTGGCATATACCTGTGGTTACATATCAGCCCCATGTTAACCTCTAGTTACATGGTCCTGTAGTCCCTAGTAACACGTACCTATTATGAATATCAAAGCCCCTGTGCTAGGCTCCTGGCCCTTCTCAACTCCCACACCCCATCCCCTGCCACTATGCTGGTTTCCAGGCTGTTCCAGCTAACCCACTCTCCTTGCTTTGCAACATAACCATTTTCCATTGGCAGAACTCTTCCTCTAGTTCTGCTGTGTTCTCTGCTCTTGAGAGATAATCCTGGCTACCATCAGTCTGCTTGTTCTCTCTCTCATATCTACAATAAAATCCTTCTCCCCATACATGGAGTAGTCATTTTGGTGGTCTCAATGTTTCCTTGATTATACTTCATTATGCAGTTATTCAGCATAATAAATAAAAATTGTATTATTTATTATACTGAATAAAATATGGATTTAACATTTTGATCAAGTATAACACAGGATAAACTTCAACATAGAGCCTTCAACACGATGGTTACAAATATGGACTTCAGAGGTACATGGATTGGATTTCAAAATTTGGCATCTTTGTGTCTTCCCAATATGAACTTGAAAAAATTATTTGTAATATTATTTGGGGAACCTCCAATTTTATGTGCTAAATGTAAGAGCTTCCTTGTGTTTGTTACACAAATACAAGAAAACATTCTTAGAAAACACAGTGTCTAACATATAATCACCTAATTATTCATTAATAGCTATACTATTACTGAGCATTTTAAAAAAAATGTATTTTACCCCTCTTATTTATGATGAATGTTGTCATTTCTACTTAATGCTTATTAATCAAGTTTTCCTGAGTTAATATGAATATCAACAGCAATAAAAAAACTCATTAAAAAATCAGTGATTTAACATAACTAAATGTTACTTTTTGTTGACCTAAAGACTTCTGAGGTTCTCAATAATTTAGTTCAGGTATCCTCTAATTTGTCAGAAATATGAATTTTATTATATTTTATCTTCTCCCAAAACTGAACACAAGAAGGCATGTGTTTGGGCCCAGAAGAGGAAAGTGAATATTGGGGACTCTGGCAGTGCCTTTCATGCACACACCCCATGTTAGGATCCTCTCATGTGCAGCTTGAAGTCTGACATCTTATGTCATTTGGGGACACTGGCAACTATGTACCCGCCTTCAAACGCCAGATGCAGACCCCCATGCACTCTCTCTATGCTTTCTCTCTGCTCCCACCAACTTCCCTTCTCTCCAAGCCTGGCTGCTTTCTAATAAAGCTCTTTGTACCTCTGGTAGTCATGGCTGTGGCCCATAACTTTTCTGATGGCAACCAACTCCACCAACCAGTGCCATTTAACTATCACTCCAACAGATTCTTGGATACACACAGTGAAGACAAAAAAATGCTGCTTATTAAGACAGAAATAAATAGCCTTTAATAAGGCAACAATTACATGGATCTTTTCCTTCCTCTTGGGAAAAAAAGTCTTCATCATAAACCGACACCTTCCAGAGGCATAGAAGGCAGGGACATACCACATAGCCTTGCCAGTCCTGGCTGGAGTTAACATGAAGGCATTCTTATGCAGTAATTTCCAGCTATGGTTAGAATAAATATGTCAGAAATATTGAAATTTTCAAAGAACAATAGAATCAACTTTTCTGTCTCTGATTTAAAACTTCAATATTTTGCCAGAGTATTTCGCTTTCCATGCTCTGCCTGTTTAAATTTTTTTTAATATGAAATTTTCTGATGTGGATGCTATGTTATTTTGGTATTAAGATTTTTGAAATATAGCATTAGCTGCTGATGTTATAATAACATCTGCACCATGCCACTGTTGCATCTACAAACAGATTATCTAATGTCATTTAACACTTAGTTGATGTCCAAGTTGTTAGTTATTTTTGGTGCTCTTATCCTTCGAGGAACACATCCTGAACACGACAAATCCACAGAAGAGCTGTTTATTAATGAGGATAGAGGATAGAGGTTACAGGCCTGTGTGAAGCACACACGTGGGTGAGGAGAGAAGAGAGAGAGAAGAGAAGAAGAAGAAGAGAAGAGAAGAGAGGAGAGGAGAGAGAGAGAGAGGAGAGAGAGAGGAGAGGAGAGAAGAGAGAGAGACCTGTGCAAAATGGCGCCAGCTTTTTAAAGAGTGAGTTGTGCATGTGTACAGGACCGCATGTGGCTATTCCGTGCATGCGCATAGATTACATGGCCACGTGTGCTTTACGCAACCATGTACAGCCACAGAGTCCTAGTCACGCGAGATGTTCTGACCTGGAAATGGCTATTTTGAACCGGAAATAACTAGGCGGTCCACCGGGAAAACCCAACCGTGTGGACATGTGATTTCCTATCATTCCCAACTCATATGTTCTTAAAAAAAAGAAAAAAATGTGGATAGATGGGTATGGGGCACCTTTTCTCTCAAAGACTGCTTCAGGCTGAATGATGGACGTTGATTGGTTCTTGGGGGGAGATGAGGAAGCTGCTTCCTAAAGTCCTGGGATGAAGTCCTGCAGCTGTGTCCATCCTCCATGGTGTGGCTGGTCCTGGGATGAAGTTCTGTCACGCCTTGTCCTGCAGCTGTCCTGTCCTTTATGGTGTGGCTGGGAACCTTCTGTCTGACAAGAAACTGGTGACATAAAAGCTTAGAGAAAAGACTCATTATTATTTTGTTTTTGGAGTTGACATTTATCTGAGGTGGATCTGGCCTGACTGGATGGAGACATGTTGAAAGGTGGCTGTGATGTTTTAGTACTCTGCTTAATTTTTACCTGAGACAAGCCTTATTTAAGGCAGTTTATTTAAGGCGCCTGTTTGTTTTGTTAGTTTAGCATTTGGGATACACAGGTGATCAGTTGCTGAGTACTGAACAGTGATAGATTGTTATGTCCTTACTGCCTGGATATTTTGATGATCCCTTTTGCCTCCTGCCCTGTTTGGCCCTAGTTGGAAAAGGGATGATACCTTATTCCTCTGGAATTGGTGACAAGGCAGTGGATCCTGGTGTCCTCTGGAGCTTGAGAGTGGAAGAGAACTTATTTTTTTGAATTAGGGACAAGGCAAAGATCATGGCCCTGTCTGTATGCACATGAGAAACACAGGCAGTAACTTTGAAATGAGGCAATGAGCTCTTATCTTAATAGGAAATCTTTTTCATTAAGTAACTCTGAAAGTACAATTAAATCTGGTGAGGTAAATAAGGCTGTCCTCTGTTCCCAACAATAGAAAGGAGTGACATCCTAAAACTCCCAGGACTGAGTCAACGGCTCTGGTGTCCAGAAGGAAAGAAACTGATCGCTTCCCTGCTGAGTTCTGGGTTCCCTGCTGTGTCTGTAGCCAAGCCTAGGTTTGCTGGAGGTCTTAGCTTGATGTACCCATGCGTCTTGGTGCCTGGGGACAGTCAGCTGACTGGTTGTCTTTCTAGGCAGCACAAGGACAAGGCTGTTGATGGGCAGGGCATTCGCTAGCCCATGGCCTTTTTCATTTAAAACAGGGACCCAACAGCTTTTGGGAGTCAGCAAGTGCCAGCATTTGCCAATTTTGTTTTCGGGCTTCTATCTCTTGCCTGGCACACCTTAAACGCCACAGATGACTCTTTTGCCCATGGGGTCAGGAGCCTTGCTCTCCAGATACTTAACTTTAGCTGGGAACAAGAGATGGATTTTACTCTGTGTCCTGAATTTTTTCCTGACGATTGGTGGCATAAGGAGAGCTTTTGGAAGGTCTGCCAGTAGGCAGACTGTAAACTGATCCTTTGGAAGACTTACCTGAGGCTATAAGCTGAAACTTTTTGGCTTAGGAGCCATCCCGATTATTGTAAACTTAATTGTTTATATCTCAGCTGCTTTTAGACCCGTGTGTGGTTCTTAAGGCAGTTTGAGAATGAGTGAGTGGAGTTAAGGTGAGTTAGGGCGAGTCTTAGAAACCGCCCAAGCCCACGCATTTGAGCCCACCCACCACTGGCGCAGAGGTCAGACAGAAAAGGTTACACGTGGCAGATGCCTTAGTGGGAAAGGAAAGGGTTTAGAGCTTTAGCAGAAAGCTTGGAGATGAAGTAACTCTTATTTTCCCGTTTGCTGGCTGAAGTACCTGCCACACGGTTATGTGGTCAGGTTTACCAGTACCGCAAAGCTGTTAAGCGGCCAGATTTACTGGTACCCACCCCATCCGCCAATGTAAGTGGGTGGTATCCGCACTCTGTCCCATGGCTGTAGCTGAGTGGAAAATAAAAAATTAAAATAACAAACCAGGATCAGACTCCAATCTTGGGTGTCCCCAAAGAATGGAGAGAGATCTAAGAATCAGCTCAAGTTCGCCATCCTCTTTGTCAAGGGATGGGAAGGGCTGCGACTGTGCTGCAGTGGTCTATCTGGTAGACCCCAGACGACATTTTTGCTCCGAGCAAAAACGTGCCTGCCATTGCCAGCACAGCCTGAGCACAACCCCCAGGATTGTCCATCGCAAACATATAGCTCAGATTTCAGCCATTAGAACAGCAGACTCACTGTGAAAAATTGTGGCGGTATCAGTAGTGGAAAGCTGCACTTCTCATGGTTGGCCATCACCTGTGGCGGCCAGCTGGAGGTGCGTGCTGGTTGGCAGAAGAATCATAAGCCATGGTTACCTTTCTAGAGCTTTATTGAGAGAGAGAAAGCTAAGATAAAGAGCAACTCTTTCCATTTGCCTGTTTGCTGGCCAGAATTAGATAACTCCCGTAAAAGATTGGGATTTTTGTTATTTTTTAAAGCATACTTGGGCCATCTCTCAGTACAGAGACAGATAAGCTTAGGAATCTTTAAGTAAACCTTCAAGAAGACAGCCTAAGGGAGAGGAAGTACTGATCGGGTTGGAAGCCTTATTTCCCATGTCTGAAGCGGAGAGGCAGAAAAAAAAAAAACCATGATCCGGAGCCAAGACCTTCCGGAGGCTGGAGAGATCTTGGGCACAAGCTGCCTTATCAGCTGATAAGCGTCCCCCCGCCCCCCGCCCCCGATGTGTGAAGCAAGGACTCCCTTAACGCTCAGCCGCCCCGTCGAGCGCAAAGAACATGCAGGCTTGACACAGCCCCAGGACGCACCTGACAGTGGTGGTCCCATTTCGAAAAATATCTCAAGCTGCAGATGTGGGAGGTGGCTGGAAATCTGTGCCTGTGATGGGGACGACCGTAGCCAGTGAAGACCAAAGCCATGGTTTCCCCAGGTCTCAAGAAAAACCAGTGAGGCACTGGATGCTCAACGGTCATTCTCACAGATTCAGGAAACTGTTTCCGCTAGCCGAAAAGGGGAAAACTCACCAATCAGTAGCGGTGTTGCAAGCAGATTTGTATGACCAGGCTAATGGAGAGTGATCTGTCACGAACAGAGCAGAGTTCCCGGTTTGTGCAGCACATGTGGCTACTCCATGCATGCGTGTAGATTACATGGCCACGCACGCTTTACGAAACCATGATGTTCTGACCTGGAAATGGCTATTTTGAACAAGAAATAATTAGGCGGTCCGCCAGGAAAGCCCAACCATGTGGACATGTTGTGATTTCCTATCACAAGTTTCTTTAACAATTTCAAATACATCCTCTTGTATTGACTTTTAAAAATCTAACCAGTTATGGCATTTGGTTGTTATTTGTTCTTAACCTATGATGGACCACAAAAACATATTATAGAGATTCAGCTGTGTATTAAAGCTTTACTTTGACCAGCCAAGGGTCTGTCAAAAGGCATGAATATTTGGTGTTATCCTGCTTTTAATATTTCATCTGCCTTCTGCTATGAAATTCTTGCATGCCCAAATATTTCCAGACCAATTAGCAAACAGTCCAGCTCCTCACGCCTGCTGAACTTCTAGGTAACTAACTTTCCTGCTGGAGCCAGTACTTAGATAAGATTCTGTAGGCAGACAAGCTGGTGGAAGACACATAGCTTTGTTTCTTGTGCTAATGAAGCTCAGACCATCCTCTTGCCTTGAGGCCTAGTGGCTCTCCAGAGCAACTGACTAAGAACAATAGAGGTTTTTACATATCAAGGTGGAAGTTGGAGCAACATTTCTGAGGAGGCATAGAACTGAGTGGCCAGGGCAAGGAGAGACAGACATTTTCTGTAGAACAAAGAGAAGGGCATGGCCAGGGAGAAGAGAAGAATAAAGCGGTAGATAGTAAGGCAGAACAGAGCAAGTAGAGATGGAGTGAGAAGAAACAGGATGAAGATGGGGCAGGAAGCATGGTTGTTAGCTTTGCTTAGTTGTTAGCAGGACTTTGAGGGAACAGTAAATGAGAGGACAAAGAGGAGCTGAGTGTCAGGATGGAACTGAAGCTATGGAGACAGGATTTCACCCCAGAGAAATAAAGTAGACCACAAAGAGCTCGGTGTATCTAGATTCATTCTTGTCCTGAATGCCTGACAGAGCTGTAGCTGAATAGATGGAATTATGTCTTAGCGGAATAAAGTTAACAGACATAAGAGCATAGTGAATGTAGAAGATATCCCACACCAGACGTAGGAAAATCCCCAGACCCTGGGTAATTCATATTAACCTATTTTTATCATGTAAGTCTTTTTTTTTTCCTGTTTTTATAGCCTTACTTAGTTGAAGAAATTAGATTAGTTGTTCTGTGTAGTGGTGTCTACATACTCTGAATTTACTTGTTTCTTCATGGTTTGGCTAATCTAGTTTTGTGGGTTTTTTTTTTCCTTCTATAAGCTTATACATAGGCAGAAAAGGTTGAATAAGTTGGGAACCTATTTATTTGCAGTGTGTGAGTTATTTATTTTTTTGCTTATGTTTTACATTTCAGGCATTAGTTCAAAACGTTTCCTTGGAGAATTCTTACTTTGAATAATAGTGCCACAGAAATATACATTAATGCTATTAGCAAGTATAAATGTCAAACAAAATATATAAATAGTTACGTGGAGGCATAGTAGAGTGACACAAAGGTAGCAAAAACTCAAAAGAATAAAACTATTTTTTTAAAGGAAAATATAATGTCAGATTCACTTTTAGTCCCTCAGTTATAGGAATGGCTAGGCTTTGGAAGGAGAATCTAATTAAAGTAGAAACCCACAAAAGACTTAAACTCTGAGATCTTCATATATTCTCTGCAAATTTTAGACATATTCTTGAATTGTACATGCATGACATAAAACTAGCAAGTTCAAAAGTTAAGAGTTTTGGATGACAGGGAAAGAGTCTGGAGTATAGTCCTCACTGAATTGTGAGAAACTAGTATCAAAGACCTTAGGGTTTTGAGGTTGAAAAAAAGGGTGGGGGTCATGACTTAGACTTAAGAACTGTGTGGCCTAAAATAAAAAATTACAAAACTATTAGAGAAAAAAACTAAAGCACACTTGTTTGGGTAATGAATTTTTATATTTTCTCCAAATGCTAAACAACAAAACAGAAACAGACAAGTGTGAATATATCAAAATAAAAGGCCTTGGACAAAGAGGGAAACAGGGATGGATGATATAAATATAGTACTCATACACAAAATCTTCAAAAAAATGAAATAAAATGAGAATGTAAACAGTTAACAAATGAAAGAGACAACATACAGGTAGTGAGAAAATACTGGCAATTTCTGTGCTGTGGTTGGAATGTGAGCTGTTCCCTAAAGGTCTTTAGCTATAGGCACTCTTCAGAAAGGTTGTTTAACTTTTAGACAGGGTAGCCCTGCTCGAGGAAGTGGGTCACTGTGCCTGAGCCATGAGGTGTTTTAGCCCTGTCCCACATTCCTATTTCCTGTTCTTTCTGTTCTTTCTAACTGTGGATACAATATGACTAATGTCTCCCTGCTGATCCTATCATGTCTTCCATGCCATGATGGATACTACCCTCCTCAAACTGTTGCCAAAATCATCTGTTCTTCTTAAATTGTTTATTGTTAGATATTTGTCACAGCCTTCAGAAAAAGTAGCTAGTATACTACATATCTGGTAAAGAATTCAGAATCAAAAAAGTATAAGAAACCCCCCAAAAAATCTATAGAAAAATGACAAGAATAATTCTAGTTATCATCATCATCATCAGCAGCAGCAGCAGCAGCAGCAGCAGGAGCAGCAGCAGCAGCAGAAGCACTAGACGAATGCGCTTTGAAATCAGGAACAATCCTCTCATGTTCATCATAATCACTACTTCAAAAGAGACTAAGAGCCAAGGAGTTGGTGAGGATGTGGATAAAAAGGTGCTGTTCTACACTACTGAGAATATTCATTTGTGCCACCATTGTGGGGAATGTTACGGAGATTTTTTTCATAAACTAAAAAAATGAATTCTTGGTGACCCAAGAACTGCTCAGTGTTTAGCATAAAGATTGTTGTAGACATGTGCACATGCACAAGTGTAGATGGATTTTTGCTATGTGATAATGCTCTAGTACACTAAAGATTTGTCACTCCTATTGGTTTAATAAAATGCTGATTGGCCAGAAGCCAATTAAGTTTAACATTTTCTTCAACTTCATATTGATTTAATAGAAAATTTGGAATAGTAATTTTATTATGTTGTGACCTCAGTTATAACAAAATCACAAAGATTTTGTGGCTTAATAAACTTATTGCCTCTTAGTTCTGGAGTGGGGAGTCTAAACTGAGTCCATAGAACTGTATTCAGTGAAGAAACTATGGAGACAATAATTTCCTGGACAATTTTTAACTTTTTAAAATAAAACTTTCCTTTTATTTATTATTTGTGATTTTCATATCATGCATCTTGAACCTATCATTTTTCATCCCTCCATACCCTTGCTCTACCCTTGCATCCTCCCCTCCAAAAAATAGAAAAAAAAGTAAAATTTAAGAGAAAAAACAATCTTGTCATGGATGCTGTAGTGTGACATAGTGAGTCACACAGTTAACCTTTTTGTCCATTTATTTTCACATGCAAGTGTTCATTGCAGAGAGTCATTGGTCTGGTTCTAGGGCTCTGGTTTCTGCTACACTATTGATGCTGGGCCCTCACTGGAACTTGTCTTGGTTATCCTGCTGTTGCCCTGTGTTGTGGAAATCCTGAAGCTTTGGGTCTGTAGGACCAGTCCCTTCACGTACTCCAGAAGATCACAGACAGGGTAGATATTGGGGTGAGCTAACCCATAACCTTGGTTCTGGGCTTGGGTAGTTGCAGGGTTCTTCAGTCCACCAGCTCTCTCTTGTCCTCACCACCAGGGTGAGCTCTCCTGCATTGCCTTAACTAGTTCTCACTTTGCAGCGATGAGCAAGGAGCAGGGCCAGTTTGCCTGCTTTCAGATCCTCAGTGTTGGAACTCCTACATCTAAACCTTCAGAGTCAGCTCTGCTGTGTTGCCCAGGTATGGTGTAGGGCCCACTCTCCAGACTGCTGCAACAGATAAGGGACAGGTCTAGTTCTCTCTCCCACTCTTACAAACTTCAAGGCCAGCTCTCTCACCTGACTGGAGGCGGAGAGGCATCTCTCTCCGACCAATGCTACTACATGACAGGTGAGTAATGGGGACAGCTCTCCCATGGTCACAACTTCAGGGCTGGCTCACCCACACCTCTGTCCACAGAATTGGTTCTATTGTGCTGCCCAGATGAGGAGCAGGGCCTGCTTTCCTGAGTGTGGCAGCTCTCCTGCCCTTGTGCCCTCAGAGTCAACTTTCCACCTGCCTTGTGTGTTGATGGGTGGGCATGGGAGGACAATTTTCAACTTTTAAAGGCTCTCTTTCTTCTTTGCCTTTTGATTTTTCCTTCATCTTCAAAAGCAGAGATGATCCATGAAACTCTGGCTCTGACTCAGTGCTGCCAATGCATCCTTGCTTCTCTGTCTCCCTCTTGCCATGACAAGGATGTCTGCAAATGCATCATTGCCTTGCCCGGATATTACATGATAGTCTCCTTCATTTCAAAACCTGTGCTACAATGTCTATCAAGTTAATTCTTCCTCCCCCTCTCCCCCATTTTCCTCTTATCCTACTACTTCTTCCTTCTCTGCCTCTTCCCCCCTCTTTCCTTCCTCCCTATCACTGCAACTTCAGGAAAAAGAAAAACCACACCACGCAAATATATCAATGAATTTCTGTAAGGTATTATGTCATAACAGCAGCGAGGGACACAATTTTTATTTCATTTGTTATTATTTTTTAACAATGCTGATTTTAGAGGATGGGACTAGAATATCACAAAATCAACTTATGACAATAGAGTTCTAACCTGAGAAATAATCTGAATCTATGAATTGATTCATCTGTAAGATCATGCAGCACATGAATTAAATACTAATGTGTATAAGTGAAGGTTAGGAATATGACTCAATGGACATGAATTGCCTCAGATGCTCAAGGGTGTGGGCTGGCTCTCTAATGGTGGCAAACAACTAAATGTACTTTATAGAAACATTTTTTCCTTTAATGACTGAAAGAGAATGGGGTGGGCTAGTACATAAACAGTTTTGTTGAATACCTATATAAGCTAGGCCCTGAAAATATAGCAATAGGTATCATAGATGTGTGCTCTGTGTCTGTGGAGCCACTGGTATAATTTCCAAAGTAACATTCTATTGAAGAAACTTCTTTTTGAAAGAAACACTTTTGAAACAAAGACATTTGCCTCTCACTAATAGTGATAGAAAGAAACCTGGTTCCCAGCCTATCAAAGTCGATGATAATATCACATGCCGTACTGAGAGTTAATCTAATAACAATTTTAAAAATGTTTTATAGCATGATAAATTTGGTGCTTAGCATTTTGCAGAAACACTGAAGTGGAAATAATTCGGAGTGGAACAGAATCCTAGAGCAGTATCTTCTTAACAACAGCTGAAAGGGAGTACTGTTCACAACAGACTCATCTCCTGGATTGACAGATGGGCACTGAGTTTCCTGGGACATGCAGAGAATCATATTTAAAATCTCAAAATAAAAAATATGGTATACAGCCACTCATCAGTCATCACTCATTATTCCACAGCAGATGAGGTACGCTCACTGTTATCTCTCATTCCAAATAGCAGCAACTCCATCCCAGCTTCCTGTGTTTCTTTTCCTAGCACCCCGATTTTGAAAAGATGTACAGACTCTTGTAGTCATCACCTTAGAGTATTCTCAATAGGAGAAAACATATTACATAAGATTCATTCTCATTGACATGGAATCCTAATCTGACACCTCACTGTTTTTTCAGTGTACATGTGTGTGTGTGTTTCACTCTGAAGCAGAAATGATACACATTGTTTAGGAAATATAAGGTTTCAAATATTGCAGAGAAGAATAAATAGCAAATGCTTATTCCAAGTACATCGAGGTATGAAACTTACAATGAGAAGGAGACTCATAGTACAATGTCTGAGCTGACACACTGAGGGAGAAGAGAGGTAAACCATGGCTCCACATATCAGTGGATTGAACATAGGGATTGTTTTCTCTCAAGGGATGAGGTGCACTGCAGCATTTTCTGTGACAACTATCCTGGGTGAGTTGATGGAAACTGGGAATCTTCATCAGGCTGCAGCAAGAAAGCTGAGTATGTGTTGAATGAATGCAGGAAAATAAATAGTCAGAGGTTATTTCCTCCATTGAAGGCTTGAAATGACAGATACTTGGATGTTTTCTTTTACTTGTTTTAAATTTATTATTAGAAAAAGTTATGTATGAGAATGCTCACAGAAAATAATGACACTCGGATTGGCTAGATTACAGGTTCTGATTCATTATTAGAATGGCTTGTGGTCTGCATTCCTTTCAGGGAGAAAAGGGATTGGCTAACCAAATGGAGGACACTTGAACAACCAATCAGGTTTGAGGACCTGCTTTCTCTTCCCAGCACCCATATGGTTAGATAGCTCACAACAACCTCTAAGTCCACCCCCGGGATTCCAACGTCCTCTTCTGGCCTCCATTTCACTCACATGCATAAACCTGAAAGTAGACACAAACATGTACAAATAGTTTTATTTAAATTTATTTATGTAATTGGTTTTTTTTCTTAAATTTTTTTAATTCATTTTACATACCAACCACAGATCCACCTCTCATCTCTCCTTCTGCTCCCCCAGCTCTCCCCAACCCCCCATTCTCTCCTCCAAAAGGTTAAGTCCTCCCATGGCCGGGACAGCAAAGCCTAGTACCTTCAGTTGAGGCAGGACCAGGGCCCCTCCCCCCTGAGTCAAGGTTGAGCAAATTGTCCAACCATAGGTAACGAGATCCAGAAAGCCAGCTCATGCCCCAGGCATAGATCCTGATCACCCTGCCAAGGGCCCCTCAAACAGACCTTGCTACACAACTGTTTCCCATATGCAGAGGGTCTAGTCCGGTCCCATGCAGGTTCCACATTGATGGTCCTTAAAATAATCCTGTCTCCCTTACCTGTTTAGCTTTGTGTTTCTCTTCGACAATCCCCTCCTCTTGTTCTGGCCTTGCTTCTCATAGCTTGTTCACCCTCAGGCTGTCCACATGAGCTGCTTCCTTGATAAGACTCTTCTTCTTCTTTATAAGTGACAGTTCATGACAGAGCTTTTCTGGTCAGTGGGAACTCAGCTCAGCGCTCCTTCATTGGCACTGCGTGGGTCTACTCTCTTCTTCCATCTTTTTGATCTTAGTCATTCTCAGTTGCACCATGCCTACGTTATCTCCATGTTACATATCATATCTGAAATTATTATTTGCACAAGATACGAGCTTTGGATAATAATAATAATAATAATAATAATAATAATAATAATAATAATAATAATAAAACTTGTTAGCTGTTAATGAATGACTCCATGCCAAGTCCCTAAAATAATTTCTGACACTTAGTAGATGCTATTTTTTTTTTTTTTGGTGAAGTTTCATGGTTGTTGTTTCAGGGTGCCCTTTACATTTTTATATTAAAAAATGTTAGCCACATGGAACTCTATCTCCTGCTTTGCTGTCTTCCTCCTCTCGCTGCCTTGCTAGTTATCAAATATTGTCCCAGGCCCATCCTTGACCTCCATCTTCTCAACAACAGGAAGAGTTTATTAGTGACTGAGATTTAACAAACTGGCCTGAAAGGTGTTTACATGGCAGTTTGTGACCACATCATTTCTCCTGTTAATAAACAAATTTTATCCTCAAGTGGCTGACGTGTGGCTACAAGCTGAAGTTTTCTTGCTGGGGAACACATGGGTCCAACTATGGAGAAAGCAGCATGTACATTCTTCCATTTGCTACAATAGATGCTGGTTGACAGACAGGCGCCAGATCTTTTCAGTCACCTAAAGTGTAGAAGGAAAGTAATTTGCGGTGCCACAGACACTCCCAAAGGAATTGCTAAATTAACCCAGGCAAATTTCACAAATTTACTTTACTGTGCAAGCACCCAGACACCCAGACACCCAGACACACACACACACACACACACACACACACACACACACACACACACACAGAGAGAGAGAGAGAGAGAGAGAGAGAGAGAGAGAGAGAGAGAGAGAGAGAGAGAAGCCCAAATTGGGGCTAGAAAAATAGTCATCGTTTAAGTTGGCAATAATTAGAAAAATGAAGTGCCCCATGTGAACTCTTGTAACTCCTATAATCGGAGGCTAACCTCCAAAAGCAACTTCAATTGATTTGTTAAGTTACTGAATTAACTGTCTCCTACATTCCCAGCTCCAATATTCTGCTAAGTCTTCCACTGAGGCCAACATAGAGGTTCAAGAACTTATCTAGGGAATGTGATTAATGGTGACACAATTCGGAACAAAATCCTATCTCATTATCATCAGCAGCTGTTGCCCTTAAAGCCTAGAATTTCTGAATAATTGTTTCAATTCCTTTTGTTTGTCCTTTGAAGGCACACAAGAAGCAATTTGATGAGAACAAACTTCCTTAGAGGATGTGTGTATATTAGCCAAGAGAGTATCAACAGGATGCCATCGCCTCTCACATCACTGGTGTCTGATAATCTCAATGACATTCATAAAAGTCTCCTGGAGTTAAACGCTACAGACGATAAAGGGATCTTCTGTGCAGAAAGCCACAGAGAACAGAGCCACAGCAGCAAGGCAGAGCTGGAGTCTTGCAAATGGTGGGAAAGAAAAAAAAAATCAAGACACAGTAACAGCTGTAGCTGTGGAGTTTTCCTACTTGGTTTTCGATGAAGAGTGAAGAAATGTTAAATGGAGAGGATTAAGAGCGAGTGGCACCAGCAAACCCTGTTTCGTTTTCCATTTTCCAGGGATATACTTATAATCAACCTGATTTAAACATGCAATATATTTACATCTATATTCCTAAACACATAGCACAGAACTACAACCTGCTGAGTCTTATAATGTTACTTGAATGTACATATTTTGCAGGCTGACCTTTTGGTATTGGATAACCAATTGAGCTGGACACGGATGATAGCAATAGACATGCCAAAGTGGGTAGGGGAAAGGCTTCAACTCTACACAAAGAACTGTAGTAACTAAACAATGATGTGAACAGGTGAAATAGTCTTCCCTGGAGAAGAGCACACCAATGGGGGAAAAATGATGTCATTAAAATCGGAAAAAGAGGAAAATTTAAAAGGAAAGGAATCATGTTACAGGCACATTTTACTTTTTTCCAGTGGAGGAACTGGAAACCTTGTGTGTGTTTGGGGGGCTCTAATCAGGGATGTGAGAGGGAGAGAAATATAGAAGAGGAAAGGAGGGTAAAGTAACAGTAAGGATGTCTGGAAAAGTCATAAGGAATCATGCCACTATCTACCTTCAAAACCTATATTACACATAAGTCAGCGTATAAATTTACATATATAGCTTAAATTAAATTTCCCGTCTGGGCTGACAATATTCCTTCCAACAGCCAAGAAAGATCTAAGAAAACCTACAACACCAGTCATGAGAAGCCCTCTTTAGCTGTTTGTTGGGGTTGTCCCAGAGGCTCTCCCCTTTCCCCTTTAAACATATAGTGTGTATACATGTGCCCAGTTCAGTTTTGGTTTCAGTGTATGTGTACTATCTGTTCTATACCTCCCTACTATATGTGCAGTTTAAAGTGATGGCATTGCACTGTGCCTTGTTTTTGTTCACTCTGCATTTTTTATTGGAGACTGGATATGTGATTCCATAGGTGTGCCGAATGGTAGGTCCCCCAAAGGCTGACTCAGGAGCACTCCCCAATACTGTGGGAGATAGACCAGTTTTGGAATCCATGGGGACATGGAAGACCTTAGGCCACATTTAGTAGGTGAGTATGGAATCTGAATCTGATGGAATGTTGAGCCCCAAGGTCTTGCCTGGCCTTCGGGCCAGAGGCTGGCCTGAGATTTCATAACACAGAACCAGTTCTCTGGCTACTGGCATGGGCTAGATGTCACAAGTGGCATACTGGTGCTGGGGTATACTTCAAGTCTGTGATTGGATGGGCTGACCTGACCCTGGGTTGGTCAGGTCTCTGGAGAATGCCTATGGATTGGCTCCAGGTGATAGTTTGATAATTGGTCACACAGGTGCTGTTTTTACTCTGGAGTGGGCCTAGAGCCTCAGGGCATGGATTGTAGTTTGCTTATATACAGTCACTTGATGGCCCAACTAAGGACCAAAAATCTTGGCTAATGCATCATTTGTCTGTAAATGGACTCCCTTTTGTTTGAGCTGAGAGGAATGTGTGACGATAGACAGGAGAGACTCAAAGGAGAGCAATGAACAATGTCCTTTTCTTCAGTATAGCAGAGAAAGTGACTGCCACTGCCCTAGGCAAATCCTGACTTATTGAGACCAATTAGTGTTCAGCTCAATGAATAATTATTTCCCTTGATTTTTGTCTTTTTGTTTATAAATTATAGGATGCTCAAAGGGACTTAGCTTTAGTCTCTTGCTGAATTTCCTTTGTTTTAGTCTGAGAAACACATTTGTCAAATTCATTGTATTGGGTTAGAGTGTCTGTATACTTGCTTTTAGAGTCTATCTTCATTAATTCTTTTTCCCTTTACTCTGCATGCTGAGGCTATGTGACTGAAGTTTTTTTGTTTTATGTTTCTTGTTTTTGTTTCTTTCCCCCCTTTTTCAGTTTGCCAACATATTCCTTTTAACTCTGACCCACGGTATGTATGTATGTATGTATGTATGTATGTATGTATGTATGTATGTATATCAGGAGAGGAAGCTGGTTTGAGAATTTCTATTTATATGGGTTTGTAATAGTGATGACAAAATAGAACTGTAAGGTGGCTGGTGAAAAAAATCGTTCTCAACAATGTCTGTGAACAAACTTCAATGTAAAGAGTAGGGGAAAAGTGTGGGCATATTAGAAGAATTACAATCATTTTTCCTGTTGACTATATTTATAAATAAAAGACTACTTCTAGAAAAGTAACTGTATGTTATATATAATTTTACTATGTTAAAGCTAAAACCTTCCTCTGTGATTAGATAGAAAAGGAGAAGTGCTGGGGGATGTCTTTCTGTATGCTGTGATTATATGTTGTTCCCATTGGTTAATAAATAAGCTGCTTTAGCCTATGGCAAGGCAGCTTAGAGGCAGGTGGGAAATCCAAGGAGAGAGACAAGAAAGAGAAAGGTAGGGTCTGGAGAGAAACGCCAGCCTGCCACCCAAGGAACATGTCAGCAGACTGGTAAGCCATGGAACACGTGGCAAAATATAGATTAATAGAAATTAATAGAAATGGATTCAGTTAAGATATAAGAGCTAGCTAGCAAGAGGTCTGCCATAGACCATACAGTTTGTAAATAATATTAAGCCTCCGAGTGATTATTTTATAAGCAACTACAGTACAGGTCCACGGGTGAGAGAGTTTTGTCTGGACTGCCATCTAACAGGTTGTCATCCTTGTGGCCATCTACCAAGATCCAAACGGAGCTACTGGTCAGTTATCTGAGGCTCTGCTGAGACTTATTTTTGTTCTAAACAGATTTCGGCTCCATACTAGACATCCATGCTGTGATCCTCTTTTCTGCTGACAAAAAAACAAAAACAAAAACAAAAACAAAACAAACAAACAAAAAAACCAAACAACAACAAAAAAACAAAACTCAAAAATGCTCTCCGCTCCAAAACTTGTCTCAGACTTGGTGACTAATTGGGCCTAGTAGAGAGAAGTATCACCTCTGACTAAAGTGGAAATTGACCAAATGCAGGGAAGTTTGACAGGAAATTATTTCTCATACTGAAAACAAACAGAAAGAAAGCATTACTAGTCTCAGTCCTCAGATGAAGAAAAAAAAAGAGAGAAATGTATATTTATTTGATTTCTACATTCTAACTATGTCTTTGATTCTAGAATTTTCACTACTGATCCTGATTTCATCTTTGATCCTTCTACTACATTCCACTCAGTCCTTTAAACTTTTCTCCCTCCCATTTCACCCTGACACCTTTATGCCTTTTTCCTTGCCTAGTTTTCAAACCTTTATCCTTTGTTCATGTGTTGGCCATACATCACACCACATATTTCCCTACTAAGAACTGAGTATGCCAAGATGAATTAGTCAAAGGAGCTATGTGAATAGTGTTTTAGGTTAAATAGTTTTAGCTGTCATATTGACATAATCTAAAATCACCTATGAAGATAATCTCAGTTGAGGAACTATGTAGATCAGGTTGGCCTGTAGTTATGGCTCAAGGGGATTCTCTTGATTGTTAACTGACCCAGCCCACTCTGGGGAGCACGATTTCCCAGGCTGGGCCCTAAACTCTTCAAGAGTTGGGGGATCAACAAAAGAAAACAAGGAAGCAGGGATCCATGCCTTTATCCTCTCTTTGCTCTTGACTATGGATACAACTAGTTGCTTTAAGTTTCTGCCTTGAGTTTCTTGAGATAATGGACATTTGTAAGGTAAAACAAACCTACGCTTCCTTAAGTTGCTTTTTGACAGGCTATTTTATCACAGCAACAGAAATAAAATTGGTAAGGTATTAAAAATACTATTATCCTGACTGTGCTTTAGGGGAAACTGAGTTCTCTTTATTGTATTTGGAGATTCAGCAATTGATCCATTCTTCTTCATTGCCTCTGAGTAGACTATAGAACAGATAGGTGCCATGCTTCAACAGACATAGAGGGCCTGTAAAAGCAGTAAAGCTACATCAGAATGTCATGCTCCTTATTTTTTTTTTTTAAATAAGAAAAATACATTTTTGTTAAGCTCCCTCTATGTTTAGCTCATTTCCACTGTGGTTGAGTGAAATGTCCCTTTTTGGTCTGAAACATTCCCTCAGTTTGCGACCAGTTGAAAAGCAGAAAACATTTTTTTTTTCAGTCTTCCAGGCTATCATAAAGAAGGCTGTCCAGAGAAGGTATGCTCAGTAGGAAGCTTAAAATATTGGCTAATGAATTTGCTGGGTGGTTACTATTGCAGCTGGTGGTCATATTAGGGCCTTGTGCAGGCTAGCAAGTGTTCTTCTTCTGAGCTCCCTGAAAGGGAAATAGAGTATAGTGTTATAAAGGGATAAAAGGGAAAGAGAATAGAAGGATTAAATGAGAAGGAATATAGAGATTAGGGAGGGCCAAGAAACACTAAAGGCCTTTAGAAAAGCCACAGGGAAATCTACTACTGCAGAAGCATCCGAAAATACATTCATTTATGGAAGCATACTTAAAATCATTGACCACAGGTGGGACAAAGGAGCAATTGTTTCCTTTCAAGCCCATTATCTATTGAAATATATCTCTCTCTGGCATCAAACATTCATTTTAAATCCAATTTTTCCAACAACAGGTTTTGCTCATGGTAGAAAGCAAAATGAAACATTGCATTAACTTCTGGATCCCAGTGTGCCCAATCATGAACCTTTAACAAGGGACCCTCTCACATCACCCAAGTAAGCTCTCAAGCTGTCATTGGGAAAGACACTCCCTACCATTTCCACAAAGGCTGTGGTTGATTTGGACAAGCAGTTAAATAAGCACAGTGCTCTATGCCCCCACGCCAGTGAAAGTACACTTCTCTCTTAGTTTTAAGAGATATACTCTAGTCTTTTTTTTCTTAGATTTCTCAAATCTGCAGATACATTAATGTCATTTTCTCTTAGATTTCTCAAATCTGCACATAAATTAATTCCTTCATTCAAAATAGAAGCCAGACTCACTTTTTACCCCAGACGCTATTGATAGGTGGTAGAAGCTGTGAAGTAATTTACCCACAAACCTTTTAAACTAAAACATTAATCCCTTTTTCTAACAACTAAATAAAATTCTGTCTTTAAATATTAGAGAAGTTTTTTTTTCCACATGCACAATTAACTGATGAGGCTCCTAAATGTGCAATTATCCAATTATGAGAAAGGAGGAAAGTAGCGATTAGATACAGCTTTCCCTTGAAAGAATAATTAAACTGTTACATCCCAAGAAGAAATATTTTGCTACAAAAACAGGAAAAGAGAAAGGAAAATAAATGAATCACCAGGATGTGGATTTGCTGGGGGGTGGGGTTGGGGTGGGAGGAGGAATAGAAAAAGGCTGGGAGAGCAGCTGCGACGGGAAGCATCAATAAGTTGTATTTATTTCCCTAAGGTTCCGCCCCTTTCTGGAGAGATAGTAATAGACAATCAAAGTACCTCTGGATAAATTCCTAGGGAGAATGCAGGGAGCACAGTTGTTTTAAGGCAAATTATGAACAACAATGATTGGCTTTTGCTTTCTGCTGTTTGCCATCCTCTGGGCTAAAATCAAAATAAGAAAATGTCTGGAGGAGCTATGCTTTCCCAAGAAAAGGCTCAGGATGATTTCAAAGGTCAACCTTTTTTTTTTGTTGTTTGTTTGTTTGTTTGTTTGTTTTGGTTGTTGTTTTCTGAGACAGGGTTTCTCTGTGTAGTTTTGGTGCCTGTCTTGGATCTCTCTCTTTGTAGACCAGGCTGGCCTCGAACTCACAGAGATCCACCTGGCTCTGCTTCCTGAGTGCTGGGATTAAAGGCATGTGCCACCACTACCTGGCCAAAGGTCAACATTTTTGGGGATAGTAGATAACATAGTTGGAGGACTGTCTTCCTAAATCTTCAGCCTGACTCTTTCACTGACTGTACACATTGAACACACACCGTATGAGAACCCTTGGCTGGGCAATCTTGATAGACAGCATAGCGGAAGAGAAGTAGTCCTTCTGTACTAATAGGAACCCAAGTTTCTTTTCCTGCAAATGACTTTTTCTCCTCCTTTTATAACTTCTAGTGGTAATTAAGCTAAAGGTTTAAAAGAAACTGTTTAAAGTTCAGTTACTGTTCCATCTGCGTAAAACACTTCTTAAAATGCTTTGAGTTCTTATTGGTTATAAATCAACATACATTAATGAGATTCAATGTGTTTTGTCCATATATATCCAGCCACATTTCTTCCACTTTTGTCCCAGATCCCTGGATCTATACACATTTCCCAATACCTAGTCACTACTGTACTTTCAGGTGACTTTTAAAATAGTTACCTCTGATTTTAAGATTCCTCACTCTTCAGCAGCTGGGACACATTGCTCTATAAAATGTGGGTTTAAAATTTTTTTTCTCCCTAAAAATCTTTCAAGGGTAGCTAATGCTGCTTTTGTGTTCTCTATTTCCCTTGTAGACCAGAAGCCATTCCTTTTTATTCCTATTACACTTGAGAATTATGACAGATTCTACAATAGGACACATGCTTTTAGAGACATTCCAAATGACTTTCAGACCTTACCCTCAGAGAACATGCTGGAAAACCACAGCCTCTCAGGAGCAGTCCAACTGCTCTGAGATCCTTTGAAATGTGTAGGGAGATGGAGGCAACAGTAGCCTGAGCAGTCTTCTATGAAAATGCAAGACAGTAAATCAAAAAGCATCTTTACCAGTCCCAAACAGAAGCTGACAAGCTATCTGTCTACTCTCCATCAAGAAACCAAGAAACAGTTCTCTAATTGCTTTACTGTAGCAAAGGAATTTTCCAGATTGGGCTCAAAAGAGGAGACACTGATGAGCTCTAGATTATTAATGAACTTTCCACTACATGTTCAGATATGGCATGATATGTAAATATAGATGGTTCTCAAATATAAGACTTCCTTTTAATCTATGAGATGGCTGGTGTCTCCTCTTCAGATTTTCTGCTATGTACTAACAACTAAATAAATCAGATTGTAAGGAAGTCATGGTCTATTTAGGGATGCTCTTTTGTGGGTAGTCCTTGCACTTAATGTTGGAAAGAGAACATGTCTTTATAAGTTGTAGTCACAGACCAATCCACATCCTTTGAAGATACCTTGAATCTCCTTTTCTAAGTCATCTTCTAGAACTTTCCACTCAGCTATGATTCCTTTTCTATATTGGCCCAGATTATGGGTGTTAGATGATCATCTAGGAAAGCCCTACATATTTTGTGTGATTATTTTTGCTGCTCTGATTTTTTTTTTTGTTACAAGGCTTAATGGTGTTTGCAAATTTTAAATATTATACATGCTCTTTGAAAGTCAGGTGACTTACCTGTCTTTCTAAGTCACAGTTTCTCAGAAAAATTAAGTCATCAAGGGACAAGTAGCTTTCCGTGTGATGGGAAGCCCAAGGGAGACTGGCAAAGCTGAAACCTTAGAGCTCTGTGAAGCCCCTTAATTAAATGATCTAGATTGAGAAAACGAATATTTATAAAAGGTAAAGATTAAATGAATTAGGTAAAATTGAGGCTTCATGAGAAGACCCAATATGTCAATGACTATGAGCAGGTACTTTATTAAAATATAAGAGATTACTACTATATTAATAACTACGTATTAAGGCTTCCTTTGCTGAATGCTTCACTAATCCTATGTTGCTATGAAGTCTCTTCATAAGATGATGTACTGGCTTTTAAAGTGATAACAATAACCAAGCATCTCTAATAGCAGTACCCAGTGGTGCCAAACACCATTCTGAGGACTTAGTCCTTCCTAATGATTTGTCTTTATCTTCCAAATAACACAACGAGGCAATATAGTTGTCAAGGTTCCAGAAAGAAACACTACACTGAAATAGGACCAATAAAGAGTTTATAAAAGATGTATTTTACAAAGGTGTAAATGATATTAAGAAAACCCAGTGAGAGGTGGTGGAGGAAACTGTAAGAGACATTGCAATCTTTATATCCTTGGGGCACAAAGATAAAGCAGTTATTTGAATCTGAACAGAGTAGCGGATCATTCAACCAGAAGTGTGTCCTTCAGATGACAGCGACTTCTGCTGCTCTTTCTATGAGACAGAAGGAAGAAAATCTATTTATGAGCAAATACAGCTACTGACATCTCCAGTTCTGTAACTGGCCATAGTGTCTAGTTTGTAATTGTAATATTCTGTTTTGCCACCCATCATCAGTGTATCTTAGTCCTGCACCTTGGCTGAACAAATCTGTGTGCATTGTGGGGTAATGTGAAACCATTATTCTCAGTATGATAGACTTTTGTATTTCAGGATCCTGTTTTAGCACTGAAGATAGGAAAATAACCTCCTTCATAACATCTGCAGTCATGACTAGTCCAAGAGGACAGGCAGCATATGTCAAAGAATGGTAGGGCCTCTCATAGGTGCCTTTTTAAGGTTTTAGTAACAGAAAAGTCTTCTGTATCCTCTTGTGATTGTGCTGGTTAAAGTACAGCCTGGCAGGCTACGGATGTGGACCCATTCCAGGGAACTTTTCATATTTCTACAAAGCAAACCAACTGGCTTTAGGACATTATTGAATCTGAGTTTAACTAGCCAACCAAACAGACTATTGATTCTCTTCCTGGTAAAGTAAATACACATAAATCAATTTCGTTGGCACTATACAGTTTTATGTTTTATTTTTATAACCCAACACTATTAGTGTCTGCTTTCATGCATGCTCTTCTAACTCCTTTCTCTAATAGAAATCAGAAATGTTCAAAGTCAATGGACAATTTTCTTAGACACTAGACTTTGTAACTCACTGCCTGAGCTATGCTAGGATTTAACTTTTATTGGTTTTGTGTTCAAAATGGCTGCCTTTGTTAGGGAGAGTTGGGGGTGCAGAAGTTTTAGCCTCATCTGTGCTCTGCCAAAATATAATCTTAACTTTCTCCTGGATTATAGTTTTACTTTCCATTGGTATCAGGACATAAATGGACTGGTGCAACTGAGTTATTTTTATTAATTCTTTGATACGTTCACACATGAATATAATATATATTAATCACATTCTACCCTACTCTTTTCCTAATTCTTTCTAGGTTCACCCCCACTCCTTCCCAAATTTCTGTCTTCATTTTTTTTTATAACCTACCTACTCTAATTTATGCTAACCATATATCCATAGATGTGAGGCTATTCACTTAAGTATGATAGAGCTACCAGGGGCCACATCCTTAAAGGAAACTGAGTCTCTCTGAAAGCTTCCCTCTAGAAGCCATCAAATGTACATATGTTGGGGCTGAAGTGGGGGCTCATGAATCTCTCCCACCTCCATGCTGTAATGTTGACTGGCTTGGTCTTGTGTATGTCTCTAGTAGGGAACCACAGCTAAGACGAGTGGAGTGTATCAGTTCTGTAACATCCACATGATACTGTTTTTCTTTGGCCCTCCCCACACTCTAGCTCTTACAGTTTTTCTGCCCTTCTTTAGAGATAATCACTGATATAGGGGCCAAGAGTATGACAATAATGTCCT
This sequence comes from Onychomys torridus, assembly GCF_903995425.1. NCBI lineage: Eukaryota > Metazoa > Chordata > Mammalia > Rodentia > Cricetidae > Onychomys > Onychomys torridus. The sequence continues at coordinate 30,091,400 of NC_050455.1, forward strand.
ATATGTGGGAATCATGTTTAATCAGGCTGTGATTTCTATCACAGACATATCAGCCCTGTGACTACAAAGAGCACCCAAAAGTTATCATTAATGCTGAACTGGGAAGTCAGAAGACTTAAGTCTTCCTTTTTTTTTTTCCCCTAAGAAAGTCCCTCTCTAAGAACATCTCCAGATGTTGGAAGTAGTTAAGTATCCCTCCAGACATGTTGGTTAGTAATGTTACCATGGATCCTAACCACCTGATCACTTAAGTTCCTGCTTTCTGTTGGTTCTTCATTTTAGCTCATCTTCAGTGATAGCGATGATAAAAATAATTCCACTCTATCTTCTAGAATGCCAGTGATCCATTTACCTCCTACACAGACAATACTGGTGTTTTTTTGAAAATGTATAAAGGACCTACCCTCAGAATTCCATCTGACACTGTTTGCTCCAGGCCTTCCTGTTGCACCTTCTTTGATCTCAGTAGGAAGAAAATGCCAGAATCACATAGGACTATTTGAGAGTTTTGCACAAAGGTATGGATTACAAATTGTGACCATAGCTAAGAGACGTTAACAGAGATGGTGAAAATCTCTAGCTGGCGAGAACAAATTCAAATCAGTTGCCACCACCTTTAGATCCATCAGGAATTCAAAGAGGTTGGAACCAAATGTAGGATGAACACACTCAGAGCTATAAATGAAGCCCATTTCCTTGTAGCTTTGGCTGGAGGGAGAAATACGAGCAAAGCCTGGGGATTTGATGGTCACTGGCCCAGAGGAAACACATTTCTCTCAGATGAAAGTTTCACTTTCTGTCATTGGTGCCTCCCTTAGCCACATCATCGGAAAGTCAGAAGCAAGGCAGCCTGTTAATCTGGCAGGGCTAGAGTAAAGGCACCTTGATGGACAAAGAGAAAAGGCAGCCTTGTTACCTAACAAAGATGTTCTTAGATGATCCCCATTATAAGGGGGAAAACAAGCAAACAAACTTAAGCTGAGAGAAAATGTCACTTGTGAAAACCCATCCAGCTCACTTGCTAGAATCGCAACCAAAGTGGACCGATTCACTGTTTGTCGTGCAGAAACTGCTTCCTGGAGCAGTCATTTGACATTTTATCCTACAGACACTTTAATGATAATGGCCTTTGTTTACTCTATTACTAAAGATGTTTTCAAAAAAAGAAATGGTTATTATTCTACTTAGACAACAGAACAGGCTCGAGGGCGTTAGCTAAGCTCTTCACATTTACTCTCGGTGCTGCGTGTGAGAGCTGCCTGGAGTGCTTCTCCGGCCAGCACATCACCACACAGCTCTCCTCCTTCCCTAATTTTTCTTGTCTGCTTATAGCGACTCCTGCTCTTCTTTTTAAGGCTGGGATATTTAGGTCTAATAACAAGCACGTTTATTTTTGTCCATTGATTTTCTAAGGTTTAATATATTCCTTCTAACCTCATCCACTCATGGCCATCCAGCTGTTTGTCTGTCTCATCAAGTGATATTTGCTGTGTCTGGGCATTAGGAATGTACTTCCTCTGCCCACAGAACAGGCAAATGAAAACAGAAATTTCTGTGGTGCTTGGAAGAATCACTTTAGCATCAGCTTTAGGGTATTAGATTTATTGGGCTATAAATAATGCTGTGTTATAAAAATAAGACAAAATTATTCTTCAACAGCTTAGGGCTTAGCATTTTATCAGCAGGGAAAGAAAATAATTAGTGAAAAATTGGGACAAATGTTGCTGAAGTATTCGTCTAACCTATTAAATGAATCATTAAAAAAATCCTCTTCTCTAACACCATTACTGTTTTATATTTGGTGACATTTTCTCCTGGGGATTATGATATTAGAGTGATTTTTCCCTGTGAGGATATTTTGGAAATCATATGTAAAGGCAGTAAAGGATATTTTACTTTTCTTGAGTTGTTCTGAGTTATATCACACTAAACTGAGGACTTCTCACCTGCGGCGTGTTTCCTTTCGATTCTAGATCAGCGCTGACACTTTTATTGCTATCATGTTATGCCAAGCATATGTTTTCATTAAGAGTGTCAAGTGGCAATTCTCTACTTCAGGAACTAAGCAAATGGTACACCTTTCTTTGTACCTTTTTATAATTTCTGCACCCTGTGTGAACAATTCACAGAGATATAAAAATATGTTTCTCAGGGTATGATTGCAATATATTGTATGAGCAAATTAAATAAAAATATGTAAATAAAAATTCTGAAAATCATGTTTTAATTCAAAGATTATGGACACACCCATGTGTTATGCTCAACGTATTGAGCATTGCTTTTCTTGATTATCCAGCATGTGCAAAGATTGTCAAATACTAGGTTGGGAACAAGACAAGAAGAGCGGGGTGTCAGAAAACAGAATGTAAGAAGCAGCCATAGACTGTGTCATGGAGGGCCCTGATATGGAGTGTCTTAAGGAAATAGCATCTTTTCTCTTAGTCTTCACCTTTCTTGTAAGTTTTCATAAGAAGGGGATGCGAGAACATGCTTTGTCCAGCTTGACACAGCCTGGCACAACAACATCACATTCGAGTCTGAATGTGATAGCTCTCTTTCACTGCCGCTTAGAACGCTAATCCCTTTCCCTTGAGTTCAAGTCAGTAAACGCAGGGAAGATGAGTTTCCATGTTTTACCCTAAAACTTCCATCGATGAGTGCTCATCAGCATGGTGAAGTGACATTCCTCAGAGTGTGAAGCATCCATTTCCTCATTTGTAGTCTCTGCTCCAAATGACAAAGAGTACCTCACAAAGTGATTTATTCAAAATGCTCATCTCAGAGTACTGCACATATTAAATGCTTAATAAATATTTTCTATTAGAATGATTATATAACCGCACCAAGGTTTCATTTTTTTTTAGCATAGCTCAGGGCTATTTGTTTAATGTAATATACAGTTATTTGGCACAGAGTCATATGAGGCTATTTTCTGAGAAAAGATAATCAGCTCATGCAGTGGAGGTAATTTGAAAAATATTCTTGGTCTTATTCCAAGGCATTCTTCAATGTTCCATTTTATTTGATCACCAAACATCATATTATGCTACATTAGCTAATGAAATGGGTAACACTACTGATGGGCTTGACATTTTCTGACCAGTTGAAAAAATTAACCAGGCTGACTATAAACATGGAGGAAATTGGTAACCTTTCATTCATTAACAGCATGATGACACACAGAAAAAGGTAAAGAGAGATGATTTATGTCTTGAAAATGAGTCGAGAATTCATTCATGGCTATGAGCAGAACGTTGGACTTCTAGGAAAGTGCTTCTCTCAGCTGCTATGTGTGTGAGGAAAGCATAAAAAGATTAAAAGTATGCTATCTCAGAAATGCAGGTTTTAATGTGTTTATCACTATGCTGCAGCTTAATGCTGTGGAACTTTGCTGAGGCTGATAGGCTGCTGTCATTGGCCCCATTTTGCAGGTGATGGGCCTCTATTTATACAAAACCCACTCAAGTGTATGCTTCTGATATCCTGTGTTTGAAGATAACAGTGCGACATTGTGAGTGTGAACTCCAATCTGGACTGATCTATGTCTATTATAACACCATAGAAACTCACACTGCATTGTTTAGGTAGAGTTGATGAGACTCTCCTCTGAGCCTTTGCATTACTCACATCTTATCTCCTACTTCCAAATATTTTAGTGAAAGATTAACAGATGAGGAAAAGAAGGCACCATGAACCAAAGCTGTCTGCCAGCAGAAAGCAGTAGAAGACTTCTAATCTGCTTCTCTGGCCTCCCGGGTCCCTATAATTCCATCACCGACTACTCCAGCTGCATATATTTTCTATTTGTTTCTAACCAGTAATCCTTTGCTTCCTCTACTTCGAGGAGGCTGCAGCTACTACTTTCTCTTTGCACATTTCATCTCAGACTTCCACTTGCTCACAGATCTTAGTTCAAGAAATACTTCTGCAAAGTCTTTCCTAATTCTCCCCTTGCATGGTCACAAGATCTCTTCACTTCCTGTAATTCTATAATTTTCTGGATTGAACTTTTCACATGTTTGCATTTATGAATTATCTATATGAACCACTGGTAATGTGTTGATTATTTCTGTGGGTAACAAATAGTGGAAGAAAGGGTACTTCTCATGCCTTTTGGGCAAACTGTAGTTTCTCATGTATTACTTGTATCTATACCTGGGAATCTGGATCTGGGCATGTACAGAAATAAAAGAGCAGGACAAAAGGCACAATTTATTCAAGTATCTGTATCTAGTTGGTATTACAGAAGAAAATACATTTCTATAATGATAGGAAAGCAAATAAAACAATTTTAACCCCAAACCAAAAAGTAGCCTGGGCTGTGGTAACAAGTTGCTATGTGAGAACAACACTGTGTTATAGGGAAACATGGAAAAGTATCTCATTTAGTATCAAGGCACAAAACATTCATTTCCTTCTTTTAAGTGGCAGCTCTAGAATGTCATAAGAAGAGAGTAAATGGGCTATTGTAATATATTCAAGGAAATTAGGAAAAAAGTTGGTGAAAAGAAATCAAATATGAGACATTTCTGCTCTGCATCCTTAAGCCAAAAGGGGCACTCAGACCATTTCAACCAACCATACCTTTCTTTGACATATACACACATGTAGTGGGTATCTCTTCCACCTATAACTTTGAGGTACCATCCACTAGGGCATAGATTCAGGACTAGTTTAAAACCTGAGGGGCATGTATACCTCATTCTCTTCTGTCCCTCATGGGTTTAGGTGGTGCGTGTGGACTCAGGCAGCAGGAGGAGCATGGGACAGGAGCTCAGCCTCCCAGGACGCTGCCACAATGTTACCTTATTTTGTTTAGTGAGTTGTTCTCTCCAATTTATATCCTAATAAGCTCCCTATACCCTTTAAGCAGACTCCCTGGGATTTCTCGCTATATCTTGTGCCCAATGTGGGGCACGGACACACGACCCTGTGATTTAGTCTCCTGCTCTATTTACAGAAAAGGAAAAATGCTGTGGAATGTCTTTCTGCATGCTATGAACATGTGTTGCTCCCATTGGTTAATAAACAAAGCTGCATTGGTCTATGACAGGGCAGAATGGAGCCAGGCAGGAAATCCAAGAGAGACAGAGAGAGAAAGGTGGCATCAGGGGACACACTGTGAGCCACCATCAGGAGAAGCAAGATGTGAGAGAACAGGTAATGCCATGTGGCAAAGCCATGGTGTAAGAAGCCTGAGCCATAGGCCATACTGTTTGTACTTAATATATACCTCTGTGTGTTTATTTGGGACTGAGCACCTATGGGACGAGGTGGGACATATGAAAACTTATACACACTCACACCACACACACACATACACACACACACACACACACACACACACACACACACACACATACACACTAATTCATTATTTTCCTGCATTGGCTTCTTGATGTATCTCATTTAGAGTGTCTCAATTGGCAAAAGGTGTGATATTTTTCTACTGTACAATGGAGTTTGCTGCAATATGTCAGAGGACAGATGCCCTGATGTCCCAGGATTAGAAAAATTACAGGAGAGAAGGCTTTAAATACAGAAATGAGGAGAGTAATACAGAAAGAGAGAGGAGAATGGAAGAAGAGATAAACAATATTAAGAATGTTTGAAAATCAGTAATAAAATGTGATTTCATAATCTTATTTAAAGTACATATATAATATACAGACATATCTATTTATGATTTAAACATATTTATGTTACATAGGATGCTAATGTTCTCTATCAAAGCCACAAAATATATAACAAAACCCTCAGTACTAGGCATAGGAAATGTTCTTTAGACTTGTCCAGGGGAGTCCAAGAGACTCCCAAAACAACAAAGCCAATTGACATTGCCTTTGATTGACTCTTAGAGCTTGAATATAAAACCGTGTTGAAAGTACCACATGCTTCCAATAAAGGACTTAGAGGAATCAAGCTGGAACTGACCTGGAAACCCACCCCTCATCTGCAGATGGCTAGCTTTCACAATATCCAAAGGTTCTATGCAAGTCACCAAGTGAGAAAAGCAATCAATAGTTCCACCCAGATGTAAAGCCTGCAAACCACAATGACCAACATGGCAAGACATCCCCAAGGGTTAGCTGATTGGATGTGAGACCCACTCCAACTGGAGAGAATTCATATCTGGTTCTGTAAACACAGGCTTGAAAAGAGAACATACTACTCCTAATTTCTGAAAGTAATATAATTTCTAACTATTCTAAATGTTTATCCTTAAACCCAGATGGTATAGATCCACCCATTCAAAGAAGCTTCCTTTTGAAATAGAGACTATCACAGAGATCCTCAAATGCTGTGGGATGTCTTTCTGTATGCTGTGAATGTATGTTGCTCTCATTGGTTGATAAATAAAGCTGTTTGGCCAATGGTGAGACAGAATAAGGGTAGGTGATGCATTCAGACTGAAGACAGAGATGAAGAAGGATGGAGTGAGGAGAAGCAAGCTACCACCAGGAGAAGCAAGATGGGAGAGAGCAGTTAATGCCATGAAGCCACATGGCAAAACATAGATTAATAGAAATTAGTTGAATTAAATTACAAGAGCTAATTAATAATGAGCCTGAGCCATTGGCTATACAATTTGTAATTATTAAAGCCTCTGTGTGTTTACTTGGGACAGAGCAGCTGCCGGACCGGGCGGGACACAGGAAAACTTCCAGCTACACAGAAATGGTCAAAATGCAGAGAACAGGTGACTCTGGGGGTGTCCAGGTACAATTGATGCATCTATCATGCATCCTCTACATCTAAGGCACAGAGAAAACCATGAAAGAGGGAGTAGAAAGACAGGAAATGCCAGAAGACATGGGTATCTCCTCCTAGATAGTGTATTCTAGACATAACAGGAAACTGCTCCCATCTCAACAATATTATTGCTTAAATAGGACCTATGTAATAATTGCATCAGTTGGCATGCCTTTCACACTCACATAAAAATCTATGAGCAATCTGTAGCTGCTGAGAGAGAGAGGGGACTAGTGTTCTCTAGGGATGAGCTTGATAAGTTATTCACTTCCTTATGTCCTATATATATGACATAAAACAACCCCAAATCCCTCTCATATATATATATATATATACATATATATATATATATATATATATATACATATACACATATACATACACACACATATATGTATATGTATATATATGTAAGTATGTGTAATATATATATATATATATATATATATATATGAAACAGGAGACAAGAGTAGTTGGAGGGGTGGAGGAAGGTGTGAAAATTATGTAAATATCATACCCATGTATGGACTTTTCAGAAATGTAAATTAAAAGAACAAGCTTGCAGCCTAATGACAGTGAGCAGTAAAAAGGCTGTAAGTTTAATTAGAGTTAATGTTCATGTGCAGTAGAATATTATACCAGTTCAATTTCATATTATCTTATTCAATTCTCAAAACACTTTCCTGAAGTAGATACTATCAAAATACACATTGTTTTTTTTCAGGATTGAAAAAAAGAAAAAACTTTAGGGAAATTAACATCATGTTCTCAGTGTCATTGAAGTAGCAAGTGGCAAAGCCTGGATGCATGTCAAGTAATGCTACACTCCAATGAAGATAGTCCTGTGGAGTATGTCTATTGTCCTGGCTCCCAAGGCTAACACACCCTGATGCTACAATAATAAAATTAACATAACTGATCCATCCATAACACAATCCTGACACCCGAGGCTCAGAGACCATTATAGAAGAGGAATGATTGGAAGAGCCTGAGAACAGTCTGCTAGCTATGAGATTACTGCCTAGAAATGCCAAAGAATACACACACGAAGTCCCAACAACATGGGCTCCTAAACAAGACATGAACAACTCCAATGGATGTGCGTCCCATTTCTTCATCTTTACTTCAAGTTGTTGAAATTAGTCCAATGGCTGTAGAGAACTTACTGAAAAGTTTTATAATATTAATTCAATCTCTTCTTGGTCATTTCATCTCCTTTATCCTTGACTGATTTTTCTTTGCACCTGCATTATTCGCATGCCACCAATAGCATCAAAAGAAATCCTGGTTTCTACTGGGCAGTGGTGGTGCATGCCTTTAATTCCAGCACTCAGGAGGCAGAGGCAGGTGGATCTTTGTGAGTTCAAGGCCAGCCTGGTCTACAAATTGAGTTCCAGGCCTTTTACACAGAGAAACCTTGTCTCAAAAAACCAAAACCAAAACCAAAACCAAACCAACCAACCAAACAAAAACAAACAAACAAAGAAACAACAACAAAAAAACAAGAATCTTAATCTTTGTTTCTTGCCTTGATCACTCATCAATCACAGCTTTTCTTCCCTTACCCCAGACTTGCATTTGTTGTAAATGTCCTGCGCCAGAACATACAATGGAAAGTGAGGATGTTCATGCTGCTTTAGTAAATATACAAGGACATAGCAAAGGGTGTAAATATGAGTACACGCATGTAAAGAAAAGCATGTATTACCATGGCAAACCCTAGGGATAAATGAACAAAATATATAGTAAATATAGTATTTATTAGCAGTGGTAAGAGTGGAGAATTTCATTTTTGAGGTTTGCCTTTTAAATATATACTCTTCAATAAACTTGCTATCATTTCACATATAAGAATATTATGCTCCAGGCTGACTCTTTGCTTTGCTTTATATAAAGCAAAAAAGGAAAGCCTCTGGACTTTATTTTTAAATTTAATTTACAGAGAAAATGAGGAAAATCTCACTGGAGTAAAGATACAAACAGTATGCTTTATGCCCCTATAGTCTTTTTTTTTTTTTTTTTTTTTTTTTTTAAACAGGGCTGGACTTGAGGAGCCTGGAAGCTCTTTGCAGGTGTGGCTCATGAGAACATCGTAAACATTCTCTTACACTATGGTGAGATAAGGCAAAAATGGAATGCCCCTTTATTTCTGATGTTGGTAAACATCAGAGCATAATACCATGTGACACATCCTAGGTATCCTATTGTAGACTGCAGCCACAGATATGTGCCACTCAATTCAACTATACCCACCTTCTGTGGTAGATATGCTTCCAGGTCTAATTGTAAGAACCAGCTTTTCTGTGCTTAAATTAGATCATCTGTGTGATTATTTTTCCATCTCCCATTCCTTTATATTTGAAAGCATGTTCAATGAAACAGAATAATTGTATCTGTGTTCTATTAACCACTGTGTATTATATACCAGAAATTTTCATGGGTGCCTTGTATTCCTTTGGAGGATACCCTAAAATTTTATTTAGTTGATTCCCCAGTTGCTAAATTTTCATATTACTTTTTACAATTTACTCATAGTTTATATATACTTGTAGTTATACGTATGATAAATTCGTGGGCTATATTCTTAAAAATATGTTTCTGAGATACTGCTGCTGTAATATAATGGCAAAGTAATAGAAGGAAATATATACAAACTCATCTGCAATGTAAAAAATTGTATTTCCCACTAATTAGTTTTGGGTATTAATATTAGGACAATGTGACAACTTGATACTTAAAAGTTGTCTCATACCAGGGGAATTTTTATGACATGATGGAAAAGTTTTCCTCAAAGTTATATATGCTTAGCATGAGGCATTTGTTGTTGGTAGAACATGAGAATACATACTTTGGAGGAAGCCATGTTCAGGTTTAAATGAGTAACCCTAAGTAGGTTACTAAACCTAGGCTTCATAAAATAGTGATAATTGTTGTAGCTCCTGGAGAAGAGTGCCATGAAGATTACATGGACTAAAATATATAGCATTCTTGAAATGGACTTAGAGAGTAAGAAATCCAGAGTAAATGTTAATGTTTATTGCTCTTCTGAGGGTGTTCTCCTGTGAGCACTGTTCTCTAAACCTGTCAGTGAACCATGGAGAGTACAGAGAGATGCCCAGAATGACTAGCAGACAAGAAAAAAGTCCTGTGAAGGTAGAATAAAAGCTATCAGGAGTGTTTCCACCATGAAGATTGGCAACAACACAGGCATGGAAGAGATATGCTTCAGATATACAAAGGGTTTGTGAGGAAAAGAGACTGTGTCATCTGCAGGTGACTCTGTCAGCCCCTCTAGGAAAAGTGCATTTGAAAGTGAATCAGAGTTTGGAAGAATTTTTCAGTAATGAGAATGTTGTAGACTTTTTTTATTTAATCATTTATGGTACTAAGTTCTCCCCACTTTGAGAGAAGCATCCCTAAGATTGTATAGGGAAAATGCGTTTATGTTAAATTCCAGTGTTCTTGAAAAAAAAAATGTATTTTTTCCTCATCTATCTCCAACTTGGGCACTTAAGAGTAGGGCTTGACTAATTAATGATTTAATCACCCTCAACACTGTCAGTGAGATTGTTAGAGCAGAAATGAAAACATTGTATGCATTACCTACAGACTTCTGATATTATTATTCTGAGAGAGTCTTTTTCATTTTCCTGGAATCTTCCACAACTAAATGAAAGTTTCTCAGTTTTTCCTATGGGAAATGCTACCCAGGATGGAATCTTCCATTTGCTGCTTTGGAGACACATCCACCCCTCTCTGGTGCACTCTGCACTTTGGAAGAGCTGACCTCTGCATGTCACACCAGTGGGTTCTCCATTTCTCTGGCATATGAAGAGAAATAAGGATAGTGCAAACCTGAGGAAGACTATAGTGCTGATACTTTGCCCATCCCTAAAGCACCACTGTGGCCTGGCTACTTCTCTCATCCAACACATAGATAGTTTCTCCCCACAAAATTCTGTTTCTAGGCCCAGTAGCGGATTCTTGTGCCTGGTAATATTAAGGGGTTAATGCTTCACACTTCCTGATTCCTTGCTTCTGTGCATCACTTTCTTTCAGCTACCTAATTTGTGAGCGCCATCTGTTTTTTTCCAGGACCTTGAATGATGCAGAGGTGTGTTTTTCCACACTCTGGCTTTTCATCTAAGCTTGCAGTGTTCAAAGTCTCCACTGTAGAATCCTGGCCCAAGAAATCTGGCCATAGATCAAGTGATATCTCAGTAGTGAGATCTCTGGAGAAATCCTTTCAAATTCATCTTGAAGTATTGGTAACTCAAGGAAATGCATCACAGTAAAAAATAATTAGCCAATAGTCAGTAAATAATCATGCCAAAAATGTATTGTTTGGATCTTGTTGAATATTTATGCTTTTCATAACTCACTGTCATTGTCTTTGTAGAGACAGTGTTTGGGGGATTCTAGAAATCTTTAATCAAGCAGCCTAATTTTTAATCAAGAGCAACTTTCTCTTGCAAAATTGAACACTTTACATTTAATGGAGCAAGTGTAGGTATTGATTTAAAGTGTGGCCTTGGGTGATAGAAACCTGGGTTTGACTCCAGAACTGAAAACTAACAACTGCCTGAACTGGAAAAATCAAAGAAATCTTCTAGATTGTACTTCTTTATTCAGGAATTGAAGGTTATGATGGTGTTTATTATATATTGTATACAGGACACTTAGTAAAGTCTAAGCACTCAGCCAGCTATCATTCACTGTGACAATGGTATTTTCTTTACATCATTATTTCACCCATTTTAGCTAAGACCTCTTAACTCAGAAGTCTGCAGGGACAGCAGCAATGTGAGTAAAGATGAGTAGACACAAGAACTCTGTTCTCCATAAAAACCTTCCTCCATACTGTTGCATGTATTTGAAAGAGGGATCAAGAAGGTGAAGGAGAGAGAGGCCCCACACTCATAAGAAAAATGTGGATGAGGCAGAACACAGCTTTTGTGAAACCAGTATTAATTTTTCTCAAGATCATTAAGAAATGATTATATATGAAATTATATATGAAACCTCTAAATGTCCAAATGTTGGCTCTCCACTTTTGTTTTTCTGTTTTCAAGACCATGCCTGGAAAATTAAACCTATCTGCTGACCCAGTCACCAACCTAGGACACCAGCTTGAGCTCTAACTTAGAGATTAAAAACTACGTGGTTCTAATAGGACTGATCCAGAGAAGGCAGGGTTAGCAATCCAATTTTCAGACAATTCTCTCCTCTGATGGAATTCATGATAGGATAGCACCTGCGGAATTTGATGGACCGTCTGCTGACACCATTGCCCAGTCCTAGCGATGACAGGAGGGAGGAAGAGAGACTCCCAGGAATGGCCGGAGGCTCAAGGGTGACACGTGGGTCTTCTTGGTAAAGATGTGAGGAATGGCAAAGAAAGGAACAAGGCTGCAGCTTTAGTTCTCCCGTGGCTGTCACAGTTAGAACACTCTGTGCTAAAAGAGGCAGAGAGATCTTGGCCTGACCTCCTTTCTCTGGTACTTTTCTGCTTGCCTGTGGGCTTCATTAAATGTGCAGGAAGCAAGCTCAGTCAGGAAACCTGCAGTGGGGAAGCAGGCAGCAGTCTCTAAAGTAGGTGCCCGTGCATAGAGAAGAGCTGGAGCAAAGGGGACTAAGGCAATCTGATGAAGCCCTGTGACACCCCAAAGAGCGTGGAAACTAGTTCAGGAGTGGGCTGTGGTGCACACAGCAGGGGAAAGGAATGCTATCCATTCTTAGTTCTGGAGGAAGTTAATTTTCCTCAATGCCCTTCATAGACTTCAGGGATCCTCCAATCCATAGTCATCCATCACTCACTCCTCACTCTCCAATTTTCTTTTTCACTAAATTTATTCATTCAGTGGCTCATCTCTTTAGTTATTATCCAAGAGATATCTTCTCCCTGAAACAGATGTGCCCAGCCTTTGACATTATGATAAAGCACAGATATCTACAAAATTGACATTGAGGAACTACATAGTTGAGCTAAAAAATGTCTCATAATGTGTACTAGACCATGTTCATGGCTAGCTCATGGTCCTGATGAGCTGCCGGACACTGGATCATAAAAAATGAAGATATTGCCTAGAGATTAAGAAAGATTGGAACAACTACTCGATGTTAACCACTCTGACAATTCTAATGGGAATGAATATGCAGCTTCTATTCTTCTCCCACCCTCATTTGATGATAAAAAGAGGACACAAAATTGTAGGGAAGGGGGGATGCATCTGGGAGGATTGGCAAGAGGAGAGGAAAGGGAATTCTCAAAGAATGGATAAAATGTATTTTTATAAACTATGTTGTATTTTTTTAGAATAAAGCCTTGAGAGCAAAAAAAAGGAAGTGCCAGGCTACTTCTCTTTATGATCCCCCCTCACAAGACAAGTGCAGAAGAGTTCTTCAGAGGGGTGCAGTGAAGTGACAGGGGTGTCCAGTGAGACTTCAGGGTACTCACTCCTCCACTCCCTTGCCCTCCCTTGGTGGAGCTTCAAGCACTAATGGTGCAGTTTGCATGCAGGACCTTGTTCACTAGAGCAGGTGGTCTACCCTGTTGTTATGCTGCTCAGTTATTAAAGGGACGTGAGGTCTACCGGGCAGATGACTCACATGTAAGGATTTTTCCTCCCCATAAAGACTCTCTTCAAATGTAACACTTCCATTTCTCTGATGTCCCCTACAGCTTAAATATCCTCCCTCCTACTTGAAAAAGAGAAAAGAATGTTCTCTAAGTTATTCAAAACTTATTTTCTGAAGGACTGACATTCATAAGAATCCATGCCAGCTAGATTTATATTATTCAAACATTACATTTAGGGCATGATTACCTGATGTACCCTATATTATTGTGAAAATTAAATTGTTTGATGATGAGATTCTTTAAACATTATAACACGGCAAGAAGCATTTGGCTGATGAGGAGGCTGTCTTAAAACCAATTATAATTTTATTTTACAACCAGATTTTTACTATCATCTTCTAACTCTGGGGACGATGCATTTAAATTTCAATTAAAAATCAAGAAGCTTCTGTCTCCAATGAAATGCTTCATTCAGGAAGAATTCATTAAGTGGGATCCTATACCAGTAATGCCATATGGAGTGCTCTCTGCGTTAAACCATTACCCTCATGCCTCCATCTACGGGAGCCCAGTGGAAGGCAGAAGCCACCATAGCAAATGTCTCCATAGAGAACGAGGTGGAGTCAGCAGAGCAAGGTGTGTTCAGTGGAGGCAGGTCCAAGCCCCTCCTCCCCGCACCAAGGCTGCGCAAAGTGTCTCGCCATAGGCACTAGCGGTGGGAGGAAGGAGGAAAGGGGAATCTGTGATATCTGTGGTTGGTATATAAAATGAATAGAAAATCTCTTAATTTAAAAAAAGGAGGAAAAACAAGAGAGAATGAGGTTGAAGTGGATCTTTCTCAAGGTGATTTTAGATTTTAATGATTTTTTGACCAGACTGAGAATTATATAGAGAAATGATTTCAGTCGAGGAATGTATGGGACTTAACTAAAAATTTAAACGTAACCTCTCTGCTCCCAATTCCTTCAATAATGATTCTTACACATCAGTGTAAAAACCACCATGAAACTCCAGGGAAAACCTAGAAACAGCCTACTTTAACTTTCATTTTTTCTTTTATATTTTTGGATCTAGAGTTTGCTTGGCTTATTGGCTGGAAACAGATGCAGTCAAGGATTTATATTTTAGCCTTGAATTCAGCAAGGAGATGTATTCTGTTTTCGTTATGTACAACAGAACTTTCAAGATGTGTATTACGTCTGAAAATATTCATGAAAATTTGGGAAAAATTCCCAGACACAGTTCACCAGCTAAAAATGGAGCAAAAGATGCTCCTAACACACACACACACACACACACACACACACACACACACACACACACACACAGGCACACAGGAACCTTTTTTCTGCTGGAATAATTACCTGTGGATTAAACGTCAGCTCCAAAATTACTTCTGTGTTTGAGACAAGTTCGTTTTCCTTGTGTGTATGTGGGTATTTTGATGTATGTATTTGTTTGTAATTTAACTTGCACTTGAAAATGTTAGTTTACATGTAATATTTCAGTACATGTATATTACATGTGTAATATTCAAATCAGGATAAATACATCTATTTAATTAAACACTTATTATTTGTTTGGAGGGAGAACATTCAAAATAAGTAATTTCTCCTAGATTTTTGAAATATACACATTACTTATATCTTCAATGATTTATGAGACAAGACATCAGAAATTATGTCTTCATGACTACATAGGCATTACTCTTTCTCCAGCCTTCAATTAACCAGGGTTTTAGTCACAACTTCTGAGATCAAATCTTTCAATTTCCACATATAAGTGAGATATTATGCTACTTATCTTTTTATATCTTCCTTATTTCTCTTGATGTAATCTTTGGGTATTCCCACATTGTCACAAGTCACAGGATTTCATCCTTCATGCCTAAATAATATTCTCAGTGCATGTATCATGTTCTCATTTGTCCATTTGTCAACTGGCGAAAACTTAAGTTGTTTCCATGTCTTGGCAGTTGTGAACAGTGCTGTGATAAACATGGAAGGACAGATGCCTCATTAGCATCCTGACATCATTTTCCTTGTATATATACTGTAGTAGAATGACTGAATCTATTAGAGTGATACTTTTTGCTTTTAGGAATTTCCATATATTTTTCATTTACTTAACTGATATATATTCCAACAAAGCTCTTTTCTTCATATCTTGATTAGTACCTCACCCTACTCCTATGTCTGCTTCTCTTTTCAAGATGAGTTCTTCCTACATCACACAGGCTGACCTTGAACCTGTCATTCTTCCCCCCCTCAGCCTTCCCAAAACTGGAATGGTAGACACACATCACCACACCCTTTGTCTTCTGAGAAAAGGGATTCTTCCTAGGGTGAGGAGATATCTTACTGAGGCTGTAATTTTCATTTCCCTGAAAATTAGAGACATTAAGGCATTTCTGTTTGATAATTCCATGAATTATATAATGTGTTTTGATCAAATCCACCCCCATCCCCACAGCAGCAATTCCTCCCTTATCACCCCACAGCTTTTCCCTCCCAGCCTCATGTACTGTTCTTCTACACCCACTGAGTCCACTAAGTGCTGTGTGTGGGTGGAGGGGTATAAGACTGTGAGTACATGGGTGGGTCAACTACCAATGGATTTATAAATAGGATTTCTTTTTGTCTATGAGAAGCTAAGATGTCATTTTTCTTTCAAGATAGATTTTGAGCCTTTTAAGAATTTGTGAGTATAATCAGCATTATTTTCAAGATGTTCTTGAGATTATGGAGACAATGCTTCAGAAATGTAGCTACATATTGGCCACCTAGAAGGATGGCAGTAGCAGTAATAGGCACTGGGGACACATGTGCACACTGCTTCTTGTAGCAGTTTGAATTCTTTAAGCAAACTCTCCTCAGCTGAGCATGGGATTCTTGATAGGCAAGGGAGTCAGAATGAAGCAGAAATGGGGTTTATTAAGAAGAGGTTATAACATAGACTTAAGCACCAGCATTGTTAATAAAGAGGAATTCTGAGAAAAGTAGTGCATACCCAAAATGGATGTGGCCTTCTCAAGAGATTGCCTGCAGACTTCCTGATTGGTTAAGTGATGTTTCTAGGAGTGGTTGGACTTCTTGCTTATATTTTGGTTATATTTTGGAAAAGTCTTAAGCTTCCTTTGCTGTCTTACCAATGAGGGGAAAACCAGAGCAAATGAAGTCTTGTTCTGTTCTGTCCTACCTAGTGCTGGAGAATGGGGTGATGGAAGCAATACTTTGGCCACCAATTCAGCTCAGACTCAGAAGCTTGCTCTGCAGGCAATAGCCTGAGGCCAAGGGCCTGGAAGGTTTTCTTCAAACCAAGCTTCACTGGCCTAGTATGATTTCCATGTCTAAGGCCAGGCTTTTAATAATTTGTTTAGCCCTGTGTAGGACACATGGCTCTCTACACTACACTTCTTAGAGCGTGAGGAGGGATGCCATGGTCAACACTTACCTTCTTGCCTTCTTCATTGTATATTTTCTTATTATTACTCTAAGACAGAGTCTGTGACCTTAGCTCCTCTGAAGTTAGTTTCATGCATGAATAGCTGCTCAAATTGATGTTTCTCTAAGGTGATTATTGGAAAGTGTTAGTCCACGGCATCTCTCTGTCTTCTTTTGAGGTGACCATTAATATCAGACATTTGTCCACCCTAGAGGAGGAAAACTGACTTTCCCAGGATGCCTTTTGCAAACTTCTTTCAGTCAGAAAATAATGATTGATCCCAGTCAGTACCAGTTAGCACACTGTCTCACAACTGACTTTCAGATAGCGAGTGATAAATAAATAGGTGCATAAAACAGACTTTTTAATCAAGAAGTGAACATTTTTCTGATGTGGCCCAGATTTAAAATAAGGACAGAATAAAATAATTCCAGAAATTTAATTATGCTGGGTGGCGGTGGTACATACCTTTAATCCCAGCACATGGGAGGCAGAGGCAGGTGGATCTCTGTGACTTCGAGGCCAGCCTGATCTATAGAGCGAGATCCAGGACAGACATCAAAACAACACAGAGAAACCCTGTCTCAATAAACCAAAAAAGAAAAAAAAAAGAAATTTAACTAATACAAGTGCTTATTTGGTACCATGGAACAATTTTGTAGATGTCACTAACTCAGAGTCCCAGAACCTGTAGTCAATGAAAATCCAAAGGATCAAATACTCTGTAAGTCACAGTCAAACAAACCATACAAAGCATGGGCTGCACCAAGTGGAACTCCCAGAATGCTTCTCTTCAAGGAAGTAAACTGGGCAGCTTAGAAAGCAGCTTCCACAGTTCAGAAATTTGGACACACTGGATTAAATTTAAATTAACAAAGCTGTCAGAATCCCTTCATTGCTTCTTTGGGGGGCCTCTATTACCCAAGTATGAAGTGTGGATTTCTTTGAAGGGTATTCTAGACAAGAGAATGGACTAGAAGAAGTTGCAATGTGACTTTGAAAGAGGTGTGTCAATTAATGTTGATTGCATTACTTTTCACAGTAGCTGAATAATGGAATCAACCTAGGTGTATATTGACAGAGAGAAGAATCAAGAAAACATGGTTTATACTCATAATAGACTTTTTCTTGCACAAAGAAGGATGAAGTTATATCACTTGAGGCAAAATAGATGCAGTTGAACATAACTATATGAAGTGACTTAAGTCAGTCTCTGAAAAAGAAATATGTTTTCTCATTTTGGGGTCTCAGACACATAAAACCATTTGTGTTCAGATGATATGGAAGCCGAAATGAAACTGTCTTGGGCACAGAGGGGACTAGAGGTGAGAAAGGGCAGGGATGGGGAGAGTGTGCTGAAAGCAAATGCTATACTTGTACAAAAATGGCCTTATGAAAACCAATAGAACAAAATCAAATAACAAGAAAGGGGCATGTCTAGAGGGAAGAGAATATTAGTGGGCAGTTTTGTTTTTGTTTGTTTCTTTTCTTTTCTTTCTTTTTCTTTTCTTTTTTTTTTTTTTTTTTTTTTTTTTTTTTTGAGTCAGGATTTCTCTGTGTAGTTTTGGTGCCTGTCCTGGAACTTGCTCTGTAGACCAGGCTGGCCTCAGACTCAAAGATCCACCTGCCTCTTGAATGCTGGGATTGAAGGCGTGCACCACCACACCCAGCTAGTGGCCAGTTTTATAAACAGTATGACACACTTAGAAATAGCCAAAATAGAATGTTTCTATAACTTCTGCCAATCTCTTTAACACAAAGGCAGCTTCGTTTGTTTTAGTCTGCATTTCTTTTATCATGAATGAGGTGGAGCATGTTTGTATCTCTTGCCCATTGTTCTATTAGATCACCAGCCTTTGCTTCTTGATGTTTGCAAACAGCCTTTTGTGTGTTAGAGAGCTTGGTCCTCTGTGCAGAACGTAAAGTTGTAGTTTTCCTCTTGTTCAGTTTGTCATATATTTCTGCCTTATTTATGGTGTTTTATTTTCTGCACCGAAGTTTAAACATACATAGTTTCATTTATGGTTTTTCATTCATGGCTTATAGATTTTTGATTCATAGTTAAAAGGTTTCCTGACTGCTTGGAGAAGAATTAATCACCTTCCCTGCACTCTATTAATGTTGTAACTAGCTAATCTTTCAATGTTAACAGCTGTGCTAATCAGTTACTTTTAGCTCTATAAACACATTTTAGCTTTGTTTTTGATGGTAACTTCTTGTTAATGGCAGTACTGAGTAAGCCTTTCTGCAGACTGCAGAAAGAGAGCAAGGTGGGCAAATAATAGAGACTGCAACTCTCTAGCTTCCTTCCTGAAGCTTACTTGTGTGTTTGTTGATTGAGCCTGAACACTTGAGTTTCGGTAGAGAAAAATGTCACAAATGATGGTTACGTTTTCTAGCTTCTCACTAAACCTGTCTTAGGTCTGTCAGTACCAAATCACACTGTACTTGGAATGCTGAGTTTCTATTCTGATCTCTAGACCTGCAGAGGAAGGAGAAGAATTAACATCTTTGGTGTTCTGTGGGAACTGCAGTACGCAGAACACTGCACCAAAAGGAGCTGCAAACATGTGGTGATGAAGAAATGCAGCTGCTTCACAGCACAATGCATAAACAGAGAAAGTGCAAAGGGAGACACTCCCCAAACATTGCCTCTAAGAGTTAGTCTCTATATCATTGTCTAAACCAAAGTGTAGTCCAGAGGACAAAGTGTTTCAGTTATGTGGTCCTTAGTGTGCAGCCTCCAGGCCACAGAGAAGTAGAGGTTGTCAATAATCAAGGAATGCCAGTGGATAATTAGCATGCAGGTGGACACTGTAGAGGATTCAACATGACAAGTGAAGAGTATAGAGATCCATGCCACTAATAATGTGAAAATAATCCAGGCGATGTAAATGGACAGACGTTTTTCAAAAGGACAAATTGTCAATAAATACAGGAAAATAATAGTTATCATGGAAATGGATGTCAACATTTGAGATTCTGTTGCATTCTGGTCAGAATGACTATCATTAAAACAAGCAAATTCTGGTGAGGATGTGGGAAAAACTGAACCCTTGTTTGCTGATGTGGGAATGTAAATAGTGCAGCTACCATAGGGATTCCAAATGCAGGTTCCTCAGAACCTGAAACTAGACCTTGCACATAATCCAAAGTATACCACTTCCAGATATATAAGTAAAATAATCAGCTACTTGATATAATGCAGGCATACCCACAATTATCATGGCACTATTTATAAATCATGGAATTGGCCTCCATGCCTATTAACAGATAAATGGATAAAGAAAGTACAGCCTATCCACATGATGGTATTTTTTTCAGTACTTGAAGTCAGCAAATGAATTCTACATATGTAAATTTGGCAAAACCATTAAGAATTTAGTTGTCTCAACAGAAAACTGATTGTTCCACCTCTTCATACTTATAAAATAATCTACATACCTAGTGAAAAGTGTTCCTGTAAGGAATGAGTGAGATAATTAATCTGAAGTTCTAGATATATAATAAATACTTAAAGGTGATAGTAGCAAAATGCATTAATGTTCGAAATGTGAGAGTAGAAACAACAAGGTTGTTGAAAGAAAACAAGGACACATTCTCATAACCTTGTGTTTTGCATTGTATTATTGGATCTGTTCCCTGAAGTGTGAGGAAAGTTGTGTTTCATGGGAAAATTCAAACAAATATAATCAAACAAAAATTAGAAAACCTTTATTCATTAAGTGAAAAGAGTAATATGTGAGTAAACAGCCTAAAAAATGAGACCATTGTTTGAAAATCATGTACCTGATATAGTTCAGAGCATCCATAATCTCATAGGTTAACAATAAAAGAACAAATAGTTCAATAAAGAATTCACAAAAGAGTAGCAGCTTACCGGACTAGAGCCATGGAGCTTTGTAAAAGAGATTAAACTACCCTTCAAGCAATTCATGTGCCCCCCAAACCCCCTAACACTGAGGAAGGAAGGTAGGGTTAGACATACATGACTGTAAGTAGGAGGAAGGTTAACTTCCTAGAAACTAATATAGACATTCCCTTGAATGTCCTAATCATCACTTGGCTTTCCCTGACCCATCTGTTGGATTGTGCTTCTCTCTCTTAACAAACAGAAAAAAAAAAATCTAACCATACCAAGAAGGGAAACATTATTCCAAGGTGACATTAAGGATGTCAAAAATAATTTAAGGACTGATGTATATGAAATGCATCTCATGAATATGATTTTAACACAGAGGATGGTGGGATGATATATGCACAGTAAATATAACATTATATAATCTAGAGATGTCAATCACCTATGTCAGTCAAAGAAAGATCGACCCTTCAGGGAACTCCCTTCTTTCTTTTGGCAGTTAAAATCCCCTAAGCCAGGAACTGAGAATCCTTTGAAATACCTGCTTGCTGGATCTCTTCTCAATCTGAGGGTTGCATGCTTTTACTTTTCAACTTCAAAGCTATATTTCCCATACTGCTTATACTGTTTCTTGCTCAGTTCTTTCTTCTATAAAAGGGGCCTATACACTGCATTTTGGAAGATCTGCTAGGTCCTTTCCCTGCCTGGTCCCAACATAATTTACTAAGAAATAAATGTTTCATTCTTGCAAGTAAGAGTGTGTGTTCTATTCTTTCTCTTCCTAGTGTGGTTCTCCACCTACATTATTTTGGTAATCACAACCAATCTGAAGATCTGTAGAACATTTCCATTTGCTGTGTGTTGGTGAGGGTCAGAACTTCATCAGATCTCCATGTGTTGACTCTAATATTTGGAATTTTCCGAAAATGTTTCAACAACAGTCAGCATAGCAGAACTTCACTTGGATGAAATAATAAAATTCATTCCAGATATCTCAATTTAACATAGTTCAAGCAAAATGATTATCAGAGAGACAACACTGGTTCATCTTCTGACAGAACTTCATCCTGGGGCATAAGTGATGCCATCAGGACCAACTCTTACTCTCTTCATCTTAGTGCTTTCTTCATCTGCTTTGTAAAGCTTTGCCCATGTGTATTTTAAGGCAGTCACAAATTGCAGAGAGAAGGGCAATGGGCTTTAAGGTGCTCAGTAATTAGGATTTGTCTTCTAAATATGCTCAGTTAATTCACACAAATGTTCTTTATAATATCATACAAATATAAATGTTTAACGTGAGGTTCAAGCTGGAATAGTGACAGAGTGAGAGAGCAAGGAAAGAGATACCATGACAAATGAAAACATCATGGGAATAGGGAGGAACAGAGTGCTGGTGCTGGGGAAGTTCCCAGAAATCCACAAGGATGACCCCACCTTAGACTACCTGCAATAGTTGAGAGGGTGCCTGAAATGGCCTACTCTGGTAACTGGATGGCTGAATACCCTAACTGTCATCATACAGCCCTTATCCAGTGACTGATGGAAGCAGATGCAGAAATCCACAGCTGGGAGCCAGACTGAGCTCCTGGAGTCCAATTGATGACAGAGAGTAGAGATTCTATGAGCAAGGGACATCAAGATCATGATGAGAAAATGTACAGAGATGGCCAACCAAACTCGTGGAAATGCA
The DNA here is from genome assembly GCF_903995425.1 of Onychomys torridus. Lineage (NCBI taxonomy): Eukaryota > Metazoa > Chordata > Mammalia > Rodentia > Cricetidae > Onychomys > Onychomys torridus. The sequence goes on from NC_050455.1 coordinate 30,113,726, forward strand.
TGAACTGTTGACAGAAAGCTGAGGAGCCCCCATGATACTAGGCTAGGGCATTTGGATAAGTGAGACAGTTGTTTAGCTTGAACTGTTTAGGGGGCCCACCAGGCAGAGGGATCAGGATCCATCCCTGGTGCATGAGTGGCCTTTTTGGAACCCAGTGCCTATGGTGGGACACTGGTGCAGCCTTGGTGCAGGGAGGAGGGTCTTGGATCTGTCTCAACTGAGTGTACTAGGCTCTCCTAAATCCCCATGGGAGACCTTGCCTTGGAGGAGGCGTGGGGGTGGGTTGGGTGAAAGGCTGGGGGGCAGGAAGAGGAAGGAGAGGGGAATCTTTCATTAATGTGTAAAATGAATAGAAAATCTCTTAATAATAATAATAATAATAATAATAATAATAATAATAATAATAAGTTTAATGGACATCTCACCAAGCTCTGAACAGTTGTTTGGACAGAAATGCTACTGCAGTGTTCCACTATGGGGAGGTGATTGGAAAGCTTGCATGCTCATCCTATGTTCACCATGAAGTTCTTTATTGGTGGCAGGCTGGGAGGCTAGTCTAACCTACCAGCCCTGGGGAGTAGACCATGGGGGCTCCATCTGGTTTTTTGCTTCCATTCTGCTCATTGACTCATTTTATCAAGATGTAGTAGTCTATAACAACCTTGTGGATTATTTCAGCCTTAATTAGAATTAATTGTCTTGGAATTTGAATTTCATTTTGGCTTGGTCCAAGGTGGTGGTTGCCCTTTATCCATCTCGGCCTTAGGGGGTCCCTTTGAGTATGATTTAAATCCCAATAATTGACAATGGACTCTGGTGTACAATTTCTAGGTTTGGGGTTTGGGGGAACCCATTCTCTGGGGAGGTCTCTCTTGGCTTAAAAACAACAACAATAACAAAAACAGAAACATACTGAGCCTGCTGCCAATTTTGTTCTACTGCCAGTGCTGTGTTCAAGGTTATACTCATGGGTTGTTGCGCATTTCAGATCAAAGCATTTTAAGGCTGTCTGGGGTATGAGCTATCGTGGGAGTTTGTTCCCTATTTCATACACCATACATAAGACAGCAAGCTTTTTACTAATTTCAGTTCCTTTCTTTGGAGTTTCCCATTTAAGTTGACTGCCTATAGCATTATCACCTAGCTCAGGCAACACAGCTGTCATCTTAATTCAAGGAGTGAAGTTGGTTGCCTCAATTCTGCTGCCTTTTGCATGGCTGAAATTCTGAATGATGGGTGCTTTAAAGCTGCTATTAATTGCAGCACTTCATATCTATAACTATTAGATTCTGTCTTCCTTCTATAACTTTTAGATTCTGTCCTACTAGATTTTTAGTAGCCAGTTTACTTCAGTCATTCTTTTCTGGGGGAAAGTCTTGTCTTAGCTCTTGGAGTTCTGATCTAGAGAAGCCTTGATATTGGCAGTTATTTCTTCATGGCTTGCATTTGCTATATCTAGAGACACTTCTCATTGTCCTTGAAGAGTGATGGGGTGAGGGTAGGTAGGGTGAGTAGTAGTACCCTTTAAGATGGAAGAAGGGTATGTCTGGTTTAAGTCACTGGTGGATCCAAAAATTACTCTCTTAGTTAACTCTTTGCCTCTGCATGAGTCCCTATCTAATGTCTATTATAGTTTTTATGAGAATAGCTGGTATCTCCATTTGCTCTTGTCAATATGGGCTCAACCGCTTTCAAGGGTTTGAGCACAACTTGTAATCCTGTGAAAGTTTTACTGGTAGTTTTTTTGTGACTAGTCTATCAACATTTTCCCATAGGTCTTTTATGTAATCATCTTGCCTATGCTTCTTCTAAAATAATCTCAGGCAATTTAGCCAGCTAGTCTAAACAAAATCTTAACCTTCTTTTTTTGTGGATATACCAAGATAATTTAGACTCTGAGAGTTTTAGAGAGATATCTTCCAGCTCCCTCTCTGCCTAATTAATTAATTGTTTGGCCTGGCAACCATGCATCCAGTAGAATCCTGCTGATTACACCAACCGTGGACAGTTCTGCCTAAGGTTTATAAGGCACTTGGCAATTAGGCTGTCCATACAAGATCTGACCTTTGATTATGCTCCGTTTATTCACAAAAACATCCCTTATAATACCATGCTAATACAAAAATTAAAGAGACGTCTCACCAAGGAGCAAACTGTTGCTTGGGTAGAAATGCTGCTGCAGGATTGCACTGGGAATCTTCCTTGGTGAGGAGTCTTAGGAAGCTTGCCATGACGTCCTTCAGCTTGGCAGGCTGGAAGGATGGCACTGATGGAGGTTCAGGAAGTCCTTGAGTGTGTTGTTTAGGAGATAGTGCTGACAGGCCCAGCAACAGTGCTGGAAGTTCAACAGTCACTGAGGCCAGGGCCATGCACAGTCTCAAGTTCTCTTGTCAATGGAAATCATCACAGAGGCTGGAGAGTGCGATGGTCAGCACCCCCAGAGTTCCATTTTATTTCTCTCATTGCATTGGGCTGCAGCTTCGCACTATCAGGGCTCACTGCCTGGGACTGGTTTACTAGCATATCAACACCACCTTGGGGTTACTTTATTCACATATCAAGGTCTGTCCAGGGCTAGGCTCCCTCTGGACTGCCTGGTAGCCTGCCAATGGCTTGCTGCTGAGGCTTAGCTCTTATCAGAGCTGCCTGGTGGTAAACTCAGGCATCATATTATTTCAAGTCACATGAGATGGCTTTCAAGTAACAACAAAATGGTTTCTGAGTTACACAAAGTGGGTTTGAAGTTACCTTCCTAACACAAACTCTCCCCTCCCCCTCTTGACATAGAGGATGGGATAACAGCTGTCCATACCTCTCTAGACTACAAGTTGACAAGAAGGCACCTCAAAGGAAACCCTCCTAACAAAACAAGGGAAAATCTGTAGTGGACAGTCAAATAGGATAAACTGTGTTCAGAATGCCAAAAACGAGTCTTTGTATGGATAGCAAAGCCAAGTTATAGTCTCATGAAACAGAACTGGTCTTTCCTGGACCTTTGATATGGCTGCTTGTCATGATGTTCTGATAAAGAAGGTTTGGGGTTACAGCCAGCAGGACTTCTGAGTAGAGAGTTGGGTGCCAAGTGAGAGCAGGAGAAACTTCTGGTAGCATGAACATTGGGGAACAAGAAGAAGGATCAGAGTTCCTTAACTAACAAAGAGTGTATCAGAAGGAATGGATCAGATGGTGAAACATGCCTAGCAATGACTCAGAGGTGGAGAAATGAGAAAGGAAGGGTGATTGACACCTATGTTGAAGGACAGATGAGGAAAGAGTCACAGGAATAAGCTTCTGGTGTATGTGATTATCATGATAAAAGTGTATTAGGAAAGTATAAGTATCGAACTTTCCCTGTGTGCCAGGCACTGCCCTGATGGGTCTCATCTCCATAGTAACTACACTGAAGTAGGGTTATTGCTCCCATTAACTTTGTGAGGAAGCTCACTATGTTCTCATTTTCACCCAGTGCTTGATGTTTAACTATGAAGACCTTTTCTCTTGCCATTCTATTGGAGAGTGTTTCCTGGGAACTAAAGGCCACTGAGCTGACAGTTGGTTGCTTTTGACTTCAAGCCTTGCCTTTGTAAAGCACAAGATATTGAAGAACATGCTACATATGAATACATCCTATGTGATAAACATGGTCTTAACAGCTTCATGAACATCACTTACTTTTATCCTTGCATGTACCTTCTCCTTTTTTGACCAATGAGGAAACTGATGCCCCAGTGTCACAGAAAGAATCTGAGCCAAGAACATGTGATCATCACTGTTGACCCTTGTATCACCAGAAAGAAAGCATCTTGATAACTGCCCATTACATCCCTACTGTTTTCATAGTAAAACATTAAGTATATCATTACTTGGAGAAAAGGTAAGAGCCATTCTGAGTCTTATTTTTGCCCTGAGCATTTCATGAGTCTATTTATTAGATTTCTTTCCTCATGCTAAAAGTTTGATGGTTTCCCCACTGTTTATTTCTCTTCCCAGAGATGACTTTGGTACCAATATGTGATTTGATTTCATTAGCTAGAATCTCTAAGGTGCCTTGATTGGTGCTTAGTTTAAAGCCCTGGGGATATGCATCAAAGTAGGACCCTTGATTTTCACATGGCAAGAAGAAAAAATAATCAATCTTCACACCTCAGAGACAGAACTATTGGTATCAAAAGTCATTCTATACCATAATACTTATTTTTTTGTCCTTGATTTTCTTTAGGAAGATCATTATTATAGGACACCATTGTATATATGACAACTATGTGATAATAATACCTATGACAATAAAAAAGCACAGTTATAATGGCATATATTAATTGACCAAATACTTACTGAGAATGTCTAATGATCCAGGCTCTTGAAATGCATCAATAAACCAAGTGTTCAAAGAGCTTTGAATCTAGCAAGTAGAGATGGAAATAAACCAACCAATAATAAATATAATATGGAAATACATTAAACAGCATAATGCTCAGTACTGAGGCTGTATAAAAATAAAGCTTAAGAGAGAAGAGGGGTGAATAAAGAAAGAAATGAGGCTAGAAGGAAAACAAAGATTAAGATCACAGAACACTTGTGGGCTTCTGGAGGGAGCTTGATCTTTATTTCATGTAAAATAAGGATCGGAGAGAGGAAAGTCTTCTATCATCCTTTTTCCAAAAAGAATCTCTTTGAGATTAGATTGTATGGTGACAGATGTAGGAATAGAGAAAAAGAAACCATTGGGAGCTGGGCAGTGGTGGCACACACCTTTAATCCCAGAACTTGGGAGGCAGAGCCAGGCGGACCTCTGTGAGTTCGAAGCCAACCTGTTCTACAGAACAAGATCCAGGACAGGGACCAAAACTACACACAGAAATCTTGTCTTGAAAAAAAAAAAACCAAAAAAACAAAAAACCTCTATTAGAAGATTGTCAGAGAAGTGTCTCATCATTGGATGTGGTGGTAGCCATGGACATGTTGAAAAGAAGTCAAGTTCTTGGTAGATGCTGAGCTTTCCCATCAGATCTGTGGGGGAGCACATGGAACAAGTGGTTATCTACAGCTTTGGGTAGAACACTTTCAAAAGGAACAGCTGAAGTTTTCTGCATTAATTAATTAATTAATTAATTAATTTATCCTTTTGTCATTCAACAACCAGTAAGTATGTAATTTGAATCATGTGTTCTCCCCTTAACTTTCTACAAGATTAAGAAAGAGGATAGACAGACAGACAAAGGTGAGAGATGAGGAAGCAGAGGATCCCAGAGTTCAAGCCATTTGCAAACTCATTCTGATAGATATGACATGCTTAACTATATATAGCCTGCCACATGTGGCTTGAACAGATGAACAGGACCAGAAAAATTAGAATAATATACTGTTTTGTTTATATGCTCTTAAATCTAAGGTAAATTAAAAAATATTTCTGCCTATTATACACTTTTTGTGAGATACTATGAACACTTCTGTCCATTATGTACATAACATATATATTTAACAAGTTTGTAATTATGTGCAATGTATTATTTAGATCACATTCACCCCTGTTCTAGTTTACTTTATGTTGCTGTGGTAAACACAATACCCCAAAGCAACTTTTGGAGGTAAGAGTTTATTTCATCTTACATGTTATGCTCCATCACTAAAGAAAGTCAAGGCCTGGACTTAAGCTTAAGCTAGAGGCTGCAACTGAAACAGAGACTCTGGAGGAAAACTGCTTACTGGTTTGCTTCTGGGTTTATGTTCAGCTACCATTCCTATACAACCTGGGACTTTCTGCTCAGGTGTAGAAACTCAGACTGTGACTTGGACCCTTCTATATCTGTTAGCAATCTAGAAAATTCCAGGCAGACTTGCCCTCAGGCCAATCTGATGGAGGCAATTCATCAACTTAAGTTCCCTTTTCCTGTCTGTGCCATCATAACCTCCACTCTCCTCTCTCATCCCCTCCCCCATTCCCTCGGGACCTCCCCATCCCAACAAGCCCCTCTCCTGCTTTCATGATATCATAAGAGTCTTGGGTGAGGGGTGGTCCTCTCGGGGTACTGCCAAGTTCTGTCCATGGGGTGGCCAAATGTGTGTCCTGAAATGACAGAGAGTGACAGATTGTGATAGTTACAGACCTGAGGTAGGGGCTTGAAAGTGGCAGCCAGGTACTGGGGGTCCCTGACAGAGGATAACAGGTACAGATCCTGAGGCCCAACTTTAAAGCAGCCCCTCTCCCCTTCTCAAGAGTGAATATGGGCATCAGGAGGGTCCTTAAGATTATAGATCTGAGGCTGGAAGGGAAAGTGGCAGCTTCCCACAGCTGAAGGAGGGTTCCTGAGGGTTGGGTTCTGGACACAGAGCTAAGCATTGACAGAGACATCAGCCAGGGATGGGGAGCTTCCTGATTGGGCCTGGGTATTCTCCTTTGGATAGGTTCTTTTTTGCCCCTGTTGTCCACAAACTCCTGGTGTGTGTGTGGGGGGGAAGAGAAGCAACCCCCAGAAGAGGGAACAACCTATAGTAAAGGGGCCATTCATGGTTTTCTAGATCATCTCAAGTTCCTCTGACCCTTCTTCATTTCTCTCTCTGAGACTGGCACTATTGAGGATGGAGGAGGTGACCACTCTCGCTGATTCCAGGTAAAAGGTGGACAGTATTCTAGAACGTTGATCCAAGAGAGGATGTTTTCAGGCATAGGTCCTAAGGTTCATGCACAGGCACAGGGATGAAATAGCAATCAGTTGACTGTGTAGAAACAGGTTTCTGGAGAGCTATTAAATGACAATATGTGATGTGGATCAGGTAAAATCTATAATCTACAGGGAGTAAAATCATTAGGATAATTATGACTCCTGGTGACAACCTGATCAAAAAACAGTTGGAGCAGCCTTGTCTTTATTAAAGGAAAACAGACAAGAAAACCATGCAATAACACTTTGCAGACTTTGTTGTAAGTATCAGCTAGGCTGGTGATTTCCCTACCACCTTTGGCCATTACAAGGTATACTCCACGGAGAAGGCCACTGGGTTGACTCACAAAGGAGGGGTGATCTTCTGAAGGACTGTTACCAGGACTAGAGCTCCAGATCAGAACTGGGATTACCTCATCTCTCTCTTCCATCAAGAGCTCCTTTCCTGAGCTCTGAGAGGATTTGTTGGAATCTGGCTAAATGACTCATATAGGACACCAGGTGGGAAGTCTCCAGTCATGCAGCAGGGCTCTCCATAGGTAATGTCTGCAGACAAAGCTTCAAAAGGGGTCAGTGCCAGTGACCCAGGGATATCCCTTAGCTAAGTGAAACTTAAAAGCAACAACTATGTTAAGATAATTTAGACCTCTTACATCAATTTAGTGACATGTATTTTGCATAGGATGTTTTTTCTCTCAACCTTTCCAAAAGACGGGTGATGCCACACTCAGTGGAGGTTACACTGTATTGCTGGGGCTTGAGTGACTCCTGCAGTTCCTTCTGTTTTGAAGACTGGTCCATTATATAAATGCTTCTAGCACTTTGGATCTGAGAAAATTTTCATTTACGAGGGAACTTACACTCTCCTTTATCCTTTCTGCTTGGCAATGGAAGGTTTCAACCTCTTCAGTCAAGGTGTTGAACCATACTACTAGCAGATAGCTTTTAGCACCCCTGGTATGAGTAGTAAAATCAATTTACAATCTTCCTCTCAATATTTCCTCTGTCTCTGTATGCCAAAAAGGGAGTGTGAGGAGCCAAAAAAGCCCTGAGTGACTGTGTATTATTTATATTGTTTGGCTGGTGTCAAGGGCCAATTCCTCAGACTCATGTGAATGGCAAAGTCTTCCCCCCTGGGGTGAGGCTCAGAGGGATGGCAAAGCTTTCCTCTGGTCCAAGTGAGAATATTGGCTGTGTGTACAAGTATGAGTGTTTAGGAACAGCTGACCATTGTTTCCAAAAACTAGCAATTGCAGCTTTCTCCTCCTGTATGTTTAAGGCCTGAGACTGCTGGTCTATAGGCACCTCCTACAGAGACTAGCTACCTCCTCACCCTGTGCTGAACACCACCTTTAATATGCAGAGGGTTAGCCACTCAGGCATTGAAAGTGGCAGCTGGTAGCCAGGATCTATGACAGAAAGTAACAATTTCAGATCCCCAGTCTGTACACAAAAGCAGCCCTCACCTGCCAGAAAGTGAAACTGGAGATTTTGAATGTCTGGGACACAAAATAACACTGGAGATGTTGAAGGTAGGAGACACAAAGAAACAGTTACATGGTTTTTGTTTGTTTGTTTGTTTGTTTTTTAATGATCCACAGAGTTTAATCGAGGTTGCTTTGAGAGCTACACTACTGAAGAAAAATGACTGTTTTGCCCCAGTAGCCATTCATTGCCAGTAGCTCCCCAAGTATGAAATCTCATGAACCACTTCCTTACTAAAGGTAGAAGGCTGGCAGGCTCACTCTTATGGATCTTGTGTAGGTGTATGTGGCTAACCATAGCTTCTTTGTCTCTCCACAGACTATTTTTTTGTCGTCCTTAATATATATATCCCACTGGATCCTCTACGCCAGTAGTTCTTAACCTGTGGGTCTTGACCCCTTTGAGAGTCAAACAACCCTTTCACAGGGGTCATCTAAGAACCCTGGAAAATATAGATATTTACATTATGATTCATGACATTAGCAAAATTACAGTTATGAAATAGCAACAAAAATAATTTTATGGTGGGGGAGTCACCACAAAATAAGGACCTGTATTAAAGTGTCACAGTATTAGGAAGGTTGACAACCACTGCTCCAGGCAAGGACAGTCCATTCTACTGCTTAGAAGATGTATCAAGCCAGCACACTCCTAGTTTGGGACTAAGTGATTCTTCCGTTACTCCTAATTGCCTCCGTTGGAGGTAAAAACAATTTCCTTTAGCTTCATTGGAGGAAAAAAACCAAATAATTATCTCCCAGCTTTTATAGTCACCTCTTTTAATCTTACATTTTAGGCACCAATGTAATAATTTGTTTGTTTTGGTCATGGCCAGCAATTATGATTTCTGAGGTTATTCCAAAATTTATGTATTGCCATAAACATGTTCTGTTAGAGGGGTACGTAATCTATGGACCTCAATTTCTATTTGAATTAGGCAAAAATCTCCTTGGCCCATTCAAGATGTGTGTTTGGTCTTGCAGGTGCAATTTTTTTAGTAAGTGAAAAAGGACACGGCTCACAGCTCTGTGAAAACATAGATGTGCTCTCAGTACAAGCTTGCTTCTATCCTTACCTTGGATGCCATGTGAAGGAAAAACAGGAGGTATGGATAGGACATAAGGGAGAATTAGTCACTAATAGGCAAACAGAACTCATGAACACTTGGGGACCCATAGAAATTAGCTACGACATTCTCCATGTATCGGCACAGCCTGGCATTATAAGTGAGACCTGGAGTTTCTCAAGAGATGAGAGTCAGCTAAATTGTAATGTATGTTCTTATCTGGGAGCCAGTTAAAGGAACTGAAGCCAGGTACTGGGTGCGGATCCCTGTCACCAGTGGAGTTAAATTTTTTGTTGTTGTTTTTTTCGAGACAGGATTTCTCTGTGTAGCTTTGTGGCTTTCCTGGAACTCTCTTTGGAGACCAGGCTGGGCTCGAACTCACAGAGATCTGCCTGCCTCTGCCTCCCGAGTGCTGGGATTAAAGGTGTGTGCCACCACCTCCTGGCAAGAATGTTAAAATTTTAAATAATTTGTTTTCATGGTAAAACAAACAAACAAACAAAAATCCCATCACATTCTAATCTTTTACCTCTTCATTTTGTGCATCAGAAATGGATCCATCAGTATGTTTTCTATAACAAATTACCACAAGCTGGGTGTATTAAAACAATGTGGATTTATCTTCCAGTTCTTTAAATTGTGGGTCTCATGTGATTAGAATCCAAGGATCTCAAAGGGCTATATTTCTGCATAGGACTTGTAGAAAGGAGCCTCTGACTCTGCCTTTTCTGGCATCGGGAAGCTACTGCCTTCCTTGGCTTATCATAGCCTTTTTCATCTTTAAAGCCAGGAGTGACCAGTCAAACCTATTTCACTGGTTACTCTGACTTGGACTTTTCTGACCCATTCACATTGTTCCCACTGGAACAATACAGATCATTGCAGAATCACCTCCCGATTAGAGAGTCAGCAGGTCATCAGCTTTCCTACTCCTTCAACCCTAGCACACTTCCCCATCCTGTACATATGGAGGAATTATTGACAAAAATGCTATATTCTAGACACTATTATTCCGTCTACAGCAATAGGATCATCTGCTGAATTGCCGTTAGGTAGAGATAAATTGACACAAATCTTAGAAATAAAATGTGCTGGAATTCTGGTGCCCAGTGTTCTGTTTACAACAAGCTGCTAATTGCTCACAAGGCTCTCACTGATGACAGAAACAGTCTCTGAATCCTTATGAATTTCCAAACATACTCTGAGCGAATGAGGAAGATTATCACACGAGATTAACCATTTCTTTGTCTCACTTAGATCTAATTTCATAAAATATTTATAAAGCAAACCTCTTGAACTAATTTAGATTGACAGTTTTGACTAGACCTGTTCAAAACAGCTGTACTTATTTCTGAGTCAGAGAATTACATTTATTCATGTTGTCCATAAACAGAAGCCAACACAGGGTGAGAACACATTTCAAAAGTGATGACAACCAAAGATGTCAAGGATTCAGAGAATAAAGGAACTCTGATTTAGTGCTAGTAGGAATACAAACAGTACAACCACTGTGGGAGATGCTTTTCAAGTTCCTTATAGACCTTCCCAGGGAGGAGCATACCATTCAGCCATCCTGTATGAAATGGTCAGCCTTTGAAGACATATATTATACAAACAACACTACAAAGTTTGAGCAGGCAAAAAAAAAAAAAAAAGATTTATCAGGACATATATATATATATGTCTAATCACATACATATATCCATGTAAAAATAGTTAATGAAAACAGAGGCCATGAATTTGAAAGAGAGTAAAGAAGATATATTGGAGAGTTTGGAGGGAAGAAAAAGTAATGATGTAATTATAGTGTAATCTCAAAAGGAAACAGAAAAGAAGTAGCAGTTTTACCATATGACCCAGCCATCACACTCCTCTATAATCAGTTAATTAAACTGCAAATACATTTACACAAAGCCATACATATATATGTTTATAGAAGCTTTACTCACAATTTCTCAATATGGAGGCAATCAAAATTGTTTCCACAGGTAATTGCAAATACATTTAATATTACCATACATTAAAAAGAATGAGATACTGGTTCACACAAATGAATGAATCTTCAATGCTAAGTGAAACAATTTCAGTCCAAGAAATACAAACTATATGATGCCATTTATTTAACATTCTGGAAAGTGCAAGAGTAAAATATAGATAAGAGATTGCCAAGGGTCATGGCAAAAAATATATATTTGACTACACAGAAGATGCAGGTGATGTATCCATTCTGTGTGGTCCTGGGATAGTAAATATCAGACTCTATGAATTTGTCAAGATCTGCAGAACTTTACATGACAGACAATAAACTTGCAGACATGCTAATTAACTTGAGAAATCAAACAAGAGCTTCGGGAAATCCCACTATGAAATACAGACCATGAGAAGGGAATCTATTTATACCACGCAGTATGACATATCCTCCCCAGAGAGGCAAGAAACAGGACTTCAGTTAAGTATCTTGGGACAAAACAGATTTTTATTTAGAAACCACAAAGTTGTAAAGAAAAAAAATCAACTGAATGCAAGCCTTGGGTCTCATTAACAAAACTATTTGTTATAGAAATAAAGATTACCAATATTGAAAATGATTTATTTTTGAACTGGAGTCAAAGACATAATTATGTGGACTTGAATGATGGTGGGACATAGGTTCATTGTCTCAGAACTTTATAGATGAGTAGAGTAAATTATGTAGTCCTGGATTAGAGTTAGAGACATTTGCATTAACATATGTTCAGTTTAACATAAATACAGATGGAGAAACCCAGAAATAATTATAGATGTGTGTATATACATGTGTTAGTACACACATATAAATTACTGAGCTTTGCCCACCATGAGAACTATGCAGCAATGGCATCCTAGTAGAAATGAGTAGAGCTGGTGTCCAAATTTTAGACTGCAGATGTTATACTCCAAAAAAATGTATCTGAACTGTTGAAGAGATTGCTGATCCTAGTTTTAGGAAATAGAAAATAATATGAGCCTGAAGCTTCTTAAAGGGCTGGAAGTTTTTTGTTTTTGTTTTTTGGTTTTTTTTTTATGCTTATCAAAAGAATATAGGCATCAAATGGAAAGAAATCCTATTGTCTCAAATTGGGACAATTAAACAAAATAGTAATGATTATAGGGCAGTACTTTAATACAAAATAAAAGCTTAATAGTTAACTGAATAAATACATTTGTGTGGAAGAATTGCATAATTCCACATAATTTAAATTGCTACTCCTTCTTCCTGATAGCAAAGCTTATCTTCCCACACACTTGACTATGGGCTGTCTCAGTGATTGGCTTCCCAAGAACGAAGTCATGAATCAGAGAAGCCAGACAAATCTATTTTGACCAAGTGATTATAGTTAATATAGGTCATGTGAAAAGTAAACACCTCAGATACAGTGTGACTAGAGAGGCACTTTATTTAATAGTTTCTTCTGAGACACTACTACCCTTATATAACGAACAAATTGAAATTGTAGACTATCACACAGAATCCTGGATCAGTACTCAGAAATATCAGAGTCACCAGAAACAAAGATGAACTACAATAAAGTATGTAAGTCCGAGGAAGCTGGGGACACATGCTGACAAATATAATTTGACATCATACATTCCATCCTAAAATAATACAAAAACATTAATAAAAGTTGTGCAAAAACTATTGAAATGCACATAAGCCTATATGGAGTTCAGTTAATAACAATCCAATGCCAATGCCTGGTTTTTTTTTTTGTTGTTGTTGTTTTTTAATTTTGACAAATGTACTATGGTTGTAATGATGTTGAAATAGGATACTAAAGGCATAAATCTGAATTATTTGAACTAGCGTTGCAAACTTTCTCTAAATTTAATATTGTCCCTCTTCCCAATAAAGCAAACAGACATTGACTATTTACCAAGAGAAATGTATTGAGTATATATTGCCATTTGATATTAAAATCTGTCCCAGGTTAGATCACTCTGTATTTTTAGGCTAGTATTTATATATTTGTAATTAGTTATGAAACCAAATAATGCAAGATTCCCATTTGTTATCTGTTTCTTTTTTTTCTTCTGGAAAATGTTTTATTTCTTGTATTTTCATGAACACTTTCAGATCAACTTGTTGATTTCTTCATATAAATTTATGATCATACATAGGGGAGATGATAGTAAGCATATAAAAATATTGAGTCATTAATATATTTTCTTGCTGTTGTTAATTTTAAGACAGGATCTCACTGTGAAGTTCTGGCTGTCTTGGAACTCACTTTGTAGACCAGGTTAGCATTGAACTCACAGAGATTCCTGTCCTCTGACTCCTGAGTGCTGGAATTAAAGGTGTGCACCACCATGTCCCACCAGTCACCAATATATTAAAGATTATTTTTCTTCATTTAGGTTTTCTTTGTCACTTTTAAATACTGTTTAAGAGTTTTGTGAACTTGTTAAATTTCTTCCATAGGTGTTTTATGTTTTGTACTTTATTATACCTGGTATATTTTTAGTTAAATTTTCAAATTATTTCTTGTTAATATTCAGGAGCATGTTTATTTTATGTACTAACCACATGACCTATGTCTTTCTTGAAGTCATGTGTTGATTTAAGTCTTCTTGTTCCTGTCATTCTCGAATAGTCGACAATATTTGCATTTCATTCTTAATATGTAGACTTCCTAAGTGACCCAGACCATCCCTAGAAGACTGTCTATGACTGTTTCTGACCCAAGAAGAAAAGTATTCAACATTTGACTATTCAGTCTGGAGAAGAATTTCAAGGTTGTTAAAGACACTTCTTATCAATGACTAAGTTGCTTTCAATGCTAGTTCGAGAATAGTGACTATTAGGAGTTAAGTATTGTTAGATGCCCTTTCTAGATGTGTTGAGACCATTGTGTAATTTTATTTTCTCATTCTTTACTGCTGTGAATTATACTGATTGGTTTTTTAAATTATAAAAACAGACTTATCATGTGACACACATTCAATTTAGGAAGATGTTGGCTATTTTGAATACAAATATTTTCATGTCTCTCTGTTTTGCCTTCTAGAATGCTAAAGTACATGCTCAACTAGTTCAATTGATTTTATCCCACAGATATCTGATTTTTACTCTATTCTCCCATCAAACTTTGTTTATTTACACTTGGATCCTTTCTAATGATTAATCTTCAAGATTTTTCTGCTTTACCTTATCTATTATTAAGCCCACTATGATAAATTTTCATTTCTGTTGCAAAAATGTATATATCTTATACCTTTTGATATTTTTAAAACATTTCTGTCAATCTCTTTTCTCTTACAAAAGTCCTTCTAGAATTTGGTTTATTTAGATTTATTTATATCCTGAGCTCTCTGGTGAGCATTTAAAAGTTGTGATTTCATAGCTTATTGGGTTTATTTAAATTATTAGAGTAAGAATGAGAATCTCTTGTGATTTTCAAATTTCTAACAGTAATGAAAGTCTGTATATATTTTGAATATAGGGCTTGCTATAATATTATTTTTCTTCTCCTATGAGACATAGCAAAATTTTCCTGATTGCATATAAGTGGTTTAAAAAAAAGTGGGGGGACATTTACTGGATAGTATTTTAGATGAATAGTACAACTCCTATTTTAAAATTAGTAATATATATTTTTAATTGAAGGATGTCTTTTAAACAAATAACATATTCTGTAGAGATCATAGATCTTGGGTAGATGAGATGGCTCAGTGGGGAAAGCACTTGCCTTGCCAGATTGACAGTCTCTTCAGTCTACAGAATCCATTGTGGAGGAAAGTGAATGAACTCCTAAAGATGCTATCTGATCTCCATATATGCACCAAGTCATGATTATATGCATGGTTACACACACAATAATGATAATGATAATAATAATAATAAATCAGATTAAATTTTAAAAAGATGACTGACCTAGAGCAAGTTTAATGCATGGAGAATCTCTTACACAGCAGGAGAATATACATGTCTAAACATACATACATGTATGCGTGCCTGTGAGTCAAGGCTACAAAAGGCACATTGGACAAGTTTCTCACTGTAGCCATGCATCATTCATTACTCAATCAACAAAATGAGAAAAAGTGGTGCAATAATCCCTGAAATTAATAAGACACTTTTTTCTCCATGAAGACTAGGCCTAGGCATGTGTAGAGAAAAGAAATTGGGTTAGAGATTAGATTCGGATGACCAGATATTTGGATTTATGTCTGAAAAAGAGTAGTGATTGTGCATGCCACCAATAAGTGTTTCTATCTTTCAAATTCTCACTCAAAGTTTACCTACTACCTACTCTTTGTAAATTTATCTGAGGATTTTTTTTTCACTACTTCTTCCCAGCCCTTAGGAAGAATGGCTGCTTTCTTGTTTCTGACTTTCAGGTTCTCTGTTCACACCCATTAGAATCAGCATTTTGTGTCTGATGCATGTCTAGACCTGTGCTCAGCAGTTTTCTCCTAGGCATACAGAATCTTGTTCCTAAATTGCTATTTTCTAGTCCAGTTGAAATGAATTGACTGCTACTCTGTCCATTTTTATTTTAACAATGACTATACATGTCCAGTCTGTTTATTTGTCTACTTGCATGTTCCATTACATTTGGTTTATCTAAATGATATGGCTTGCTATTGCCACAGTAGTTTCATACATTCATTCAGTGACTTTCTTCAACATATATCAAAATCTCTGATAGTATCCTTATATAATGAAACACACAATCTCTGCTCTTTTTTTTTTTTTCTTGGTATCTCTATGCCATATTGAACTGATTCAGAGTCTCAAAATACTGAAATAAGACATATTCCAAGAAGATAACTTTCAATCAATATGCATTAAAAAATACTATACCATGAAATATGCATATTAGTGAAATACTTGCAAGTGATAAACATGGTTGTTGTTCTAATTAAGGTCAAAATACAGCCAAGAGTGGATATTAATGAAATCATTGCATATGAGGTTATGTGATAACTATAAGGAATAAAAGGTACACAATATTGTCTGACCTCATATAAGTTTGGGAGGGCTATTTCTGTCTAGTGGATGAGTGTTGTAAGATGAAACTATACATGAAACGTATCAAAGTGGTGCAAATTTTAACTAATTACATCAAACAAAGCAAGTATCACTGACCTCTATTTTTTCCACACCATTGTTTGTTTTCTCCTATTTTGTCCAAATAAAATTTTAACCATTTGTGAAGGTGGAGATGAAGGCAATAATCCAGAAATCAGAAACTAGGTAAATAGAACATTTCTTAAGTAATATTCCATTTGATTGATTTAATAAACTTCCTGGTGAGCAATGTCTTACTCACTGAAAAGGAAGTTTACTCAAAGAACTTGTGATGCTTGGCATTACCATATGTGCCCATATGTGTGCATACATGTACACATAGTTGCTGGGAGTCCACAGAATTGTTTTCACCTTGTACTGAAATTCCTGGTAGAACCTTTAATAAGCTGTGATGTCTGGATTTATTCTGTTAGCTGGTTCAGTTTCCTCAAAGATCCATAAAGGTATACTTATTTCATAATGTAACTAAGAATTTAAGATTGAAAACTATCAATGGGTCAAAAGAAACAGTTTACTCGCTGTTTTCCTTATCTTCCATTGATTATAGCTGCACGTCTCAGAAAATCTGAATAAAATCACTGATAAAAGTGAAAGAAAAGTAATGGCAGAAAATGGTTCAGGGAAGAAATGGCCCCAAGAGAACTTGTTTCTTCCCGTCTGCATGCTCCTGTGGCTTGCACGGTTTTGGGTAAGAAGCAGCTGCACTATTACCCGCCGTGGCTAAGGGCCCCCCTCGACCCCTTTGCTTGCTTCTTTACTTTCCTTTTGATGTTGGCTGTCTGCACTTTGACTATGGAAACCCCAGGTGGCTTTTGCTGGTGTATTGTGATGTATTGTGGGTCGTAGTGTTTTTGTTCTCTTCTGGACTGAGGATTCATACCTGACACTCTTTTTTTTGGCTCCTTCCAGCATTTTAATTATGAATATGTTCTCCCTTTTGCAATTGTCTTGTATATCTTGGTTTTTCCTGTTCCTTTTTTAAAAAAAATCATCATTTTATTCTTTTGCATTTCAGTTTTGAAGGTTTCTATTGATCTATCTTCAAGTTCACTGGTTTCCACCTCAGATATGTCAAAATGACTGACACACCCTTTGATGAAAACATTTCCTCATTTCTGTAGCTGCGCCTTTTTTTTATTCCCAACATTTTCTTCCGATTCTTCTCATACTCTCCATCCTTTAGCTGATATTATCCAACTGCTATTGTGTTCCCATTTAAGACTTTAACATGGTAATGGCAATTATTTTAAATGCCCTGCCTAGAAGGTGCTATCTGCATCAAGTCTGAGCTGACTCTGAGCTGACTCTCTTTCGACTAGGTTCAGAGTTCATCCTTTCATTTTGTTTTCTGGTTTGCCTTGTCATACTTCTGTGAAAGCTGGACTTGGATTATTTTCTAATATATATTGAGAGAAATAAGTTTTCACAGAGTGTTTTACCAGCCTAGGTAAAGCTTGGCTCTGTTTAATTTGTAGTTTTTATTGAAACAGTTATCACAACCTTCAGGGTCTTCTATTGCCCTTATTTTATTTATTTATTTATTTATTTATTTATTCATTCATTCATTCATTAATTCATTCATTAATTCATTTATTTATTTATTTATTTCTTCACTCATTTATTTATTTATTTATTTATTTATTTATTTATTTTGTTTTTTGAGACAGGGTTTCTCTGTGTAGCTTTGCGCCTTTCCTGGAACTCACTTGGTAGACCAGGCTGGCCTCGAACTCACAGAAATCCGCCTGGCTATGCCTCCCGAGTGCTGGGATTAAAGGCATGAGGCACCACCGCCTGGCGTTATTGCCCCTATTTTTAAGCACCTGTCTTGTCTTTAGGATGTTGTTTGGTCTGATGCTCAGAGGACACTTGTATCTGCTGCTCTTTTTCCCTACACTGCTGTAATTGTTCTAATCAGGGTGGGTGGAGTATAAGGAGAACATGGGATAAATTTACATCACTGTCAGGTGTCTGTGCCACGGTGATGGAGCCTTTGAAGTTGTTGCCATTCCTATGCCAGCAGGAGGAAGTTGTTTCATCTACCCTTGGTTCATATTTTCTTCTCCAGTTACTTCATTTCCAGAACATTCTCTTAAGTCCCTTCTGGTTGTGACATCTTTGGTGTCTTTAGGTGAGTGTAAGTTTGTAGCATGCTACAGTGGGTAGAAATGTAAATATCTGTAGATATATTTCTTATATTGGAGCATGTCCTTTGCTATAGAGAAGTCTGAGAGAGTTTCAGGATGGCCTTTTCTCCTCTCCCAAGGTCACTACAAGATCTCAGATTCACTACAGGATAAACTGGTACAGCTGACAACTTCCTATGGTCAATGGCTCCCAGGAATTTCTTACCTAGATGTAAGCCAGCATTGAGTTCTAAGAATTGTATCCAAATTATTACTAAAATATGAGCTTCATAAACATGTCTTTACACACACACACACACACACACACACATATATGTATATCATATATGTATATACATATTGCCACCCACACATACTATATATATATATATATAGATAAATAGATAGATATAGAGATAGATAGATATACAGATAGATAGATAGATAGATATACAAACAGATAGATATACAGATAGATAGATAGATAGATAGATAGATAGATAGATAGATAAATATACATATAGATAGATAGATACACAGATAGATAGATACACAGATAGATAGATATACAGATAGATAGATAGATATACAGATAGATAGATAGATAGATATACAAACAGATAGATATACAGATAGATAGATAGATAGATAGATAGATAGATAGATAGATATACATATAGATAGATAGATACACAGATAGATATACAGATAGATAGATAGATATACAGATAGATAGATAGATATACAAATAGATAGATAGATATACAGATTGATAGATAGATAGATAGATAGATATGCAGATAGATAAATAGACAGACAGATAGACAGACAGACAGACAGATAGACAGACAGACAGATAGATAGATAGATAGATAGATAGATAGATAGATAGACAGCATAAAGTAGCAGAGAACCATGTAGAGGGAGCAAAATGATTAGCGGGTGGGACGCAAGAGAGAGAAGTAGATGTGTGTGGACCATAAGTAAAACAATATGATATGAACATTTAAAGACATTGCTATGATGACTAGTATTTTGAATGCTCATTAAAAAGGAAGCTACAATATTCAGAACTATGTGTCAATGACACAAGCATAGATGTATAGCCTAATGGCTTGAAAGTCCAGAAATAAATCACTGCGTCTATGACAAATTGATTTTTGACAAGGTAGCCTAAACAATTCCAAGTCGGAAAAGATGATCTCTTCAACAGATAATGCTGGGAGGAATAGATACTCATATAGAGTAGAGTGAAGTTGGATGCTTACCTCAGATCACATAGAAAAGAAATTAATTCAAAATGATTGTTAACTAATATAACAGCACCAAATCATAAAAATTTTGGAAGTACAAGGTTACATCACAATAACTGACAGCAAAAGATCAAAGCATATATACTTGATAAGATCAAATCACAAATTTTCTACCATAAAGAATTATCAAACAACATCTAGATAATATATAATTAATGTTTTGCTGTGGACCTTGTCTGATAACTATAATATATTGTAACGAGTCTTTCTCTTTCCCACTAGCTCTCAAATAATGAAAGGGAGGCTTCTTATTAATTATCAAACCTTGACCTACAGCTTAGACTTGTTTCTAACTAGTTCTTATAACTTAAATTAACCCATTTTTATTAATATACATTCTGCCACATGGCTCATGGCTGTTACCTCTCCTCCTGCACATCCTGCTTTCTCTTGTGTCTCCTTGCATCTCTACCTTTTTTCTTTCCAGATTCCTCTCAGTCCCCAGAACTCCCACTTAATACCTCCTGACTAGCTATTGACCATTCAGCTCTTTATTTCACCAATCACAGCAACACATATTCACATACTGTACAAATATTCTACAACAATACATCATAAAATATCTTAATGACTCAATAATAAAAAAGAGAAGTAGGCTTCTTTTAAGAAATAGAAAAGCCCTGTGTGACTTGATAATAAAAATCCAATTTCTCCTTTAAGTATCCAGTAGATTGTAATAGATATTCCTTCAAAGAAGATATACAAATGACATGTGAGTACGTGAACAAATTCCCAGCCAGTTAGTCATTAGGGAATTATGGAAAACAGTGGTGAACTGTCATTTCCCATCATCAGAGCATCCAACGAGAAACAGCAAGTGTTGGCGGGGATCAGTGGTAGTGACGGAAGGGCAGAGACAATGTGTAAAACAGTTTGACATTCTCCTCAAAACATTAGAATGTAATTACTATATGACTCAGTGATTCCACTCTTAGATACATACTCCAAATAAGTTTTAAAAACAGCTATTGAAACAAGTACATATGCATGCCTATTTTTAGTAGCTACATTTGCTATAATTAGAGGCTCAGAACAGTCCAAATGTCTTACAAAGAATGAACAAATGATGATATATAAAAGCAATGTAAGTACTTATCCATATAAATATATGAAATACTGCAATGTGGATGTGGATGAACCACAACCACATTCTGCTAAATGAAAGAAGACAGAGACAAAAAGATGGTATCTTGATTGATTCTATTAATATGAAATAGCCAAAATATTTATATGTGCACAATCCAAATGCAAATCAGTATTCTACAGTGACGAGGGAGAGAGGGCAACCAGGAGTATATGCTTAATGGGGAAGGAGTTTTCTTTTGGAGAGGCGAAGACATTTTGGAACTAGATCTAAATAGTTTGGGCCTGACACTTTAAATATAATAAATTCCACAGAATAGTACTTTTTAGGATGGTCTATTATAGTTTAGGCCTTAGCAATTTGTTTGTTCTTAAAAAAAAAAGCATTATAAACCTAAATGTTAAACTTAAAAATATAATGCAGTAACGGAAAAATCTTCAGGATTTGGGGTTATGAGACAAATTCTTATTTATAGCACAAAAACCATGATCTACAAAATACAAAGAAAATGATAGGCTGGATTTAATGAACTGTAATTGAATTTATCTGTAAAAGATATTGTTTTTAAAATGGAGAAGCCTACCACAGATTGTAAGAAAATTTCTGTAAATCATATATTTAACCAAAGACCTGAATCCAAGCAATATAAGCCCTCAAAATGCATAAAAAGAAAAAAAAAATCACCTAATTAAAAAAGAAAAAGTTTGACATTTCAATAAGAAAACCAACCAACCAAACAAACAAACAAATAAACAAACAAAAAACAAGCATTGTACGTGATCACATGGCAATTGTTATCCATGTTATTAGTTACTGTGGAAATTCAAGTTACTCCTATGTAGCTATTATGCTGACTGAACTACACACTGACATATTTTGACCAAGACCTGAATAACTGAAAACCATACCCACTATTGCTGAAAATGTAAAACAATAACAGTCATCTAGAACACAGTTCATTGATTTCTTCTTTACCAGATTATAGACAGATTACTGTATGCTTCAACAATTACACTTCTACTGATACAAAAATGCATGCTACACAGAAATACTCAAGGCATCATTCATGACCTGTAAAAACAATATTTAACTCAAATTCCTTCAATTTGTCACCTAGAGATGAAAAATAAGTTAGCTGGGCTGGAGAAACAGATCAATAGTTAATATTATAAACTATTGTTTTATTTTTTACTTATTTATTTGAGATTATTATATAATTACACCATTTCCCACTTACCTTTCCTCCCTCAAATTCTCCCATGTACTTTCTTTTGCTCTCTTTCAAATTTGGGGCTTCTTTTTCTTTAGTTTTTAATTACATATTTTCTTAGTTACCTCCCTATTGCTACCATAATCAAGGTTACCTATAAAAGATAACATTTAACAGTTTCAAAGGATCAGAGTCCAGGATGGTGGAGAAAAGGAACAGCAAAGTGTTCATATCTTTACACACAACCATGAGATGGAGAACACTTTACCAATATCAAGTGAGACATTTGAAAATCTCAACCCAGTGCCATATCTCCTCCAAGGTATCAATACCTCCTAGTCCTTCTCAAGCAATTCTACCAACCAGAGGCCAAGTATTCAAATATATGGGCATATAGTACCATTCTCATTCAAGTTCCACACATATAAATATGTGTGCTTCTGCATGATTATACACACACACACACACACACAAACACACACACACACACACACACACACAGAGAGAGAGAGAGAGAGAGAGAGAGAGAGAGAGAGAGAGAGAGAGACTATTATTGTGTATTGTATATCCAAATGGTGGTTGTCTGATATGTAATGCTCTTGGCAAAGAAGTGTGGGTGGGTGTTAATGTTCTGGTAAAAGCCAGAGGTTCATGTTGGATGTCTCCCTCCATCATTCTCTACATTATATATTGAGACAGGATTTCTCACTGAATCTGAAACTCACAACTCAACTACTATAGCAAACCAGCTTGCCCTGGATGCCCTATTTTTGCCTTTCAGGTGTTGGGATTATAGGTTCTCCATGATGCCCGTGCCCTTTGCTTTTTATATGGTTATTTGGGATCTGCATATTTCTGTGGCAAGTGCTTTATCCACTGAATTACCTCCTCAGGCCCTGAGATCAATTTTTGAAATTGAATTTAACTAGCATTCTTAGTGTTGGTGTGAATGGATAGGAGAAGAAATGGTGGGTGGATTTCGTCCTGTGTGAAATTCTCAATCAATAAAACAGTTACAGAAAACAATACTATAACAGAAAAAAAAAAAAAAAAAAAACAAGTAAACAAAGAACTCTACATTTCTACAGGTCCAGATAGCTTTCTCAATAAATTCCATTTTTCTTTAAATTCTGTCAAAATATTAAGAAAGAAATAACATTAATTCTACACAATCTTTTAGGCAATTGTATAGCAGGGAATACTTTCACAACTCAAATTTTGAAGATGCTAGCACTACTTTGATATCTGAGCCAAATAAATGCATAACAAGAAAGCTACAAATCAATAACTTATGAACATAGTGGCATTTTTTATTATTTTATTTTATGTACAACTGCTTTTCAACATATAAGTTCCTTCCCAAAAATAATAACAAAAATAAAAATGGTAAAAGGAAAATAGGCATTGATACAAAGAACAACATGGATGAAATATATATGCATTAGTTGAATGAAAAAAGGAATGTACTGTAAATTCTATATACTGTACAGCTCTAATTATGTCATTACGGTCATGAACAAAAGAACCGATGTAGTTAGAGTTTTCCTGCCTGGCTCAGAGTCAGGACAAATCTCTCTCACCTGCCAGGCCCATAGTCGCTCAGACCCCACCAAGAAAGCACACAGAAACTTATATTGCTTACAAACTGTATGGCCGTGGCAGGCTGCTTGTTATCTACCTTTTCTATCTTAAATTAACCCATTTCTGTCTATACTTTGCCACATGGCTTGTGGCTTACCAGTGTCTTTACATGTTGCTTCTCATGGCGGCAGCAGCTGGTGGTGTCTCTCTCCAGTCTTCTACTTCCCAGAATTCTCTTCTCTCTTGTCCCGCCTATACTTCCTACCTGGCCACTGGCCAATCAGAACTTTATTTACACAGAGCAATATCCACAGCACTTCCCCTTTTCTTTTTTTTTAAGGAAGGTTTTAACTTTTACATAGTACAATTACATATAACAAAACAATCATCAAACAAGAATTACAGTTACAATATTAAAGAAGATATCCTATCTATCTTATATTTGTGAGTCTAATGTTTTATATCTAACTTATCTTTTATCATAACTGAGGAAATTATAACTATCTAGTCTTCAACCACATCAAAGACCTCAGAAGGATATAATATTACCTGAGAATCGGGAGAAGGATGCAAGCAACTTTTGGGAGTCTTGCAGGGTAGACAGAGACAGCTGGCAGCATGGACAGTCACCTAATGTTCCTTTGTAAAGTTGGGGCATTTGTCTTCAGCACACAGGGCTAGAGTCTCTTGGTCACTTCTCTCAGTGTCCTGTAGAATGTCTGGCAGTTTCCTCTGCGAAGCAGGAACCTGAAGGACCATTTTGTCAAGCAAAGTTTAGTGGTCACCTTTCTATGGGTCCTGCACGTCCAGTCGATCAAGCAGTCCATACAAGAACAGTTTCTTGCCCAAATGGCTATTTTTGCCAAGGTGAA
Source organism: Onychomys torridus (assembly GCF_903995425.1). Classification (NCBI taxonomy): domain Eukaryota; kingdom Metazoa; phylum Chordata; class Mammalia; order Rodentia; family Cricetidae; genus Onychomys; species Onychomys torridus. Next base: position 30,138,176 of record NC_050455.1, read on the forward strand.
GATAAACTCCGTATGAAGTGTCTTCAATGCCCATCCTCCTCTCTGAAGCAAATGGGTGCTGCCAGGAGCAGACATGTCTCACTGTCCAGAAAGTCTAAATTTTAAAAATATTTTAAATGCCATATTCTGAAGGTCTTTGAAGTATTTGAAGATTACCTATCTATCTGAAATATCTCTATGTATACCTAGAAGACTTAACTAACATGGCTATGAGTATGATTATCACAGATGATTAATTATTAAGCTATTTTTAATTATCCATTACAATTTTAAATGAGCTATACAAACACAATATCTTAAACACGAATAGAAATATATACATAGTATAACAAAATTAACTTTAAGTTTGTATCAATAGACTAAAATCTATACCAATGTATAACATTTTAAACAAGTTGTTGCTCTTTAGAAGTAAGTTCCTTCCTTAATCTACCCTTTCATCCTGTTATATCTATATCATATCCCCTTTTCTTCTTTAGAAAGAGATTGTGTTTATAATTAACCTGCTTTAAAGAAAAATATTGGTTTTTCTCTGTCCCACACCAGAGGGCTCTTCTGATTTGGGACATAAAAATCTCTTAACCTTTTCTTTTAGCAATATGTCTGGGTTTAGAGAAGGAGTGAGCCAATTCCATCTCCAAAGCCAGCTTGATAATTTTGGGAAATTGGGCATAGTTTCTCTTGCTACTTCCTGCTGGAGGGGGTCGCTGTATCTTATGGGGAAACAAAGAAAATTTTAGGATTATAGAGTAGTCCATTAGGGTAAACCTCTGAGCCAGTTGCCTTGAAACCATTCTGGATGTTGGATCATCTGGGCCATGGTGTCATCGGAGACCTTTCAGGTGGTCTTGGCTGATCAAACCTGATGTATCTTAATCTGGAACAAATCCACAGCCTCTGGCTTTCTGTGGAAACAAAAGCAGAGACTCTTTTCCAAAGCAACATATCCTTATATCCAAATTTTGAAGGCAAGGTACCTTTAAAATTTACATATTTGTTTAACTCAACAGCTTTTATGATCAAAAGGTTTTCTGTAGTTAAAAATTCCAAAGACAAAACAAACCAGATTCTCTGTGTAATATGAATCTTTGTAAGACTGAAATGCTGCTGTGGCTGCTGGCTCCGCCCACCTCAGCTTCCCAACATGGTGGTGGTACAGTTTACAGCCAGCTCTGGGTCTGGAGCCATGTGTACCATCAACTATCAGAAGCAATTCTATCAAAGCAGTGCATAGCCCAGAAACTTTTTTTGTTTTTAAACTAGCAAAGGCTAAATCTACCATGTAGCAGAGTAAAATGCCGCTTGTAGATTCCTCATTCCCGCCATACTACAGGTCAGACGCACATGCCAGGAACCCGCCATAGTAGTTCAAACTGGCAGGCTGCCGCTAACTTGAGAGAGACAACTAGGAAGTTCTTTTTAGCTCTGTTTTAGAATCTTTTTTCTCAGGTTTTAGGTGGAAATTCTTGCCAACACGTTGGGCGCCATTTGTAGTTAGAGTTTTCCTGCCTGGCCCAGAGTCAGGACAAATCTCTCTCACCTGCCAGGCCCATAGTCGCTCAGACCCAACCAAGAAAGCACACAGAAACTTATATTGCTTACAAACTGTATGGCCGTGGCAGGCTGCTTGTTATCTACCTTTTCTATGTTAAATTAACCCATTTCTGTTAGTCTATACTTTGCCACATGGCTTGTGGCTTACCAGTGTCTTTACATGTTGCTTCTCATGGCGGCAGCAGCTGGTGGTGTCTCTCTCCAGTCTTCTACTTCCCAGAATTCTCTTCTCTCTTGTCCCGCCTATACTTCCTACCTGGCCACTGGCCAATCAGAACTTTATTTACACAGAGCAATATCCACAGCAAACTGAGATTAAAGTTGGGAGGAGGGCTTCTCAAAACGAGACCCACCAGTGGAAAGAGTTCCTAATGAAAGAATTGCTCTGAATGTTGTTTATGGGAATGGGAATGTACCTAATCTAAGAAAAATTTTGTTATATATCAATTAATAATTTAAAGTAGTTTTATTATTTCTTTAGCCTTAATTTTTGCATGTATGGATGGTCTGCATGTATGGATATCTTTATAATGCATGCATGCAAGTGCTCATGGAGGACAGAGGAGGACCTTGGATCTTGTGGGACTGCAGTTACACACTGTTTTGAGCTGCCTTATGGTTGTTGGAAAGAAAACCTGGGGCCTCTGGAAGAACAGCCAGTACTCTTAAGTTGAGAGCTATTGCTGTATCCCTTAAATCAATAAATTAAAAGTTAAATAATTAAGCTAGAATCTGATTTATGTCATAGAATACCTCACAGTTGTATAAGCTGACAAGATGACAGCCCCAAGGCATGGTTAGGAAGTTTTTGTTTTTTGAAGTTACGGGACAGAGTACAGCCAAAGGCATCTGGAAGAGTCCATAGCAGGAAGATAAAGTATGCACAGCATCCCAATAGACTGGCTCTGGTCAATAAAGGAGAGAGAGGTATGGAGAGCCAGAGAAGAAGACACAGATGACCAAGAGATAGGGGACCTAGAGAGTACCAAAACAGCAGAGTTATAAGAGAAAGAGAAGCTGTAAGAAGGGAAGCCCATGAGCTGGAGAAGTTTAAGCAGGGACTGAGGTGAGAAGAACTGAGAAGACTCAGGATGTCAGCATGAGCTCTGAAATGAGTACCTGTGATACCGAGGGAGCCTGGAGGTATGCTAATAGGCTGAAGAGACAGCCATTTGTCCCAAGTTTCTTTTGGATCCAGCAGCAGTGAATCTCAGTTGTCAGCTTGACTGGAAGAAGTCTCACACAGCATGTATATGGGGCTGTTTCATGGGATGTTTAATGAAAGAGGAAAGACTCACCTTTGGTTGGAGGCTGGGAAAGAGAAGGAAGTCAACAAAGCATTTGTCTGTCTGCTCCAGATGATGGACGCAGTATGATTAGCTGCCTTTTTCTTGTAAGCCATAGCTGGAGCCACCCTTGTCACCATGTATTATTTTCTCAAATGGTGAGCAAAATAAACCCAAGTCACCTCTTGGGTATTTGGTCACAGACAGAAAAGTGAGTAACAGGAAGCATGCATTTTATGTGTTACTAGCAGCCTGACCATCTTCAGTAGTCAGAGACTTGGCATTCACTTTTTAAAAAATTTATTTCATTTTAGGCTCAAAGTGAAAAATGTCTAGCATCCAATCCTTTCTTTTTCTACTTGATGCACACTAATTTTAATCTGGATTTGGTCTTATCTCCAATTGCTTTGGAGCCTTCTAGTGCACTATAGTGGTTTGCATAAGAATTGCACCTCCAACTTAGGCTCAGATGTTTGACCATTAGTCCTAAATTGGTGGTGCTGTTGGGGTGGGGGGTGGTCGGGGTTTAGGAGATGTGGTTTTATTGGTGGAAGTATGTCACTGGGGGCTGGTTTTGGGCAATAAAGTCTGGCTCTACTACTGATTTGGTCTCTCTGGTGCTCATGGTTATGATGTGAGCTCTCGACTCTGAGCTTCCTGCTGCTTGCTGCCATTCCTGCTGCTTGCTGCCATGCTGTTCCTGTCATTTTGTGCTGTAGGCTTCTATGACTACAGGCCAAAATAAACTCTTTCTTCCACAAGCTGTCATTGTCATCATATTTTATCATAGTGAAGAAAAGCAGTACAGGCACCAACATAAGAGATTCCTGAGTGGCTTAAGCCTGAAAGCAATCTGTCTTTCACATTGAATAGATATACAACATTTTTTAAAGAGAAATGAAAGCTAAAAACAAACAAACAAAAAAATGAGACAAATAGAGAAAACCCACATATCCACATGGCTTCAGTAAAAAACTAAAAAGCAATCTTCCTTTCTTTTCTTTCCTTTCTTTCACCATGTCTAAAGTCCTTTTCTCGCTCACGTTTTACTTTAAGTGTCCCAAGGTATTGACTTACACTGGTTAAATTGGGCTTCTTCCATGATGGCAGGATTTTCCTGGCAGAATGATTTACTCAGTGCAAGAAGGTAATGGGAGTTTTAATTTGAAATTATGATAAAGCATTAAGATATGATATTAACATTAAAGTGTGATAAAATATTAAGACAAAAGCAACTTAAGGAATGAGGGATTGAGCTTGCTCACAGTTCCAGGATACAGTATATCATGGTCGGGGAGTTATGACAGGAGCTTGAGGTAGGTAGTCACATTACTTCTCTGGTCAGGAAGCCATGGGGATGAATCTCACATTCAATTTACTGTCTACTCTCTATTAATTTCAGGACCATGAATGGTACTACCCACAGTCAAGATGAATTTTCCTACTTCAAGTAACCTAATCTCTCACAGGCATGCCCAGAAGACTGACTAAACTAGATCATCTCTCATAGGAATACCCAGAAGATAACCTAAACTAAATCATCTCTTGCAAGCATGCCCAGAAGATAACTAGTCTTTGACAGGCATAGTCAGAGGCTCTTCTCCAACATGGTTCTAGATCCCATTATATTAGTAATATTATCTACTATAGCTTCTGATGCTGTATGTCACACATTCTTCCCAAAGCTTTTCTCTGTAGTTTTCATACAGCACTTCACAAGTTAGGAAGTGATCTTGCCAGCTTATGGGTCAAAAAAGAACTAAATGTTCAAATATTTGTTTAGTTCTTTATTCCCTTGTGTTGGCTCTAGATGATGATTAATTGTAGCCTTGGGCTAATTTGTTGCCTAATATTCTTGTGTATAGCTATAAATGTCTTAACAGATTTAACTAGAAGAAGGCAGGATCTCTCTCTCTCTCTCCCTCTGTAAACTGAGAGTTGTGTGAACTATGCAAATAAGCAGCCACATAAGAATGTCATGTTTGTCTTCCTGGCTGCAACTTTGCCTGCAGGGTAACTCCAGCTAATCTAGTAATTAGTGGTAGGAAGCTAAAAATCTGCAAAGCTAATTTACACATAAGAAAACTATGTTTAAAACGACATTAACTCAATAGGTTTCTGTATGAGGCTTGGTACACAGCTGTTCCAGCCCCTTGGCTATGTCCCCTGCGGTGCTTTGAAATGGGAAAGGGCATTAGGGTCTGGCTGGGAACAAGAGACACATCAAGGCTGAGGCAGTTGAAATAGAAATTGTTCTCTTTGGTGCAGCTGCAATCCTAATTTGCTATCCCACTGATTAGAGACAGTATTAACAAATGCTAAATAGTAATGACAATAATTCCTCTCAATTATTGAGTACTCACCAAGTCTAGGTCATGGACATAGATGTTTATGTATGTTATTGCAACTCTCCTCCATCTTCCTCTCCCTTCTCCCCCCTTCTTCTCATCCTTCTCCTGTTCTCTCCCCTCCTCCTTTTTTCTAATTTCCTCCTTTCTCATTTCCGGTAAGAAAAACAAAACAAAATAAACCATCGTCATCACTATTTTATGAACAAGAACTACAGTGGTTCAGAGAGCTTAACTAGCTCATCTAAAATCACACACAAGTATGAGGGTATTGAGCTTAACTGTTTAATTATAATGTGCACTGTCTATTATAATACCAGACTTCGGAAGAGATGTTTATATTACTCTTATTACAGTCAACCAACTGTAATAAAGTGTGTTGCTGTTGTCTGAAATTTCATAGGCACACAAGTATTAATACCAGGATTTTTTTTAAAGGGTTGAATCAACTTCATCCTTTGGATCAAACATCAAAAATCCTTGCAAGAGTAGACAATATCTGCTGACGTCTTCTCTCTTCATCCTTTCTCTTTAATCTAACCCAGGAGGGCATTCATCCTTAAAATAAAAGGAATCTTACTAAAGTGACTTCTAGGTTGGCTCCTCTTCCTTGGCCTGTCAGTCTCATTTGACATTGTGGATTCTTTTCTATTTCTGGACATCTTTTCCTTAACCTTTGAGGCACCATGTACTCCTGTTCTTTCAGCTCCCTTCAGTGTCCCTATTTGACTGATTACCTTTGTGGTACGCTTTATTTTTCATGTTTTAAGAGTTGCAAAGCTGAGGATAGAGACACAGATCAACAAGTCAAGTGCTTGCCACATAAGCACAAAGACCTGGGTTCAGTCCCCAAGTCTCATATAGAAAAGGTGGACATGGTGGTTCCAACTGTCATCCTAGCACTGGGGAAGTGGAAGTGGGAGAATTCCTGGAGCTTGCTGAGCATCTCATCTTGCCAGATTTCTTAGTTCAGATTCAGAGAGAGATTGTACCTCAAAAACTAATTTGGAGAATGACAAGTGAGACATCTGACATTCACTCCTGGCCTCAATACTCACATGTACATAAACACAAAATTACACACACACACACACACACACACACACACACACACACACACACACACACACATTGCAATGCTGCAATGCTCTCATGGGCTCAATGTTTGTTTTCTCCCACATGCTCTCATGGGCTCAATGTTTGTTTTCTCCCACATGCTGTACTTTTTAAGACTCATTGATTCAATTCTCAAAATTTCACAAATCCACTCCCTCCGTGCCTGTCACTGTCATCTTCCCTATCCTAGCCACTGTGCCAGTGGTTCTCAACATGTGGGTCTTCTAAGACCACTGAATAATACAGATATTCACATTATAATTCATAACAGCAGCAAAATGGCAGTTAGGAAGTAGCAATGAAAATAGTTTTATGGTTGGGGTTCACCACAACATGAGAAACTGTATTAAAGGGTCACAGCATTAGGAAGGTTGAGTACTACTGCACTATACTCTCTTTACTTGACTTCTGCTATAAGCTCTTTATTGGCTTTCTTCTCCTTCTCTGTTCCTTTAAGATCTACTTTTTATTTATTTTAACTTTATGTGTATAAGTGTTTTGTCAACATATATGTATGTGTACCATGCATGCTCCTGGTCCCTTTGTTGGCCAGTAAAGGGTGTTTGATACTCTGGAATTGTAATTAGAGATGGTTGTGAGCCACCATGTGCATGCTGGAAATGAACCCAGGCCCTGTAGAAGAGCAGTAACTTTTTTTTTTTTTTTTCTTTTCTTTTTTAGCTGAGGATCGAACCCAGGGCCTTGTGCTTGCTAGGCAAGTGCTCTACCATTGAGTTAAATCCCTAATCCTCAGCAACTGTTTTTAACCACTGAGCCATCTCTCCAGCCTGAGGTCTACTGTTTCCTGTAACAGACAAGATAGGCTTCTTAAATCACAAATCAAACAGCAGTTTTCCTGACTAAGGCCCTACACAGTGCTCACATTGTGCTTAGCATCCAAGTAAGGATGCACTTAACAGTGATTTCACACTTGTCACTCTCTCTCACTCCAATCCCATTGTCACTGTTTTCTCTTTATCTTTTTTTTTCTCATAATGAAATTTCAGGTTTCTTCTAAACCCTGGTCTTGTGCACAGCTGGTTCCCACCTTCAAACTCTCTCCCCTTAGATGTTCATAAAGAGCATGCTTATATACTATAAATCTGTTACACTTCCCTTTGCAGTTGTCCTTAGAACCCAGCCTAAAAGGGATTCCAGCATTTATTCATATTCTTTCACCCTTTATCATGCTAAACTTACTTTACTAGACTAATTATATCCAAAATTGTTTATATTGTCAATGTTTTGAATTGTTGTCCATTTTCTCTACTAACATATGGACTGTGAAGATGGTAACTTTGTTCTTCAAATTTCTATTATATTGAAACATAGAAGATAGCAAATATTAAAAAAATGCACTTGAATTGATGACTAAATACAGTTTTATAAAACTAATTGTATGTGTCCTGTAATAGACTATATCAATCTATAAGTATCCCCCAACATCTCATCTATGCTGAACAATTCTCTCCCATTTTTTAATTTACTTCCACACACTACCTTTTGAAAAATTTTTCTTAAATAATTCTTTTATTTCTTTCCACACATCTGAGCACCTGTCACATAGCAATTAGAAAGGAACAATGAACAGGGCACTCATTTTATGACACAAATATTTATTAAGCCCCTTTGGTATCTTAGAATATAAGAAGGATGAGAGATGAAGCAAAAGAAAGTTAGTTATACCATGAACTAAACTGACTTGTTGTGTGAAAGTCTGGATGTAATTTATATAATTTCAGAGCCACCCAATGTGCTTTATTAGGAAATAAGCAGCATCATATGATCATCAAGATCAGATAAACAATTGAAATAGATCAATAACTCCTAAGGAACTAGAAACAGTTATTAAAAGTCTCCCAACCAAAAATAAGCCCAGGACTAGATATGGTTTCAATGCAGAATTCTACAAGATTATCAAAGAAGAATTAATCCCAATACTCTTCAAATTATTCTACATAATAGAAACAGAAGGAATGTTAGCAAACTCCTTTTATGAGACTATAGTTACTCTGATTCCCAAGCCACACAAAGATGCAACAAAGAAAGAGAATTACAGACCTATCTCCCTCATTAACATTGATGCAAAAATACTCAACAAAATATTGGTAAACTGACTCCAAGAATACATCAAAAGCATTATCCACCATGATCAAGTAGGCCTTACCTCAGAGATGCATGGATGGTTCAATATATGAAAGTCTGTCAATGTAATATACATATAAACAAACTGAAAGGAAAAAAGAAAACCACATGATCCTTTCATTAGATGCTGAAAGGTCTTTGACAAAATCCAACACCCCTTCATGATAAAGGTCTTGGAGAGATCAGGAATACAGGGAACATACCTAAACACAATAAAGGCAATCTACAGCAAAACAACAGCCAATGTCAAATTAAATGGAGAGAAACTCAAAGAGATTCCACTAAAATCAGGAACAAGAGAAGGCTGTCAGCTCTCCCCATATTTATTCAATATAGTACTTGAAGTTCTAGCAAGAGCAATAAGACAACATAAGGAGATTAAGGGGATACAAATTGGAAAGGAAGAAGTCAAGCTTTCCCTATTTGCAGATGACATGATAGTATATATGAGTGACCCCCAAAATTCAACCATGGAACTCATATAGCTTATAAACACCTTCAGTAATATGGCAGGATACAAGATTAACTAAAAAAATCAGTAGCCTTCCTATATACAAATGATAAATGGGCTGAGAAAGAAATTAGAGATACATCACCCTTTACAATAGCCACAAATTATATAAAATACCTTCGGGTAACTCTAGTTAAGCAAGGGAAAAGCCTGTATGATGAGAACTTTAAGTCTCTGAAGAAAGAAATTGAAGAAAATCTCAGAAACTGGAAAGATCCCCCAGGCTCATGGATAGGAAGGATTAACATAGTAAAAATGGCAATCTTATCAAAAGCAATCTATAGATTCAGGGCACTCGCCATCGAAATCCCAACACAATTCTTCACAGACATGGAAAGAACAATACTCAACCTGATTTGAAAAACAAAAAAATCTAGGATAGCTAATAGAAAACCACCTCTGGAATCATCACCATCTCTGAAATCAAGCTATACTATAGAGCTACAATAATAAAAAACAGCTTGAGATTGGCATAAAAACCAACATGTGGACCAATGGAATCAAATTGAAGACTCTGACATTAACCTACATACCTATGAACACCTGATTTTTGACAAAGAAGCCAAAACTCTACAATGGAAAAACAGAAGGTATCTTCAACAAATGGTGCTGGCATAACTGGACATCAACATGTAGAAGATCCATATCTGTTGCCATGAACAAAACTCAAGTCCAAGTGGATCAAAGACCTCAATATAAATCTAGTTACACTGAACCTGATACAAGAGAAAGTAGGAAATAGTCTTGAATGCATTGGCACAGGAGACCACTTTCTAAATATAACACCAGTAGCACAGACACTGAGAACAACAATTAATAAATGGGACCTCCTGAAACTGAGAAACTCCTATAAGAGCAAGGACGCAGTAAATAAGACAAAATGACAGCCCACAGAATGGAAAAAGATTTTCACCAACCTTATATCTGGCAGAGGGCTAATCTCCAAAATATATAAAGAACTCAAGAAACTAGACATCAAAATAACAATCCAGTTTAAAAAAAGGGCTATGGAGCTAAACAGAGAATTCTAAAGGGAAGAATTTCAAATGGCTGAAAGACATTTAAGGAATTGCTCAACATCATTAATTATGAGGAAGGTGCAAATCAAAACAGCTCTGAGATACCATCTTACACCTGTCAGAATGGCTAAGATCAGAAACACCATAGACAGCTTATGTTGGAGAGGATGTAGAGCAAGGGGAATACTCCTCCACTGCTGGTGGGAATGTAAGCTTGTACAGCCACTTTGGAAATCAGTATGGTGGTTTCTCAGAAAATTGGCAATCAATCTACCTCAAGTAAATCGTTTTTAAAAGCGCTGGGTTTCTATGGTAGAAATTTGATCACTATTAATATAGACAGAAGTATAGGATAAATTATGGAAGAGACATTTTGGCTATGGAACTATAAACTGACAGTCTATACACATAGGGATATTTGCCCTATGGACATTAAATATACTAGATAGAATAATTGTTAGGGACCAAGATTTCAGGAACCAAACATGAACCATGGAAAGTACTAGCTAGGCCAGAGAACAAGGCATAAGCCCACTGCCCTTCCCCAGAGCTATAACACCTGTTTACTAACCGGAGGCTCCCAAAGATAAGAACATTCCACAGTCAGGTGCTATGGCAACCAAATGTAAAGAGCATTCCATGGTCAGGTAGCCTAGCAACAGAAGAAATGGCCCCTGACCGGTGACCTTAGCTGACACCTTGCAGTTGCATGACCTGCACGTCTCATCTTCCATGTTCTGCACCCCTTCCACTTCTCTTCCCCTTCCCTCCTTCCTGCCCCCTCCCCTCCTATGCTATATAAGCCTTGTGGAGAGAAATAAAAATTGCAGCTTGATCAGAATCTTATCTTACTGTCCATCTCTCATGTCCCCTGTCTCTTTCATTCGCTCCCACAGGTGTGTCGCCCCGTTGAAACCCTACTGGCTGGGGCAAATAATAGTCCCTCAAGACATATATGCACTCAATCCCCGAACTTGTGACTACATTTCTGGTGAAAGTGACTTTGCAGATATGAATTGAGATGAAGACTTGTAATTGAGGAGATAGTCTTGGATAACCCATGTGTAGGCTTGGTATAATCACAAGCCTTTAAATGTAGGGATTTTTTTTTTAAAGGATGCAGATGTGGCATTGTTGGTTTTAAATATGCAGGAAAAAATAATCAGGTCAAAGAATATGGGAAGCCTCTAAACTGAAAGAAGCAAGCATTTTCTCCTAGAGGCCACAAACAGGAGTGCAGTTCTAAGGACATCTTGATTTTAGCCTAATGAGACACTGCAGGAATTGCTCCAGGAAACCTGAGCAGCAGAGCACAGGTGGATTTCCAGAATGACCACAGCACAGAATGAAAGTCACATGTCCAGGTGCTCCTTTCTGCATGCCTGTTTCACTTCCTCCCTCTGAAGACTGCCCTTTCTGCTGGTCTTGTTTTTATGTCTGAACAATGGCTGCTTACATTTGTTCATTCTTTCAGCTAATACATATTTATACAAAGAGAGATGGCTTTTTATTCTTGACTTTATTTCCAAAACTTCTGTCTGAAAGCTCTAATCGTTCTTGCTTACAATAGTCATTTAGGATCCCGGCGGTGGTGGTGCATGCCTTTAATCCCTGTGAGTTCAAGGTCAGCCTGGTCTCCAAAGCTAGTTCCAGGAAAGGTACAAAGCTACACAGAGAAACCATGTCTCAAAAAACAAACAAAAAACAAAACAAAACAAAACAAAAAGTCATTTAAGTACCAGAGAATAGACTTTCAGAGTTAACTTAAGTAGATGGTATCAAATACCAATGTGGGCAGAATATCTTCACAAAAGGAGTAAAGTAAGGGGAACCAAACCAGCAAAAGGACAGATTTCATTATCATCATTGTTTCTTTTTGTGAAGGTGCTAGGCCTGGCATCCACAGCAGTCACTGTGTCTACTATGTGCAAAGCTCTGAGATAGTGACTAAGCCCCACCCATGAGGGTCCACAGCAAGATCCAGCTTTGCTCTACTTATATTTCTAAGAGAAAAAGTTGTGAGCTAAACAAAACTACAGTTAAAAATATCAGTTTGGTATAGGTGAGTGAATAAGAGACATGAAATCTTTATAAGATAATCTATGATTAACAATATACTGAAGCCAAGTCTCAAGGCAAAAGAAAGGTTGATGAAACAAGAGTGTAGACTCCACTCAGAGAAAATCACATTTGCAAGAGTATTCAGGCAAAAGGAGTTTGTATTTTATAGGAACCAAACAATACAGTGAAGCCAGCTTTGAAGCAATGATGAAATAGTAATGTGAGAAGAAGCTAGGAGGGTGAAGATCAAAACTGCCATTATTAGGGTGCAATGTGCCACACTGAAGCTTACAACTTTGTAATCAGGCAATATTTTAAGTAGATATTGCCCTAATCTTTCCATTTGATTGCAGAGCTTTACATGGAACTTAGCAGACTTGTTTGGAAGTTCTAGGAGGGAAGTACAGCTACTCCCAACTGTTACCCAAGAATGATCAGCCCCTATCTTGGAAAGTTTTCCTCTTCACCCTAGCATGCAGCTTCTGGAAGGATGTACATGGGACATTGAGGGAGGAAGGAACAACATGCCTAGCCAGCTAGACTTGCCAAATCAGTCCAGGTGAGCTATGGGGTGATAGATGTCACTGGCACAGCTTCTGAACATCAACAGAGCCTTTCGTGTAACCTTATGAATCAGCTCAACTGACACCTAGAAGTCAGCATTTTTGTTCTGTCTCCTTTTGATTTTTGCATACTTTAACTAATAATTACTCTTTTCAAAGACAAACTGAAACTGAACACTTTGTGATAATATTGTTTTTAGAGAACTCGAGGTATGCTGCTTACCTATCTTGAGAACCAACACAGAAACAATGGTAAATTATGTTTTTCCAAAAATTGAAAGACCAAAAGTTAATAAACTTATTAAAATGTCAGACATCACTGGTGTTCATATCAGCATACTCTATGTTTCAATTAACCTTATAACCACCATTTCTGTATCACAATAAAGAATGCTTGGAAGGGAACAGATTAAATGGGGGCTTTCCCAGCTTTAGCCCTCAGGGAACACTTGATGCTTTGTTTATACTTATTTTAAAATATGAGAAAGACATTTCTACTGGGAAGAATGTTAGAAGTGTGGGTCTACCTGCCAAATGGCTACTGATTGTTAGCTTATCTTCCTGTAACTTTGCAACTGTTAACTTGATGAGAATTTACAACCATTGACTTTCTATTCACCAAATCCAGTTATATTGGCACTCAACTGGAAACAAAGGGATATATAGCATTGATTTACTATACAGCGTTTATGTTTTTAGATAGTAAAATAAATAAGCATTACTTTGAGAAGCATAAAGTAACTTTATCATGTTTGTAAAGAGAAGAAATAGTCATTGGAGAAACACTGGAAAACTGAGAATCTGAGTGTTTTCTGCAGAGCACTCCTTCTTGTGAGGAAGATTCACAGGTGTCTTTCTCAGCACTCCATCACACCCTTGACAAGGGGATGGTTGCTCAAAGCTGACTTACATTTGTTTGGGTGCAGACATAGGAACAGAGTCATAGTCCAGAGAACTCTTTAGCAATCTGCAAAGCAAGGAGACAGGCTGGAAGATATAAACATTCCCAGATAGTCATCAAGCACTACTATTTCATGTTCCTTTAAGGGGAATTCTTGATTATTCCCTAAAATATTTTTTAAAATACAACACTGAACTTAATCTTTTAAATGTATATCAAAAATTAGATCAAGCCGGGTGGTGGTGGCGCTCTCCTTTAATCCCAGCACTTGGGAGGAAGAGGTAGGCAGATCTCTGTAAGTTTGAGGCCAGCCTGGTCTCCAAAGCGAGTTCCAGGAAAGGTGCAAAGCTACAAAGAGAAACCCTGTCTCAAAAAACAAACAAACAAACAAAAATTAGATCAAGACTGATTACAAACTTGCAATGAGATTTAAAAATGCACATGTTTCCTTCCTGGAACACCATTATTTGCTTAACTTCTATACTTCTACACATCGAATTAAAAGATACTTCTTCAATATTTAATTAAAAACACTAGACACTCAGAAAGAAGAAAAATGCAAAATACTCTTAAAAATAAAATAACAGAGTTGGGGATTTAGCTCAGTGGTAGAGTGCTTGCCTAGCAAGCACAAGGCCCTAGGTTTGATCCTCAGCTCAAAAATAAATAAATAAATAAATTAATTAATTAACAGAAACAGACACAGGCATGGCTCAGATAATAGAACTTACATAGAAATACAAATTTAGAAAAAGTTATAACAAGTATTTTCAGTAAAAGGAACACTGAGGTTTTCAACAATAACAATAATAACAACGTTTTGGTAAAGACAAAAGTTATTAAGACATCAGCCTCACCCCTCCTAACAAGCATTCATAGCTCTGAATAATACTTTGCACTGGAAGAGAAAAAAATCAGTTTTCATTTCCCCCATCTACAAACCTTGTGACCTACAACACAGACCTGCCTACAATTACTATTAATTACAATCACTATTGTAGTGATACAATAGTGGTATAAATGTTATGGGAGTAACCAACCACTTTCTGATTGGATTTAAGGCACACTCCATGGGATGGAACCCATATATGATACTGACCAAATTAAGAACTAAGAACCTGAGAGTAGATATGCCATGGCCCTAGGAGAAAATTACTACTAGTAATTTGTTACAGGAACATAGCAATGAAAGTACTCATACTGACATATTTCTGGACCCATAGATCACAGCATTACCCAATCTTCCTTGGAGAAGCTTATTCTTGCAGTAGATGAGAATTAACACAGAGACCCATAAATAGACAATGTGCAGAAAGTGAGAGACTTTGGAGCACTCAGTCCTAAATGGGATGTTGTCATCAAATCCTCCACTCAATGTTCAGGGATCTATGTGGAAGAGGAGGTGGGAAGATTAAGAGTGAGAGGCCTTTCTTGGATGACACCAAGGAAATAGTGCTTTTCAAACACAACAAGACTGATTCATGCATGAACTCATGGTGACTGTGTCAGCATGCACAAAACTTGCACAGGTTCAAAGCAGACACTATTCCAGCACTGAGAAGAGCAAGTAGACACAAAGTCCCACCCTACCAAGAATCTATTTTCAATTAGTATCTTGTGGGAAAGGCAAACTCAGTTGTCTTCAATACAGTGCCACTGGCCATATCAACCTGACTCCATTGTATGGCCCATGTCCAGGAGTAGTTGGTTAGCACAAAATGGACTCTATTACTTGTGTGTGTGTGTGTGTGTGTGTGTGTGTGTGTGTGTGTGTGCCTTTTGTTTCATTTTGCTTTGTAATTATTTGCCTTATTGAATTTCTTTTTAAATTTTAAAAAAATTTTTCCTTTTTTTTTGATAGAGTAAGAACTTGAAGTTAGGAGAATAAGGAGGTAATGATTATATGGGAAGAGTTGAAGGAGGCAAAATAATATGGTCAAAAAAAAAAAATATATATATATATATATATTGGTTTTATGAGACAGCGTTTCTCTGTGTAGTTTTGGTGCCTGTCCTGGATCTTGCTCTTAGACCAGGTTGGCCTTGAACTCACAGAGGTCTGCCTGGCTCTGCCTCTAGAGTGCTGGGATTAAAGGCATGCACCACCACCGCCCGGCACATAAGGAGTTTTTAATAAAATATTTAAAAACATGTTATTCAACATGCTAACATATTGAAAAAAAAGAAAGAAAATTCTACATTCACCAGAAATAACAACATACACCTAAGGATGGATGTATATATATATTTAAAAGTGTCCAAGAGCGTTAAGTCATTACAGAGTGAAATTAAAATAAGAAAAGATACTGTCTTTGTTCAGAAATGGAAAGATTCAGTGTTATAAAGATATTCATCATTTCTAAACTGATCTCTGTTGTACAAATCCAAAGCCCAGTGAGCTTCTTGTGCAATAACTAAGACAACAGAGCTTGGAATACATATAGAAATTCCCCAAAATCAGAAAAGCCAAAACAATCTTACAGGGAAGAAAGAACTTCAGAGCATACAATATCTGTTTTTAGAACTTCTACAGTGCTATGCCAATGGAGACAGTATGTTAGTAAAAGGTAGGAAATTTTGAGGAAATACATATAAGCAGTTGGTTTTATTTAAAAAAAAATAGTAGTAATTTTATTTCAATTGATTTTTCATTTATCAAGTTTGTTCGCATCAAGAATATTTGACTAATTCTTGATGATAGTGCCATGTAAATTCAGTGGAAGCTCAAATGTCTTCTCAAGTAGCCCTCTCCATATACTGTAAAGTGGATAATATCATGCTCTATCCTGTCTAAGGCCTATGATAATGTGCATTTATTCAGTCTCTATGTTTACCTGTTCTTCTAAAAGGTAATGCTATGAGTGCAAGATTCTGCCTCCTTGATTCCCACTGTACTACTATGTCTTAGAAGAGATGTAGAGTATTTATTAATTGGACAATGAAGTACAAAAGGCCAGTAGGACTAAGAAAGTTAGGTCTTATATCTGTGAACTGGGGACACTCTAGACATTTGGGTACAGTTCTGTAAACCTCTGTCTGATGGAGCAGCCCTCTGCACAAATGCATTTCTGTTG
The DNA here is from genome assembly GCF_903995425.1 of Onychomys torridus. Lineage (NCBI taxonomy): Eukaryota > Metazoa > Chordata > Mammalia > Rodentia > Cricetidae > Onychomys > Onychomys torridus. The sequence continues at coordinate 30,154,754 of NC_050455.1, forward strand.
CATTTTATAAAGCTGTTATGTGGGAGTCTCCACTGTATCAGAAGCCCTTCTCCTCAGGGAATATCTGTCTTCACACTGGATGCTCAAGCATGAAAAGCTTTCACTTCTGCACATAAGCCAGACAGTTTCTGATGAAAACAGCCATCACTCTAGAAGAACTTTCAGGAAATCCAAAATGTTGCAAATGTCTTGTTGATAAAGAATTCCCAAGAGCTGGGTAGTGTCCTTGCATTGAGGGATTACAACTCAATCTTTTCTCCTTAGTTGTAGTTGAAGGCTGTGTTAAGTGAGACAGAAATGCCAGAGAGACAGAGCTGAGATCACAGACAGACAGACGAGCAATGTGCTTTTGGTTTCTAAGTTGAGACGTTGATGTAATGATGATCTCTTACTAATACAAGAATGTCTTGTGATTCTGTAGAATTGTAAGTCAGTTGAACACAAATGTCATAATTTTTATTTAGTTAATAGTTTAGGGAAATGGGCAGAAAAAGGAGCAGAGAGATAGACAGACAGACATCTACAATATTCTTTACACTTCTCCTTAGAAAACTTGTACAATATTAAATAAAGCACCAGTAAAATCCCACTGAATACATTTGTCACAAACCACCTGCATAGAAACTTTTCCTTTTGTTTTTAGCATAGATCAGTGTAGATGAACTTACCCTTACAAGGTGATGAAGGGTAAATATGTTTGACCATCAGACATTCGTGCTGCAGCTCACTGGGGCAGAACAAGCGGACAAACTGACAAGTTACTTATTGGGAACATTTCCCTCATTTCTTAGGCACTCTCTGCCACCAGTTATTTCAGGGCTACACAAGGGCGAGCTGATGCTTCTTTGCCAAATCGCCTTGTTTAAATCTCCATAAAACATTGCTGCCATCAGCAGCTAGGAACTTTGGGAACTAATTTAGGGCTGATATAATTTGCAAGTGATTTATCAATGCAAGTGGGTGGTTTTATTAAATAACCGCAGAGAACTTGTTTTAAAAAGACAGGAAAAGAGATGCTACATTACCTTTATTTTTCTTCTGTCCTGTCTCTATCTACTTGTTTTATTCCTTTTCTGATGTAGTTATTTAAACTTCTATGTTGAAGAACATGAGCCAACAGCACCCTGCAATTAGGATGATAAACTTCATTAAATTTCCACATCAGCTGGAATAAACAGAAAACTCTAAGAAGGTTTAAGCAGAGTATGAGGGAATTTTTCCATGCCCAGTAAAGGAAGGGGCCAACTTTGGGAGGCTGAAGTCAAGTTGCGTAAGGAGAATTCACTGTAGAACTATGTAATTTTATTTAATGCTGAGGGTATAAAATGGGTATATCTGCAGTGTCAGTGATCTGTAGAGTCTGTATTTTAATTTTGAATAAAAATGTATGTTTATGTCCAAATAACACCAAATTACCAAGGCAGAACCAGGCTACTGGTATGTCCTCACTACTGGAGAGGCAGGAGGAATAGAAGCTTGCAGCAACTTGTGTGTCATAGGGAGGTCACAGTCAGTCAGGTCAGATGTCATTCTGGGAAACACAACAAGCCCTGAAAGGTAGTAGATGTAGTTCAGGGGTAGAGTTCTTGCATAGCATGCAAAAGGTCCTGCATTCAATTCCCAGAAATGGAAAAATAAATAAATAAAACAAAACCTCAAGGCTAGTATTTGTTCATTTTTCAACCATCATAGTTATAAATCAATATTTTAAATAGCATGTTAAAAATTTGTAGTACAATGAAAACTAAATCAAAGCTTTGCAGAGGTCAACCTCATGGCATTTAACATATTACTGTTAACTAGTGATACAGTTGTTGTAATGGAGCTTCTTGTTGGAAGCTTTATGTGGGTCGAAAGGCTGAGGAGTCTTGATAGACAAGTATCATCTTAGGCTAAAGCAAGGGAGTTACATTTTTTCCATGACCTAACCTTTCAAATCTGACACTCCATGTGAAATTGCTTAAGAAGGCAGGGAGGCTGGGATAAGCTTGATGGGGCCAAAGAAACTTCCAGGAGCAATGAAAGATACCAAGTCAGTGCATGTGGAATGATTATCATCTTCTGGGTACATAATCTTTAATCAACTCAAGGAGATTTTCATATGGTTGGATACATATTTTTCATAGAAGCACATTTGCATCATAAATGCTTGCTTGGGTTAATCATGGTAAAATTTTAAAAATTGCAAATTTTTAATTGGGTCATTTAGTCGATAAACCTGGTAACTATTAGAGAGGAAATAGCTAATACACTTTAACTGACTTGTATGAAGAAGAATCATCACTGCTTCATATCTGGTGGTTAACTGTGACCTACTACTCTTACCATAGTGGGCTCCGGAATTGTCCTTTAAGCTTTGAATTTATTTATGTTTTCATTCAAGGTTTTGAATTTCTGGAAATCAGCCATGGAAAATGTGAAGTGGAGCCAAGTAAGATGAAGAACTCAAAGAAGTTCCTATATTTGCATATACAAATAATACTCAGTCACTAACCTTTTGATTTATGGGCTTTTCTAAGTGTAGAACAGGCTGCAAAATCAGACAATGTTACCTGATCCCATGAAGAGAATACCATTGCATAGTATTTGTGTAAAACATGTATTACTAAAAGAAATGGATGTGAATTGTTAAAAATGTTGAAAGATGACTGATTTAAAATTTTTAGTATTTGTGTTTATCTAGTCCCCTGTGGTCTATGGTATTAGGTAGATGTGTTTCTTGTCACTGTCTACAGAAAAATCTCTCATTAAGACTTTTCTGTGATGGCTAAGAATGTTGAACATTTCTTTTTTTAGCCATTTGAGATTCCTATGTTGAGAGTTCTCTGTTTAGATCTGTAGTCTATTTTTAATTGGATTATTTAGTTCATTGATGTTTAGTTTTTTGAGTTTATATATTTGGATATCAGCCCTCTGTCAGATGTGGAGCTGGTGAAAATCTTTTCTTATTTTGTAGGCTGCCATTTTGTCCTATTGATGATGCCCTTTGCGTTATAGAAGCTTTTCTTTTTTCTTGTCTTTTTTTTTTTTTGAGCTGAGGATTGAACCCAGGGCCTTGTGCTTGCTAGGCAAGCGCTCTAACACTGAGCTAAATCCCCAACCCTCTTATAGAAGCTTTTCAGTTACATGAAGTCCCATTTATTAATTGTTGATCTTGGTGCCTTCGTTATTGATATTCTGTTCAGGAAGATGTTTAAGGATATTCCCTACTATTAAAAGTATTAAAAATGATTTTTCCAAACTTACATTTTAATTAAACAATTTCATACATCTTTGTAGCTTATCTTCTAAAAATAATTGTTTGTTTGTGTGTGTGTGTGTGTGTGTGTGTGTGTGTGTGTGTGTGTGTAAAGTAAACATCATCCTCTATAAACACAATATGTAAATACTTACTGGGTGGTTTGGGGAAAGGTCTACAGAGGCAAAGCACTGGAGATCCTGGCTAGCTGCTTGCTCAAATATAGCACTATTCCCCATGAATTGCTAACAAGTCAAGCAGTTGCTTGATTAAATCTAAGATGTGAGATGTGTAAGTCTTAGATTTGGCCACTTATACTTTACCAGTATAGAATATATGTGACTTTCTTAGATTCCCAACTCAAAAAATGGATAGGTTAATTAAGCATCTGTTAAAAGCCCAAGTAAGAGAGATTCCTCTTCTCTGGCTCTCCTATTTTGTCCTATAATCAAATATATGGCTACATAATAGGAGGCAAGGGCAGGGCAAATATGTCTCAGTTGGAACAGTGGTAATGACCAGGAGGCAGGTAAGATTCTGACACGAAAAGGGAAGAAAAAATTCAGTTGTATTCTCAACTTCCTTCATTTTGCCCTATAATTATTCAAGTGAACTAACTCCAGGGTCAAGGATAATGGAAGAAATTTAGACATCATAAATCATGATTAGATCATCTTGCGTGTGTTATTAAATGCTTCATGTTAAATAATATGCTTTTGTAATGCCTTAGAAGTAAAAAGACTTGGGAGTATGTTTCTTTTACCTAAATAGAAGAAGAAATGTAGGTTCCAAAGGAATAAGTAACTTGTCCTAAAAATACAAAGTATGAGGCTGTTCACTTTTAGAACCCAGGCCTATGTAAGGCTATTATCTTTTAATGCCCTCAGATGACTGGATACAGTGGCATATGGTAGTAACCTTAGTATTCAGAAAGCAAAGGCAAGAATATCATGTCTCCAAGGTTGGCTTGGGGTACAGAGAAAGTTCAATGCCAGTCTGCATTATATGAGACCTTGTCTGAAAAGACAGAAATAAACAACCAATAAAGGAAACAACAACAATGAAAAACTAAGCAAGCAAAATTCTCAGATAGACACTGTAACAAATAAGATTGAATCCAAAGTCAAGTCATTTGGGAGTCATTAATCCTGCTATCAAGCTAAGTCATGAACTCTATGATGGATGACTGGATCCAGAGATGATAGCAAATTAAAGAAAGTAGAAAGTATTTTAACAAAATGTTTTCACTGCATCAGAGATTGCATCAACGGTTGGAATGGAACATATTACACCCATATTAACTTGCACTTTAACTATGAAGTAACACAGCAATCTGAGTTGTGAGTCCAATTTCTGATCTTTAATTGCTTTGAGATTCAGTCAGAACTTTGGTATCTGGGCATTTTTAATCTCTTTTGGTGGTCAGTGAATGTAAGATTCCAGTTCAATAGAAAATGGATTTAGTATTGATTCTCTGTACATTTAAATCTATGATAAAGCACATAAACAGAGCAGCTGCTTTCAATAGCAGAAATTAATATGAATTATAAAGCAACTAAGTAGGAACTAAATGAGTAGATTTCTCATTTGGAAAGAAAAATGTTAGACGTTTGTTTCATATAGTTTACTGACTAGAAATTGGCTCTGTGATCAGATTGCTGCAAACTCCAATGGGAACCACTCTGACTCATCAGAAAAACTTGCCTGACCTGAAATTTTCACATCTCAAAATAGAGATTATTCTACTGTCTAGCATGTTATTGTAATGAGAATTGGAGGGATGCTAAGCATACACAGAGCCCAGTGTCTGCCATTGTTGTATTCTAATCCATTCAGTTAGTTTTTATCACTGTGAATACCACTGAACTAGTGCATAGAAAGATAACAACATCTTTGGACAATTCAAACCAAGACTCTATTCAACTGTGGTTTAAACTCATTCTTATACCTTGAAAAGATTTATAAATGGAAAGGCATTTTAATAAGAAGTCTTCCATGTTTCCTTTCTATTAGCTTTTGAATAATAGCACAATTACTGACTCCTTTACTCAACAGCTTTATCCAAAAACATATTATCAACAAATATTTAATAAACTGAGTTGATTTTTCTTTCTATTTTTGCTCTTGTGGAGAGATAGGTAAGAGTCAAAATGGATGGTGCAAGATGCACAAATGAGACTCGTGATTCTCGGATATCTGCAGATTACTGCCATGAAACTATTTAGTACAGTGACAATGATTATATTTAATCAAATATTGGCACTTCCATAAAGTTTTAATGTGTTAGAATGGATGCTCTGGCATTGTTTTATGACTCAGTGTTCACACTAAGTCAAGGAATGTAGCATTAATATGCTGTTCAAAATGTCAGGGCAGAAGTATAGCAGATGTTCCTAAGTTTTGTTCCCTTTGGAACAGAAGACAACTATTCCTTCTTGGACAAGCACTGACTGAGCCTTTCCTGTGTATCAGAGACCGTCCCAGATATATGGTTTTATAGAAAGAAATGTGTACTAGAATCTAACTCTTTGGACTTACATTCTGGTAAGCACATTTGGAAAGAAAATAACCAAATAGTCTATATAGAGTAATGCTTGTCACAAAGAAAATAAAGTGGAAAAAGCTTCTAGATAGTGACCCTGATGAATCATGTCTTATTTAGACTGTATAGTGGGGAGAGCTTGTAATAGCTAATTATTCTTGAACTTGCCAGTAAAGATTAGAGGAGTACTAAGAAGTAAAATAAAAGATATGTGTTCTGGGTGTAGAAAAACCTTCAAGTGACTGGATTTATTGTGTAATTTCAGTGGACATCAAAGTTGTGAAACCCCCGGTGCCTTATTTGCCTGGCTGTCTCCAACTCTTTGATTACTTTTCTCCCCTAAAACTTACATGATACACTGTCTCACCTAAGAGACATCCCTGATCTCCCCAATACAATTTCATAATCCCTTGTGTGCTACCCTAGCATGTCTGTATACCTTTGTAATACTATAATGAAGAGGATTATTTATTACCCATGCATAAAATAATAAGCCTTTTTTTCCTTTTCAATGAAAAGCCTTGTTTTAGAACTTGTGTGATCAGAACCTGGGACAAGGATAATTGTCCTATGTAGGCATAAGGACAACTAGCCCCATATGCTTATCGTGAGAGAAAAAGAAAATATATGACATTTAAATTTCATTACTGCTAGGATGCTTACTAAGCACATCCCTTTCTTACATATATATTTTCTCCTTTCCTCTGATTTTTTAAAAAAATTACCTCAATGAATTTCAAATACAACATTGTGATGTTAAACCAGCTCTTTCTTCCTATCTCTCTTTCTTTCTTTCTTTCTTTCTTTCTTTCTTTCTTCCTTCCTTCCTTTAAATCTTTGAACTTTCACCTGGTCATGAATGCCTAGCAGAATTATTTAATGCTTAAGGATTCAACCAAGGAATATAGTTGATCAATAGTTTAAAAAGTAACTCATAGTTACTAAAGAAAAAAAACCTACCTTTTAGCATTTTCCCATCATCTTTTGTATCAAACCAGTTAACAGTTATTTTTGATACTCATTCTAGTATTGATTCTCTTCTTGAAACATTTCCTTCTTTGGTCCTTATCTCATATTTGAATCTTCCTGCAAGGAGTCTCTAGCTTTGCATATTTGCAATCCCTGAAGAAAACTGTCACTGGAGCAGGGTGTATTACAATAGGTAGAACTGGTGCAGGAGAGTTAGTTGGCAAAACCAAAAAAAACAATCAGGGGAGGATTTAGTTTACATACTAGAGGGTGACATCTTGCCAATATTTCTAGTGTGTTCTGAAATGGAAATGCTAAGTGAAATCTTTAAATATGTTCAGCTCAGGGGGCTTCAAAAATCTTTTACATCAAAGATATTCATGAAGATTTTGAAATCTGAACATTTTTGTTCAAAGCTCCAGCCCTGTGAAATCCAAGTGCAGAATCAAGAAAAAAAAAAAAAAGTATCTCTTTGAGGAAATTTGAGATGAGATCTGAAGTTTTATAGAGATATGCTCATGGTCCTATATAAATTTTTAACTATGTATACTTTTACAATAGAGGTGTGCTGTTTGCTGCCTTCTGATTTTCTATGAAAATGGGAATACAGCAGCAAGGTTCAGTCTGCACATACGTGAGGCCCCAATGACTGTTATTCACTAATTTACCAAGTATAAGCTACAACCAGGTGTTGTGAAGGATATAAATTTAGCTGGCCTAATAATCTGATTTAGGCTAACTCACAGGTTGTGTAGCAAACCCCTCAAGAATTGAAAAATTCCTTCCTGGAGGGAGAAGGGTGCATCATGATAATCAGGAAGTAAACAAAACACACAAACCTGGAAAAGCTCAAACTTAACAATTTCATAATACCCCTTCCCAAAGTTTTGAAGCAGGTTGTTGACTCCAAGAAGTGTCACCTGTGCTGGGGTGCATTTTGGGGTGATGCAGCTTTCCAAGAGTCTTCTTGTTCCTTTATCTCGGCCCTCCCTCACAATACTCCTGTGAGTAATGCCAACAAACTACTTTGTCACAGTGGACTTTGACAGAATCAAATCATTGCTATGTTCTGTCAATGGTTTCTTATTTGGTGTTCCTAGATGTCTGCTTGTAGATCATCAGGAAAAGTGGCACATAACACGGCAATACTAGTTTCCCTGCATGTTAGCTTCTACCAAGATGAAATGCTGTGATGCAGTTCCATCACAACTCCTCTATCTATGTCATCAGGAACACCGTGGTAGTGGTAGACGGGGCTGAAAGATTCTAAGAACCAGAATCCCAGGAAGTCAAAATCGGGATACTAGGAAGTCAGAACTGGCATACCAGGAAGTCTGCTGTGAAATTCTCCTAGAAATGGCTAAATAAGCAAGACCTAAACAGTCAATACCAATGGACACATTAGTGTGGAAGGAAGAAAATTTTGTGTGATATCAACCCCTAGATGAAGAACTACAGGCAGCTAATAACTACTGGTGCTGAAGAATTAGTATTTCTCAGGGATGAACCCCATTATTGGCTGTCTAATACAGAGCATTCATCTTTGAAACCACACACCTATCAACAACAAAAATAGACTCAGCAGGTTTTATATATAAAATCTACATATAAATATACACATACCTATGTAAAATAATGATCAAAGAAAATAGAATATCAAATTGAGGGGGTTCATGGGAGGGGTTAGAGCGGGGCTAGCTAGGAGGGCCTGGAGGGAGGGAAGAGAGGGAGGAAAGTGATGTAATTTAATTCCAATAAAAAGCATTTTAAAGAAATAAAATATAAGAGAAATTCTGAAATAACATTTAAGCATATAAACACACACACACACACACACACACACACACCCCTATAAACACAACTAATTATTTTACTCTGGTATTTTCTTTTTTCTAAAGATTTTAAACTTTCCATAATCAAATTCACACTATGCTAAAGATAAAAACATTGATGAATCATCATAAATCTACTGAAAACATAGTGTGTGACTCTGATTCCAAATTCAATCAAGTGTTAATTCTGCTGATTCTGCCCCACACGTCTTCTGTGTACTTTTCCACTTAGCTTCAGTGGGCTCTACATATTCCACAGTAGAAACCATGTATCCAATACTTTATAGTTTACATTTTTTATTCCAGTTTAAAATATATTTTATATTCAAATTATTCTATACTAAAATTACAGATTTAAATGATCCTTAAAATATATGTCTCTTATCTCTTTACAGTGTACCTATGTTACTCCTACAATAGTATTGTAATTACATTGCATCTTTTTTCAAAATCCTCAATACTTTCTCAGATATTTAGGTAGTAAATTTTGGACTCTTCTTCTATTAAAAGCCACCTTACTCAGTCCCCAACTTCAGGAATCTCTCTAGCTATAGTGTTTGATAGCCAGATTCCAATCCTGGCTAGACAATTTATGTGCAACATGTTTTAGCATCTTATGTAAGGTGGGGAAAATAATATTAATTGCTTTGTTAGCTTATAATTAATATTAAGATGAATTTAAAGCTCTTAGCACTGTCTTAATTATTAGTATATATCTGACAAGTAGTAAATTTTCACTATTAATTTACATTCATTATGTATAGAGTGATGTATATTTTCATAATGGGAAAATCTAAGCCATATCGTCCCCTAAAAGAGTATTATCCTTTTTGAATATGTGCTGAACAGTGCCAAAATGACAAGCATCTAATGGCCATGGAAACAGAGTAGTTGACAATATCCCTTTCCTGAGTTTTATGCTAAAGTTATACTCAGTTGATAACCAAAATTAAATTCCTGAAGGAGAATGATTTTGATTTTCAACAGGACTGATGCTCTGAGAGCTTGTATAGATTATGGCCTATGATAAATGAGACATGTTTCCTTATGCACAAATTTCCGTGTTTGAAATCATGGGTATTCCTCTGTCTTGGATGCATATTGTTGACATCTGAACTACAGGGCAACCTAGAAAATCTTCTAATCTAACATGATCCCTCAACATTACAAACATCTATTCAGATTTTATTAAAATCATTTTAGTGTGCCATTAAGTAACTTTTAATTGATTGCCTATTGTATACTTGCTTAGACTTTTTTCCACATATAATTTGCCAAATTTGAAGATTTTTTAGCTGTTTCTTTTATGACTGATATTTATTGCTGTCATCTTTCTCTTCTCTCCCTGAGACACCAATGAAACACTTGTTATATACTATAATATAATTTTGTGTGTCCTTGGGGCTATTTATTTATTTTATGATTGAACCCAAGGCCTTCAGCACTCCAGGTAATTGCTCTACTACTGCATGTACCCCATCCCCCTCTCTGATATTTTGACTCTTTATTTTATATTGTTCTCTCTTGAAATTTTCACATTATTTCACTTGAGATCTACATTCTGCAATGGTTTATTTTGATCGTTTTTAATTTTTATTTCATTTTAAATATATTCTGTACCTTTCCTGAGACTTGACTCTCATTACTCTTAAACATGTTTGTAATTCTCACGGGCCACTTTTTCTTGGCCACTATAAATCCTTGTCAGGTACTCTAACATCTCAGTTGCCCAGGTATTGGTATATGTGTGTCACTTTTTATTACTCAAGTCGAGCTGGTTCAGCTTG